>NC_047531.1:7105115-7734615 GCF_012275295.1 Melopsittacus undulatus
CCAGTGGACCCTTTCCTACAACACTAACTCGGTACGATTTCCCACTAATGGCACACTCTACCATTCTACATCACTCCTGACTCTGAACTCCCCTAATTTAGGCAATCTGCCTTTTCCCCATCAAACGTTTCTATGAGCATTCTTGTCAGCACCTTCGTAAGTATGACAGCCTACACTGGAATGTGCTCTCCTTTCACCTGGTTTTTAGCTGCGGGGGAAGCTTCACCAGTGCAATTCCTTGAGACTGGCAGAATGAAGCAGTAACATATGCACCAGAGTAAGTTACACAAGCCTCAAGCAGAACGAGCCTGACTCTTGAAAACACTATCTTTACCTGTGTCCTCACACTCTCCAGCTGACCTGTGAAGTTATCACTGAAGAACATAAACCAGCAAAAATCCCCAGTACAACTTAAACTTAAAACTTCTATTTCTTAAAAAACATTGATAACATAAATCATATTCACCTCTACTGAGAAACCCACAGGCAATATGTCCACAGTGGTACAGGTCTACCTACCTTTCTCCGCCACTCTTTCGGTATGCCGGTTGGCAATCTGGCCACTGCTTTGAGCGCATCATGCCACTAAAAGCAAAAGCATCCAAAATGTATAAAATCCACTATTAGTTTCATGCAACAGTATAGCAACAGTTACAACACTGCAGACATCACATTCATTTCATTTTACTGCACACATTTCAGAATTTAACAGAGAAAATACAAATTACTTATTTATTGATGTAACAAAAATATAATATGCTAGGACACAAAGACTTAGGAGATAGCTGAGTAAGCAATGAAAGCTTATTGCATTTTCCAAATACTAATGGAACAGCTCTTGATGCAACTTCAAACAATATACTGACATTATGATGACAGATGCACTTTTGAACTAGGGCAAGTACCTTGAATGAAGAGAAAAATTAATCCAATTACCTGCTGAAAACCATTTTGACCTAAAGATGGTTCAAGAGTGAACTTCAATTTTGTATCAACCCCTAGAAAACAAACAAACAAACAATCATGGCCATTATTTTCATTAGAAGAGAAAAAAAAAGCAACACCCACAATTGAAATAAGAACACAAAATTTCAGCTACACATTTCAACAACTACATTTCAACCTATTTCTGTGAATTCTTGTCTTCAGAGTGGATTCAAGGCACATGTTAAAAAGAACATGGACAAAATGTTTTTAAAATGCAGTAATACCCTCTTTAATGATGTAGTTCAGCACAATGCAATTAACTAAAAATCATTTAGTTCATTATTCTACAAACCGTATGTGCACACTGCAACTACAATATGCATCAACAGAAAAGTATATACGAACAGTTTCTTGCCATCTATTTCAACTTCTTGACATAAAGTCACTCAAAACTCATTTCCAAGTGTGAGGTGCTAAAACTGTTTTATTGCTCAGAATATATTTTTTATATAATTCCTCAGAACATAAAGCACATTTGGTCAGTGTTCTCAGTCAAGCCTAGATTTGATTTCGGCCTTAGGAGCAAACCATTTTAATTGTTATAAAGCACACCTGCTAACAGTCTACAAAACAATGTACTAGATAAAACACTAGGACCTCAAGTTGGGTCTGCCCTGGATCCTGCCTGTGGCACTGGAGCATGTCGTAACACGAAGAACAGTAACACTGGATTCGCTTTGCACCCCACAGCTTGACTGGACAGGGCTCCGGGCTTTCAGATGCCGCTGTCCAGTGCTCGGGTGCTGAACACCGCGCTGCACCGAGTGTCCTCCCTCAGGGCTTCCAGCACAAAGAATAAAGCCTTCTTTATTTTTCCTCCATAATTTAATGTGATATATTGCTCTACATTTAAAGTTATGTGATGCATAGCTTCTTGTCTTTCTAGAATATCAAGTCAGCCATTTTTAATATATATTTTAATGGCTATATATATATATAAACCACCCAGATTTTAATCCTGCATGGATATAAAATCCATGCTAATCAACTCACCAGTAATACTCGGTGCTTTGGAAGACTAAGCCTGTGGGTTTCACGCAAACCCAAACTGTAGTGGTAATTGCTAGTTATGGAATGTAAAATGCCTTTCAGCATTTGCATACTGAAGTGGTGATAAGTCATTTAAAGCCTTACTGCTTGATAAATATATATTTAAAGACAGTCTTCACCTCCAAGGCTTTTTTCTCCCTCCTTTGTTGGGGGAGAGGGAAATACAATTCACACAAAACCCAATTTTGTTTAGCATTGTAGCATTGCATCACTAAGATCTGGGGATCGGTGCTTCCATTTCCCTGCTTCAGATTTAAAAGACATCCCTGTCAGATCTACTAAAATAAAAGCTTCAAACCATAATAGAAATGCCTTGAAAGAAAACTCGAGAATTAAAATTATTCCTGGAAGTAACTGTTTATTAGTATTCTTCCCCATAACTCCATGGCACTCAGCAGGAACGCCTAATAGATAAATCTCTTCATAATAATTCTAAGCAGTGTAACAATGCCAGTAACCTACTGAGATGAAACTGCATCATGTTTGCTGTAAATGCAGAAAAGTGAGCATTATTCCCATGCAATCTAATGTACTGGAAAGCCCTAATATATACAAAAAGATAGCATGACCAAGAATTCCTTTTGTAAGGTAACAGATGTTGACATGTTATCTAACACTGCCTTGTAGCAAAGAAGCAGTAGCCTTCCAAAATAATAATGTGTTTATTTCCAACTCAACAGCCAAGTATTAATCACTTCACAGTTTTCTAAGGTTTAAAGATCCCAGTAACAACTTCTCTCTTTGTCTTTCTAAAAAAGACACAAGCAAAGACAGCCACATCTGCAAAAGATCAAGCACTGTAAGATATAACCTCAGAGTAAGGCAGAATGTGTCATATACACAAATATCATGACCAGGGAGCTCATACAGGAGCCCAGAAAGCTGTTTCTCTTGATTAAATGACACTGACACCAGAACCTTGAACCTCCATCAACAAAAGTCTATTAAATCATGGCAGACAATTAAGACGAGTGAAAATTATTAGAAATGAGAACATCATGTGGTAACACCAGACTACAACAGTGCGCTCTTCACTATAGCAAGGAACGGCTCAGTCAGGCCATGCACTGTAACCTCTAGAAGCCATGGAGTCTGCATCACACTATTTGTGCCCAGTTAGAAATATTCCCCACATCAAATTACATGATGGTAAGGAAAGGCTAGAGCCACGCAGGAACTTTCCAGGGCATCAGTGGGAAAGCAATCAGCAAGCTGGGAGCAGCATTTCATTGCCTGTTACTTGTTTCCAGCACAAAAACCATCTCATTGTGTGTGGTTTCTGCACTCTTCACTGTATTTGACATTGGACTTAGAAGCTTCAAGGAATTAATGGCTATCCCTTTTGCAACTTTTCTTGGTTTCCCAAACCTTCCTACTTTTCCTAACAAATCCATCACTCCCCTTTTCCTAACAAATCTCCAACTGCCCCACATACTTTTTTTTGTAAGTCAATCCTGTCATTTTTCTGTGTCCACTTGTGTCTGGATCATCACCAGTCTTTCCTCAGGACCTTCTTCCACATACAGCTTTTTCTCCTTTACACTTCTATCACCCGCTACATCTTAGCAGCAACTCCCTTTAATTCTGCATTCAGTTGCCTTCTCCCCACAAACTAACTTAGACTCCTCAATAGCTTCTTCTCCCCCCCAATACCCTACACCCATCCAACCCTACCACAGACCTTCTACACCCATTTTCACTGGATTTTCCCTTTTTTATCAATCATGCATCTCTGGACCACCTTCTTCTCCATCACATAAACACATGCTTTTTGCAGAAAAGACCCCTCAGGCCTTATGAGAACCTTTCCCTCAGCTCCCACATATGGACAGCCTGGCAGAAACATACCATATATCATAGAAGCAATAGTTCCTACTCTCAAGGACTGCAAGCTCTGTCAGTACAACTCAGCCCTTTTACATCAAGCCAGCCAGGCTATAGTGTCATTTGACATATTAAGTATCACCTCCAGTTCATACACTTCAACTGACACTTCATATCTAAAAAGCTCACGTAAGCAGGAAAGCACTGGGAACACGTATGAGTTATTAGCTCCACAAATACAAGCACACACAAAGGTACGTATGTTTGGAACCAGTCAAATTTCTGAAGGGCAGGGGAATGCCAAAATAAGGCCTGTTCAATGCCCTTGCAATCAGGACACTAGAAACCACAGCAGAAACACTATTTAAAAAGAAGAAAAGAAAGATAAACCCCCCAAAACCCAGTCCTATTAGCTTTTCCATGTAAACTACACAATGACCCCAGCTGTAAGAGGGAAGATTATACCCCTCGGACTCCCAAATCCTAGCAGTCTTCCACTGCATGACCAAAATGCAGCACAAGACTACATAGAGACATAAGAGGGGAGAAAAATGTTGTGGTCAGCCAAGTACCTGGGTGAGGGAATCAAATCCCCATTCCTCAGCAATATTAAACAAAAGGATGGGACTTTCCCTGAAATTCTAAAGCAGAAAAAGCATAGGAAGATTGTTCTGATGCACGTACGTGAACTATAAAGATGTAGCTTCAAACTTACAAAGCACATGACTATATGCTCCTGGCTGGACTAAAAGCAGCTGTTGAAACCTCTCCCATAGAAAGCCAATAAATATTTTATCAAAAACAAATGAGGAAAAAGGCCTAAAGCAAGTTTTTGTGCAGAATAGGTCCAAACTGAGAGAAAAAAGTGGCAACCAAAACTACCACCTTAGTGTTACTTGTATCAGGAAGATTCTTAGCCTTGCCTTGTAATTTGTCTCTAAGTGTAGGGTTTCATCTGTAAACTGAGAAATACAAGTAATATTCTCAGTAACTCAGCATGAAATCACTTTTGTCAGGAACCAGAGCTCCCTGGGATGTACCAAAGGACATCTAGAATCTGCAGTGTACAGAAACCTCTCAGAACAGACATACAGCTGATACAGACTGATACAGAAAATCTGAAGGAAACTTCATTCAGCTGATTTATCAGGTGCCTGTCTCCATCATTCCACAGAAGCATGCATCCTGAATGATGCCATTCTATCCACTTACATATGAACAATAGGGAAACCCCAACCCAGTGGGATTTCCTGGCTTTAAGACTATGGCATTCGTGGTTACATCTCTGATCATCTCCCCTGGCGTTTGCGGGAGTGTAAATAAAAGAATGTCATGATCCAGACAACCTCATTACCTGGGGTATTATAAGGCTACTGTAGGAGCAGGGAGCTGTGAGAATAATGGGTCAGGAAATCTCCTTGACAATGGCAACCCCATAAACCTATACCAGAATGTATCTGAGACCTTATTAATAGCAGCATCCAAAACTCAAACACAGAGGCAGTCAGCGATGTGTGCTTCACACACACACACAGCTAGTACAATGGGAAACTGATTCTTACACGGTTTTGTGCATTGCTCTATGTTTCAGTAGACCCAGCGCTTGCATGGTTTGCAAATGCCGAGGATTAGGCAATTTTTCAGCTCTAACATTGTAAATTGAATTTGAATTTCCAATACTTCATGAAAGGCAACTATGATCTACCATTCAGCAATGCTCACCCACCAGTGCCCCTGCCGAGAGCCCACCTCCCTGGAGCAAACGCACACTGACTGACCACCTGGTCCTTAAAGAGATTTCGGTACTGAAGCAGGATTCAGAAGCAGCAGCCACAGAGGAGCCTTCCCCCTTAGCAAAGGCATGGTTGTGAATTTAGACAACACCCTACCGCAGACAAAGGCCGGGTGGGAGGAGGGGTCTCCAGCAAGTCAGGGTTAGCAGGTTCAGCGGGAAGGGTTTGGGGAGGCCGAGGGGAGACCGCAGGGCCCCGGCGGCTGGGACGTGAGGGGGTGACAAGGGGAGGCTGGCGGAAAGCGGCGACCTGGGGGGTAAAGGGAGACAGCGGGGCCAAGGCGCAGCCGAAGGGCACAAAAGCGCTGCGAGGCGGCGGCGCCGGCTGGAGGAGGAGGTAACGGAGCCGGGATCCGCCGGGCGAGGAGCGCAGGAGGAGCGCCCTGGTGAAGGGGGCAGCGCTCTGCCGCCCTGCAGGGCCCGCGCACGGCTCCGGCCTCCCCCCCGGTGCCGCCTCCGCTCTCCGCCGGGCTGCCCTGCACCCGCTCCTCAGCCCGGGGCTACCCCGCAGGCCCTGCCGCCCCGGCCGCCGCGCCCCGCACCGCACACCCCGCCGGGCCTCACGCAGGCCGGGCTCGCCGGCGCTGTCCGCACCGCAGCGGCGGCCGACCAGGCGCGGCCATTTGCCTGGGGCCGGTACCGGCTGCTGCTGCCGCCGCTCCCCGGGGAGCTGTCCCCCTCTGCGCCTACCCGCGGCCCTCATCGCCCTCCAGCCGCGTCCTCATCGCCGAGCTGACCCCGCGAGGAGGCAGCAGCCCGGACCCGGGCGATCCCCCCTCCCGGTGCCCGTTAAGCCGCTTAGGGGATGGATGTCAGCTGCCGCCCGGGCCGGGGGGAGCGCGTTACCTGGCTCCAAGGTGCAGAGCAGGCGCGGCGCTGTCCGGGAGATGCAGCTGCGCTTCTTGAGGACGTTGCTGAGGATGGTGCCCACACCGCCGCCGCCCGAGCTCTGCCGCTTCAGGCATCGGCCGCCGCGCCGCAGCGAGCCCGTCAGCCTGTCCTGCCGCATGGCAGCCCCTGCCGCCGGGCGCTCCCGGCCAGCGGCGCCGCAAAGCTCGGCCTATGGCGGCGGGGCGGGCGGCATGGCTGGAGGGGTGCCCCGCCGGGTGCGGCTCTCCCGGCTAGCGGGATCTGCAGTGCAGAGACAGCAAAGTTGGAGTGAGAGAGCTATGAGGGAGGACAAGGAGAGGAGAAAGAGGGGAAAAAAAGGGAGGGTGGTGGGGAAAGGAGTTGCTCCCGCCCACAATCCTAGCATCACTGCCTGAATAAATCAGCAGCCTCTCCTCCTCCAGCACCACCTGGGATGCAGCAGGCGAAGGGGAGAGCAGTCCCCGTTAGAAATGAAGGGACCCAGTCGGCAGCAGTGAGGCTCAGCAGTGGCAAAGGGTTCAGGACAGCCCTGCACAGCCCCCCGGGCTGCCTCGACATCACGCAGCACTGCAATACTGACACATGCCTGCTAACAGAGGACAATATTGACTTTTGCCAATAACAAAATGAGCTAACCATCCTAGATTTAGATTAGATATGAGGAAAAAATTCTTCACTATGAGGGTGATGAGACACTGGCACAGGTTGCTCAGAGAAGCCCTGACTGCCCCATCCCTGGCAGCATGCAAGGCCAGGCTGGATGGGGCTTTGAGCGACCTGGTCTGGTGGAAGGTGTCCCTGCCCATGGCAGGGAGTTGGAATTACATGATCTTTAATGTTCCTTCCAACCCAAACCAGTCTGTGATTCTAAGATCCAGCAAAGAGACTTCTCACATGGGATTCCGTAGGGTCCTGCTGCCCATCTCAAAAAGCTGTCCTGGGAAGGAGTCCTACAAGCACTACCAGAGCAGGGAGCAAGGGGAGAACAATTGGTGTAGCAGCATTGCAATGCCAGGGTAGGCTGCGGTCAGGTCCTGGGCCAGGTCTGCTTAGGGACAGCCCCAGGGGCAGCAAGAGCAAGCAGGATGCACAGATTCTGTTTCTGACTCTTCAGCACAGACTTTGGACATTCTCAACAAAAATAACAGCTTTGTCTGCGAATCTAAACAGCAGCTGCACTTACTACTAATAACTTATCATGCATTAAATAGTTAAAAGAAGCTATTCAATAGCATTTTAAGTAGCTGCAATTTCCAGTGCTATTTGACCTAACAGCATCTTAAAAGGGTTTGATACAGACTTTCAAACTAGTGGTTTGATTGACAAGAAGTAAAAGTATTTGAAATTATGATAGCTTTTATGATCTAAACCACTCAGCATTTCTGTGGAAGGAAAGCAGATTTATCACACCACATCAGTTGGGCTCCAAGATCCAGCTACAGGAAATCTGAGTCTACCTGCCAACATCCGTAGCACTGAAACAACAATTTGCTCCTTTATTAAAAGGATGTTTTTCTCAGGCATATTACAAAGATAGGAGAAAACCTGCAACCGATAAGCAGCAAAGCCTATTATATAAAAGATACACATTCTATAGAAGCAAGCCTTTTTTTAAGATCAGTTATAGCTATGTTTAGAAGTTACTGTTAGAAGTTTTCCAGAGAAGCATGATTTTGATCATGCCTTTTTAAATATCAGTTTTGGTTTTGGAGAGAAGTCACTACATTTGAGCTGGTAGCTTGTGCTCTGAATAGATAATTAAGTCTGTGTGTCGGTGGTTCTTTTTTTAACAAAGGTAACACTTCCCTGCTGATGTAGATGATGCAAATCACTCTATTTCTGTGCCAGCTGGAGATGATGATTTAGTGGTTAAAGCATCGAATTTTAAATGAATTAATCTCTCCCTAGGTGTACAGATCGTACCAATGGGACTGTAACAGAAACATTTAAATACAGAAATAATCTCTAATACTATTCTCCTCTTCCTAGAGCACCATACGCAAATAGCATCGCATCGTTCTTGGTTCGTTTCAAGAGTGGCTAACCCAACACCGCATGCCGTTGCCCAAAGTCTCAGGAGCTATAGCCAAAGTTTCGGGAATCACTCATTATCCACACAGTGAGAATCAGTCACCTCACTAAACTGGACATAATCATAAGTAACCTTCAAATTTTGAACAATTACAAATTACAAGACAGACATGAATATTTAACTGACAAGGATAACTGGCTCTCGAAGTGAGAATTCAGTGTCCTCATTACT
The DNA here is from genome assembly GCF_012275295.1 of Melopsittacus undulatus. Lineage (NCBI taxonomy): Eukaryota > Metazoa > Chordata > Aves > Psittaciformes > Psittaculidae > Melopsittacus > Melopsittacus undulatus. The sequence goes on from NC_047531.1 coordinate 7,113,902, forward strand.
GCTATTACACCTACTTGTCATCATCTGTAACAAAACTGGAAACAAATCAGGACAATCATGCTGTGACTTGGGACACTGCTGCTTCCAAGGGCCAACATACCATTAAGGAGCTCTCCTGCATGCCAGCCAATTAATGCAACATTACTCTTCAAGAAGAAAAAAAAAGGCAAGTATGAACTTCAGGAGACAAAATGAAGAAGCCAAGTCATACTAATGGGTTTGGTGACTCACTGGATCATTAGCATTGGATTTTAAGAGACACAGATAAACCTCCTATTAAGCATACACACACATATCTGAAGGGCAAGAGCCTAGCTTCTAGAAAAGTGGATGGTATCAGGTTAACCACTGATCAGACAAAGCCTCTCTTTCTCTGTGGCAAAATGTGTTCTGTGTCATCGCCTGGACTTGCAGACATCTAAGCATGACACTGCATGTCAGAAGCAATGTATAAATTGGCCATATTCAACACTGTTAAGCTGTAAATTGTCTTCAACGATGGGGAAATTTCAGACAAATCTCCATAGCTCCAAGTTGGTGAAAACACAGCAAATTTGAACTCAAAGATTTCACCAGCCATCATGAATCTATTTTGATCCATCAATGAAGAGAAGTATGGCCATGTCCACAAGTCCTCGCCTGCAATTATTGACAAGACAGATGATGCTCAGGAAAGAACTGAAGGGGATCAAAGCATTTTGGTACCCCAAATATTTCAGCCCCAGATATCTTATAATAATCAAGCCAAGACTTTGTTTTTTCCCCCAATTTATTTATTCCCTCCCACACAACAGAGCCACTTTCTGAAAAACCTTACCTCCTCATTTGCTATTTCTTTGCAGTCTTACACCACCTGCTAACCGTGTCTTTTCAGGCCAAAGCATACACCATAAGGAGTATTAGTTCACTTGTATAACTTGCCTGACTATTACCGTTGGCCTTATTGTGATTGGTCTTATAATCACTGCCAGTTCGACATAGAGAAATCAACTCTATTTACTTTGAACCTCCCCATTTATCAGCTTACTTCTCTTCAGCCTGTACTGGGACAACAAGGTAAAACACAGGCAACTAGAACAGCAGAATGAGTTCAAGCAGATGGGGCAGTGACAGAAACAGCAGCAGAAATGGGGCCACAGACTGCTCTTGTTTGCTTGCATTAAGCTTTAACCACCCAGCTCAGGATTACTGGAAGGCAAAGTTTGCTGATTCTCTGTGATGTGTGTGAAGAAGAATTAGTGTAATCAAAAGTCTAAGAAATGGTAAGACATCTTCAGCTGGGCCACTGTATTTCATGACTATCCTCCCCTTTATTTCACAGGGATGCATCTAGACCTGTAATACTGATTTGCACCACATCATCCCAGTACAATGATGAAAGTATGGGGAGAAAGCTTGCTTGCTACACTTCTGGACACCCACATTATCAAAAATACTTAAAGCAACACATACCCATGAAAAGAATATGTTGTATGATAATACTGAAATATGCTTCATCCCAAGGCATTTTGGAAATTACATTTGGGCAGCTGCTGATACAGCAAATATCAGAAAGAAAACAATGTATGATACAATCAATATATCAATAGGATGAGAGGAAAAAAACATATTGCAACTGTGAGGCAAAACCTAGTGTATTGATCACATCATAGGACCATTGTCTGCTAAGCTCCAGAGTTCTGTATACTACCTTTAAGACTGCAGAAAACAACCCCATTACCACTGGGCTTCAAATAGGTCTGCAGAAGTTAGAAAATCAAGGAATTTTAAGCATGTACCAACCAACACGTGTTCTGATGTGTGATAGTACACAATGACCTTCAAAAAAAGAATATATTCCACTTTCAAACTGAAGTGGATAAGAGAAGACAGGTGGAATGAACTATGTCCACTTTGGAAGGAAGAAAGAATAAGGCAGTTTGAGATTCTCCCAGGAGCCAAAGCTATTTTAAATACATTTAGCCCTTTAAACCATCTTCGTCACTGGAGCACAAAATTCCTACCCTATCCAGTTATAGATGCGTTCTATTATTAAACATCCCTTCTGACAGAAACAGCCCCACTTCCTTCTGCTTGGTCCTAAAAAACTAAAACCAGGCACGACCCACCTGGAGTTTCACGCTCCCCAGTTCACAAGATGGAGCTACCTCTGACAGCCTGAAGAGAGGCTTGTTGGGTCTTTGACACTGAAGGGGCATAGGTGCTACAGAGATGATAATAGTGCATGTCCTTGAACACGAAAGCCTGCAAGGTGGCACAGCCCAGCACTCCTCCCACCTCAGCCTGCAAGTAGAGCATCCCCTCCTGCATTGCCAGTACTGCTGTACAGGCACTGTTACTGGCTGCTGCCTCAGACACTGCAGGAGAGCAGATGTTCTACTCTGTCAGTTAGCTGTAACCGTGGTATGGACCACCAAGCACAGAGCCTGTAGGGCTGTTTCATATATCCACAGCTGCATGAACACATGAGAAGTCTACATGTCAGAGTGGACAGATCTACATCATACAGAAGGAGAAACATGATTTTGGACTAACAGATTCACTTCTGCCACCAAGCTGTTCTCTGCTCTCAGACAAACAATCCAGAGTTATCTTTACTGGACAAGGGATGGTTCCAGAACCAATGTAAAAAAATGAAACTGTGCTACTGTATTTGTGCCTAGAGAAGATTCATTTTAGGCACTTTAAACAAGCAGGACTCAGGAAAATGGTGCAGTGTGTTGACACACAACAGTCTCAGCAACACTGCATGAATATTTTAAACTTTTCCATTGCATTAGTCATGATTTGTATCACTTTGTACATTAATGTCACAAAGGAGGTCAGGACCTGTCTGTATCCTACATTAGATATCACAGACAAAAAAAGCAGAGGCAATCCTTGCCTACAAATTACACAATGGACAGGAAATGACATTTATGATTTTCAGAAACAGAGAACCAGCATTTAGTTTCAGGAACGATTAGTGTCGAGGCATATGCAGCAGCGCTGAGAAACAAACCCAAACAAACTCAAATCTGGACCAATGCTGCTTCTTCCTTTAGACTTCATTCATATAGCTTTTTTACTTATTTTACCCTTCAAAAACTGACAGCACAGTAAGTACCCTTTAACACAGCTTTCTCTTGAAGGAAGCCTTGAAACAGCCCACTTTTATTGGAGGGTTTCTGACAAATAGAGGGTATGCGTAGTTCTCTTACTACCAAGCACTCTCTGGCCATTGGGCTTTGTTTATAGCTGTCTGAAAGAATATTGCCTGCACATTGTTTAGCCACATTGATTGAAGACTCATCTAGAGAACATCATTAAAATAACACTGCTTGGCGTGTGTTTATCTTTCAGCAGGAAATTAATCCACAAGGCTATTACTCCTGCAAGAAGCTGATAACTGCATATATACTACATGACTCTTCAGCTTATCACAATCAGGATTCAGCCAAGAGAGAACTTCAGACTCAAGATTTCTCATTATGATTTTTATATTCGTTCTTTTTTTTTATTCTCTTTCCCTCCCATACACATTATCCACCTGTGCCTTCTGCACTACACATGTGCATGTGTTAGGACAGGACTGATGAGAAAAGAAGGTCCCTTTAGTAGAGCCAGGTCTCTTTGACCCCAGCATCACCTGCCCACAAATGTGTGCTGTAATTTATCTTGTGGGACTGATGGACAGTTACACCTAGTAAGTGTATTTATAAGTTGAATAATATTCATAATCATATTGCTTCTTGAAATTTTAGGCAGATACGATACATCCTGAGAAGGATGCCAAACTTTACCAACATCACTGAAAACACTTGCAATAACATACATCCATAATTAAGGCATCTGTAAATAGGTTGTGAAGCAGTTTCTAGCAGTTTACAGCACTGTGATGACCAGTTTCCCGTCTAGGAACACACCACATTTGCAGGCAGTGAATCAGTGCAGGTACATCTGTCTGCAGTTCCTCAATTTGTAGGTTGTTTTTAAAAGTGGCACAAGATGCTGATGCAATCGGATGGCGTAGGTGAGAATATGAATGCTCTCAAAAGCATCACAGGTTGCTAAAATAGAAGTATAGACATGTCTGTAATGCCCTTGAACCTGATTACAATCTCTCTCCATTAGTAAATATTTCCATGAATGAAGGAGATGAAGAGAGACTTGACAACTGTACAGTATCAGGGCTAAGGCCAGCAACAGCAGAACTGCAGGTATCAGTCTCCCAGACCTATGCTCAATCAACTAGAGTATGAAGACCCTACTTTCCCTGAGTTCTTTAGGAAACCACTCAGCTGTAAGCCAGAAGCTTTTCTTAATTCTGACTCTATAACACAATCACATTGAAAGCTAGGAATATGTTAATATTCAAATGCTTTACATTACAAATTATTTACTCTCCTATATCACTAGCTCGCAGCATCACACCATTAAAAAACTGGTATTCTGCATCATCTGGATTTCCTAGGTCAAACTGATTTGAAGGATACAAGAATCAAATTGGCTGATAAGTCATTAACCTTGAGCACACAACTGATAGAACCGGTGCCAATGGGCTGGGTACAAAGGGCGGTCTATTCCAGTCCAGGCCCATCACTAGGAATTGACTGTTCCCAGAGCTTAACAGGACAGAATCTAAAGAATTTGTGAAAAGTAGAAATGGACTTGTGTTTTTCAAACATCACACACCACAAATCAGAGGCACCTCAAATGTTTCAGATGAAAAAGAAAAACCTACTCTGACATTACAAAATAGATGCAATGTGGAAAAGTTTATCTTAACATAGGGTTTGATGGCTGCACTGGAAGGACAATTAATGAGATTTAACTCGGAGCTATCCATGCGGGAAACAAAAAAGGGGCTTAAATATAATACTTCTTGATCACAAGACAGAAGTCTGTTCCTCTTATTATACAAATAATAGAGGAATTTCACAACTGAGTATGCTTGGTATTTTATCAAAGCTATTTGCATTCACTGCAGTGTCCATAAATCCTAATCCTGGACTGCAGCATTATTGCAGTGGTTGATGTACAACATCAAAAAAAACAGACTGCCTGTTGTAAAAGAAAGAAATGAGAGAAAACACATTAGCATACAGAGGTGTGCAGGGAGGCAGTGAGATGATCCTGGAAAGCATGTTGGACATCAGTCAGTGGAAGAGCTGCTATTGTGTTTCTGTAGGCTTTGTGGCATATGTGAAGGCATAAAGTCAATAACAGAGCTGAGGGATTAGGTTTTAATCATCCACTCAGGTTCAACATGGCTAAACATCTACAAGGAAATGCCAACATGGGGGAAATGGAGAAGGTGCTTGTTTTAAAGTATGCAGGATGGAGGTAGGAGGCATGAGCTAACCTTGAACACTGAGTAAGAAATGACAAGGACATGACAACAAAGGAAAGTAGGTTGTGAAGAGCTTTTGATATTACAAGCAATAGAGCAAGACATTGGTTAGATCTATGACCATAAGGGAAGCATAGGCACCTTGCTCTCATGTGAACACCTACGTACAAACACTGAAGTGTAGGTATGTTTATCGCAAGCTGAAGTCTACTCCTACGTCTAATTCTTTGTACATCTATGTTGTCTTCCAAAAGGACACTGAGAAAAAAAAGAGTCTGCAGATGCTTTCCATGTCCAAAACACTGCAGCAAGCTCTTAATCAGAGAAAAATGGTAGGTAAGCAAGTAGGGAGGCCTTTTCACATTTTTCAACTGTATAAACAACCTCTGTAATTGCCATTTGAGGAGCACACTGATCTCTTGTCCTGATGAAGAAAATAAAAGGCAGGGGAGGATGAGGGAGTCAATTTATTTTACTTATCACCTTCATGTGCCGACTGTAACAGTAAAGCAGAACACATGCAGTTACATTAAGCAGGCAGTCTCATTTCATGAGCAAGGTAAAAGACATGTCATGCAAGGACTGCTAAAGTAACAATATATTTTAACTGCTGTAGTAACCAGTAGCATAAAGTCTAGAGTTAACAACTGGAATAAAAATCACAGAAATGCTTACATGCTCAATAAAATAGAGAGAGAGGACCTTTTACATTTAATGCAAACTGAAGAATTTAATCAAAAATATCATTTTGGCAAGGAACATATTAAGAAGAAAAAAATCATTGAAGAGGACTACATAAAAAGTATGCTGGAAAGCACAATTATAAAAATGAAGAAGTGTTCCCTAACTTTGCTAAACAGCATACTGTAAATGCATATCTTGGCCAGTATTCACATCCCAGAATCCTGCTTAAATGCTATATGGTCAGTTTAAAGAGCAAATCACCAAGTCAGCAGAAAACCTAATCTATGAAAAAATAATTCTGACAGGTGTGATATGTAGGCCTTGCTTAAAATAATATTTGCAAAATAATGAAGGTCATAGCAGATTGCAGGCTCCCAGCTCTAAAACTGAGCTGTTCTTCCTTTAGAATAGAATGGTTTGGGTTGGAAAGGACCTTAAGATCATCCAGTTCCAACCCCTCTGCACAGGCAGGGACACCTCACTCTAAACCATGTCACCCAAGGCTCTGTCCAACCTGGCCTGCACTCTGCTAGGGATGGAGCATTTGACACTTTCTGGGCAACCCATTCCAAGTGCCTTACCACCCTAACAGTAAAGAACTTCCTTATATCTAACCTGAACTTACCCTGTTCAAGTTTAAACCCCTTGTCCTATTGCTATAATCACAGATGAAGAGCCTCTCTCCAGCATCCCTGTAGGCCCCCTTCAGATACTGGAAGGCTGCTCTGAGGTCTCCACGCAGCCTTCTCTTCTCCAGGCTGAACAGCCCCACCTTTCTCAGCCTGTCTTCATATGGGAGGTGCTCCAGTCCCCTGATCATCCTTGGGGCCTTCTCTGGACTTGTTCCAACAGTTCCATCTCCTTCTTATGTTGAGACCAGAACTCCACACAATGCTCCAAGTGGAATCTCTCGAGAGCAGCATAGAACAGCAGGATCATCTCCTTCGACCTGCTGGTCATGCTCCTTTTGATGCAGCCCAGGATACGGTTGCTTTCTGGCCTGTGAGCACACACTGAAGCTGGTTCATGTTCATTTTCTCATCAACCAACACCCCCAAGTCCTTCTCTGCAGGGCTGCTCCGAATCTCTTCTCCATCCAACCTTTAGTATGCTTTCCAGGAGAATCTGTTCCATAATTTTGCCAGGCACAGAGGTGAGACTGATTGGTCTGTAGTTTCCCATGTCTTCTATTATCCCCTTCTTGAAAATGGAGGTTATATTTCCCTTTTTCCAGTCATCAGGAACTTCACTTGACTGGCGTGACTTTTCAGATATGATGGACAGGGTCTTTGCAACTTCATTCACCAGCTCCTTCAGGACCCACAGATAGATTTCATCAGGTCCCATGGACTTGTGCATATTCAGGTTCTTAATATAATCTCAAATCTGATTCTCTCCTACAGTGGGCCTAAGGTCTTCATTCTCACAGTCCCTACAACTGCCTGCCAAGACTTGGGCAGTGTGGTCAGAGCATTTGCCAGTGAAGACTGAGGCAAAAAAGTCATTAAGAACCTCAGCCTTCTCCAAATCCAGCGTAGCCAGTTCTCCTGATAGCTTCCAGAAAGGGCCCCACTTTGTCCCTAGTCTGTCTTTTGTTTGCTGCATACCTATAGAAGTCCTTCCTGTTATCTTCCACATCCCTGGCCAGACTCAATTCTAACTGGGCCTTGGCTTTCCTGACCTGACCCCTAGTTTCCCAGACAATGTGTCTGTATTCTTCCTGAACCTTTATTAGAACCTAATTATTTGCTTAGCACCTAGCATAGAAATTGAATTTTACAGTGTGGATTGCCAGCTTCATTGGTCTGAACTGCTATTTCAGAAACCAAGATTTTAATCTACCCAACATAAACAAAACCAAACCACCCTATGTCCTCAAGACAAGATTTATCCACAGACAGAACACTTCAAAGATCTTAGATTAAAAAGTAATTGCGAACGTTAGAAAAATTACTAACCACTAAACATCTTTGCTTTGGGCCAGCAGCACTATGGGAATGGGGCTGTGTTTATACATAGAAGTTTTATACACGTTTAGTACTTATTTCCAGTAATGCTGAGGACATCATCCATTGTAGGATGTGCAAGGCTTTCATTAGACATGTAGCAAAGAGATGGACTGTTCCTGCAGTGCCCAAGGATAACATGCCTGCTTCCAGCATGGATCCTCCCTCTCCCAGTACTCATGGCCTCTGCAGACAGAGGAACAGAAACAAAACCCTCTCTGGGATTGGGGAGGGAAACAGGTTCACTCCAGGAGAAGCTCATAAGTCCCATAGAGAGCTCTTGGAACCACAAATCATGCTTAGTCAATATGGAAATCCTCCACCACCATTCTATTTCTCTAATGACATGTACATTGGTTCCTGTTTGCAGATGCCACCAGTTCTCTAAAGAAAGAGAAACTTTTCCATGAGGTTTTGCATGTATGTGAAGCTATTGAAACCCTACATCCTCCAGACCACATAACCCCCTCATCTCCCGTGTGGGCCATGGCTTCACAGAGCACATTCTGCAAGTGTTGGGAAAGGAAGCAGCGAACAAAGCAAATGATCCTCCAGCCACCACCTCCCCTTCCTGAAAAGGTACATACGTCAGTCATTTAAGTAAGTTTGACACAGACACAGTTGGGTTTTCTGGTTTGTTGTTGTTGGGGTTTTTTGGCTGAAGTTTGTGAGCAAGATGAAGAGAAGAAAATAGTTGTCAGTCACAATGACTCCCAGTTTTTTACTCAACAGGCAAACAATGAAATTTCAGTTCATAACCCACTCTTACAGGACAAGTTTATTGAACTGATTGTGTTTAGGGTTAATCAAAGGCTCATTTAATACTGAAGCCTTGAGCCATTAAAATTGATTTTGAATATGTACACCACCATGCAAGCATGAGTTTCTGCAACAGCAAAGCTCTGATTATTCGTTTACTACTGAGCCGCTTAGGACAACTCACTCTGCTCCTCTGAACATGTGTTTCTTCTACCAGCCTTCAAGTAGTCTTCTCTCATTAAAAGTTTGTTTTTCATGTTTGTCCAGGGACCAACTCATTACGCTCCTGACTACCCTGGGCTTCTCTAGGCATTACTATAAATCATTACTATAAATATTAGTAACATTTAACTCCTCAAGTATAGTATTCTTTATAAAAAAGATAAGTGATGTACACTGATTGTCTCCCTATTGCAACCTTCTTTACTCTCACTGAATAATTACTTTTCCTTCAGGATCTAAGGCCAAATAGCTATTGCTGCCAATGACTATTATATAAGACATTAAATCAGCAGTAATGTATTAAAATAAACATTAAACAATTAGTTATTAATGATGCCTAATCCAACCCAGGAATCAAAATCTTTTTGTGCTGTCTATTTTGGTCATAGGTATTGTATGGATGGCAGGAAAAACATCGATCAGTACCAGGTTGCCATAATTTTAGGGAGGTAACTATAGTTTATAGGGAACTAAATTCAGAAGCTGTTTCACTGCTCACAAAATATAGCAAAAGGTTTTCAGTTTTTACTAAAAAAAAGAGATATAAATGATAGCTTTGTAAGTAAGATGATGTAACATGGAGGTGGAACACAGGCTTGACTTTCTTCACAAATTTCAAGGGTATTCGAGGAGCACTCATTTACAGCTCAATAAGTCAAGTTCAGGTTATTAACAGCTTCAAGGAGGAACGCATTTTTAAATCTGAGGTTCTTGTTTAACTCTTCCTCCAGAGCTGCTTCAGCACAGAATTATAATCAGGACTATTGATCCAAACAGACCAAGTTCACAGCCTACTTTTCTAGCATCTTGTTTTTAAATGTCAAGCTTATCTCACAAAGCTGCAGAAACATAGCTGCTAGCACTGCCCAATGCTCCATAAATCAGTCTATTCCTAGCACTAATTATCCCAAGCAGCTGTTATCCTCCATTTGATCTTTAGTATCCAGGAAATCTTTTCTTCAAAGACTAATTTAACCAGAGAACATTTAGTGTGTGCCATATTTGGAGATAAAATGCATCTGTGTTACTTAAAGGCCATGTACCCTGTTGGGCGTTTTCAGAAAAGCCCCATTAACCCCCCTACAAGTTCACAATGGTTAAAAAAAAGGCCATTTCATTAGGAAAAAGAACAGCACAGTTACTTGTACTGAGGTATAATCCCCAGAATAAAAGAGGAGGGAGTGCTAAGCTAGAGAAGTGTAAAGGACTATGCATACAATCTAATTGCACAACTTTTTCTCCCAGGTTGTTTCCACATCTAAAAGCTTGCCAGAGAAAGATTAAAAACTCAGTGACATGGTATTATAGCATACAGCTCACATAGCCACCCCTGCTGTGAGCTTATATACATTCATAAACCCTTATATCTTCATTATCCAACATTTGCTATAGATGCAATGGTTTTTCACTATCTGCAGGAATCAGAGCAGGATCTGCAATTAGTTCAGAAGTGTCTAAAGGATCTGTGAAATACAAATGCACCCTGGTGTACATCTCACGCATCACTCCTTTACACACAGTCTTTGATAGCACCAGCTTCCTCACGAATTCCCAATTAATGCAATTAACTCCTAGGTTACACCCTTGATGTTGATGCCTCGCAGCAAAATGCACGACTACTTTCACATACAGACCTGTGGGCTGAGCCCTTTGCTCAGCTGGGACATGCACCCCACTTCTCCCTCTCCGGCCAACACTCGCCCTGTCCCAGGCAGACATGCTGGCCTGAAGCAGGATGAGCTCAGTTTCACACCTTTCCTGAACCTATGTGGAAATCAAACACCTCGCCTCACTCAACCACAGTAATCCCAGGGTGATTAAATAAAACCCTCGCTTTTCCAGTTTTTCAGGAAACTCTTACACTAACCAAACTTTACCACTGATCCTGTTGCAAATGAGCAGAGGGAACAGTGATGTTGTCATGACTGACTGACAGGGACTGTAGACAGAGAACGGGCTGTTCTGTTGCTGTCAGCAAACAGCATCATCCTTTCTTTGGTGACTGCATGCCTCCTCAGTTCCAGCTGATCAAATCCCACCTTCCAAGGTTACAGCAGTACTAGAGAAATAAGAGATCACTGGTCTGAGAACCACTTTATGCAGGCAAATTAATATATAAGTACTACAAGTATTACTGGATAAGTAATAAAAAAAACCCCACACACACAATCTATCACAGTAATCCTGATTTCTAATACTCAGGAAGTATTTTATGTAACAAGTACTATCCAGTGCACGAACTCTTCATGACACAGATGATGCAAAAAGTGTAATTCAGTGCACTCAAAACTCTACATGCATCACAAAACTAATTCTGCAAGGTCAGCCTCCACTTTGCAACAGCAACAGGATTATCCTTACACAGAAGAATTTGGTAAAGAAGCCAAGCAGTCAACCCAAAATAAATACAGTATCAGGTATAGCACTAACTCAACCCTTTCACTGTTATTACAGCTGCTAGCACACTGACAAAGAATATTTACAACATGCTATACTAAATGTTGCAGGACAAATACTTGGTAGCAATTCTGCAGTCTATGCCTTCCGATACTGAACCATCTGCATTTTCTGTTACAAACTGGGTCTAGATTCAGCAGCTAGATTATTGCTTACAGAAGGATTTACTGGATTTACTGTTCAGTTTCATAAGCAATGATGTATTTATTCTGCAAGAATAATGTTTTATATTGTTACCATATTCAGTTGTTACTATCCCATCAAGTGTTTACATAATAATAATTAAAAAAAAAGTAGAATTATTTATTTCAGAGGAAAGGGAAGAAAGAAAACTACCTGTAGTGAGATAAGCAGTGGCTGATGCTCTCATCACCTCAGGAGAGCACTACAGCATGCCCCTTTCACCTCAGCAGCTGACACCAACTGCAGAACATGCCTACACGACACACTTGAGACAGGTCAATTTAGCATCACTTCAGCTTCACCCCAGATGTCTGCCTCTTCACAGGACAAATATCCAAAGTGGCAGAGAACACTGGACAAGTTCACTGGACAAGTTCCTGTGTGATGTACTCTAGGTTACCCTGCTCTTGCAAGGGGTTTAGTCTAGATGATCTTTTGAGGTCCCTTCCAACCCTTGGGATTCTGTGAGAAGGCAGGCTGCAGGGGGATGGTTATGAATTTCACAGGGTGCACAGCTTACACAGAAGGGGGACACCACGACTGGTTGACCAGAGTCTTTCAGATCTCACCACAGACCTTTCAGTGAAAGCCTGGTATCCCTCAAATGGTATGTCACTGTACTTAGCTTCTTCATGGAGCACATTTGGGGCTAACTTTGAGGCTTAACAGCCAACCCTCTCTTCCCAGAGAGAAGTGTCTGAGGTCAGCTTTTATCTAGCCCCAAACCCCTGGCATCTCCCTTTCCTAGGAAAATCCCACCCCTCCAGAGACAGCAGCTCACTGAACTGGACAATGAGCAGCAGCAGCAGCAAGCCAGGAGGTAGCAGTTCCCTCAGAAAGGAGTGGTCTCTTTAAGTCAGCAGGCTCTACACTGTCCCCAGGAATTTACCAGCAGCAGTGACCCCAACTCTGAATGCAGTCAATGTCCTATTAAAAGCAACAATGCAATGACACTTTAGGAAAGTTTCAGTCAGGTATGTTCTTATACCCCCTGCTGATACTGAGCACTGCCCAGTGTTGCTTGAAACTATTTAAGTACCTAGACCCTGAACAGACTCTAGGGTTTGTAACAAAAGCAATCCTACCTCTGAATCCTAGTCAAAGCAGTTGCCAGGACTGCTGGCTTAGTTAAATCCCGAAGAACATAGCTGAAGGATCTCTCGATAAAAGCCATTTTTGGGAATTGCACAAGTTTTAGCCAATGATGGAATATGAGCTGGCATTTGTTCAGAAGGGGTAAGGAGGTATTTTTGATAGCAGTAAGACATTTCAGTGGTAAGTTAGGGACAAGAAGCAAAGTATGAGGTATGTGACACTGAAAAGTAAGGATTCATATCATTCTTAAAGACACAGAAGGAAAAATATATGGCTTATATATGGCTTAGGAATGTATGTTGGCTTCTCAGCTCCCTAAATCAGCCTGGCCATCCCAGTACTGAGCAGCCAGGAAACAAGCTGCAGGATGGCTGGTTGCATGTTACCAGGAAGATCTCAGTAATGAAGTTAGCTGGAACCACTTTAATGGAAAGCTCTGCCATAAAGTACCAGCTTGTGGAAAGCAAAGCTCTTCCCAGCAGAATTTTATCTGTGATGAAAACATATTTCCAAATGCCAAAACCATAATTTTGACTCTTTTTAGGATTAAACCATTTTAACATCTTACTTGAAAATGGCTCATTATGTAATATGAAATGAAAGAGGGTGAGGTGTCACAATCTGAACAAAGCATTTTAGTTTAAAATGCAAGCTTTTAGAATTTTTGCTTCATAAGCAACTGACTTCTTAGTGAGTGGGTGTTTCATTTCATGCTGGAACAAGATATTTTAGTTGCTGTACCCTTTAAAGCAGAATTTCCCCTCAAAGTGAGGATTCCAGGCTCTGCTCAGCATTAAGCACTAGTTCTTGCCATCTTTTGAATTTGATATTCTGCAGTGGCACAAACCACAGGAACTTTTCAGTCAAGATATGACCAAATCAGACAGCAAATACAGTCCCTTTCTTTCTAGGAAAAGAAGAAAAAAAATATTAGCATTTATTTATTTTATTTTTTTAACACCAAAACAGGAAAGAAATTTTACTTGATCTTGGGAGTTAAGAAACTGAAATTAGCCTCAAAATAGCCCTGTGGGATAGCAAATTGTGTAATCGTGAAGATTTGGTAAGTTCATAAGGAAATGATCAGACAGTTTGCCAATTTAGAATTTATATTACAGCTTTGTGCTTACAGTGGAGAATATCAGCAAGAGAAGATGGCCTCAGCTGAAGCATTCTGAGCTAGCCAGCCAAGGGCTTCTACAGACACACACCAGCAAGCTTTCTGGGGCTAGCACAGGTCGTCCTGAAGAGCTGGCTGAAGACAATGAGGGGGTGGTCTCTCATAGGGTTTAACAACGCTACTGCTCATCAGGTGATCAAAGATGTCAAAAAATCATTATTTCAAAATCCATGCACATCCCATCAGCAACACAATTACACTTTGAATCTGGGAACTTAGTTGATGGTTAGAGACAATGGAGCAGCACAGCCCTGTACCAGAACTTTATTGACTTGCTGCTCTGTTAAACTACTTCTCCTCACACTGCTTCCCCAGGTCTCAGCATTCTGGCTGTGCCACTCAAAGACTAGTTCCAAGATCATATTCTCATCAAGTAATCATGCAATGCACTACCTAAAAACTCCCCAGGATTGTTCAGTTAGTGATTAGTTGTCAGCCTTTAATGCAGAGATAGCATTTTTCATGTGGGTAACTTCCAAAACTGCATAAAATACTATGACAGTAAACTCCAAATGGTGTTAAAAAACAAGAATCGTTACCCTTGCAAAGCATCAACTTCTTGTTCTCTGTTCCACACAGCTGGTATTACATTTCCTAACATTCACTTTTCTTTCTCCCAGACTCACTGACAGATCTCCAGAATACAAAATTGAAGTAACATTAACAAATACTAAACATGACACACATCTACTAATCGAAATTTTTCTTCACAGCCTGGTGCACAGCAACAAATTATGCTGTTTGCATAACTGTTTCTCCTCCAAACCTAGTGTTAAAAGGAAAGTAATCCTTCTCTGCTCAGACTGAGAATGTCTCTCATTTGCAATAAGCTTTCACAATTCCCAGAATCTTGGCTGGCTGAAGCTGAATGAAATATGATAATCAAACTGCATTTCATTTTATATCCACCACTATAGATAGCTCTTTGGAAGGGTTCTCCAGTAATATTTTTAAGCATCACACAATTTGTTAACAATGCTGGTTAACAATGAACAAGCCAGTTAAGATCACACTTGCATCTCAGTCACTTTTCTTCATGCAGAGCCCATAGCCACTGGCAGGTGAACTTCACCATCCCTATCAGAACTGCTGCCATGTGGCCCGATGCAGCTTATGGACCAAGCACACTGCTACCATACTCTCTGAGCCAAGCTCTGGCATTTCTAAACACAGGTTTTCTCCTTTTCTAACTCTCCCATTACTTCACTCCTTGCAAACCAGCACAGGACACAGGGTGGATTAAAAAATCCTTGCTCACCAATCCTCAGCCCATCCCTACATCTTGAGTCATAAATAACAGAGAAAGTATTCACTCTCTGCAGCAGAACTAACAGCAATAATTAGAAAAACCAACAACAACATCAATATTCTATTTATTTACACATGTATTGCTACAAGTAGGCAATTGACTGTAAATAAAATTTAGTATACCTTTTGGCATCAGTTTAAACAAACAACGTAGGCTGACCACGACATGTTCAAGCTCATGGTTCTATTTCATTCCATTTCCCCTTCCCCACAAAAAGGTTTCAAGGACAAAACATCAGGTAGGACTAAATTACAATTAGTTAGGAAAAACAAATAGTAGCCACAAGCAACATTTCTTAAGTAAGCACTTCAAAAAGCCATAGCATCAATTTAAAGGATCAAATTCATTAGTCCCCATGGAGGGTAGAAACTAGTAATGTAACCAAGCACACAAATACAGATGAGGTAAAAGGAAAGCTACTGAACTGAAATATGCAGCCAATTGAGTCATTTGAGGATGACTCACACAAAATGAGACTCCATAAGTAAACCCCCTATTTTAGCCACATCAAAGGACGAATGTACTTTTGGTAGATCAATTTAACAGTTATCGCTATAAAAAGTTACTGAAACAGATTGATCTGGCTTTAAACATCAAAGCTCCTTAGTTAAATTTAAAATGTATTAGACTAACACCTTGAAAATGAGACATGGTTTTCTAAATGAACAACCTGTTTCACATCCACTTGGAAATCTAAATTAGAGTTGGAGATGAAAAGAACAAGTACGTGATAGCCTCTCTCAGTTGCAAATGCAACACTGGAAAATGCAGACATTAATACCTTTTATTTTCAATACAGACATCCTCCTCCAAAACATATTTCAGATGTTAAAGTGAGGAATATGAAAAGAAAATACAAATGTGAAATTTGGCTCCTAATTTACACCAACAGAGATGGGGGGAAGTGGCAGAATTGCCACAGTAGTGGAGTCGCCGAGTAACTCAATTGTTCATAAATAAAGAAAAAGTAAGCCAGAGCAATTGAAATGTTCCAGATTAAAGTAACTCAATTGTTCATAAATAAAGGAAAAGTAAGCCAGAGTAATTCAGAAGTTCCACATTAAAGATGTTCCAGATTGAGATGTTCCACATTTACACAACTCCAAGAGTAGATCAAACTACTGGGAAGTTAGTGGGACATGTAAGCCACATACATAATTTGACCTGCATAAATTATTACAAGTGTTTGTCCCATGTTACAAGGCATCTGACCCAGACTAACAATCACATATTACCAGGTTGGAAGGAACTTCAAGAACCATCTGGTCCAACCTTTCCTAGCAAAAGAACAGTCTACCCAAGATGGTCCAGCATCTAGTCCAGCTGAACCTTTAAAGTGTTCACCACTTCCCCAAGGAGATTACACCAATGGTTGCTTATTCTCATGGAAAGTTTTCCTTTCCTCCAAGAACGTTATGAAATCAAGTTGACCAGTCAGTCTCACCTCTGTGCCTGGCAAAATCTTGGAGCAGATTCTCCTGGAAGGCATGCTAGGGCACATGAAAAACAACAAGGTGCTTGGTGACAGCCAGCATGGCTTCACTAGGGGGAAATCCTGCCTGACCAATTTGGTGGCCTTCTATGATGGGGCTACAGAAATGATGGACAGGGATAGAGCAGTTGACGTCATCTACCTGGACTTGTGCAAAACGTTCAACACTGTCCCACACAACATCCTTGTCTCTAAATTGGAGAGACATCAATTTGATAGGTGGACCACTCGGTGGATAAAGAACAGGCTGGATGGCCACACTCAAAGAGTTGTGGTCAATGGCTCAGTGTCCAGCTGGAGACCAGTAACAAATGGTGTCCCTCAGGGATCGGTGTTGGGATTGGTCTTGTTTAATATCTTTGTCGCTGACATGGACAATGGGATTGAGTGCACCCTCAGCAAGTTTGCCGATGACACCAAGCTGCATGGTTGGGTTGATAGGCTGGAGGGAAGGAATGCCATCCAGAGGGTCCTTGACACGCTTGTGAGGTGGGCTGATGCCAACCTCATGAAGTTTAACCATGCCAAGTGCAAGGTCCTACACCTGGGTCAGAGCAATCCCAGGCACAGCTACAGGTTGGGCAAAAAGGAAATTCAGTGCAGCCCTGTGGAGAAGGACTTGGGGGTGTTGGTCAATGAGAAAATGAACATGAGCCGGCTGCAGTGTGTGCTTACAGCCCAGAAAGCAACCATATCCTGGGCTGCATCAAAAGGAGTGTGACCAGCAGGTCAAAGGAGGTGATCCTGCCCCTCTACTCTGCTCTTGTGAGACCTCACTTGGAGCATTGTGTGCAGTTCTGGTGTCCTCAACATAAAAAGGACATGAAACTGTTGGAACAAGTCCAGAGGAGGCCACGAGGATGATCAGGGGACTGGAGCACCTCCTATATGAAGACAGGCTGAGAAAGTTGGGGCTGTTCAGCCTGGAGAAGAGAAGGCTGTGTGGAGACCTCATAGCAGCCTTCCAGTATCTGAAGGGGGCCTACAGGGATGCTGGGGAGGGACTATTCATTAGGGACTGTAGTGATAGGACAAGGGGTAATGGGTTGAAACCTAAACAGCAGAGGTTTAGATTGGATCTAAGGAAGAAATTCTTTCCTGTTAGGGTGGTGAGGTACTGGAATGGGTTGCCCAGGGAGGTTGTGAATGCTCCATCCCTGGCAGTGTTCAAGACCAGGTTGGATGAAGCCTTGAGTGATATGGTTTAGTGTGAGGTGTCCCTGCCCATGGAAGGGGGGTTGGAACTAGATGATCTTAAGGTCCTTTCCAATCCTAACTATTCTATGATTTTATGATTCTAAATTCAACCAATATTAGCTGTGTTAATGGTCCATAGTTATTGTATTAAAACTGTTCTTACAAACTTAATCTTTCACCCTATAAACTAAAATTTGTGAATGTCTGCCTTGGTTTTATAACAAGTGTGCAAGGAAGAAGAAGGATGGAGAAAACAGGCAAGTAGATACTTAATGCAGGAGGAAAAAGACAGGGAACAACATATGAAAAAGAGTAAGAACAATGTGAAGCCAATTCAGAGACTGGGAGTAGTCTGACTGAGACAGAGGTAGACACGGCACAGTAAACAAGGTGTAGTGAGGGGAAAACAAAACAGGGTGAGAAATCCAGTATTTAAACACTGGGATCAAGTAAATAAATCTAATAAGGGGTTCAAAAAGGGAAGAAATTGAAGATGGGACAGGATACAAATTTTAGAGGGATGAAGCTAGGAAAGACAAAACAGACGCTTAGTCTAGACATGCAAGTATTTTTGCATATCTAAGTTACACTTATCCAGAGATACCTGATGATGGTCATCTTGCCCAGTCCTCTCCTAACCAACTCACACAATTGAAACATCAGGCAAAGTTTTCCCAGTTTCCTCTGAGTGAGTTCTACGTCCTGAGAGAAGAGTTGATGCCACAGGGACAGAAACATGTTCTGAGAAGTTGAGTATGCTTCATGGCCTGATCTTGTACCAGGAACTCTGTCCATCCCCCAGGAACACACAGAGTACCAAACTACGCCCAAATGATGCCAGCTTGTGCTGGTTCTCTATCCAGTTAAGATCCACTCAGATCATAAGTATCACTAATAAGAATATACATAAAACTCTGTATTTCTCCAGTTGGACTGCAGCTAAAATGCTTAGCTTCAGCTCACTCTGTCAAGAGCTTCTAAACAACCTCCACAACCATGTAGGAATTAATGATCTTATAGTTCTAATTAAGAAGCCATTTATCACCATTTTTTTAACTACCTCACACATGGTACCTAATACTTGCTTTGCAAACAGCACTTGACAGCCTGACTCAAAATCTTTTCATCCAATTATTGCCTGATCACATTCGTAAACCACCTCCCTTCACATTTAAGGAAGTGATATGACAGTCATCTGCCTATGAAACCAGATACACCTCTCTCTCTGTACGAAATACAAGTCTGTCTCCCTCTGCTGGCTCTGCATTAAATGAAATCAGGAGAAGAAAGGCAAACTAGAAAGCTAATAACATTCATTGTCATCTTAGAGAATTCTATACAGGAGGCAATGCTGAAATAGCAGAATAATACTTATCTTTAATCGTAGTTTCTAAGTAAGAATTGTAGTTTCTCTATTCTTATGAAAGAGAATACTGAGAGTCTCTCTGAACACAGCACAAGACCCATTACCATGTACATTACAGGTACATAGCACCACAGCTACACAGCACCAAATTAATGATCTCTGTGCGATTTTCTACTAAAATTATTTTTCCACTAAGAATACGAGAGAATATTACAAACTTTCTGTTAACATAACTTTATCTTATTTTACATTAAATCAGATCTAAGCATTCCTGTTTGCCTCTAGCCAGACTGAGTTACAATTGAGCAAGATTATTTTACTTAGAGTTTATAGATAATACATGCCTTTTTTATTTATTATTAAAATGATGGGCAATCAAAACTCATGATTCAAGGAACTTCTAGTTTGCAATTTGAACAGTCAAAATATTTTTAGTAACATAAGCAAGCTGTCACTATATAAAATACAGGGAAAAAAGAATGAGATGCCTTTAGCATATTCTTTAGATGATAGCTGCAAGACCTTATTTTTTACTGAATTCTGCTCTTCTCAATTGATACAATTAAGCACATAAAGCACTCTCTTTCTAGGATAGATTTGAAATAGTTCACAATGCTACAGAACAAGTCTGCATCTTGTTACTATAAATAAGTCCAGATCAAAAGAATAAGAAAAATGTGTGCCTAGAAACCATATTTACCATCAGGCCAACACTGTGATTTCTCTCTTACTGCTTTTCTTCACTGGAGTACTTTATGTTTAAAAGTATTACTAAAGTGAAACTGGTCGATCATCTTACAAAGTACAGTACAGTATACTGCCTTTAGCATATACCCAGCAGAACAATTTATCCTCCTGCAGCAGAGCCACAGAATTCATGCTTCTGACCAAAATGCATTTCACCCTGCAGTGAATTTTGTTTTCTATGGCAATACCTATTTGTATGCAAAATATACATCACCTCCTAGGGATAAGGGTTAACAGCATAATGAGAAAAAAAGTGATTCGGTTAATTCTTTGCAATTGTTTGTTCCTCCACATTTACTCTACCCATTCAAGAGTTCAAATGCTGCAGGGGCTGTGGCGGGTATCAGTATCCCTGACATACAAACCAGCCATGGGCTTCTAAAGCTGCCGGGGGGCCACCACTCTGTGCACTGAGCAGAGACCAAGAACCAGCACAGGCTAAATACTGATTAGTGGATGGCTCCCTCTGCGGTTTGCAAAACCTGCAGACACGGAACTTTCAGATACCAAAAACAGTTTTAAGCATAGTTCTTTAAACAGTACCTGGTTTTTCCCCTTTAGAAGCAGACTAAAGCAGCATAATACACACTTTACCAGAAAGTAAGGGAATTTATCAGCCTTGTAATTTCCTAACTAACTGAAGTTACCACTAAAAGTGAATTTGTCATGCAGTATTCAAAAAGAATCTGACAAAGCCAGAGTTAAACATCAAGACAATTTCTGTCTTTTCCTGAAACAGTATTTGCTTGCAATTGGTCTATAGATATTGCTTAAAAATAGCACCCAAGCATCTGAATGCAAACTGAAGATTAATTTAAAACTAGAATGCTACCTCTATATAGAGATTTCACTACATGCAGGGAAAATAAACTCCCCATGTGACAAGAGTATAAACATACCATGAAACTATATATATATATATATATATATACATATCAGGTGAAGAATCACTTATATTTTGAAACGTTAGTATGATAATGTAACTCCATGAAATTTTAATTTACCACTAAAAAAAAAACCAACATACTTCAAAAGGAAAAATATTTTAACAATTTTCCCATACTTACTTGATAAAGATTTTAGTATTACAGGATGTCATAATGTTAATGATGTACATGAAAGCATGTAATAAAGCTTTATGGCACATAACATTATATTGCAAGTATATGCTTTCATCAGAAAAACCTGGAACAATGAGAAAACTATAAATTAATAATAATGTTTCGAATATTTAAAAATGAGAGGATATCCTACAGAAATTCTAATTTCCAAGGGCTTTAGTGAGCAGAAACACCCTCTTACATTTTGGGGCAAAGGGGGAGGGTGCATTTTTTAATGTTCCACCATATTGCCTGTTCTTTTTTATAGTTAACAGAAGAGAAAACAGATCTTTCCACTATTAGCATTACAGTTTTGCTGAGACTTTAGGATTTCACTACATACTCAGCAGCTCTACTTCTCAAGCGACTCTAAGCAACCACCTTCTCCTGTGCACCCATTTCTACCACCCTCTGCAGAAACTGCAAGAAATAACTTAGTTTTTGATATAGTAGATATATTTCTGAAAATCCAGATTAATATAAGATTAAAATTAACATCAGGTAAATATGCTATATTAATAATAAAAATATGTCACTTAAAGAAATGTAATATATGTGCGATGTCACTGCCCATGGCAGGGGGGTTTGAAGTACATGATGTTGAAGTCCTGTCCAACCCTAACTACTCTATGATTATATAATATATACCTACACATGGTCTTCAAAAACCTGCATGCACATGCATGGCTATTAAGCAATAAATTGCATTTCTTTAAAACTTCAACTATCTCAGTTGTTATTAGCACATTTTAAACAAAATGCCCCATTAATGTGTGTGTAAAACAGTACCTGAAATTTGTGGAAACACATTCATATTTAGGATGAAATCCTATATCCCTTTCAGTCAATAGTTTTTTACCTAACAAACGAGGTCAGGATGCTCAGAAATCCAGAATTTCTAGTCAAATCCTCTAAATACTTAAACACAAACAAAATTCAAGTAGTCTCATTTAAAAGAGGACTACAATGTAGGCTCAAGTGTTAATGACACTGAGGACTCAGTTATCAAGCTGATGCTGAGAAGGAAAAAAAAATGTAGGTGAGAAGAAGAAATATGTCTACACAGCGCACAACAGGCAAGAACTTTCATGACAAGTTTAAGTAAAACAAAGGAACACTTTTAAAGGCTTTAAAATTAAGTTTCACGGTAAGAGACAAACCCTTCACTCAACTACATTAGCACATGCCACTACAGTGAGATTCTTTTATTAAATGTTTACATGCACCTCAAAGCTCCTACAATCATTTTTGTGAAAAGACCATGCTTTATTTACTGTACCTGAATATTTCTGTACCTGTCACGCTGCATGTTAATGAAAGAACAAGACAGGGAACATTAAGTTACTTTCATGTCCTTTCTAAAGGTATAATTTCTATTTATTTTTACATACAACATTACATGCAGTTGCACTTTGGCAGAACTAACAAAAGCACTTTGCCAAGTCAAATAAAAAGGTTTCACTGTACTGAAAGAGAAGGTTAAACAATTAATGAGCAACATTTCTCTTCTTTCCTGTGCACCCCCTCTGCAACTCCAAAAACACAGATGCTGATAAAGAGGCTTGAAAGAAGTAGAGTTGTTTTTACTAATACTTGTTATCTTTAATCAACTCAAGTAAAAGGAGTTACACGCTACTAACAATGCTCTAGGAAGACAATTGCATATGCTGCGTACAGTTTCCAGTAAGAAGAATTCCCTGCCAGCACCTCCCTTATGACCATATGAAAGCGCACAGTCAGACACAGCATGCACACCAAAAAATTCAGCCCGGGCTTTCTGTCAGTTAAAGGTGGAAAAAGCCTGGCAGACAACCTACAGTAAGGGTGCTGCACCAACACACAAGCTGAAGCCACAGCAGCACATCTAATTGAGCTAGTTGAACTTTGCCTGTTCCCAGATGTCACTTACATCACTGGAAGCCTGTTGTATCTAAGGAATTGCATAGCCTAGCCTCTCTACTTTAAATCAAGCGCAAGAGCTTAATTGAAATACTGCCTAGGTTAATGAAATAAACTGCTTACACTGGTATACACATACAGAGAAAGTACTTACGTCGCTTCTGTGAAACTGCCTGTAAACAAGCTGTGACGATATCACAGTTCTTCTGGACTTGATGTACAAGCCTGTCTTTCTGCTTCAGAAGACAAAGCAACCTTGACGACTGAACAGAAATTCTGTAGTTCAGTTCTCGTTTTATAGTTGTTAATTCATCAACATCTGCCAAGAAGCAAAGAAAATAATCTCAGTACAGGCCAAAACATTCACTTTCCTGTAGTTGGCATGCAAAGGGACTTGCCCCATGGACATTTACTTATACAAACTTGCTATAAATTACAAGTTCTGTAGACTATGATAATTCCAAACTACACATATTTCAGAGATCTGAGCCAGAGTCTTTAATTTTAAACTACAGCACCTTAACTGGCTGCACAGTGTATGAATCTTAGTAATTATACACTTATAAATTAGAAACATTGTGACAGATGTAGCCATAATATACCTACAGCAGTGCCACCAGGGGGTAAGCTTTAAATACAGTACCTTCCAGAAGCTGCCTGGGGAAAATGTACATGGGGAACAAGCAAATAGTAATGGACAAGGGAATATGCTCAAGAAAGCACCTAAAAAGCTAGAAATGCAACTGCAGGATGAGCACCAAGTGGGAAACTCCACTAAAATGCAAACCAGATGGCTTCAGTCATGGCCCCAACTATTTCCCCTGGTCAGTCACTCTGCCACCAGACTCCCTTAGTTCACAAACATATCTGGGCTGACTTCTAATATTCCTGCTGTCCCCATGTTGTGAGCTGCAGGTCCAGGACAAAACAGAGTTGCTGGGGAAATGTCTAAAGTCCATTATCTTTTTTAAGTCCTCGGCTCTGTTTTCAGAGGCACCCCCCACCAGGAAAAGCCTGGGTCTCGCCTATCACATTCAGATCTCTTCAGCTCTTCCCTGTAATAGCTGGGTACATCTGAACAGCTGTCTGTTCCCTGCGGCTAAGCATTCAAATCCTATCACTTTCAATCCAACCATGCCCCTCCTGATGCTGGAAGAAAAAGCAATAAAAAAATCTATACTTTAGTAACCTGATCCAATGAGAAAAATATTTATGCACCCAGAAAAAATGCTATTAGTGGGATAGTAAACAGTTCAACTTGTACAGCAAAACTCTTTCAATAAATCTGGAAAGCTTAAAGAAAAGGACAAATCAGGCTCAATCATGTTATAGTCAAGAGCAAGGCATGACTGCAAGGGAAAGGAACCACTGGTGAAAGAGTGCTGTACTTCATAGGCAGTACCCTGTTTCAGCACCTGCTGCTCATATGGAACTCCCTATCACACCAGGCAAAGGTGATTTAAAACCACATCCATATATTCTGAAAGAGAAAAAAAATCAAGTTTTATTCCTACTGACTTGTAGGAAGTAGTGAGCTGAATTTGTTCTTTCACTCTCCTGTCATTGAGCTGTCCCTGTAAAAACAATTAACTGCAGCAAATTACGAAAATGTATTCCTGAACAAGCAAATTTCCTGTGGAGTCCTGGATTGTCACAGGACACGGCGAACAACTTGAGCTACATCCTGCACTATCAGATGGCCTATCACCTCACTAAGAAGCCAAACACGGAAGCGGAAAGTTGTTTGCACAGGTCTGGAAAACAGGGGCATTTATTCACCTCTTGCCTTTTTCTTTTCCCCTAATCACAACCAAGAATGATTTAACACCAGGAGAAAAGAGGCCTTTATGCAGCTCTCCTCACCAGATCGACCTGTGATTGCAAGATCATTCTTTCACAAACGTGTGGTGTTGTGACTACTTTGCTTTCATAAGAATTCTTTGATGAATCCTTTTCATTTAGATTTTAGTCATCTGACTATTGCATTTACACGTTTTTATTACACTTATTTTTCTTTCCTGGAAGCCACACCTATAAATAACGTTTGCAGGTTTTGTAAACCTATAAATAAGGTTTACAATTGCCAGGTTTAGTTTAGGTCTACTAAACATAAAGGACTTGAAAAAGCAACTACCTTTTATGACAGAGGATGTGTGGAAAGCAAAGAAAAGGGAAAAGGAAACTGGCCATTGATTCATTACCGTAAGTGAGGAATAGCACTGAACTTACGGAAGCACAAAAGCTTATGCAATGACACAGAAACTCTAGTAGCAAGTGACTCCATTTTTGCTCCTGTGGCGCCTAAAATGAAGGAGAGAGGGCACAGCAGATGAAGTCTTGGTTTGAAAGAGATACCAGCTAACTGTGCACCAGAAGCTTCTAGGAGACATTGCCATACATAAAGGTTACTATAACAAGTAAAGGAGGATATGTGTGCATAGACACGGAGGCAGGAGAGAGAGGACTATACCCAGGACTATAGCAGGACTCTCTTGCAGGCAGAAGAGGGAAGCGGGGCAACAGAGGCAGCTGCCAGCCCGGGCAGGGCGGGGGGCAGGTACCTTTCAGGTACCTTTCAGGTCAAGTACCTTTCAGCCGCAGGTACTTGACCTGGCTTGGCCGCTGCTGCAGCTCCTGCAGGACACGGGAGCGGGCGCTGCCCGAAGAGGGAGCGGCCGCCTCAGCGGCGCTGTACAGCTCGGTGAGCAGCCCGCTCACCAGCGACGAGGTGCGGCTGGACCGACCGCTGCCAGCACCTTCCTCATCCTCCTCCTCCTCTTCCTCCTCGGCCAGGCTGTCAGCGCTGCTGCCCGCCCTGCCGCCCGGGCCGGACTCACCCGCCTCCATCTTCCGCAACACCCGCCGGCAGCGCCGAGTTCCGGGTTCGGCTGGGCCCGTTCCACAGCGGGGTGCGGGAGGGAGGGCGGGCGGCGGGAGGAGCCGCAGAACCCAGGCCGACAGGACAGTCCCCTACGGGCAGGAGTGCCGCTCGCAGCTCGACTCCCTCCCTGCCTACCGCACAGGGTGGTAGCGGCCGGCGGCGGGAGGTGTTGCACCTGCTGAGGGGCGGGACGGGGCGGGCGGTGGTGCCTCCCCTCACGGTAGTAGCTCTGCACGTCGGTCACCGCCGGGCACCGTCCTCGACGTGGTGCGGCTGCCACAGAGGCCACAGTAGTCCTGCCGGCTTTCCCGCTCTTGCTCCGTCGCCGGTGCGCTGGGCAGCCCCGAGTGACGGCCTGGTTCTGTTAGCATAGCTTCAGTAATGTAACAGTAAGACTGCAGTTGTGCAGCTGCAAGTCACCGTAACACAACATGAGCATGACTGATGGTGGGGCTCGTACGGGTTGGTTGCCGGGGGAAGCTGTGTCTCCGCCACACCTTGCTGTGCCCGGTGCTCATCGCACGGTAACGCCGCTCAGCTCCCTCCCCGGGCCTGCCTCAACGCACCGCCCGCCCGCAGCACGGCAGCACCGCTCCTGCTCCCGGCCTCAAGGTGTCTGCAGAGCCCAGCGCTGCCCGTTCCCCCATCATGATCCTTGTCTGCTTCTGCTTTCTGCTCTTCCTCAGCACTGATGAAACATTTCCCTGCAGGCCGAGAACGGTTTGGGACACACGAAGGGCATGGCAGCCATGCGGGCCAGACCGATGGGGCCAGCTTTGCAGCCTCGGCTAATTAACGTCGGGAATCCTGCACTAGAACAGTGTTTTACAGCCAAGAAAACCCCTCTCGGAGTAGAGCAGAGCACAGCACGGCCACGCTGACAGACACCGGCGAGAGGGACCGCCCCCCGCTCCCATGGCAACGGCTTCCCAGGGGGGCGTGGCCATGGCGGAGGGGGCGTGGCCACGGCGGAGGGGGCGGAGCCAGGAGGAGGCGGGGACCAGGCGGGTCTGTTCTCCGCCGTAGCTGCCGCCCGGGCCACGTGACACCGCCCCTCCACCCCCCTCCCTCCGCGCTCCCGGGTCATATGCCGGGACTGGGAGGGCCCGGTCGCCGTTCCTTGAGGGTTTGCTTTCGGTCGTGTCCGTGGCTCTCCGCGGGGTCGAGCGGTGCTGGCTCCTCCTGTCCCTCTGTCCGCCGTCCGTGTGCCTCTGCCGCTGCGCCATGTCCCCTGCCGCGGTGCTCCGCGGGCTGGCTCTGGCTGCGCTGCTGATGCTGAGCCCGGCGGGGGCAACCCGGCGGGTGCGGAGGCCCAACGTGGTGCTCATCCTCACCGACGACCAGGACGTCTGCCTGGGCGGAATGGTAACTCCGTGGCTCCCTCCTTCCTCCGCCGGCCCGTCCTTGAGGGGGTGGTGGGCGCGTTGCTGGCGGCCTTGCAGTCGCGGAGGGGGTGCTAGCCCGTTGAGGTTGCCTGGTCTGGCTGTGGGCTAGGGGTACCGTGAGGCCGTAGAGAGGGCCTGGTGCGAGGAGCGGGTCGCTTCCTCCGCTGAGGACTGGCGGCCTGGGCCCGGGGGGATGAGCGGCGCAGCCACGGCCCACCCCGCAGCCGGGCTCAGGGTCTTCGTCCGCAGTCTCAAACCGGGTTTCCCCGAAAAGAGAGCGTCACGGTGGGCTTACCTGGGAGAGCCAAGCGGCTCTGGGAAGCCGAAGGGGCTCGGGCTTCTCTAGCGCGGCCACTACAGCTGCAGATAGTCCCGATAACTCCTTGTGCCTCGGCGAGGGCTGAGTTGTGTAACTGCTGGAATCAGATGAGGCCCCAGCAAAAAGGCACTGTATGGATTGCCTGGAACATCACAGTCTGGAAACTGTGATGGTGGGCCTTGTTTCGGGTACTTGTGTGTCTGCCTCAGCTGCCCTACTTTACTTAGCATCCTTGCTTTTTTAACTGATTCCCTTTTGGTACCTTTCTTCCAGACCCCCCTAAAGAAGACTAATGCACTCATTGCAGAGAAGGGAATGACCTTCCTAAACGCAGTAAGTGGTCCTTGAACTTCTGAGGTGTGTGCGCATTTGTATAGTTTGTATCTTAGGTCCTCTAAGGCCTCAAATCTGTAACAGTTTTATGAAGCCTGTAAGTATGCCAGTGGGTTTTTTAAGTTGAATCTCTAACTACTTTACGCCTCAAAATTAATATAGTTCAAGGTCATGTTCAGAAACTGAGAGAGTTTCACTTCCTAAAAGTACTTTGTTGACTTCCGTAAGCTGTAAAGTAAAATTGAGTAATCTGAATATTTTTATTACTGAGAAGCATTTGAAGAAGCTGCTTGAAACTTTAAGCTTCATGCATGCTGAAAACCCAGTACACTCTTCATATTCTAGTGTATTTCCATGGCTAAAATAATGGAGTACATAAACTGTCAATTAGTATTTTAATGGATACTTGCTACTGTAGAAGAACCACATCTAATCAGGAGAGGGGGGCTGAAGGGCATATGCTGCAGAAACCTAAAACCAGCCTCATGTGCAATTTTTCACTAGTGAAAATATTTGGGATGTCCAGAAAATATTTGTGTGTTCAGAAAGAAATGTACTTTAATGTTGGTAAACATTTTGATCAGCCTATTAGCTGTTATTTCAAAGCTAGAAATTTTGAGGGGAAAATTGTTTTACAATGTTAATCTTGTATTACTTCATCCTGTCTTTCCAGTACGTTCCCAGCGCACTCTGCTGTCCCAGTCGAGCTAGCATTTTAACAGGAAAATACCCACATAATCATCATGTTGTCAATAACACTCTGGAAGGAAACTGCAGCAGCAAGTTATGGCAGAAGATTCAGGAGCCATATACTTTCCCAGCTCTGCTCAAAACTATGTGTGGCTATCAGACATTCTTTGCTGGAAAGTATTTGAATGAGGTACTTCTTGTGCTTGCTTTTTTTATACTGTGAGTCAGTTAATTTCTATTGTCCACCTTTAAAACTTCATACGGTTTTTATATTTGTAGCTCAATGCAGATCCCCAAAACATTTAAAGTGGTATAGTTAGATGAATATAGTCCTCTTTGTGGAGGAGGCATAAATGTAATGCAAAGTTCAGATCTTTAACTTGGTTAAAATCAGGTCCTGTAAGTGCCTGAATGTTTTTAAAAGTTGATTTTAAAAGGGTGATGGAATCTAGACTTTTTTTTTAGTATGTTCAGATGTGTTGATTTTCAGAGATTATTATTTTAATGGCTGGGGGAAATGGATAGATGGTTGGTGTGCAGTATTGAGAAGACCATCAAGGCAGAACCAGACCAGGCACAATGTCAGAACACTAAAGAAAAAAGTACATTTCTCTTGATATTCCTGACTGATATAACACCTTGAATCATAGGAGTTTATGATATGATGTAGATTTCAGTGCTGAAAGCTCTAAGATCGAGTATTCCTTTTGCGTGATGCAATTGTATTTGGAGCTAGATGAGTTACAGGTTCTTTACAGTATTATTTTCCTTGCATCCCTTGCTGGAAAATGCTGGTGGTATAATACAATGGAACATGAATTTTTATAGCCAGGCACAAATTTGTTCCTGCTGATGTTACTGAGGCAGTGAGGGAAAGGGAAACTTTCTCTGGCTTCCTCTGAGCATCCCTTGATTATGTAGTCTCCTGTCCCTGCAGTTAAGCAAGCTGTGTAGAAGGGAGAGGGCAGCCCTGAGGAAACCCATTGTGTCACCCTGAGGCAGCCTCTGTCTTGAGTTTGGCACTGGTGCAGCAGCTACTTTCCCTTTTTTGGTGGCTTAAAAGCTAGTTGTTGCAGTTTATTTGGCACTGAGGTGGCAAGAGGCTCAAAGTTCCAACCCCCTTTTGGGGGAGGATGATGAAGCTGTCGGTCTATGCAAAATTTTCTTTAGTATCTTGTGAATTGTTATCACAAAGCCTTAGAGAGTCTTGCCCATGCGTGGTTTTGATCACCTCTCATTGCCTGATGATGTCCTCCAGGATTTCTGTGTGTTCGAATGTGCAGAGTAGAACAGGAAACAAAATCTAAAGTTTATTGGTAAATGCCAAGCTTTCAGTTACTGTCTCTATAGTTATTTAGTCCTGGTTTCTTTAGCAGGCTACATACTTTTATATGCGTATATATTTGGGGCTTTTTCCATTCTGAAACTGAATTTGGCTTAATGTGCTTTCTGAGTAGTGTTGAATAAAGCACATGAATATGAAACATAATTTTTAGCTTTTATGCCTCATAATTGAAACTGTGAGTCATGGTCTGTTTCTTTTCAGTATGGAGCAGAGGATGCAGGGGGAGTAGGTCACGTCCCTCCTGGATGGAGTTTTTGGTATGCTTTGGTATGTGACTATTCTGTTTTTTAAAATACCTAATTTTGGTTGCTTTGTAATCAAGCTTGTATTTGAACTTGCTGGTGATAAGAAAGCAGGCAAAGAGCGTCTAAAATTTAGTGCAAATTGCCTTCACTTTTTTCCTCTGTTGCATATTGCATTCTTGGCTTTCACAAAGGCTGTTCCTGCTAAGGTGCCCGGGGGAAAGCCTGGCTTGTAAACCCACAGCACAGTAAGGCAGCACTCAAATAGGCTTTGCTGCTGGAAACCAGTTCTGAGAATTCTTGTGGTACCCTTATGACAAGTGTTTATAACCTATTTGAGAAACGCTTGCTAGCAGCTCATTTTGATTATTTCAAGTAATCAGTGTGTGTGTTACTTTGTATAAATATGCCCATTATGTTTCCACAGGAGAAGAATTCAAAGTATTACAACTATACTCTTTCAGTAAATGGCAAAGCACGAAGGCATGGTGAGAACTACAGTGTGGATTACCTGACAGATGTACTGGTAAGAAACTTTGCAACTTGTGTGTTACAGAAGCTGCTTATGACCAGATAATACCTCATGCTGGGGGCTCAGGGAAGGGTGGGATGCTCATTTGTTAGGCTTTATTAGTTCATAAATACATGGGATGCATGTAGGCTCTCTTGGGGCCCTGTTTAGTGAGTACTATTACCTTGGAGATTTGGGGAACAGAAGTAGGGAAGCGGGAGTGTGCTCTCCACCCGAAGCTGCAGCTTTAGTTAGACACACTGTTACAGTGTAGGAGTTGGTAGTGCTGGGAGCTGGCATGCAGTGCTCCAGAAAAGTCCTTTCTGAGAAGTCTCCTCATGTTTGTAGTCTTCCATTGAGACCCTAATGAGTTTCATTGCAGTCAGCTCTCAAACAGAGACAGCTGCTTACTGGGAACAGAACTGATGGATGTTTCTCAGGGTACTGAACAGCTGTCTGATTAAATTTAGATTTACACTGTCTAAAGCTAGATTGGAATTGATAAGCCAGAAGTGAGACTATCCCATTACTGGCATTGCACTGGGCTTTTTTGATCCTTCAGCAGCTCATAAGCATTTTGACTAACAGGTCATTGCTGCATAAACCTCTTACTTGTGGTGTGTGAACACAAGACAGAGCAATGAATTACGATTTTCAGTGTATTCATTCTACTTTCTGCCTGTAGCTATCAAATATGCATTCAGCATTTCAGAGCTCATGTTTGAGTTTAATTCCCTCAATGTGTTGTTCAGTTGTTTACGCAAAGTTTCTGAGTTGCTTGATATGATACACAAACTTTCTTGTCCTGACACATCTTGGTACTTAAGTCTGGTACTAGGAATGTGAGCACCTGGATCTGTCTCTTGCAGTCCGAACATGTTGCAGTTTAAGTTTCTATCAATATCTAAGTTGACCATCTCTAGGAGTGTACCTTTATCATATTGGTTTCTGAACCAGATTTTCAAACTTTACACAGGTCTTATCCTCCATTAGCTCTGTTGTTATTTAACTTGCTTGGATGTTTGAGTTAGGAGGAAGGAAGAAGAGGGAATTTTTAATCTATAGTTTCTTCTGCAGACAGAAAAGAATATCCACAATGGGTGTACTAATTGGGCAGGAAGGGAAAATGTTGCAAGATTTTAATGGTGAAGAGCTCGCCTGCAAGTAATACCTTTGAAGCTGTAATGTCAAAGGCTGACCAAGGGAAGGCCAGTATGAAACTCTCAATCTGTGGGCTGTGAGTGGAACTCACTTGCTGATTGCAAGTGTGCAGGCTGAAACGAAAATGAAAGTGCACTGAGGCGGTGCAAGTGAGTGGAGTTTGGTATCGTCCTTACTTAGAGCTTCTGGCTTCACCAGCAGAAATGTGGCACCCCTTATAGATAAGGAGATTACTACAGAAAGAGCATATACTATAGACATTAGGGCTGGAGGGGTTTTATTTTTCGGAACAATTTCTATTTCTGAAGAGAAATTAAACTGCTAAATTGGGATCTGTCAGGCAGGGGATGGCATCTGAGAGACGCAGTGTGTGAAAGAAAGCTCCAGTTGTACTTGAAAGCTAAGTTTAGGTGGGTTTTGTTAATACTCAGAACAGCACAAACTTTTGAGTTTAAAGTAGAAAGCTGTTCAGAGATGTGGGACAAAAACATCTGCTTAACATGAACACTTGGAATTTTTTTTATCACAAGCTGCTGTTTAAATGTTCTCAGTACTACCAAGCTCTAAATAAGTTACAAATGTCTAGTACAGATTTTTTTAAATGCTTGCTATTTGCTTTTGGATGTGTAACTTCTGTTCTCCAACAAAACTGTCCACAGGCCAACATGTCATTGGACTTCTTGGAGTATAAATCAAATTTCGAGCCTTTCTTTATGATGATCTCAACCCCAGCCCCGCACTCCCCTTGGACAGCTGCTCCACAGTATACAAAGCGCTTTCAGAATGTCAGTGCACCAAGAAACAGCAATTTTAATATTCATGGCAAGGTAAGACAGAATCTGCATAGGTTATTCTACTTGTGAGAGCAGAGACTTGCATGTTAATCCTATTCAGGCTGATATTGTGACGGTTGGTTATGTTAATCAGCCAGTCAGGGTAAGATATGTTTGTTGTGACTGAGGTATTTGCCTACCGATATCTTGTAAATAAAATGTAGTGGCAAACATAAAGCAGTGCGATGGAGTTACGATTAATAAATTGAAAAATTAATTCCTTGTCAAAATTCCAGGCTTTTTGGATGGTCTTAGAATGTTCTGTCATTGCTCTCGGTGTGTTCAGGAGCACACATAGGTAGCATGCTACACAAAGGCTCAGGTGTGAGCCTTGTAGTCCCATAGTCACTAAAGGCTTTGTGAATTTCCCTTAAATTTACTGAAATAACCTGTAACCAGAATTGCTGAGCCTAATGTTAAAAATTCACAGACATCCTTGTGACAGGGCAGTACTTTCCACTGCCAGTAAAGTTGGCCAAATAAGATTTAGCTCAGACTAATCCACTCTGACTTACTGTGCCAATAACTGAAAGCGCAAACAGTTAATCTGGTGAGATATTTAACTTGCAATACTTTTGTGGGTTTGACTCAGTTTGTTTAAAATACAGAACTTGGTGTTCAACTGATTTGCTCCTAACCTTAAGATTAAGACATAACATTGCCTGGCTGCCTATCTGGTGCCCAGTGATACCTCTTGTAAGGTCACTATGACTAAGTAGTACAGGGTGAAACTTGTTTGTAGCTGAGGATTGTAGATTGCAAAATGACCATGTGCTTATCAGTGTGATATGAGCACATGAGAGATGGGAGGAAAGGGCTGCAGGCACTAACAAATACTTTAGCCCAACCTGTTAAGTTTTGAACTAGGGAGTGGGGTTCAGACTTCTTTCCTCCATAAAAGGATCCCTAACTTTGTCTTAGACTCTATTACTGTAAAGTCAAATGCTTTTAAAACAGTGAGCCAGAAATAACTTGACTAGCTGCAAAGTCAGCAGTATGAAGCTCTCTAATGTGGAGCAAAATATCTGTATGTGCCTATGTAATACAAAGATCACAGACTTACTTAATATTTGTCAGCTAGTGTCTGTGGATACAGCAGTTTTACTGGATTTCCCAACAGGAACAGACTAACCACCATCCTTCTTCCCAGACACAATAGCTACAATCATTAACAGTGTGTTTCTGGAATTGTCAGTGTTGTGTTCTTGAAGCCTAACTCTCCTTTGAGCTTCACTGTTCTCAAGGGCAGGCGCAATACCTGCAATAGCAGTAGGCAAGTACATAAGCTCAGACCCTCAAGTCATTGATGTTGTAATGCTGGCTTGAGAGTCTTGCATTGTACAGTCTTGATTCCTGAGTGAATGTTGCCTAGCCTCCTTACACAGTATGTGAGCAAGGGGTACTAAAAGGAGTCATCTAGGCAGAATCTGCAGGAAAAACAGGAGTTAAGCTGTTGTCAGTCTGTCCAGTGATGCACACTTTAACTTCTGCTTAGGACCCTCAGCTATGAACTACATCAAGGAGTGAGTTGCTGTCTGGTTTCCCAGGCAGGACTATTGGTAGTCCAGATGAGTGGTTTATTGAACCTGTTGTGAGAGAGAAGCTGATTAAGATGGGGATTTCTCTCACATGCACTTTTTTTCCTGCAGAATTGGAGCACAGCTGCGTTCAGATTCTCCTGGCAGGACATAGCATGCTGTCTCAAGATCTAAAAGTTCTTTGGGAACAGGGTGTAGGGACGCAGCAACTTTGTGTGTAACCAGTGAAAGGGACTTGTCAGTGGACTGACTGCAGACTCTGAGCCAGTGTGTGCAGAAATCCACAAAGGGGTTTAAGTGTTGTTTGAAGTTTTCTTGACACTTCAGAGAAAGGTAGGAAGAACAAAATACTCCAGGAAAGAGGAGGATTCTGCTGTCCTAGATGACTTATGTGCCTGAGTTATTTAGCATGATGGGAGGGCCTCCTAAGTGCACCTCTTGTGAAAGGTGGCTGGTGCACAGCTAGTATTGCCGGCTCCTTTTTACTCTGTCAGGCTTCTGTAGAGTTGGGGACGGGGTTTGTGATGTCTTTCCTTTTTCCTCTCTCAAACAACACACAAGTACTACATGTTTGCTCTTGATTATGCTGTGTTTTCTTGCTGAGATAGGCTTAGTGTAGAAACTCAGTGTTCCTCCAGAGAATCTTTACAACTACTGTGAGATATGAATCCAAGCAATTTAAAATGAGCTTGACACAGTATGAAGTCTCCATGCCAAAACTCTCCTTCAGTTGGCAAGAACAGAAAACAGGGAAGTGAAAAAACTGCAGGTGACATGAGTCACTTCATTGTGCGTCCCTAAAGGCTGAGCCTGTTCAGAGTCATTTGCTTGTGACAAGAGGGAAACTGCATAACTAGAGGCTCTTTTGGGGAGGAGTGGCCAACTAAATACAGGCTCAGGCTGAGGGTGGTGAATGGGTCATCTCTGACCTAGTAAATGAAAAATTAATCTTATAATGCTGCTTAATCATTCATTTGGATATTTTCATCAGACCTGTCTTGGGGTATGAGACTTTTATCTCTGGGTGGCCCTTCCTGAGCTCCTTTCCCAAATATCTCCCTGAACTGCTTTGAAAAGGTCCACAGCTTTCTTTTTGCCAAGGGCTGAGCATAGTAGAGCTGAAATATATTCTTCTCTTGCAACTTAGGTTTTTACATGAGCTAAGAAAGAAAATTGGAATCAGGTCAGTTTGATAGCATTGCATGGCTATTTAACAGGCATCATGTGGATGTTTTCCACTAAGCAACATTTCTGCTGTTACTGGTTTAGGAAAGGTTTAAAAGTTGGTACTTCTCTCCTATGCTTAACCTTTGTCTTTTTTCTTTTTATTTCTGTAGAACAAGCACTGGTTAATCCGACAAGCGAAGACTCCAATGACCAACTCTTCAATACAGTTTCTTGATGATGCTTATAGAAAGAGGTAAGAATTTTTTGTTGCTTGAGATTGATGCTTAGGACTGTTACTTTTAAAAAAGAAAAGGTATTTTTTTTAACAGGTTCTACTAAGCCTGACCATGGATGTCAGATTGCATCTGTAGTGGTTTTCTGGCATCTGACTTTACCTTCTGCTTACTTTTGCAAAGAAACTTGCCATTGATTTCGGGAATATTTTGCTCCCAAATGCTGCCATCATTTATCACTAAAAAGACCAGTTGTGCTCAGTGCCCCTAATGCTTCTCTTTCAGCAGACAACAGGTTTTCATGCCCTTCTGTTTCACTTGGACTCGAGTCTTACATAACATAAATCAAATGTGATTGATTTATCTGCCAGCTAATCTGATTCATTCACCTTGGCTCTGTCTGTGGTCTTTTTATGTGAGTACACCTGACTGTCCAGGGCAGGAGCTTGGCTCCTTCTTGTAAAATGGGATGTGGGGAATAGTGTGAAGATACAGCTTGTTCCCCTTTTTTAGGAGAAAAAAGGGTATTTCTTTACCTGTAAACTGTAGGTTTATTTTCTTTGAAAGCTCTGAAACAGACATTAGATTAACTTTAAGTGATAAACTCAATTTTGAGCTGTTATCAGGCATTTGCTTGTTACTTTGGAGATGGAAAACCAAGATTTTCAGGCTCTTGCTTTATGAAACATGAAGATAAAATTATGCAGCAAAATCCTAAAGTAATTCTGGAGACAACAGGATCCAAGAATGAGCAACTCTAATTCAGCATAATGCTAGTCTGTGGAGGCTCATTACTGACGTACAGAAGCAGTCACTTGTCTCAACAGCAAACCCCATGACAAAGGAAAGAATAGCTTGTAGCTATTCAAGGCTTTAGATACAATGGAATAATGGACCCTGATATTCTATGAGCAGTACAAAATAGCTGATGTATTTTTCAAGCAGAAAAGATTCTGTATAGAAAAATTCACAGCAGTCTTATTTTTTAATGTTAAAAACTACATATAAAGAAATAACAGCAAGTGACCTTGCAGGAGATAACTGACTCTTTGTCACCATGTTGCTTCAGAGTTGGTCTTGACTGTCTCCAGATAAGAAGTAATCAGTATTTTGGTGTCATTCTCAGACACTAGAGAATAAAATCAGCAAGAACTGAAGACAGGCTGACTGTTTCTATCTTAACTTGCAGTCTCTCTCAGTGTAGTAATCTATTAAGTTTGTTTTCAGAATTTGCAAGCAAAATAATCCACATGCAGTGCATACACTGCTGACTTGAACCAGAATACAAATGCCCTGCCTTGCAGTCAGAATTATTCTGATTTATTTTTTTCCATGCTCTAACATGAATTACTTTGTTTCTGTATAGGTGGCAAACTCTGCTGTCCGTAGATGACCTGGTAGAGAAGCTAGTGAAGAAACTGGAGCTGAATGGAGAATTAGACAACACATACATCTTTTACACATCAGACAATGGCTTCCACACTGGTAACATTCTCACTGATTACTGAACATTTATAGAAGATCCAGGAACTGTGTAACACTTCACCCTCAGGACCACTCCAGAAAAGTGGGAACAGCAGCTGTGGAACACTGTAGACATGAGAAATACTGATCTGAGTTACAGAAAGTTTGGAGCTTCAGTGTGGGGTGTTTGGGGATTTTATTGTTTGGTTGTGGATTTTATCATTAATCACTGCCACTGTGTCCTGGTATACATGAAATTAGGACAGAAATGGAGGAAGGGCCCCTGTGCTCTTTAGGAAGAGTTGCCACAAAAGAATTAATCAGTAAAAACCAAGTCTGAATCATGCTGCACAACTAAAAATACAGTATCTAAGCTGTTATATTTTAAGATACTGCTTATACTTTGAAGTTGCCTACTCTTGTCCTCCACTTTTAGTGTAGTTCAGGTTAAGAACCTCTTTTGACTTTGTAAAAAAAATTGGCTGCTGGAAATTACATAACACAGACTCTTCAAAGGTAAAACCAGAAGCCATTTAACCTTTTCCATTTTCTATTGTATAGGCCAGTTTTCTTTGCCAATAGACAAACGGCAGCTGTATGAGTTTGATATCAAAGTGCCATTGCTAGTTCGAGGACCAGGGATAAAACCGAATCAGACAAACAAGGTAAGAAAGAAGTTAATGTTGTTTCACAGTTATCAACTTTAGGTCATAATTTATCCTCCTCCATATATCTATATATGTACCAGTGAAATCAAACACATGGAGTGGCAGAGGTGCAAAGACGTCATTCTAAAAAGCTGTGTGCTCTTGCTTCAATCAGTAAATTTAATTGCAGGATACAAAAAGTAGTGAAAAGTGCAAAGTGTGAAGCCCACTTTACACAGACCCTGCCATAGCTTTTTAATGTTACAGGGTCCAGTAGCCTATAAAGAAAAAATTAAGTACTGTTTAGGTATACCTAAAATGACAAGTATTTGTAACAATGAGACTTCTGTATTTTACCTGTTGGATTCTAGTCTTCTGAAGTAAGTTTTCCTCCCCCTCCAGATGCTTGTTGCAAATATTGATCTGGGTCCCACTATTCTGGACATCGCAGGGTATGACTTGAATAAGACCCAAATGGATGGGATGTCACTGTTACCACTGCTGGTAAGTAGAGAGACAGGGATAGTAACCAGCAGTTCTTGCAGGGGTTATTCTTCAAAGCAAATACTACTTCCTTCAGTAGACTCAAACAAGGATTCTTCCCTGAATGTCATTTTCATATGGAGTGTTCATAGCTTAGTGAAAAAAGCAGGTATCTTGCTGAAATGCAGATGTGTTTTTATAAGCCTTATGAGTATTGTCTCTTTGTAAGAGAAAGCTGTGTCACCCTTTGGCTAGTCCTGCCATTTTTAAGAATTCCTGTTTTGAAGGCTGTAAGGTTTTTTTCACCTTGTACTCTCCCTCCCTTTTTCCTTAGAATTTCTCATCACAGACACAGAAGAGCAGATTGTTCCTACTGAAATCTTTGGTTTGCCTCATTTTTTGGTAGAACTAGTGTTTCCCCCGAACTTTGAAACAATGTATGCAGCTTTATAAAGTAAACTTGACCTTTCCCATAGGTGAGCAGAAGCCTATTTAAATAAAGCTGCTTGCAGTTGATCTGTTTAGTTTTAATTAAATTCAGTCTATAAATTGAAGGCAGCTTACTTGGACACGAAGGATCATCCAGATTTAAAACGGCGCTTTGCTTTTAAAACCTTATATCCAAACCTAAGCTGTTCTTTAGACAGAAGCAGACAAAAGGCATCTAATTTAAACTCTGGTGGAATCAAAACTGTGAAACTCACTGTTCTGTTGCTTGTGCCTCTGACGGTGCTGTATACTGTCTTTAAACTTTCTTCTTCCTCTGCCTTTAAAATGAAGTTCCAAATAGAGCAGCTTAAAACTTACTTGCTTCTTAAAGCTGTTTGTCTTTTCTTATGCAAAGGGTATCTTTTTCCTTTTTTTGTGATAACGTGATATAAACCAAGCAGCCACACTACAGGGTTTTTTGTCTGTAATATAATTGTATCTGGCCATGTGGTTCCTATTTGATATTACTGCAGGATTCTATATAAATTGCAGATAGTGCTTTAAACCCTCACAAGAAGGTGTACTAATATTTTTGGAGTTGGATCCTTGTTTTTCCTTCTAACCTAGGGCTAATATTTTAATGCTGATCCAAACTAGAGATCATGACTCAAACTGCGTTGTAAGCAGTGGGCATGGAATATTCCTTCTCCTTCACAGTACAGTGGATACTATGATGCTTCTCTTTTGTCCTAGAGAGGAGACAAAAATGAGACATGGAGATCAGACTTCTTGGTGGAGTATCAGGGAGAAGGGTACAATGGCAGTGATCCTACCTGTCCTGGCCTAGGACCTGGAGTCACAGTAAGAAAGACAAGATCTATTAATATTAGAAAATAACTATTGTATTCAGCCTGTTTGTTGTGTGGACTAACCTGGTTCTATCAGTAAGATCCCAGTGTCTTGGTGAGTAGGAGCTAGCTCTGTAGGTCCTGCCAGCATTTCGGCGCTGGAGGAAGACCTGCAGCCTTGTGGAACTGATATGTCCGTGTGACCCTGCAGAACACAGCCACCCTTTCCTTTGGAATCTATAGTGCCTTGGGGCTGGAGAAATACGCAGGAAAGTGTGGGCTTGGCAAAGTGGGTAGTAGCAAGATCATGGTTTTTCTGAACTTCAAGTGACCTTGTTGTACAGTTGTTGTCTGTGACTTTTAAGTCATAGCTACTTCCTGAATCAAAGAGGGTTTGCTTTAAGTAAAGCATCCCATTGGTGTGGTCTTTAGTACTGTGTGTTGGGATGCTCTCCTCAGTGTATGCACATTACCTTCCCAGACAAAACACACTTAATTGTAGTGAGGTTAATAACAAATTTCTCAAATTTAGAAGAGCTGAGATTTTACTTAAAATCCCCTGGGAAGACTTGCATGTGTTAGACTAAGACTGGTGTTCATCAACTAACTGCAGTTGGTTTGAGCTGGTACAGGCTGTACAAAGATGATTGCTAGTTCATCTTTTTTCCCCTGCTCTGACGTTTTTGTTCACTGCTCACTTCACAGCACTGCTTCCCAGACTGTGTGTGTGAAGATTCCTATAACAATACATACGCCTGTGTAAGGACACTCTCAACTTCCTGGGACCTGCAGTACTGTGAGTTTGATGACCGGGAGGTAAGTCTCTCTGACTTGCAGATGACAACTGTTCACAGCTGCAAGAGACTGTCTGCACTCTTATCTGCTCTCAAGTCTTTCATAAAGTACTCTGAAAAGCCAACTAGCTTCCTTGCAGGATAAACAGTGAAATATTTATCTACTGGTGAGAATGTTGGACCCAAACTGGTGAGGTTAGGAAAAAATAAAAAGAGGTGGGAAGGGGATGAGGAAGGGACAAGAGTCTAAGCTGTAACTGTTGGCTGTTGATATGGCCTAATAGCCTCATGGGGGGCTGGGCTGGGTTCAGTTCTCTGTCCTTGCTCAATTCTATGCAGCAGAGTCTTCTGTATAAAATATTTTCTGTTACATTCTACCTCTGCTGCTCTTAGGCTCAGCTGCAACATTTTTCCTCTGGAAGAACTGAAATCCCAGGCTCATCAGTTCTCTTTCAACACTCGCTTGTTTGTCTGGTAAAAAAAGTATTAAAGTTACAACTATGAGAAAGGTCTCAGACCTTATCTTAACTTGTTTGCGTGTAAGGGACATAATGTCCCCACTTCCAAATCTTACTAGTGTGTTACAGGGCTGATCTTTACTTGTGCCTCTTTGCACACAGTTGCTCCAGAGAACACACTGACTTTGAGGCAACAGGATTACAAATCTAATGACTGCAGCTAAAGGCCTAAACAGCAGGTATCCCTGGTTACTGTGCCACAACACAGAACACTTTCTTTTAGTCTACAATGAACAGCTTAAACCAGGGGAGCAAATCCCATGTGCCAGTTTTGGTGCTAAGATAGCAAGAAAGACTGTGTAGGAGATTATGATGATGATTAGCTGATCCTGCCCTTCATTTTTCCACTTTCTGACAATTTATGGTGAAGTCAAATGAGTGTTGCAACTTTACTCATAAAAGTAGACTCCAAAGTTGATCTGATAATACACTACATGGCACCTTCCCCCCCCCCCCCAGTAATGGCTGAAGCATTTTTTGGTTATGGAGCTCACCTGGGTCAGCTAAATTAGCACTAACAGTATTGGGAAGATGCAGCAATGTGGCTTTTAAAGCCTTGCAGTGAGCCTTGGAGGAAAGCTTGCAACCAAAGGCAGACTGGATGCATTT
Source organism: Melopsittacus undulatus (assembly GCF_012275295.1). Classification (NCBI taxonomy): domain Eukaryota; kingdom Metazoa; phylum Chordata; class Aves; order Psittaciformes; family Psittaculidae; genus Melopsittacus; species Melopsittacus undulatus. Next base: position 7,155,360 of record NC_047531.1, read on the forward strand.
TTATCTACGTTAGACACAACCCAGGCACTTTAAATCAACATCATCTGCAATCAGGCCTTTTACTCCAGCCACAGGCAAAACTTCAGCTGAATTCTTGAGATATGTTTGAGTAATATTTGTCCCACAAAATGGTTGAGAGATTTAGTGTACCAAAAAAACCCAAACAAATCTGCCCTAAAATCCTCCAGACAAACCTCAAAGCACACAAAAAAACCTTCTCAAAGCATGTGCATACAAAAAAGCTTTCTTATACGAGGGTTATAGCATACTGAGATTTAGTGTGTTTTGTATGTGCAGTCAAGGCACCTGTTGGAGTTTGACAGCTGGAAGCACCTGATGAGCTGATACCTGATATAATGGTATTGTGATGGTCAGGAAACAGGGTATTTGAGATCCAGTAATGAAAAGGCAGCCAGCTTAGCTATGGCCTCTTGCTGTGGTCTTACAGTCATAAGACAGGTTCCATTTATGTGTTAGAAAAAAATCTGTGTAGTGGAGTATTTCAGGTGGAAGTAAAAACTTCTCTAGTAATAGTCCTATCACACTAAAGTTTACCCACATGTTCTCCTTTGACCACTTAACTGCACTTAACTAAATACAGCTTATGTGTGGGAATGCGGCAGCATCATTAGGAAAAACATTTGAGACAATATGCTGTCCTTAAATGTTCTTCCCAAATAACATGATTAAAAGTTAATTATCATTTAGGACTTAATACAGTGCAGGGACTTTCTTCTCCAGGTGTTTGTGGAAGTGTATAACTTGACTGCAGATCCACACCAGATCAACAATATTGCTAAAACAATTGATCAAGAAATTCTAGAAAAGATGAACTATCGATTAATGATGCTGCAGTCCTGTTCGGGAGCAACGTGCCGTACGCCGGGTATCTTTGATCCTGGGTAAGACTAATTCAGTTTATTTATGTAACACTTTTAAATATAACTATATATTTTTAAATTAGGCTTTTATAGAGGGTGTTTATGTTGGATTACTATAGTGCTGATAACATAATGTTGTTTGATAGAGATGCTTTCTTGCTGTTTCTGTTGGTTGGGGTTTTTTTTTTTTTAATGCTTAATCTGTATTTTAATTTCATCTACCAAATATAACTTGATGGTATTAATACTACTTCTTTAATCTTGTCAGCCACTCCTGACTTAGAATAGCTGAAGCTTACAGCTGTGCTGAGTAGTCAGAGGCAAGTGACCTCAGGTTTGCCTGCAAACAAGGAAAAGCTGTGCAGGTTGCCCTAGGCAGGTGTTTTCTGAATACTTGATATGGTTGTTCCTGGAAATGCTCTTAGCAAAGAATCTTTCCTGTAAGACCTAAGCTGTATGAATTAGTTGGCTCTTGTAAGTTAATAGCACTTCCTACCTCAAAAATTTGTTGGTGATCATTTGGAGTGAAGCTTTTTAAGCACTGTTTTAAATGCCCTTACAGTTGTGCTACATAAGTTTATAACTTGAGGCAGCAAAGCTTCCTGTTAGGATGCATCTCCTGAATACTGAATGTTATGCATGCCAAGATGCTGTTGGCATGTTGTATCTAGTATTTATTTCTTTGGAGACTATCACCTCCTAAGTTGTGTGTCATTATAACTCATGTGCTGTAATATGTAAAGAGGTTGTCCCTGCCGCATACCATTGAGAAAGCAGCTATTCACATGGCCAGAGCTTTTCTGGAAGTACCTGTTTGCAGAAGAATTGGTCACTGTGTGCTCCCAGCCACTCACACAGACTCTGTTCGTTCCTATAGGTACAGGTTTGACCCACGGCTCATGTTCAGCAATCATGGTGTTCGGGCTCGGAGGTTCTCTGCACAGCCTTTGTAAGGCACTTCAGAGCCTCTTGCAATTGGCTCCCACTGGCCAGTTTCTCCAGTGACTGCAGCAGGTTTGTCTCTGTACCTCTCGCTGATCACAGCTGGAAGACTTTTTATGGGCTTGTTCAAACCCTGTTTGGAAGAAAAACCCTTGTCTTTAGCTGGTTGCCTTGTGCAATATGTATATCTTACAGCTGAACTCTAACTCTGAATCGTTAGACACAGCTATTCTGTCTTGCTCAGATAACTGATTACCACCTTTGTCTTTCAAGTACCTTTTCATATCACAGACACAGAGGTGAACCTTTGCCTATGAATCTGAACAGTTTATTTTGTTCTAAAGATCAATACATGTGTACCTGAGTTGGGTTGGATAGACAGGTGCTATTGCACAGTAATGCTCACCCATATTCAGTGTTACAGGCTTTCTCAAAAGCTATGTTTAATTATAGATTTCCTATATCAAGCTCGAAGCTGGTGATGACAATAGCAAAATAGCCCAGAAGAGTGTAGGAAGGCATTAGGCAGAGCTGTAGGATCAAACTAGTGAGTGTCTAAATATTCTCTTTCAATGAGACCACTTCAAGTGAGACCAATGAATTTTGTAGGACAGCTTTGGTAGTTTGCAAACAAGAATGTAACTTTTAAGATCCTTCCAGTGGGAAATGCTGGAATGGGTTACTGTGTACTACTGAAAAGTATCTTAAGGTTTAATATAGGCTTCCTAGTGAGTGAAAGAAGAGTGTTGAGACTAACAAATATTCAAATAAGTGTGCCTGTATTTTGAGCTAACCCTTAAGTCTGTTAATACATGAACAAAAGTAATGCTAAAGGAAAATCTACAACAGGAAGAAAACAAACCAAAAAAACAAACCTGGGCACCACAGTAAAGCTGATCTGTCTCTAACCTCCGGATGTCTTTGTCTAACATCTTGTGTTGATTAGAATCTTGAAGGTAAATTATTCTGAAAGCAAATCGTTGCTCACTGGAAGTTAATTGCTAAATTGTTGCTCACTAGAAGTTGGGCTGAGAGAGCTACTTTAGCCAGTTTAAGTGCTTCATAGAGTGTTGCTTTTTGGTTGAGATGTAACTACTCAAGACCCACAGTAAGTGGCCTTGATACCAAAGGACTGCCTGCGTAGATACCTGACAGCAACACGGTATCACTCAGCTTCCCTTTGGGAGGGTGATGTTGTCTCATCATCCTTATGATTAGGCTTATCTGAACTGCAGCCATCACTTGTATCCAAACTGGAGTATCTTTCTGAATCCTGAAAAGCACCCAAACTTATGTCAGCGTGTAACTTCTGTATAGATTTGTTGGGAAAACGCCTCCTAGAAACACCAAATTGGGTACCTTTTGCAAGACAAGTTCATGCTGCTTGTGGGCAAATCAACTGTGTTGTCAAGCAAGATGATCTCTTCTCAGACAAACTGGGGCACAACTACTTTTAGTTATTTTGGATCTTTTACCCAAATAGAGAGCATGATGATTTCAACTTCTGTCACATAAAACCTTTTATGAAGTAATTATGAAGTAGGCAACAAAATATGACTCAAAACTGTGAAGCTGCATAGCCCAGTGCACAGACCCACAAACTGGATACAAATAATGCCATAACAAGGGAAGTTGAACTTCCTTGGCTTTTAATACTGAAGCACAGAAGTTATCCTTCATGTAGCTTAGAGCTGCAAACTTCTGTGGTGGTCTACAGGTTAGGTTTTATACAGCTTTTTGTCTCAAATTTGACTTACTGTTTCAAATCTCTAGAGTGACCAAATATTTGAGAAAAAGTCATCACTTGAAAGGTAACTTTTCAGCTGCAGCATCTGTATAAATGCAGAGGGGTTGGATGTTCAGACTACTGACATGCTTTCAAATACTCAGGACTTTTTTTTCCTCCACTACAACTGTAGCTTTATCCTGGTTTTGTTTCTCAAGCCTTAGTATTGCCTGTCAGTATCCTTCAGACTCTGTTATGTCTTTACAAACAAAACCAAAGTTGTTTTCATGCTCTCAAGTGTTTTCTTGCACAATGAGTTAAACCTGGAGTTCATTTATATGGTGTTTTCCTCAGATAATTCTAGCAACTTAGATATGTTCTTTGTTTAAACTTGATTTCGGTAGATGTGTGAAGGCTATGGGGAAATACCTTGATTGCTGCACATTAATCCCTGAACAGTTCTATCCAACCTAGGTCATGTGTCAAGTTTCTACTTGAGCTGAGTTTCAGTGCAAGTAATGTGTATGTTGCTTCTTAATAGAAAAAATCCTGAACTTTGTTATGGGTACAGATGTGTGACTGTCTTTTCTTCAAGTGATCTTAAGCCATAACAGAAGAATTTTCTTTTGGATTGTTTCATTTTTGCCTAATACCTAATATGAAAGCTGACAGAATTGATACAGACTATTCAGTATGTGTGATCAGATGTTTTACCCAAATTGGCACTTGCTTTCTGCACACATCTGTAAAGCGCTTTGTAACTACACTCAATAACTTACACGCTCCCTGTCAGAGAACCACACCATATCTGAAATCTGTCATAGGTAGTAAGCATTGCATTAAACTGAAATTCAGAATGAAATCAATCAGTCCTTACTTACCCACAGTAGTGGTTCAGGCAAGCACCTGCTTCACTTCTGCTTTTGATAAAGACTTAAGACCTGTTCAGCAGAAGCACATGGTTGAAGGAAGAACAAGTCACAACAGTTACCTGCCACTGCTGCTAGAGCTCCTCTGCTGTTTCCATGAAGAATGAATTCTGAGTATTTCTGCAGCCTTGAATGAACAGTGTTAATTCTTATCCTTGGTGATTAAAAAAAATGCTATGAAGGAACCTTGATTCCCAAGTAAGTGATTTAAAACTAAATGGTCTTCCTGGAAATACCATTTCAGATGCTATTTGACCATGGCTGTATCTGTACCTTGTTACTGAAGGCATTTGTGTTACATGAAAGGGGCTTACTGGTACAGAGTTGGGTTTAGGTAAAAAGTTATTATTTTTATCTTTTAAAACTCATTGCTATCAAAGCAGAGCTCTGAACTTTAATGGTTGCATCAGGTAAAGTAGATATTATATAGGGAGAAGTATAGTTCAGAATTTTTTATTCATTATCCTAAGCCAAAAACATTTGATACCACTTCAGCATAAGTGAGTACAGCCAGTACATGCTTACCCAGCATCAGCCCACTGAATTAGGCAGCTTCATTTTGCAGAATAAAGCTGTAACAGGGACAGACATACAAAACACCCCCAAAACACCTTTTCAATCACATTAAATTTAAGACTGATTCTACAACCTAAATACAATCTTTTATCATAATGTAACAGCTATTGTTTGTGATTAAATTTAATTTGTATTTGTATCACTCTCTCTGTATGTGAGCATACTTTGCTGTAGCATGTTGTGAGCATACTTCTGCTGTTTTGAACGTTTGTATAGAAAGTGCCCTTCCAGAGGTCCCTGTTCACTGCTGCACTTTTGGGGAAAGAAAAAATAAACTGCCTATCAAACTTCCTATCTTTGTTACTGAACTTGAGCTCAACCTTTCCACAGGATCCAGCTGCGTCACACTTCTGAAAACAGAATTCCTAATTATAAACCTGTTCTCTGCTTACTGCCCTGCTAACAGTGCCTTACCGAACAGTGGCCACCAATGAACTTTTACATGGTAACAGGGAACCTCATGTAGAGAGTTTAGCAAGACAACATGTGACTGCTTTGCACCAGGAAATGCTGAGATGAGAGAACAAATTGAAACACAAGCTTTACTTGCTCATATTTCCTTGGAAACTGATATAGTTGGATAGATGGAAAAGTTTAACAAAAGGGACAATGGAGAAATTGCTGTTCATAATTAAAACCAAGTATGTTCAGCCTGTGGGAAAGAGGAAGAAGAAAATCCAATATAAGGCTTTTTCCAAAATGGGAACTGTGAGCAACAGTGAGATATGTGCTACTTACTCACCTCAGCCCCTGGTACAGAGTTTTAATTCCTTGATGATGGTGTGCAACTGTTGAGAAATATACACGTGACTTTTCTGAGCTATGGAGCAAGGTGATTTGGTACCTTTAACCTTTGTTAGGTTTGTACCTTTAACCTATGTAAGTCTGAGGCTTTCACAAACTTCTAAAACAAGTATTTTCACATTCTTATTCTCATTTCTGGGTAACCATGTGATATCAGTTTCATTTCTCCTCCAGTGGCATAGCAGTCATCCATTAAGTAGAGAAAAACATTTAACGGAAGGTTGAAAAAGCACTGCTGCCTTTCTTTTGATGCTCCAGCTTCTGAAAACTGAAGTTTACTGTAGCACCACAAGGAAAGGCAGCTCTGTACTGCTTAGATCCCCCTTCCCATTGTGCTCAAACACATCCTGACAGCCCAAGTGATGCTGCCATCAGGGTCATGGAAGCTTGCCGCAATGTCTTCTTTGTCATTAATGTCCAAGAACAAGCCATATTTGTGAAGGAAAATGCTGTAGAATGATAAAAGAGTCACCTGTTTTAGAAAAAGAAATAGTGTTAACACTTGATTCAAGGGAAGGAGGGTGGAGATTCCATGACTATAAAGAAAAGGCAATGCTAATATATTACATTCCAGATGTTGCTCTAGTCAGATTCAAGTGTCACTTAATCTTTGGATAATATCCACCAGACTGGTCTAAAGCTGGCAATCTGATCTTAACTAATCTTAACAGTACAGTGAGTGCCTGCTTGCTCAAAAAGGCGTGGAAATTGTTTGAACTTACTCCAGCTGCCAAAAGCCACCTATTTTCTAAAAGCAGGAATAAGGAGGACTTGAAAACAAGTGAATCATTCACTTCAGTGTTTTTCCTGTGCAAGTTCTAGGGAAAAAGTGGCATGATTCCTAGAAAAAGTAACATGGTTAATCATAACCAGCTCCACAACTCCTGCTTGGCAATCTGTAAAGGGCTCTTCACCTGCCTTGACAATAGTGCGTTGCTATAAACAAGGGGCTGAGGGCTTGCAACTGTGGACTCCTTCTGTCAGTACTGATTCTTCTACTTATAATGGGATCTTGGTGTTACCACAACAGCAAAACTGCTGTGGTTTAATATGTAAAAGAGAAACAGTCCTCAGTCGAAGTTGATATGTGCTGTATGATGGCTGGTAAATATAAAGCAATCTTTTGTGTTTCCTAGTGAAGAATAAGTTCTTTCATACTTAAAAAATTAACACTTTGTGACATTGGTGGCTACTACTACACAGTATCAAATTTACCTTTACAATGAATCTCTTCAGGAAAGGATGCGGTCCTAAAGCATCCAGAAAAGGAGAAAAGAAACTGGGAAAGCGAACAGTAGATATTTCACTCTGTGTAAACCTGTGTTTGATAATCTGATGTTGTCTGGATACCCAGAGAGGTTGTCCACAAAAGCTGCTTTCTTTCCTGCATTAGCTCCACTCACCCAATAGCTGCAAAAAGGGAATTCTGTATCTGAATTGTAGTGGCTGCTGCAAAATACAGCAAGTTTAACAACATGGAAATTACATCAGTTTGATTCATACAAGAAATTTTTTCAAAACACAGAAAAGGACTCTGCAGGAAGTAGTAAATGCAAGAGGGACTAAACCTGACTGATGATGATTGATCAAAACCCACCTCTTTCTACTAGTAATATAAACAGTACTGCCTGGTTCTAGTCAAAACACCTATTCATATAAAATATGCCTGTTAAATGAAAAGTGGTAGTAAACTTGGCTTTAGAACTTCCACGAAATAGAACACTTAAAACACTGAGTCCCCTTAAAATGGGAAAAATGGGGTGTTATGCTAATCATCATTATCATGCAGTGACACTTGTCCTTTTTGAGTTGTAACTGTAATAATGCAACTAATGTAACTATCATTGGGATAATTCTAATTGAGTCTGAGGGAATTAGAGCCCCAATGTATCAGTAAAGCAGTATACAAAACATTTGGCAGTGGGAAGAGCAACTGTTAAACTTTACATACAATTAACCAAAATATGCAAGTCTTGCAGCAGAAAAATAGTAATTTAGACTGTTTCCAATAGCAAACCTGTGAACTGCATGTCTTCAGCTTACATTTTCAGAAAAGGAAAAACAGAAAAGTAAGTATATGAACATCCTGTCTACAAATTGATTAAAAAACATGTAATATAAACTAATATGTAAAGTTTTATATCTAGAAGAATGGTGTTATCATACTGTATGATTCTACACATGCTGGTTTCTGCTATCAATATGTAATCTTCATGAGGAGACAGTGCAATCACATTTGCCATGTAGAAGCCACTGAGCACTGTTCTTCCTGTTCTTGTTGCAGGGTCATAGACCAAGAGGCAATCAAGATGGTTTGTTTTGATTACCTGAATTAATATATCTAATTAATAAAAGAAAAACTAGACTGCCACAATACCCACTTTCCGTTTACAAGAGAAAACATTCAAACGTTGTATTAACATAAATTAGCTAAAATCAGACTTTAGACAATGGCAGATGTCATCTTTATAACAAAAACCAGCTCACACAACTAAAGGAGCAAAAGATTTTGTTCATGTCATTTCCCAGGCTGATTGCAGCATCCTGGCAAAACCAGAGGAACATGCATGTTCTAAAGCCCAAAGTTCAAAATACATTATCCTGCAGTTCCTGCTTTAGCAAAATACTGAGGGCTATCAGGCTTCTGCAAGCAATTATAGCTTCTTCAAATAAAACCAGAAAGCATTCATGAGTGTTCTGCTAAGCAAGTAAAGAGCCCATATTGTGCTTCTGATGTGAGATAATTTGTCTAAGTTTCTTCTGCTAAAAATCTGCAGGGCAGATTTGAATTGTACACACATAAGCCCTGTGAAGAGGAAACTGCCTGTATGTTTATCATTTGCACTGGCAACCCCTTGTCAAGTATAAAATACTAAATGTCAAAATGATGAACTACCAAACAATGACTCTGACAGCTTTAAGAAACAGCAAGTGACACAATGAGATTTCAGCTTTTTTTTCCCCTTTAATAAACTTGGATCTCAATTCCCACCCCTTAAATGAAATGTATTTCACTTAATTTGTTTTTTCTCCTTGCTTAATTTTATCCACAGTTTTGCTAGTAAAGACAAGACTCAGTCTGAACTTTCTGTCTGTGACCTTGCTGAATTTCAGCTTTACAGACAGTTTGTTCTAGATAAGAGTTTTGTGCTGAGGCTCTGACAACACAAAAAGATACCTTCAAGCACACCAACAATTTGTTACCTTCCATTTACAGCAGTGTAAGAGTATGCTTGTGGAGATCCCAAAAGGAAACTAACATGCTGTGAATCTCCTGACTGCAGTACATCACATGACAGTTTCTTTGGGTTGATCGCTTGGTTTTTGGTTGGTGTGTTGTTATTTATTTCCCCTGGAAAAGCTACAGAGTAGCACAGCCCATCCTCTGCCTCAGGGCTGCAGCATGCTGCATTCATAGTATGCTTGGCTAAAACACACAAGCACAACTGAAAAAAGCTTGTCTCTTCTGTGGCCTAGTACTGCTGCCAGCACAAAAATTAACACTTAAGCTGCCTAAACAAATGGCCACAAAGATGACCTTGTCTCACCTGGTATCTGTGATGTTCTCTTCCCCACTTGCTACCTGAATCTGTAAAATAAATCAAAATTTTCTTTGATATTTCTAATCCATTTAGGAATTTGAAAGGCAGCCCATCCACACCTAGTTAATTCCCATGACCACCAAATAAAGTACAAAACCACTAAGTGTTCAAAACTATTGAGATCCACACAAGCTTAAGATTTCAGATACTACAATTCAAAATCCCATATCCTTAATTTGTCCCAGCTAAAGTCCAAGTTCCAATTACTTTCATTTGCAGGAAATATGTACAGGTTGGAGCTCAACACAAACAGATAGCAAAGCCTCTGGCAAAAACAATTGCTTTTCTTCTATTTTTTCAACAAATTTAAAAATATAAAGCCAATGGGCTTTCAATCAGTCCCAGTCCCCACATTCACTTGTACTGATCTCAACTGATTAAAGTGCCTTGATCTCCCTGTCTATATATAAACATGAGGACCAGATCCAAGATCAGTCTACTTCCCCACGAAATGTAGCATCACCTTGTTCACTTGACAACAGGAGGGATTTCTCTCCTGTCTTTGGATTGACTTTGTACAGGCCTAAATAAGAATCCACCACAATCAGGTTACCATCCTGATCCATTCGCACCCCATGGACCCGGCCACATGTTGGCTCATAGTCTGGAGCTCCTGAGATGCAAAAAGGAGGATACAACCAGAAGGCTGACAAAATGAAGATCACAAAATGCAAAGGCTAAAAAGCATTTAACTATCATCCTTGAATAAACCACATCTTTAGAAGCTTCCTTAAACTGTCTCTGAAAGTAACTTGCAAAGGAAGTACCAGTATAATCTCAATCTAGGCATCTCTGTTCCTATTACTTAAGAAAAAAATCTGCTCTGAACCTCCAAAGAAATTCATCTCTGTTTTCCCAGACAATTTTAAAGATGTTCAAAGAACGGGTAGGATTACTAAATCAGTAAAACAAAATGGATTAGCTGCTGCTTATTTTATAAGCCAAAGAAAAAGATGGAAGAAAACCACTTTTAGGAAAGATTTATCTAATTACTTCTCTTAAGCTGAGGGACCCAAGTTCCACAGGTCACATGGGAATCCTAGAAGGAATCCTCAGGTAAAACTACAAAGCCCAGATCTACCATGTTTAGTATTTTATGGTGAGTATTTTTTCTGTGAGCAGTGAAATTAGTAAAGCTTGACACTATACAGTTTTGTCACCTGATGCCCTCTGCTCCAAAACACATATTGTCCCCCAGTACTGCAGTAAGCAAGGGACAATGTTCCTCACAGCTCACTAGAGCTGTAACACATCAGTAACACAAGCTGATGACTGACTGTTGCCAAAAAGTTAACAGCTGAGTTCTGGTCTCACACTGACTCATTTTGCTCTCATTTTTGGTTTCTTAACTTTTACATAGACAATTATTTACATAAGACTCATGAAAGTTCAGTAACCTTTGAGAATTCTTTCAAATTAAGTCAAGACTAACCACTAACACAGTGACTTCAGGGACAGGGAAAACACCTCAGTAACTGTCACATGTTCAGGAAGACAGCCAGTCAGCTGTTTTCATGGTACCAGGACACACTAATCTGAGTCTCTGATGCCTTTGTAAGATTTGAACTGTTTCTAAAATACATTCTGACCTTAAGGCAAGAAAATAATTGGATAAATTGTGTCTTTAGAACACTCTCAAAAAGCTTTCTATAGAAGGACTTCTATAATTCATTGTTCTTTTTTAAATGGCTATCCAGTTTCAAGGGGTAGAGGAGTGTTTAGCTATGCATTAATCCTGCCTGCATAAGGAAAAACTACATGATCACAGTAAGCTTCTCACAAATTTGCATAAAAGAATCAGAAAACATTAAGAGGAGCTAATATATCACTTAAATTTCTCATTCAGTGAAGATTATTCAAACAAGTTTGTTATTTTCACATCACAACCATTACTCACCACATTCAGGCAAGTCCAGCCCCATTTGAGTAATGAAATGCAGCTGATCACCACTAATCATCCAGAGTTTCCCATCCACAGTACTAGTGTAGATATTACCTTTAAATGAGTACATTAGAAGACTGTTTTAAAAGGGACCAAAGCAAATGTACCATAAATGAAGGACATTCCTCATTATTCTGAGCCCTTTGTTCTTGCTCTTAATCTGTATAGAACCATAGAATCATAGAATAGTTAGGGTTGGAAAGGACCTTAAGATCATCCAGTTCCAACCCCCCTGCCATGGGCAGGGACACCTCACACTAAACCATGTCCCCCAAGGCTTTGTCCAGCCTGTCCTTGAACACCGCCAGGGATGGAGCATTCACAACTTCCCTGGATAACCCATTGCAGTGCCTCACCACCCTAACAGGAAAGAGATTCTTCCTTACATCCTATCTAAACTTCCCCTGTTTAAGTTTTAACCCATTACCCCATCACCTATACCTAATGAGTAGTCCATCCCCAGCATCCCTGTAGGCCCCCTTCAAATACTGGAAGGCTGCTCTGAGGTCTCCACGCAGCCTTCTCCAGGCTGAACAGCCCCAACTTTCTCAGCCTGTCTTCATACAGGAGGTGCTCCAGTCCCCTGATCATCCTCGTGGCCTCCTCTGGACTTGTTCCAACAGTTCCATGTCCTTTTTATGTTGAGGACACCAGAACTGCACACAATACTCCAAGTGAGGTCTCACAAGAGCACAGTAGAGGGGCAGGATCACTTCCTTCGACCTGCTGGTCACATTCCTTTTGATGCAGCCCAGGATACGGTTGCTTTCTGGGCTGTGAGCACACACTGAAGCCGGCTCATGTTCATTTTCTCATTGACCAACACCCCCAAGTCCTTCTCCACAGGGCTGCTCTGAATCTCTTCTCTGCCCAACCTGCAGCTGTGCCTGGGATTGCTCTGACCCAGGTGTAGGACCTTGCACTTGTCATGGTTAAACTTCATGAGGTTGGCATCAGCCCACCTCACAAGTGTGTCAAGGTCGCTCTGGATGGCATTCCTTCTCTCCAGCATATCAACCGAACCACACAACTTGGTGTCATCATCAGACCTGCTGAGGGCACACTCAATCCCACTGTCCATGTCACCGACAAAGATGTTGAACAAGACTGATCCCAACACTGATCCCTGAGGGACACCATTTGTTACTGGTTTCCAGCCGGACATTGAGCCATTGACCACAACTCTTTGAGTGCGACCATCCAGCCAGTTCTTTATCCGCTGAGTGGTCCACCTATCAAATTGATGTCTCTCCAATTTAGAGACAAGGATGTCATGTGGGACAGTGTCGAACGCTTTGCACATGTCCAGGTAGATGACATCAACTGCTCTACCCCTGTCCATCATAGAAGGCCACCAAATTGGTCAGGCAGGATTTCCCCTTAGCGAAGCCATGCTGGCTGTCACCAAGCACCTTGTTGTTTTTCATGTGTTTTAGCATGCCTTCCAGGAGAACCTGCTCCAAAATTTTGCCAGGCACAGACATGAGACTGACTGGTCTGTAATTCCCCAGGTCATCCATTTTCACCTTCTTGAATATATTCTGTGCACACACAAAGCAACAAAACCACAGACCTTATATTAAATATATGGTTATAAGCAGAAACAGCAAATTAAAAATTATAAAAATATGACTTCTTCATATGTTTATTTTAAATAAATACATTAAAAGCTATTTTAAAACTCCCTGGTTTAGCAACAAAGGCATCAAGGATGGGACTAAAGATTCATGGGGAATATTCTCATCCTGTCAGTGAAAATCAGCGAAAACATTAGCAGAGCTCACGCGATCAACCTTTCTGTCCTGAGGGCTCTGCAGCATTACCAGCTAGCTAAAATATTCAGTAGGTGAAAGGAAAACATTTCAATGGCTGATCCAAAACAAGAAAGCAACCCTTCTCATCCTTCTCTTAGGACATTAAAACCCAAGGAAAAAAACCCACAAGACTGGTTGTTTGGGTTTTTTTTTTTTTTGTGATGTTTTGCTTTGGTTTTGAATCACAGGAATAATATTTAAAATGTGTAAGTTTGCATTAAGGGACTAAGCATGTTTTTTTATTGGATACCTGCTTAGCAGTGGCTTTCTCCTCTGCTTTTCAAGTGTCAAATTAACAAGGAAAAAAGACCTCAAGGGAAGTCATCTTTTGACATTGTATTGTAACCCCAAAAACTTGTGTGCAGAGTATCAGAGGAAAAACACCGGCAGTGCTTAAGCCCCACCTCTGAAAACGTAACATCCTCCTACCAATTGGCTCTGAAACAGTGGTCTATGAGCAGTCATAGACTCACTGTTCAACAAAATACACTTTTAGTGTGAAGTCTGTTCACTGTCTGGAAACGTTCCTCTGATTTATCTTTTGTTTACATAGATTGAATTAAGTAAACATTATTTTCCTTACCTGTGACCCACATTTCACCCTAACCTTATTTTACATTTAAAAATGTGCAGTCACTTGGTGACAAGTGTTAAGACAGTCCATTAAAGTTACTCTGTGCCAGTATTACTAAAACCCCATGGGTTCTGCCTAATGAGCACTTACACCAGGGCAGATAAACAGGTATCAAAATGTCTAGCATCTGCTCACACACATCTATGGAAAAATGTTCTGAGCAAATAGGAGAGATTCTCAAAGTATCAGCTGTCAGATCTAGATTAAAAGAATTGTCTAGGATTACTGGCATACAGAAAGCACCTGTTTATTCAAAGGGAGAACTTCAGAGCCACTTTGCCTGGGAAAAAAACAGGGGCTGAACTTTGCTATCATAAAATATACTGGGCATTCTAATGCCTCCCGAAGCATGTTGGAGACAGCTGAAATTTCTGCTTGCATACCAGATTCTGTATTTAAAGGGAGAAATCTTAGACTTGTAATGCTATTTTCTGTCATGCTATGGACTAGTCTGTGATGCTATATTTAGATACATGCAGTTAGTGCTGGTGGGTTTTGCACTAGACTTCTCTCATGGGTATCTGTAGTAAAGTGAAGGCAAACCAGAACTACTATAATTATCAGCAATATCCTGTCTTACTCGTACAATAAATAACGTTTACCTAAATCAAGCAACATCACCACAACACTAACTACAACCTTGCTCATATTGTATGATTTCAACTGACTGAATCCAGTCTCCTAAAACATCCTTAAATTCAGGGAAGCTCCACAGTAGCTTTAACACACTCAAGAAAAAGAGAACCATGGCAGTACTTTATACAGCATCATGAAAGAGGTTAGATTTGGCAACACAGAGCATTTGCAGGATTAGTCCTCATATGTAAAATATACTCTGCAAAACTCCAGTTGTGAACACTACCCTTTATGAAAATTGGAGTGAAAGAGGTGGAGAGCAAAACACAAGCTATGAAGAAAATTTAAAATAGCACCTTTGAGGAAAGCAAGAAGGAAACAGCTTTGAGAAGACATTTGCTAGGAATGGATGTCTCAGTGCAGGGTGTTGAGCTGAGTCCCTCCCAGGCCCATGCTCCTACAACTGAAACATTCCTAATTTCAGTTTGCATAATGGCAAACAAGAACACTCCAGGTGATCACCTCTCACCTCTCTAGCATACAACAGAATATGGTATCTTTCAGGTAAACATGTACTGGACTATTCAGTATTTCCTTGAAAAATACCAGCAGCAAGGGAGGGTGTCTGAACTGTCTGGCTCAAACTGCTCTGGACTGGGAGCTGCCTGCTCCTCCATACTGGCTACTGCAGGAATCTGTTTTACCCACTTAAATGTCAAGAGGAAAATAATTCCTTCGGACCAGGTAAATCCTGAGTCCACAGCATTAAACCTGTGTCCTAAGCAGAAAGTCACAATGTCTCTCCTCTGTTTGGCTTGAACTTTCACCACAGTCCCTACTTTGGTCACGCTCTGGGTAAGAAAATTGCTGGAAGAAGAAAAGATGCTTCTGGACACCATTTCAGCCTTCTGCTAACCACCATCTGGTAAGGTTCCTGGGCCTGCCATTTTGCCCCCTCACAGCTGCAGACAACCCAGATGAATTACATGAATAGGTAATTAAAAGGTTTTATATTACAGTGAAAGGATCTTTTATATTCCAAGTGCTCTAAAAACATGTTTTTTGGAAACCACGTACATTTTTAAAACAACCCCATTTGCCTTCCTTTTAGCTCCATTTGCCTTTCCTCTATGGCTCTATGTGTTCAATGACAGCTTTTGAAATAAGAGCCTGCTAAACTCAGTGGCTGAGTTCCAGCAACAAATTAACACTACTTTTTGAGACCTGAAACAGAAAACAAACACACAAAACCCCACATGCATGAATACCAACAACCAAAGCAAGCTTATCACTATTTCTATGTCAAAAGCCCAAGCTTAGACTCACTTTCAGAATCATATATTCATAGAATAGCTAGGGCTGGAAAGGATCTTAAGATCATCAAGCTCCAACCCCCCTGCATGGGCAGGGACACCTGCCACTAAATCATATCACCCAAGGCTCTGTCCAACCTGGCCTTGAACACCACCAGGGATTCCCATAAAAACCTTTAATTGTTTTTGCATGTTACTTTTAAAGAATATGCCATTTGATAACTTTTTTAGATTACATTGTAGTAAGATTTCTGTATCTCACCAATTTGTGGGTTTGTATTTTTTAGTATAGCTGTAGGCCACTCGCTGTGTCCCTGAGAACAGCAGACAAGCAGATGTTATGGAATATTTCCAGGGAAATGTTTACAAATGCAAAGATATGGAAGAACATACAATTCTCTTACTTTTAGCAATTATTCGTATCTTTCTTTCTTTGGATTTAATTCTTAGGTCTTGGATTTAACTTCTCAGTTCTTCTTTTAATAACTTGACTGAGCAGATGCATCAGATGCGTTAACATGTAGCAGATGTATAACTTTACCCATTTGGAAGTTATCTACTTGCCTTCATTATCAGCAGCAAAAGACTCAGGACCTTTCCGTTGTCCTGTGAAGGTTCTTTGTCCATTCCGAAGCTTTTTACTCACTTGCAGTGATCCAACTAAGGCAGGAGGTGGCTTTTCAAAGCTGCAACAAGTGAATTATACAGTGCAAGAAACAGGACAACAGTGGACTATAAAATCATTTTAAGGAAAGGTAATAGGACTTTATAACAGAAATACTAGTAACAAGGTGCTCCCTTTTTAAAAAAGAATTTGTTAAAACTAGTAGTATTTGTTAATATTGTTACTTCAAACTAAATTAACAATTCAGTGGAGCCTGCAGGCCCAGGCTAAAAAGAAAACAGCCTTTTTAGGAGATTTTATTCTTCATGAAATCAACAGAAACGTAAAATTGCCAACATCCTAGGCTAGTTTGGGCTCTACAAATGATCTCCTACATGTACAGATGTACATGATACATGTATGTATGAATACTGCATTAGTCAGTGTTGCTTTGCTGGAAATCTGCTTTTAAAAAGTGTTTCAATTTTCCAGGCATATGAAAGAAACACAGTTTCTCCTGCACATGAACTTAAAAGCCATGCTTTACACATCCCGTAGGATGAAAAGCATTGGAGAAGTTTTGAAAGCACAAGTATTTCCCAACAAACACAAGCACTGAATTTTAAAATTAAGCAGGGCAACCTACATGAATGGTTCTGGATCAATGGGAGATAGTAAGAAGTAAATGCTAGCAAAAGCTGCAAGGACTGCAGCTAGAAGCCCCCATACTGGGAACCTGCATGGAAAAGAGCAGTTGTTAGGAGCATACAGGAGGAGGGGAGCAAGAAGACTCAATTTCTCTCTTTTTTTTCAGAGGTTAAACAATTCAATGCTAAAACTCAAGACTGAAGAAGACAACCCGGATTGCAACCTGGTGCTCCCTGCCATGGAGAGGAGTGCCCGGCTGCCCTGCAGGGAGCACTGCTGTCCTGCTCTGCCTCCGCAAGGGTGATCCAGCGCTTAAACCAGCCCAAAGCCACAAGATTCCTTTTGCTAAGTTGTATTTTTAATACTACATAACTGCTGAAGGCAGAGGCACAAGCCCAGTTACTTTGTCGATTCTAGTACTTTTAAGACCTCTTACCAACCTTTTTTACCCTGGCTGGTATTTGGTATTGGAGCATTTGCTATTAACAGGTTTACCAAGTGCATAGATAGACATAATGTAGTCGTTGCACACATGAAGCTCTGAGGTCTCACACGAATCAGCTCTCAAGGAACTGGTCAATCCATGATCACCCCCTCTGCTGCAGGGCTGCAGTGCCCAGGGCAGAGCAACAGAGATAGAAGCAAAGTAGCTCCTTTCTACTAATTCAACTAGGATTAAACCGTTTTAAAGAAACACAAAATAATGAGCAGCAAATTAAACACACGTGCTCCTGGAGAAAACCACTAAAATTCCTTTAAAGATAAAAAGTTGGGAAAGGAGTTTTCCGGGGAGGAAGGACGCGGGTACCGCCCCCAGCCCAGCACTCGTTTTCCCTGTATTTCCTTCGTGTTTCTGCAACTTTCCTAACAGGAGGAAAGCATCCGCCGCGGCTTTCCCATTCAGCTCGGTGGGACAGTTTCCACAGCGAGCCGCGGCTGCGCTCCCCTGCGGCGGAGCAGGCTCCATGAGGGGACATGAGGAAAGCCCCGCTCGGGTCCTGCCCGCCGGCTTCGAGAAGCAAATCATGGCGGCCCCGCGGTTCCCTCTCATGCCCCACCGCTGTCCGCCCGGGGCCGGAGGACACACAGCTGCCCTCCTCCCTCACACCACTGTCATGGCGGCGCGGCCGGAGCTCCATCTCGGAGGCGGACACCGTCCTCCTCAGGGAGGAGGCCGCACCGCCAGGGCGGTAAACGTGAGGTACGCGCGGCTCCTCCTCCGGCGGGGCCGAGCATGAGGTAAATGTGCGGAAGGAAAGGTTAAGTTTCAAGGTTACGTGTGTATATTTCAAAGTACTTTTGTTTGTTTGATTGCGGTTTTGTCTCATAGAATTGGTCGGAAGTGACCTACAAAGTTCGTCTAGTCCAAGCCCCCCTCCATCTTTATCAGGTTGCTCAGAACCACCTCCAGGATGGGTATCCACCACCTCTCTGGGAAACTTGCTCCAGTATTTTAACACCCTCATTATATAGCACTTTTTTTTTCCTCACATCCAGCCTAAATCTCTCCTCTTTCAGTTTAAAACCATTACCCCTCATCCTACCGCAACAGGCCCTGCTAAAATGTGTCTCCCTATCTTCCTTATAGGTCCCCTTTAGGTACTGGATAGCTGGAAGGTGCCCCCAGAGCCTCCTCCAGGAATTCATGCTTACAGCAAGCTGCATCTCTCCCCGTGATTTATTGCTATAATGAAGGCTCATTCAGCACTTAAGTGATCACAACACAAGCTTCAGGTAAGGGAAAATAATAATAATAAATAATCACACATCACGACCAAGTATTGCCAACTTCAACTTTAATAATGGAACCATCACTTTTTTTTTTTACCATTTCAGTAATAACTTTAAGGGGAATAAAAATTTCCCTACAAAAATAAAATTAAGCTTGTCAAAATTATAAATAGTTTAAATGTTTGTTTTTAAAGAAATACATTTTTAATGTTCCCCCTTCATTCTCCCCCACCCCGTCACTTAATCATTCTGGTACCATCATATAGTGAAACAGAAACTGTTTGCAACAAAAGCTTTGACTTCTCAATTTGATGCTAAAATTAAAGAGAAAAACTTGACTAGGCTTGACCACTTCTTTTAAATTAAAGCTGTTTTAACTGCCATTGTGTAATAATAATTAAAAAATAATAACCCCCCCACATGACATCTCACAATCATTAACTGTGAACTAAGACAAAATTAAGTTTATTTTGGTCCCCCACCCCCACCCCTTCACCCCAAATCAAGACTCATAGTGCATACAACACTGAGGGTTTTGGCTAAAGTAAATGCAAGTGCGCCTACTTAAAGAGACTGATAGTTTAGTTCAAGTAAAACCAAAATTCACATATTTTTATATTCCACTTTTAAACTAAAACAGTGTTTAAATATGAGCAACAAAATGGTTCGATGTTGACAGAGAATATCTAATGATTACACAGTTATGGGCAGATAACATAAATAAAGCAGATGTTAACAGAAGACCCACCAACATGCTGCCGCCTTCATAGAAAAACATTGTAACAAGACATAAAAGCATTCCCTGAACCATTATAAAGTGTCTCACTTGAGGATAATGTTACTAACTCACACATGCACTACAATGTTACATGTGAAATTAAAAAACAAACAAGATATGCCTTATATATACTCCAAAGTTAGTCCTACTCTTAATTTATCTTAACACTTTAAAACATTTATGATTGTCTCATTAAGCTTGAAAATTCTTTTTACCAAAAAACACCTGTGAAGAGTTTAACGAAGTCTCACTAAGGAAAGGAAACAAAGGCACAATAACATCAAACTAAGGGGAAGAACAGAAGCATCTTGGAGTTTCACACAGTATCCATTAGATGTCACCAGAGTTTTAACAATTCCTTGGGAATTTAAAACGAACACCCTAAGGGTGGAAGGAAAAAAAATCCCACCACCTTCTGCTGCTCTTAAATCATTAGCACCTCCCCCCAACCCCCACTCCCATATAACTCATTTCCTCTCTGGCATGATAATGTCTGAAGTATCAGTTACTCAAATCTGCCTCATGCTTCTATTGCACACCCACTTCTTTGGTTTCTTTTGAACGTGCTTTTTTAGATAAATAACTCTGAAAGAACAACAATTATATTTACAGTAAAAAGATTTCTTGCTACATCTTTCCTACTTTAAAATCAAGTAAATCAGCAGTCTGCAGAATTTGGTAATCACTTTTTCAATTAAGAATTTTAAAACCATAAGGAAAAAAAACCCTTCTGAATTACTAAAAGCAAGTTACAGAGCTCAGTCACAAACACAACCAATAAATGTCAATTTTCTACTAAGCTGGAAACTTGAATGAGAAATTCTACTTTCTTTGCCTGACCGAGCCTTTAACAAAGACGCAGAGGAAGCTATTTTTGTCTTTCAGATATGATAATGCAAAATTATCCAGCCTAAAAATGGATTGCTGAGCCAGAGGAAATATCTGACTTACAGTAAAGGCCAAACGCATCTGTAGTTATAGCTTATGTCCAAACACTTGGTAGATGGGTATTTTTCACAGAGTTGAGATATTGACCACTTTTCAGAATTCAAGCAAACAGCTTTTTAGCCTTGCTGCACTTTTCAAACCCATACTATGAACTTATGGAACCACCTTCTCCAATAATGACTTGTATATGCAGCTCCATTTCCATTCTTATTTTGCTTTTGCCTCTCATTCCTTCCCATTATTTCTATTATCTTTATTTCTTTTCCAGTGTGGATTTATGCAGTTAAAAAAACCCATAAAACTTATTCACAATATTATAACATCCTAAAACTTTAATCTCGTAGAATTACTATCTTAACTTTCCTCTGTGTAAATACTATTTCCATTTAAAACCAGTCCTCTATCAGCTGTTAGCCTACTCTTTCAACTCTTACCTTCTTTTCAACTTTCTCTTTACCTTCTCCAGAAAGACCATTTTAAAGCCTTCCACAAATTTCACAGAACAAACCACAGGATCTCATATGCCATCCATCTATAACAGTTCTCTCACAAATTATACAGTAACTATTTGAGAACAGAAAGGTAGTGCAAATCAATTTCATCTCAAAAGATAGTGCTCCAACTAATTCTTGCCCAGTTTAATTCATTTTCATTTTAACCCATCAATTTGCACATCCTTACTTGTAAAGCTACTATTAAAGCAAAGAAGAAACAAAAAAAATCAAATCTTATTTCATAGCATCCTAGAAAATTGATTACAGTTTCACAGCTTGCACCAAGATAACTTGGAAAACTCTTGAGGCACACAAAGGGTTGCAAACTGATGTACAAACATGCAGAATCCCTCACTTGTGGGTGCAAGATGCTAAGTGACCTGGCTTATGGAACTAAGTCTATAGCAAAATTCAGGTACCCTGGCATCACAAAACAGTCTTCCCAATAAAGAAAACTACTCTCTGCTGCTCTTTATAGGTTGGGTTTGGCATGCTATATTGACATTTGGTAGTGTGCATTTTTCCTGAGTGTCTTTTGGTCCCCTTTTAACCAGGTTTCCACACCCCACCAAGGGCTTCTTCAAGTTTGTCCCTGTAAGCTGCATAACGTTTCTTTAAGATTTGCAGTTGCTCGTTTTCTTCTTTGTCCAGTATACGCAAGAAGTTTTGCAGTTCAGGAATAGTAAAAGCTTCCCACTGGAAAAAGAGAAAAAGATGGGTGAGCTGAACATAAAACATACAAATAGTTTATATATATAGTATTTTTAAACAAAATCAGACACTCAAAACAATTTCAAACTGGACCAGTATCAGGCACCCTCCTTCCAAATCTTAGAGATCGGAAAACATTTTACTGTCTTAAATTGTGTTTTATTCTGCAAGTAACAGTGGGTCAGTCTAACCACAAAGTAAATATAACAAGAAAAAAAACAAAAAAATCTTCTTCTAAAAAAGTGGGCCTTCTTGTCAGCACAGATCAAGAAGGAGCCCACCTATCCTTGATGTTAAACCAACACAGAGAAACAGCACAAGTGTTAACATACCATGACTTCTCCAGTTTCATGCTCACGTAAAACAAAACTAAGCATTTCTGTTTTGGGGCCTGCCACCAAACGCAGGTAGAGGGGATGTTCCCGGTCTGACAGCTTGCATGTATAAACTGCAGGAGAAGAACATCATGATTTAATTATCATCTTAATTTATGGTGTTTCAAACACTTTGAATGATCAATGCTAGAAAATCTCAGATATGTACGTGTAGCCACAAAATTTACACATTCTACATACTGGCTACATATAAGTTTACATACTGGTTTTGAGGAAATAAGTTTTAGGGAGGAGCTGACCAGATGACTGATGGCAAAACTACGTTCATACAGGAATGAAATGGCCTCTAGTCAACACAGTTCACCATCCAAATATATGTAGGGGCAAAACACAAGAAAACAAACCCTCAACACAGATCAGTTGATCTAACTAAGCATTTAAAACAGAGCTGTGGCATCTGATACCTTTTCCACAGCCAGAAACATCTGAACTCCCAAAACTGCTCTCAATGTCCATGGAAGAAGGTGGATTCTATATGCAAGAACACCAGGTTGGCAAAATGTGCTTTTCACTAAAAATACCTCTTGTATCATCTGCTATTTCCAAACACAATATACAAGAAACTAACAGCAGGCAGTGCACTAGGAGAGTCATATGCGCCAATTGACACACACAAACATAATGGACATGCCCATGATGCTTGCCACCTCAAGAGCTGTTTGCCAGTGCAAGGACTTCAGGTATCCCAGACACCAAGGTTTCTCTGTTAAAAACTGTCCTGGAATTTGGTCTCACAAAGCTGCAGTATATCAGGCCAGCTGAAACTGAGAGCCTGATAACGGGGCATATCAAATAAAATCTAATGGACTGCAAAGCACAGGAGATCCCTGTGGATGGCTTAGTAGGGTACTTTGTCCTTTGTGAATTACCCTGAAATATCCCCAGATCATTTACTCTCTTACACTTGCTACCTTTCATAAGGAAAAAGACAAGAGCGAGCAAGACTATCACCCCCATTTATCTGAGTTCTTCCACCCTGCTTCTTTCAAGTATTCCTGTGGCAGCACCCCCTCCCCAAACCCCTTCAGTACCAAAATGCCACAAACCTAACTTATACCTTGGTCTTCCTTGTGGCAGCGTTTATAAAGTGCAAACTTCGCAGGGTTGTCAGCCACAAAAAACTTTTTGAGCAAGGCCTCGATAACTTCACGAACAGTGTTGGTGCTGCTGATGTGAAGGGTATTCACACAGCCCTCCGGCAAGTAGAATGCAGTGTCATTATTGCTGTGAGGACATCTGCCCTGGCTCTGGGAAGACTGCACAGTGATCGGTCTGCATAGTTCCATCTGAACTTTGATGAAGCCAGTGTAAATCCCATTTGCATTCTGAAACAGGAGGAAAGTAGTGGAACTGTTAAAATTACTAATGACTAATTGCAGCCTATTAGTGGAGTAGACAGATTAAAATGGTTATGGCAAACACAGATGCCACTGTAACACATGGCATCTTGTAGGAAAGGTATTGTTTCAATAGTTCAGACATTCATTCTTTCTGGTATATCTGTTGAGGTTTTTTTTTTTCCTTAATAATAACTACTGGGTTCCAAGAGTATTAGGATCTCATCAAGCAAAATGTACTATAAAAAAGTGGTGTTTTCACATTAGAAGAGAACTATGAAGTGGAAAACACCACTGTCATGCATCTTTAACAACAGATTTTATAGAGAAATACAGAAATTATTTCCCACATTTCAGCTGTGCTTGTCAAATTAGTCTAAGGTATTTCAATGTTCAAATTGTGTTGGAATTAACAAAGAACCAGAATAAATCCCAATCTAATCAACATTTCAAATTCTTTATTCCAGTTGCTTCTGAAAGACAAAACAAAACTGATCAAAACTTACTTACTGAGCTGGAAAACTTTAGGCAATCTGGTTTTAGGCACAGTAAGCCCTGACCTCCATGCAAAACAAGTAATAAAAATCTTTCTAGTACATAGTCACGCTTATGTGGCTCACGATACAATGGAATTTCAACGTTTCCATATACTATACACCCAGAGGAGAATGTAACGTATCATAAAATCTGGGCAAGGCAATTACTGAATAGCAGCTTGCTGGGCAGAGATGTGTTTTATTAGTATGGTCTGCACTGACCCTTAGAACTAGTTCACAGTGCTTGGCAATAAGAAGTCTGTACAGATTCCACTATGCGTTGTCTGTGTTCTAGGGTAGGGGGGAAGGAAGTCTCCTCAAACTGAAAATCCATACAGCTACCTTGAAAATTAAGTCTCCTAGAATAAATATTTAAATTTGCTAAATTTTCTCATTGGTTGAGCATCTTCATCAGAGACACCTGACAAACATTTATCTACACAAACAAGACAAATACATCTTCACGTTTACCAGTGGAAGATTTTCATCTGACAAATTTACATCTTAGTGTCCCTCCAAGTTTATCTTAAACATCTTTCAAGTGGTATATACATTTGTTTCTACTACAGTTTGTTTCAGTCCATACAAAAGAGCCACATGGATAAAAATATTCCAGATGTGGTATTTAATTACCAGATCTAAGAAAGAGCCTTTTACAAAGGCATTATACCAGAGTTTCATGTGTAAGATGCTGAGAATAAAATGATTCACTACAAATTCAATTGCTCCTATTAAAAATTACAGGAATCGTATTCAAAACTTACCAAGGTCATTTTTAATTTATCAGTGACAGATGAATTGTAGCTTTGTATCTTCTCTTTAACTTCTTCTTTACTGAGATAAGCATGAGGTTCTCTCTCCTTCTGAACATCCTTCAAATGACAACAACAGAGATAGCAGTTTTAGGAAACAAAATAAAACCCAGTTCGTACTTTGGATATGAGCATTCTTAGTCCAAACAGTAATTATTCCACAGATGGTCCACATACAGTAATTAGCAGTGCAGCAATAGGAAGAATTAACATGTTAGGGCAAATCAAACAGAAAGAACACTTGGACTGAATGGAGATGGTAAAATCAACACACACAAAGGCACTTGTGCCCCTTTTTTTACCAACTGTTTTCATTCAAATGTTTATCAACAGTATATAAAACAGTTCATCTAATTCATGGGTTGATTTGCCCCTGTCAATGCTATGCAGTATTGTTAAGAATACAGTTGCAATTTTCAAGAAATACTGCTTAGGGCAGAAATGGGTATTTCTAAACAAATGAAGAATATATAACAAAACAGCAGCACCTACTAACAAGAAACATCAACAACCTCCACACATGCCAACAACATAAGAGGATCCCTGCATTCCAATGTGACAGACAGCAGGTTATGCACAGGGTCACCAACTACTAGTTGAACCATCACAAGTAACCCTCTAGCTGTATCTTGTTACATGAAATTTGTGATTTTTCCACAGAGAAGGCCCTATTCAATTTTTCAACTGCTGCTGCTATGAGGTTGCTACAGATCTTACATGCAGCAGTAAAACTCATCCCTGGAGTTGGATTTTATCCAAACAAACATTTGTTCCCAATCCGTATTCCTGCAGCAAACTAGTGTTATAAATATACCCTGGTTTCTATCACCAGTATAAATGCCATATATAGTATGAAAGAGTTTCAGCTCTCAGCTTTAATGATTTAAGACTTCACTCTGAAAGGGAGAAGCTTTGAAGAAGCTTGAAGCTTTTGGAGCACATCTGAACACTGGAATATAGATTCACTGTATGGACAAACCATCAAGAAACAGTTTTTCCAACCTGTCCTCACAAGCACATCCCAGCGGAGCTTATCCTAAGAAAGGACTTCCTTGACTTCAGTGGCCAGCCTTGTGTCACAGTCTTTTGGACAGAACTCAGCACACACCTCGCAGGCACTTCAGTTTGCCAGAAACAACCCCAAAGATGAGCACACCTGGTGTGGAACTGCAAGTTTCCATTTGCCAGAAACAATCCACAGAACTTCTGTCTCCTAATTTAAAACCATCTAGTTTTAGCTCTCTTGGGCTTAGTTTTTAGTCTTGCTTTTCCTATATGGTATTTCACTAAATGACACACTGGAGCAGACTTTTTTCCCCATAACTATAAAAAGAAAGGTGTGGTCTGAACAGAGAACTAGAAGCCAGAAATGTGGAATTCTGATCTAGGCTCAGATACTGATTTCCTGCATAACACAGAGAACATACCTTTATTTTGCAGATAAGGAAACTGAGGCAAGAAGGAACACCAGTAAAATACAACCCTCCCATTAGTCCCTCAAGCACAACTCTAAGACTGTGTAGCATCTTGCACAGCTGCCAGACTCCACCTAGTCTTATTACAAAATACCAAATTACTAAATGTTTTCAGAATTCACGTCTATTCTCACTAGAGAAACTGAGCATTCTTGTCCTGGATTTTTTTTTCCTCCTCCCCAAAAGTATCATAATAATGACAAATACAGCTTCCTTTAAACCACTCGCTTTGTCTCCACAAATGCTCTTGCAGCTTTGTGGTGTTCTGTTCAGGGGCAAATGAGTAGCTATAAAACAAAGCAGACACAGGAAAAAAATCTAGATAGGTTTCTTTCTTTTTCCTCTGAAATTTAAGTAAATGTTCTTGCTGTTTTCATGCTTAAAATACCAAAACCAATGACCCATAGTCAGAGTCTGGAAACATGGGCACTCCAACGCCAGTCAGATGTTAGCCTAACTGATGACTTCAAATAACGCTGTGGGAGGTGACCAAGACAATCTCAGCAGTGGATATGAAAGGGATATGGGACAGTCTGCAGGCCTCTGGCCATCAAGGTCTGACAGAACACTTGCCACCTACACGACTGATTTCAAGAATCCAAGCTTTAACTTGGTATATTCGTTGCCTGTGTAGCTGCAGATAAGCACCTTCACATGCATACCAGCCAAGACTCGTCTCTCCAAAGGACAAGCATGTTCTGGAGCTCCTACCTGTCCAATCTACTAACACTGCTGATACTGAACTTCCCATGACGGACACAGTTTTAATACTTATTGTAATTCCATTGCTGATTATTCAATCAGGAACCTCTCATCTGCCCTGCTGGAGCCTACTGTCACCATGATTACTGAAGTCACCCATAACATTAATTATCATAAAGAAAAAACCCTAACCAGAAAAGAGGAAAACACTCACTACCTTTCCTATATTCAAACTTCAGCCTTTGTTAAAAACAAACAAACCCAACACCCACACAGTTCACATTAACTTCTGTGAACCTTAAGAGGTTCACAGAAAGAACTCATTGCCTTTAACTGGGGCGGGGGGAGGAGAGTGGGGAGCATGCATGTGTGAGGGCAAAGAGCAAATAACTTTCTTCTGTTTTCATACAGGAGAGTTTTCATACACATTTCTGTTCTCCCAAAAAAATACATTTTTCTAGCAAAGTGACAGAAACTTGGTCAGGTTAGAACAGACACAATCCATGAGATCAGTCCTGAGAACTGTCATGGAACCAGGTATGACAAGCAAAACCCAAGCAAGCCAATTTCTGATAAGACTCACTCTTTGGCGATGCCCTGGATTCAAGTCTGTAACATGTATTGCAGAATACAGTGCCAAATGCTAACAAGGCTCTTGATAGAGCCAAATGCTCATGCAAGAGCAGGCTTAAGGATGCTGGAACTGATGGCAACAATGAGAGAGAAAGGGGTGGCTGCACAAGTTGGCATTAAGCCTAGTAGCAGCTCCACCAGGCCAGTGATGAAGGGGACAGGGAAACACCTGGTGTTCAGAGTAATGCCAGTCTTCTCAGGGGTGGCTCTGGTACAGAGCTGTAGGTCACTGGGCATCACCAGGGGAGCTGCCATCCCCTCAACTGAGATAGACATGATTTCCTATGAAAACATACCACTGGAATTTCCACCTTCTTGTACTGGCTCTAGAGGCTGGGCAATTTTGTCACAGTTTAATTAAGTACATAGAAAACATAGAGCTCTGTTTACACAAAAGCCAAGATAGACTTCTGTAGCATACTGCCAACAAATGCAGCTATAGTTCATTATCTAAACAACCAAATAGCTGTCTCAACTAAGTTTAACAGCATGTAGATTATGCAAGACTATGAACAGAACACAAAAAAGGACTAAAGGATTAAAACATTGAAGAACAGACCCAATTCCATTCAAGGAATGGATTGAAGACAGAATCTTTGTGTACTTCAATCATCATTTTCACTCCAGTCCACCATCCTTGACCAGGAAGACCACAGAAAGTGAACAATGGAAGATCTGTCACAGGAAAGGAAAAACAACTTTGTGCTGCTGAAAAACTAAGCCTGAGATCTTCATGAACTGATGTGGAGATACCCTCCTGCTCCCAAACAAACGCTCCAAACACTCCAACTGCACACACACATTACTTCAACCAAGCAGACAAAAACTCCTAGCCAGCTAGACACCAGTGCCTATAGAAAATCACACTGCTGTCACACAGACTGCAGAGACAGTAAATCTCACATGACTGCTGTCAGGAGAAAGCCAACAAAGGAATACCTTCCCAAGTTTATTACGAACAAGAGAGCCTCAGCCCCCTGTGATTCACTGGGTCAGCTGCTCTCGGTATCATTAAGCAGTACACATATACTTGAGGCACCTGTGTATTTTAATTTTTCTAATTATACTTCAGCAACATGCAAAGAGAAGCTGATGGCATACATTTTTTGCCCAACTTTCCTGAAGCTGAATTGCTCTCAGTATACAGTGGCACAAAACTTTTGCCATACAGTTCCGCCTAGCCATGTTTTAAGTTACAATAAGTAAGTCTTCTTTGATGGATGGAGGAAGGCTTGGCAAACTCATTTCCCACAGCTCTCTTTCTTCCTTCTGTACTTGTCACCTCATACCAGGACCCACTAAAAACAAAAGACCTCTACTAACTCTGCTGAGGTTGAGCAGATCAAATTCCATTTTATCTCAGCAGGTAAGTTTTTCCACCGCTAAACCTGTAGAAGACCTTGAGTCATCCAATATAACAGCAGAGTAATTATCTCCACAATATGCTTCTATCCTGTTGCTCTTGAAGTGGCCACCAAGTGGCTGAAGACAGACCTGCTCAGGGAGGGACTACTGGGAAAGCAACAGCCCTCAGCTCTTTTAAACAAAGGAGCAAGGGCATTTGAGAGGTGAGATTTGGGTGTTACAGCCAAGTACATCTATCCCTGGTTCCTGTGACTGCTCTGCCTGGCCTAGTGAGAGGGGAAGCACTCTGTGTCACCTAGTGGCTCACTCAGCTCAAGGTCAAAAGCTGCTCTTTCTACTGTGGCCTTCCTGTGCCCCCCAGTTGTGCTCTGCAACCCCTGGCAGAGCTCTGGGGAGAGAGTGCACTGCTAGGCGTGAAGGGTGGCATGCTCCAACCAGCCAAGTCATCTCTATTCGATTCAGAGGCAGCTGATTCATCTCCAGCTCTCTACAGAACACCCAGCATGCATGCCTCACAAAATTCATATGCTGGGAATTGTGAAACCGCCTTTCTGCAAAAGAAGGCCGGGTGATGAGTTTCCTAACCACAGATCCTTGCATATGTCACAGCAGCAGAATGAAGTGCAGTCAGCAGAGCGGTTCACACTGTCTTCTGTCAGCCATAACTTAGATGGTGGTGGCACTCCTGGGTGCTAGTATTCAGAAAAGGAATTTTCTCCATAAAACAATGCACAAACATTTCAATGTTATTTTCACCAAAACCAATCAAACTTGAGTTTGACTCCTCCATCACTCAGCCAAATGACACTCTCAGAAATGGCTGCCATGTCATCACCCCTTCCTCTTCCAACTGCAGTTAAGCATGTTCATCAGAGCTCCTGGTCTCCCTTCCACTCCCTGCTTCTCATGTTATCTTCAACTTCCTCAGCCCAGCACAGATGTGAATTATAAAAACTAATATCTCAAGGAGACAGCTGAATACATGAGAATCCATACAGATGATGTATCTTGGTCCAAAACACTGCTTCTGCTCCGAGCTATTAACTTCTATGAAAATGATGCTGTCCTTGCCACACTTACAGCACAGACACAGTTGGGGGCCATTTGCATCAAAGCCATTCCTCAGGTCAACCAAAGCAGTCTCAAATGAAATTCCTGAGCAACAGCTGCCATTGAGAGGGAAATGAGGCAAGTGTTTTCATTTTCCCAAGGGGAATAGCTGGTATTTCATTAGAGCTCATGATGCAATGCCTCTTCACAGTTGAGCTTCCCCTCAACAAAAAGGGTAGAAAATGTTTTTTCTTTATCACCTCCATGCACATCTCATTTATTGTATTGCAGATGTTTACAGAAACAGCACTTTCTTTGTAACATTTATGTTCAGTATAAAGCCCCCCACAGACTAGCTCAGCAGGAATCCTCAAGGAAGACAATTAAACTGCACAGATTACAGTTAACTGCAAATCAAGTTGTGGTGCCCAAAAAGAATCTCATCACATCAGGGAATTTAATAAACTGCAAGGCTTATAGTTCCTGCCAAACCCTAGCCCTGCATGCAGTAAAAAAAGTGCTAAA
Organism: Melopsittacus undulatus; assembly: GCF_012275295.1. Lineage (NCBI taxonomy): Eukaryota > Metazoa > Chordata > Aves > Psittaciformes > Psittaculidae > Melopsittacus > Melopsittacus undulatus. The sequence goes on from NC_047531.1 coordinate 7,185,843, forward strand.
CTCAACAGCTAGAAAGCTGCCATGGGATGAGGCTGAGAAGAGGTTCTATAAAGAAAAAAAAATGCAGAACCCTGAAGCCAGGATCCTTGCTCTGAGACATGCATGGGTTCCCTAAGTGGGGAAAGGCCTCTATGAAGGGTTATAGGAAGTTTCTCTCTTCTATCCAATCTCCTGTCCAATCTAGAAGTTAGCGTCTCTTAAGGAGTGGGAAACCAAGCTCCTCTTAACATTTTGACTTCACAGACAAAGGAAAATATAGTGGATGAAATGTTAACCTACCCCAGAAACATATTCAATTATGTTCACAAGAAATACAAAAACAAGAAAAGAATGAAAGAACTGTGGGAGCTCAAGCAAAATTTTAAGTTATGTCTGTCTCTATTCCCTGCCCTCACATTTCATATTAGTCTCACACATAGAGTGAACCTTGATTCAGTCACATGAATCAAGATGTCTTGATCTTACTGTGATCTTACTACTGATCTTACTAAACTGTGGCCAGGAATAATTCCCGAAGTAAAGCAGAGTCTTTGACAAATGAGAAATGCAGCCTAATATACATTAAAAAGGTTTGGTTATAATAATTGCAACTAACACATCCTACTTATCATGCTTGTGTTAAAGAAAGGATTTAACTAACAGTGCTAGCATTCAACAAAAAAGCCCAGCAGAGAATACAGGAAGGAAAATAGAGAAAGAGACTTCTGATGTCAGTTGTTGCTACTTCTACAAGCAAGAACACTATTTCCTACAGCCTGCCAGCACTCCCACAGGAAAGAAAGAAATTGAAACCCTGCAATTAAATTGTTTCAAAACAAACACCTTGCTTCTCCCTCATCCTAACTCTCCTGGGTGCACAGCAGCCTTGCCAGCAGCTTCTCCTTTCACACCGGGGCAAGCCTACACCCAGATGTGATCTTCCTTTATTTGAAAGCCTGACAATCACCAGGTAGCTAGTGGCCACATCCACCCCCAGTCAGTCAGAGACACTGGAAGGGTATGGAGAAGACTCAATGAGGGCAGGGTGCCTGGGGAGAAGTACTGGCATTCAAGCATTTCAGCATCATACAGAGCTGCACCTTGAAATTTCTGTGTCCTCCTGACTGGGGTGAGGTTGCTCTCTGGGTCAGAGGAATTTTTCTGATAGGATGGATGTAGGCAGAATTCCCTTTGTGCACCCTGCATGATGTAGTTCCCACCCCTGTCAGTGGCACACAGGCAAGGAAGCAGGCTCTCCTTTAGAAAAAGATCCTGTTTTTCTAAATGGGTTTGTCTGATCTGAGTCAAGTAATTACCCTGACAGTCAGAGCGAGTCTAACTCACTTGAGGAACAGCCTGCACCATGCCCTTCTGAGGCAGCAAGAGCAGCAGTGCCTTCCCAGGCCAGGTATATGATACATCCAGCCTTGTGTTCTGCCTCCAACAGCAGCAGAAATAAAGGCTATTTCAAGCAAGCACGTGAGCCTTTTCTGCAGCCTCTCTGCTGGCATCCACAAGTGTTGTAAGCAGGAATTCAGAGGGCACCTCCCTTCCAAGTGTTCAGTGTCCATTTATGGACCTAGTGTCTATGCAGGCACATAAACCCTTTAGAACCTGCCCATGTTGCCTGTCTCTGCACCTCCTGCAGCAGCAAGTCCCAGAAATTCATGTCTGTGGTGTGAAGAAGTGCCACCTGCTTTAAGCTGGTCTTCTAGTAAGACAGAAGATGAGTTCTATTAGATACACTGAGCATCCCTTAATCCTAATATGGCAGGACTTAGTGAGCCTGAGTTTTCACATTCATCTTGTGCATCACCTTTGTGAGTTTGTAAACCATAATCACACCCCGTTTTTCTTCTCCACAGTGAGGAGCCCTGGGCTCCTTAATCTTTCCCAAGGCAGCTGCTCCATCCTCTCAATCATTTTAGCGAGGGGCAACTGCAATAAGCCCTTCTACAGAAGTGGTGATCAGAGCTGGGTACAGACCCCACAACAGAGGTGCAAAGCTTAGATGCTCTTTGCTTATCTGTTTGTATACTACAGGTCTATGAAAATTCTTTACCCAAGATGCCCATGATGCAACAGGGTCTCTTCCAGGGCACTTCCATATCTGCTTAAAGAAATCCCCCTGAAATTACCACAGCTTGTAACTGTAGCATGATTTTACAAGGTACAGGCATTCCAGTTAGTAAGTAAATACTTGTTACTTTCAAACTATTTGCAGGGTTTTTCCCAAATACCAACACAACACTTGGCACACTATCAAAAGCACTAAATGACAAAGAGTAAAGCAAAGCATTATGGCTCCTGTCTGACCTCTCTGATGTAAACACTCAGCTGTTTGTATGGTGAATATTTTCAAGCAGCAGAGAAACAAAACAAGAACTCGAACTTCCCCTTATTCCTTTTAACATATTATTTTCCTTTAAACAGAGGCAACATAAACACAGTTATTATTCAGGTGCTGTGAAAGGAAGACTAGAAAAAGGAATTTGTTTCTTGGTGACATAAACAGTGCTTAAGAAGCAGTGCTCAAGTTTATCATGACATCACCTCTGAAAACCCTTAGTTACAAACCCTGTCATACCCTATATGGCTGTACTTTTAACTACTGGCACACAACCCAGTTTTAAAAAGCCAGTCATCTGTTTAAAGTGAGAACCAACTGTATCAAGAATAGTATCAGAGGCTTGGCTTTAGATTCTGTCCCCAAAGACACAGCAGGTTTTATGCAGATTTGTATTCCCCCCCCCCCATATTATGGCATATTATTTCAATTTATATTATTTCAATTTTGCAAATTTCAGTAAAACTAGATGTATGAAACATCACAAATAGTCAAAAAACTCCTTCAGGTCTCCCCTCCAGAAAGCATGTGAGTTTTGACTGCTGGCTATTTAATTAGTTAAGGGGTTTAATGAAGTAAAATGGATTACCAGCCTCTTTGTGACCTGTAGCTTTTAGCAGACAGTTAGGAAACAAGCTTACACAAGATATCCTATGGAAACCTAATTATTTTATCTTTAAAAGAAGGTTAAGTTTGGTCTGGAACCTGAGCTATTAACACAGTTAGAAATCAGACAATTAAGTAATATTAGGACCATGAGTCATTCCACTACAGTATTTGCATGTGATCCTGCAATGCAAGACTCCAATGTTCTCCACCTAACAAGAGGCAGGAAGAGGATGTCTGCAGCAACAACCCCCCAGGTCTTCAAATGCAGCATTTTACATTAAAACTGGTACTGGAAATCAACCAGCCATTCCTTGGGAAGCACAGTGTGAGAAGAGCCAGCGGCATGCCAGGCCAAGGTGTGCAGCCTTCTGCTTGTGGTTACTGCCAGCACTTCCCAAGTCTGAGGCAAGCTCAGTCATGGGCCTTGTCCCAGCAGAAGCCGGGTGATGTGCCAGCTTTCACCCTGTGCGTCAAACACCATTTTATCTAAAGAGCAACATTCCCTTTCCCTGTTTGGTTGGGTAGTTCAGAGATTGTGTCATCAAACTGGTTTTTAATCCTTCTGACAAAGCCTGCCTGAATAGAGAAAAGGCAACAACTTCCTAACCAGGCCCAGCTTTGGGGCTGGTGTTCGACTCAAATGGTCATGGTCCCACTAACCAAGTCATTTTTGTTTGGATTTGTTTTACCTGAAAGAAAAAGGGAAAAAACAGACTCCTTAAATATTGCACAGTAACAGTTCTCATCTAGGAAACATCACATAATACACTGGGCACTTCAGGTATAGCACACCCCTGACACTACATCATGGACACTACAATGAAAACAATGCTGTTCAAAAAGATGCACGGTCTTCTTTAAGCAAATACTGCTTATGGGGAGAAGTTCCTTGTTTGAGGAAGATACAGTTCCCTAAAAAGCTCAAAAAGTTACTGCTACTGTCTCTCAGTCAACCTGACACTGATCTCGTATTTGAAGCTTCTCTGAAGGAAAAGCACCCTCCTTTTAAAGACCTCAAAAGGCCATAACAATAACCTTAGGGGGGTAAAAGTTGTAAGTAGTCACTGGTATCTTTAATAAAAAGTACACGTCCTCTAAGCCAAAGAATCTGAAGTATTATCTTAATATGTTGAATATGATCACAGTAAAACTGCCATAAGCATTTACAGGCAACTTCTGTAACTGCTGCTTTACATACATGCACATCAAATGGCAACAGCTATGTAAAGCCTAATGAAGTTTGCAGTGAATACAACTCTCCTTCAACAGGGCAAGCTAGGTTTTAATGAAATAAACTTATACGAAGTATTCCTACCCCAGCACAGCCTCTCTCACTGCACTTTGTGTAATTAACACTTTACCCAACTCCCACAGAAATATTATAAAAGGCATCTGCCTCTGAGGGGCATTGAGGTATTTGAATTAGATGTTTCACACAGTGCAGGCAAAAGGAGGCACCCCTGCAGTCTAGCCTCCATGAAGGATTTCTTTCTTCTTTTACACTCCAGAAAGTTTCTATGACTTGCCACATTTCATTAACAGCCAACACACTAATGACTGCACCCTACTGTACAGTCTTTACATTAACATGTTTTATTAAAAAGTAGGGTGGTATCCCAAACACATTTCTGAAGCAGCAAGCTACAGCCATCACCTTTGCCTACTACTGCCAGATCCAACCTGGCAAACATTCAGTTCATTATTTCAGGAAAGAAAAAAGGAGAGGGACCAAACTGGGTGATCGTCTCAGCACCATCACCATAGAATCATAGAATAGTCAGGGTTGGAAAGAACCTCAAGATTATCTAGTTCCAAGCCCCCTGCCACGGGCAGGGACACCACAGCGTAAACTTTTATTGACCTTAATGATAGGATTTTACTTGTCCTCAGCCTTAAGAGGTCAAATGCCAAGAACCCTTTAGTCAATTATGTCAAGGCTGCAGCAAACAGGATTTTTTTCACTTCTTTCCTTACGTTTGTTCAGTTTTACTGGAGTTGCAGTTTGAACTTACTAAAGCTTCAGAGCTCAGACTTCTTCTTGTGCCAGTAAGAAGGCAAATAGAGAAGAGGCTTGAACCAGTCTTAGATCTAGCTTGTACACATCCTAGTGACCTCAAGCTCAGCCTTGGTAGGGTGGTACCCAACCTTCAGATCTCTGCATTGTGAGGAACCTCACCAACTGATTCAGCAATATCATGCCTTGAATAAGCTCATCAGCATGGTAATGACAACTTGCTTTCTGAGAGGTTTTAAATCCCTTGGATTTTCTACACCCTGTTTTTATTATTCATGCATACATCTAAAGAAGCTACCAAGCACTTCAGCTGCAAGCAGAGTGGAAGAGACAAAAGGACAAGTTTCTTCAGAGCTCATATGTTCTCTAAAAAGAAAGTGAAAACATGCTACTACCATTACAAAAATTGAAACCTGCCACCAACTTAGCTCACTCAACCCTTTTCGCAAAAATACACTTGCTGTCTAGTTTCTGTATGAATTTGTTTTGCAGAACACACACATTTATTTCTCACAAATGAATCCAGATGTCTCAAGATGTAGACGTCCATGCTGAGACAATTTAAGAGATTACTGCTTTTAGCTGTATGCCTGATTCTCAGCTAGATGCTACTGCTGCCCCAGAAGCCAGCATCGGCTGCCAAAGTCCTCATCTAGTAAGAGACACACCACTAGACTGCAAACACCTTCTACAAATCAAGGAAGCTCCTTTACTAAATAGGATGAACACAGTATTTGTTCTTATTGCAGCTGAAAAAGAACAGAATAAACAAATTGAAAACGTAAGAACTAGCAGAGGAAATTTGGGGCTTGTTTTATTTGTGTACAAGTTAAAAAAGTAAGGCCACAGCTTATATAAACAACCATTAAATAACTCTACAGCATAAGAGAACTGCAATGCACTAAACACTTCACCACACAGGTCTCAACTTACCCAAACACTGTGCTAGCCTGGTACCACGTATAAGCACAGAGTTTACACCACTAACATCTTCAGCAACAACATGAGCATGCTGCTCCCTCCTGATCAACTCACAGTTTCCTTCTCATGGCAGACAATTCTGTAGTAGGGAGTCACTTCAGAATTAGAGAGCAACTGCTAGAATCAGACATCATGTTTTTTAATGGCATCAATAAGAGTGGGGTGATACAGGTGCTATTTAATTCAATGCTGGTGGGATGCAGTAGAGAGGAGAATGGAGTAGGAGGTCATAACGAGTAGGCTTTCAAGGGAGGTGTGAACGGAAGACTTTAGAACATGGTTAATGAATATCCCACTGGAAAAGCTGGATAAACAAACTTTTCTTCTGAGGAAAGGTCAGGAGAACAGCAATTAGGCTGCACTGGAGAATGGGGCTTGCTTGCTTACAACCCAATGCTATGGCCCAACTCCAAACACAAGTTATTTTGCCATGCTGGAGAGTGGCCACCAGGAAACCAGAGAAGGGGGGAAAAAGATTACATGCTTTGTTCTTAAGCAGCAAATGGGAGAATGTGTTGATTTTACAACAGAAAGTTTAAAAGTCATTCCTTTTTTCTTTCCAAACAGCTATTTCCCTGCTTTTACAGGCAGGATGTTACAGGCATAAGGAAACGCTGCTGCTACTCCACCTTTCCTTATGCCCAACGTCGGCTTCAGGAAATGTAATTATGAAGCTTACGAAGGTATGAGATCTGTTAGAGCTGATACACATTTCAGGTGGAAGGAGAAGAGAGCCTACTGGAATTTTTCATTAAGTACCCCAACTCTTGTTAAAGAGAACAGGGAGAACTGGTGCACCACACCCTCTGAAAAAACACTCAGAAGACAGGACACATTGAAAAGGCCACGTCACCTTATGGACAAGCATGGGAGAAGGTGAAAATAGTAATATCAAAGTTTCCTCAAACATCAAATTCTGCAAAGCAAAACCACACATTGTCTTTTAATAAGAATCTCTTAAATACTTTTGTTAATGACTCCTGAACTTTAACAGAAAATACAAAGAATCTTTGTGTTTATTTCACATTTTCAGAGGGCAAAATAAAGCAAACAACCTGCTATCAACTCCTTTTGACAGGGGATCAAAATGGAAGTTTAAACAAAAATCACCCAACTGAAACACAACATTTACCTACACCTACAAACTTAGACTTCTAAAGTTACTAAATTATAACACTTACTTATCTTAAGATGAAAGTTTACCAGCCTCAGAGGTCTGTAAGTAAGTGTTACCCCAGGGACAGCTCTGGGTCTAGTCTTGTTCAACTTACTCATCAATGAGCTGGATGAAGGAAGAGAGTGTACCCTCAGCAAGTTTGCTGATTGTACAAAGGTGGGAAGAGTGACTGGTACATCAGAAGGATGTGCTGCCATTCAGGGAGACTCGGGCTGGCTAGTGAGTTGGGTGAAGAACCTAATGAAATTCAAAGGCAAGTGTAGGGTCCAGTACCTAGGGAGAAATAGCATCAAGTACCTGTGCAGGTTAGGGGTTGAGCTGCTGGAGAACAGCTCTGCAGAAGAGGACCTGGAAGTCCTGGGATGCATCAGGAAGAGTGTGGCCAGCAGGTCAAGGGAGGTTATCCTCCCACTCTACTCTGCTCATGTCTGGAGTGCTCTTTGTCCAATTCTAGGCTCCCTGGTTCAAGAAAGACAAGGAACTACTGGAGAGGATTCATTGGAGGGCTGCAAAGATGATTAGGGGTCTAGAGCATCTCTCTTATAAGGAAAGGCTAAGGAAGCTCAGCTTGTTTAGCATGGAAAAGAGATAACTTAGGATCTTATCAAATGCATACAAATATCTTAAGTGATATGTATTAAGTGATGGTGTCAAGAGGGTGGGGTCAGACTCTTTACAGTGATGCCCAGTGACAGGATAAGGGGCAACATGCACAAACTGAAACACAGGAAGTTCCACTGGAATACAAGGGAAAGCTTTGAGAGTGGCAACACTGGAACAGGCTGCCCAGAGAGGTTGTGGAGTCTGGAAGTGGGTCCTGTGCAGTTTGCTCTAGCTGAACCTGCTTTAGCAGAGGGCTTGGACTACATGATCTCCAACCTTCCAACCCCAGCCATTCTGTGATTCTGTAAATGGAACAGTCAGTTCACATCCACTCTTCCACTGAACACATATAACAAAGGGTCCACTAACAAGGCCTCTCTAACTGCAGACTTGCTGTGTGTGAAAGGACCTCAGCTTTACACCTCAACCAAACATACAATGAACTAAAAAGCATTTTTTTCTTATGTTCCAAACCTGCACTGGCAATTTAGTCAGAACACTGAAATTCAACAGAATTTCTGTCAGTAGGTCCTTTGTGTAACCTGATTATAAAAACTCTTCAGATCAGCAAACATCACAGGTTCATGTAAAAGACTTCTCTTATGCTTAGTTGCATGGGATAGGGAAGGGGGAGAGGAACACCATGCAGAAAACTTATTCACTTTTCTATTTTTTAAAAGGAATTCATTTAGCATCCAAACAATTATTTCCATTTCACTGAATTGTATTATGAATGCCAAAAGTTACAGTAGCATAGTAAAGCATGTCACCTTTGCACGTAAACTACAAGGCATCCCTGAGCCTAAGAAAGTTGTCTCAAGATGGCAGAGCTTTGTCCTTGATTAAGACCATTCATTAGTAAGCCCTAATAGAATCAGTTATTCATGCAGTCATTAATTAGTTAGTAAATCTTAATGAAAAAATCAGGATAGTTACATAGGTTCTATAAACACAGCAAGGTGACACACACCTATGCCTATGTATTCACACACAGAGCAAAGAGTTTTATAAAAAAAGAAATTATGTGGCAACATCAAAGTGTGGAAACATGAGGACTTAAAGGGAGCTTACTACATGCTTTTAATCAAATGGTTCTTATGATGCAAAGAGGAAGAAACCAGCCACAGCTGGCTGTAGTATTCTAAAATCAGCATTTCAGAAAAGCAGTCTAAATAAGCAAACTACAAAGGATGCAAGTGATCCTAAGAAAAGATAATGCTGTGGGGTGTACAGCTTGAGATGCCACCACACCTCCCAGTTTTGCTTCAGTAAGCTGCATTTTGTTTGTAATTTCTCAATCTAATACATCTTACTCATTTACATTATTGGAAAATTAACAAGAGCCCCAAACATCTTACAGGCTTAACCAGACTAGGAAATACCACATTTCTAGAAGCTTAGTCCTGTCCTAAGGAAAGGAACTGATCAAAACCAGCAACATCTTGATGTTACTGGTAATATAAGGAGCACATGCTCTCCCCTCTTTGTACTCCTAAGCAGTTTTACATGGCCACATAATTATACTAGAAATGAAGCACACCTGCTTCCAGCCACCTTCCCACACAGGCACACAGCATACAGGTTGTGCAGCCCATAGCAGGATAACCAAGGAGCCTGCTCTGGGACATGCCCTCCCAAGACACCCTCAGCATCTGACAGAGGGGCAGGCACTGTGCAGACTGTGCCACAGTCCCCTCCTACCACTGGAGTCACAGCTCCATGCCCCAGTCCACAAAGGAAAAAGCTGGGCAAAACACATTTATACTTCCCAATAGAATTAACCCTTCCAAGGACCAGTGATGGAGCTGTTCTCCTTTCCTGCTTGGTACATCCCCCGAGTCCATCAGCCACCACTATTTGCTTTTCCTGCCCACGCAGGACACCTGCTCCCAACTGGATTGCAAAATGCTTTGAAGGGAACTCACATGCATGTAAACAGGCAGGTGTGATGCTGCCATGGAGTCATGCTTTTATTTTCACTAGTTCAGATGTTGCCAATAGAACAGGTAACAACAATTTTCACCACAGAGATATATATTTTTACATGTTAGTAATATGTGATAGGAGATGAGCAACTGACTGCTGTAACTGGAGATACACCAGCAGCTGCTGGCTGGAAAGAGGTTCCCTGCCAGCAGGCAATGCAGCACCAACCGTTTACAGCATCCTGCCCCCTAACTGGGGGCACCAAACACGCTTCTGTGTATTAGGACTGCTCACAACCTGTGCTGTTACCCCCCCACCCCCTGGGATCTCTTTGCAAACTGCCTCTGGTTAAGAGAATAATTTGCCAATGCAACTGGAGATTCCTGGGAGTATTTTGCAAATCAGCTGCTAACAGTAGGCTTCCAAACCTTTTCTAAGCATCATACACTTGACAAGGAAACATTATCTCTGTACCCATAACCTCAGCACTCTTGTGTTTCAGTTTACAGTAAGTCCCATACATCTCTTCAACAGGACATTATCAGGAATACTGAAATTAGGATACTAGATTTTCACATTAACTTCTCTAACATTACAAGATCTTCCAGATCTGACTGCTTCAGCTCAGGAGTACTCCCACTGACAGGGCTCTATTGCTGCCTTCCACCACAACAGCTGTTTGCAAAATGTTCTGTCTGTGTCCAAAAACCCCTCTAATATTTGCTGCCTGGATCCAAGCTGTTAAAGTGACCGCATGTTGCTGGTAGCTCTGGAGTAGAAAAGGCACAGACCAAACCTAGTATAGTAAGATTAAAGAATAAGAATTAACATAAGAGGAGCCAAAAGAGCACAGTGATCCTCATTTAAACTTATGAATTACAGATCAGAACCTTCCCCACACCCAGACAGACTGAGGAATTCCCAACATCCAGCATGCTTATGAGAAACGAGAGCCATCAAAACACTGCCAAGGGACACCTGGCCCCTCAAGAGACTTCTGGTTTACTTTCTCTGCAGCTGCATAATGGGAGAAGTCAGGATTTTTCAGTCCTACACTTGAACTACGAATGACAGCCAGTTCAGATTTTGCCATGTAGTTTTAAGATGAGGTATAATCTAGGATTCCTTAATTCCATGCCTTGGAAGTGAAGTGTTGACCAAGTATAGGCCGTAAGCTTTACCATGAACTTGAACACAACCATTAAATAATGGATTTAAGTACATTTAATTGGAAATAATTCCATGGAAAGGTATTAAAAATGCTCTCAGGAGGCAAATACAGCACACATCCAAGTGTCAAATCTGCAACAACTATTTGCAAACAGGTTACTTAAAAAGAACACAAACCAGTACCTCAAAAGCATGTATTGACTGAAGCTGTGGCAGACAGCAATAGCCATTTTTAGTCAATCACAACTTCAGCAAATGCTGAAAAGCCCAAGCCAAGGATCATGATATGCCATATCAAGACAACATTTTTCCCCTCTTGAAACTCCAGCCAAAACTGCCCCATTGCAGCACATGGAGAAGCTGCAGAGAAATGGTGGGTTTATCCACAATGGAAATTCATCTGAGTGTCTCTGGAGCAGCTGTGACTGCAACAGGAGAGCTGTGGAGTCCAGGAAGATGACAGGGAACCGGCAGGGAAAGGCAGCGTAGGCACAGCAGGTCAGGACCATATGCTGAAGGAGATGCATTTATCTGTGTGTCAGAGTTGCTGCTCAATTCAAGGACCACCTAACTGTTTAAATGCATCCACCTTTTTGAGCAGCATCATTATACTTGTTTTCATCAACAACCAAATAAAAGCTTAAAACAAACTAATTCATTTATGGTTTATCATCAGAATGTTTTCTTCACACACTTGCAAACATGAGCCTTTTAAAGTGTTCTGTGGTAGTATTTTTATCAAGCAACTGTAACTGTGAGGCTCAGTTAGCAAGATCCCTTGCTGCAGAAACTGGAAGGAGCCCAGCAAAGGAGGCAGGAACAGCAGGAGGAACCTCTCAAGTGAATTTGGCTTGGCAGGAATGGGTTCCACCCTTGCCCTGAAAAGGGAGTTTAAGTACAAAAATATCCACAGATGATTGCTAATGGCAGGTTCTCTCCTTTTAGGGGAGCTGACTTGGGATTTGATAGTAATTAGGATTTGCTGGGTTATGAACATTCACATCTGCAAGCAAAGCAAGCACGTGCAGGATCTGTGTGTTCTCTGCAAGGAGGTATGTGCAGAAGTCTGACACATCCATAGACCTAACCAGATATTTCTCACTGCACAGAGGGGGACAGGATGGAACAGGAGACACTGATCTGGATCAAAGCACCTCAACAGTTTCATTCCCATGCCAGGTGATGCAGCAAGACTGGAGGAGCCAATTCCAACAGACATCCAAGTTCCATATTTGAGGAACCCTAGCACATCCAAATTGACTGCATGTGGTTGGCAGATTATGTCCAAAGTTTAGTGGGATGTTTGTTTGCAACCCATCAAGTGGCAACAGGAGACCAGGCAGGATACACATCCCACAGTACCCAAAATGCCACCAGATATCTCTGGTTTAAGCAACAGAGTCCCAACCTATACACCAACTTGGTGGTGAGCTTAAGTGCTCTCAGCTCCACTGCCAGCATTGCCAGTGAGACACTTGCATGCACACACCTGCATGTAGGTGTTGTAGTCCAGAACTGAGTCTTATCCCAATGCCACCAGCAAGAGGCAGACTCAAAAACACCACAGAATGTTTTATGCAAGTGACAGTTCATCTGTGGAATTTCATGTCACAGAACTCTGGAGATGCTACAAGTTTACACGGCTGCAAAAGCAATTAGATAACTAACAGAAGAAAATTATCTGGCTTGCAAATCAAAGAGACTAGAAGAATATTCTGGCTAAACACCACTGTGTATTTGACCTATTTCTCTACTCTTCCCCTGGCACACATCATTAGCAACTGCCAGGTGGGATACTGGTCTAGAAAGATCTTTATTTTGACTTCATCCAGCTATTCACACATTCCCCATGTTTCAGCATCCACTGCAAAATGAGAATATTGCCACTGGTGACTGCAAGATAAGCCCTGCACAGAGCCGGAGATGAACAGCCAGGAATCACCCAACCAACCCTCACATAACACTAACTTCTTAAAGCCAGAATCATGAGTAGTGGTGTACTTGCAGATGGGAAGAAGCTGTTGTTAATATGTTATTACTAGAAGGCACGTTCACAAACGTTTGTGAAGTATCATAGCAAAAACAAAACAACAAAAAAAGAAATTCATGTTGAAATGATGAACTCTTCTTTTAAAGTAAGCCTTTGAGACAGTGCAGGAAACTTATGGCCTCATGCCACATATTCCACAATAAGGAGAAGGGGAAAGCCTTGTTGAGATTAGCACCACATAGTCCGTGTGCTGGATGAAGCACAGAGTCTGTGGGAGGTATGCTGGCAAGCAATAATGTAATTAAAAATCATAACTTAACCCAGAGAGACAAGGAGGTGAAATGATGCTGGCTTTTCTAAACTAGAGACAACTCGAGTTATCCAGTGTTCTTGAAAATCAACACACATACACACACTTTAACGTGGTCATTTATAAAAGAATTATTACCTCAAAAGCACAGTCTAGAATTAGAGTACCATGAGGCTAGGATTCATCAAAAAGCTATGAAGACTGTGGTGAGACTTTACACTTAAGGACAATGAGATTTTTCACATGAGAAGTTACGCTTAACTTTACATGACTAAGCCCTGGCATGTATGTACATCTATAAACATTCTCATATGCCAATGAGAATTTTACTAAAGAACTATATATTCTTAAAACATGGCAAATTGAAGCATGTGAGAGTGGAGCTTAAATAAAAAATAACCCCAAGAACAGATGAAACACTGAAAAAAGTGATCATGTTTTCTCACTTCCCTCCTTAACAATGACGGCAGCATACATAACGATCAGATTTCTTTCAAGAGCTCCTCTCTTGGGGAAGAATTTATTTAGCTTTTTGGACAAATAGTCTTTAAAACATTTTCTTGTTTTACTATAGATGTTTTATGTAGTTATTACACTGTTACTTAAGACAAAACATTGATAGTGATTGCTTTCTTCTTCTTCCTAATGCTTAACTTTGTTCCTTAGGTTGGACAGGGCTTGGAGCAACCTGGTCTAGTGGAAGGTGTCACTGCCCATAGCAAGGGGGTTGGAATGAGATGATCACCATTCAGTGATTCAGTGATTCTCAGCAGTGCATTAGTGTATCATCCAGCTCTCATACAAGATGGGAGCCACCTCAAATTTAGCAAGACTGCAACATTTACTCCCTCTCCTGTTTGAGTTGCATTAACAATTTTCAAGCACAAGTCTTGAATCTGAGATCAGAAGACATTTTACAGTAGTTGCTCAGAGGTCTCTGTTGAAGGATAAAATAATTATCTGCCAAAGAGACCTCCACACTCAAAAAGAAAGCCTGGCACTCCAAGTAATGGGACAAGCTTCAGCGAAGCCAGCTCGTTTCATTCGAGAGGCAGGTATGAAACTGTTACACTGGCTTTCACTTTGACAGATCAAGAGAGTTCTGCAAATCCTGCACACTTACAGCACATGAGAATCTATCTAGCCAGGGCAAAATGAAAAGCAAGAATTACTCCCCATGTTTACAACTTTCACGGAGGACAGAGACTCATATTTCCCAAGATCTGCTTTTCAACTGCATCAAGCATTGACACTCTTCTACACAAGTCAAAAAAGAAAAAGGGAACATTTTCTGCCTGAATACAAGCAGAGAAAGAAACAAGGAGAAATGCAGGAAGTTAAGCCCATTACATATGACCTTATCAAGTAGGAACACCAAATAAAGAGTAACCTAAAAGAGAAATCCGTTGAACTACAAAATCCATTTTGCTTGCAAAGGGTAAAACAAAAAAAAGCTAACCCCAAAACAAACAAACCCAACAACAACAACAACCAACCGACTTACAAGGGTTGTTGTAAGAAAAAAGTATAAGCAGATAGGATATCTGGTCAAGAGTTCAAGACTGCATTCAAGTTTCATGGGGTAACCAGATACTGCGTGGAGACTGACATTACAGGATGCCCTTCCTGAGCAAATGAAAAATTACTGGCTGGAAACAAACATGACATCTTCTGTGCTCCTGGGTATTGGGAGATCCAAACCCCACTTTGCCTGGTAACCCTCAGCCATCTCAAACACAGCCTGCAGCTAATCAGCAGAGTTAATCCCCTTCTTGCAACACAGACCTCTTCCTGACTTAAAGGAATGCTAATGAGAGGTGAACATGGATCCTACAACAGATGTTGTACACCTTAAAAATACATGCAGACTCTGTAAAAGCCCACTTGCACACTTGTTTACACTTCCCTCATCTGGAGAATCCTAACAGCTACTGAGCCTCAAGTCAGTTCCCCTAAAAGGAGAGAACCTGCTATAAGCAATCATCTGTGGATATTTTTGTACTTAAAACTCCTTTTCAGGGCAGGGAACCCACTTCTGCCAAGCAGAGTGGTGATGGCAGAGACAGAATAGCACCACAGAAAAAGTAAACTGAAGGTCCTACAGCCTTTCCCTTGAAGCTGCAAAGCACAAACACAGTTAACCTTCCTTTGCTCATTTTCACACTTTTACCAGAAACTTGCATTGATGGGGGTTGGAACTAGATGATAAGGTCCTTTCCAACCCTAACCATTCAATGATTCTATGAGGAAATTGAGAGGGAAGTTGTGTGAAAGAGCTGCTGAATAAAAATCCACCTCCAAGAATCCCATCACCATCTGTCGCAGCTTATAGCAGAGATATATTTTAAACCGTACAATCGCCTGAGCCATGCTGCTCCTCTCACTGGCCCCTCTTGTAGGATTCAGGGAATTCTGCCTTGAGTAACACCAACACGTAGCTACATCCTAGGGAAGATACAGGAAGGCAAATATCTTTCATTTGATCTGAAGTCAGTGAGTAAGTCTCAGCATTTTGTAGATCATGCTACTGATTTTGTGACTTTCCCTCAGAAAACACGTGTGCTGAAGCATGCATGGGGAGATGATGGAACATTAACTTTTCCTAAAGTAAGCAGCAGGCTGCACATCAGGATAGACTGCTTCAAGCTGCTGCCAGCAGGTCAGAAGGGCAACATGTACTACCTGGAGACAGGGTAAATTCAAAACCCACCCCAGTGATGGCAGCTACAGAAAGAAATGGATGGGGAATGCCTAACACCTCTCCCACAGCAGGAAGGGGGGTGGAAGTCCCTCTGACAGCCTTCCACAGGAAAGGCTTCTCCTAACACGTTTTTAGTAGCAGAGCTCTGAAGGACATCTCGGATCCACCCACAGAGCAATTGGCTCTGCACCAACTTCCTTGGATCAGATCTGCAGAAGCCAGTAAGCCCAAGCGCAAGTGTCTCAACCTGTCATGCGGCTGTACCAACACAGTAAGGAGGAAGGGCTTCTGCAAATTCATCTGGTTGAAAAAACACAGTAGTCTCCTACGTAGAGCTTCTAGAAGACACAGACTCCATGAAGGTAAATTAGCTGGTTGTCCCAAAAGAGGGTGTGTTAAAAAGAAAGTGCAGATCATCACCTGAGCTGTCCCACAGGGATTAAGACAAAAACAGTGGCATTTGGGGAAAGAAAGCAGTCATAGAGAGTAAACACTCAGGGCAGCAGGTACCTGCATGGAGAGCAAGCACATAAGTAGCTGTTATCCTGACAAGGGAAAGAAGTGACTGTAGGAGGTACCAGACAGAGATCAAAGACATGGTAACTAGAGCAGGGAGTTGATTAAAGGGCTCACTGCAGACACCCACTCAACCCAGGCTGAGCCAGCACAACAGCGTGGAAAACACCAAGGAGAGTTCAAACCCTGGTGGAAAAGGGAGTCCTGCTCCACCCAAAGAGACACACAAGCAGAAATCATCACAGGGAGCAAGAAACCAGCCAAGGTAGGGCTGGGAAAGGAAACAGTAAAAGATACAAGCCACTGGTGTGAGCAGAAGGCAGTCACTGTTCCTACATCACAAGCACTTCCAACACCACAAATGCCTTATTAGAATCAGGGTACTCTCTGCCCAAGGCAATGGTCCACCACATCAAACAAAAACCTGTCCTCTATCAGTCACACCCCCACAGCCTCCATGCCCAGGGGAGGAAACACTTTAAAGAAGCAGTTGGGAAGCCATTTATATTGTATCATAGTATAAATGCTTAGCAGTCCAGGACATACAGATACTTATCAACTCAGGTTAAGGATTTGCTATAGATGGCCAGAAAATGAAGCATTACACTTCTGACATCCAGCTCTCCAGAAGCCAACCCCTTCCCAGGGAAGGCTCTGCCTTGGCTTGCAGCTTACACTGCTGTCTGGTTCAGAATAACAAGTGTGGTTGGATCTCCCTGCAGCAGCTGCTGTCTTCCTGCCCTGCTCTCAGAGGGCAGAGCAGAAGGTAACCTATAGCTGTCTGGCCTGCAAAAACATGACTTCAATCCTCCTTTCTTTAAAACATACAAAGGACATGGAACTGTTGGAACAAGTCTAGAGGAGGGCCACGAGGATGATCAGGGGACTGGAGCAGGAGACCTCATAGCAGCCTTCCAGTATCTGAAGGGGGCCTACAGGGATGCTGGGGAGAGACTATTCATTAGGGACTGTTGTGACAGGACAAGGGGTAATGGGTTAAAACTTAAACAGGTGAAGTTTAGATTGGTTATAAGGAAGAAGTTCTTTACCATAAGGGTGGTGAGGCACTGGAATGGGTTGCCCTTAAGTTGTGAATGCTCCATCCCTGGCAGTGTTCAAGGCCAGGCTGGACAGAGCCTTGGGTGATATGGTTTATTGGGAGGTGTCCCTGCCCATGGCAGGGGGGTTGGAACTGGATGATCTTCAGGTCCTTTCCAACCCTAACTATTCTATGACTAAAAGCACTATTCACATTGCGTAACAAGCAAAAAAGGGAACTGAGATAAAGAAGAGCTGACTGCAACTCATCAGCAGACAGGCAAGTCAAGCAGTACAGTTTGCTTGGTCATGCAAACACAGTAAAAAGAAAACTGGAGGCAGTACAGCTTGGTTACTTATGGGTACCAAAAAGAACAGCAAAGCCAGTTGCTGTTAACTAGTAACTATGGCAATGTGTGTCTCTCCTCACTGTGAAAGCCAAAGTAAAAAAGTAATACCTCACTTCAACAGTTGAAAAGCCAAAGGGATTTAAAGTGCATGTTAAAAAGGAAATGGAAAGCCAGTTCTCTTCCTACAGATGTGCACTTTAATTCATCTAATAACCTCAGATACCTGGAGGCAGCCATCTCTTCCAGCGTGCACACACTGCACCTACTAAGTGCCTTGGAGGAAGCCGCTGGGTGTCACCGACTAAAGCATGATGAGTCAAAAAGCAAGGTTGTTATTGCTACACACAAAGCAAGCTTCTAAGAAAGCACTGCTGCCAAGTCCATTTTTTAAAGTACCTGTCACAACAGCTTAGCCGTTTTAGCAAGTGTTTAAAAGAGTCAGCTAAATGTAGTACTACATTTGAGGCTTACTTTTTCCAAATTACCTTTCATTTCAGTATCACATTTGCCAGGTCCGAATACAAAAAGGATGTTCTGAACTTCAAGAGTTTGACACCTGATTTTCACAGATGTCAAGTGCTTGTAACTGTCATCAACTCTTCTGGAGGCACAGGACAAAGAGCTGTCATTTGCACTAAGGAAAGAAAATTCCTTTAATCCTTCCTATAGAAGACAAACCAGTAACAGCAAAACTTATTTGCACAATGAAGTCCAAAAGGACTATGAACGTAAAAATTAATGCTTAGCCTTGTCTTTACAGTTAATACCACAGTGTGCCCGCAATAACACTGAAAGCAAAACACCCCTCAGCACTTGCTGCAAGCTTGGCATTAGTGCATACTTCATATTTCTCAAAACATGTTTAAGCCAGCTTTGGCAGAGACTCAGTATGTTTACATGAGTTCTGCACAGTGTAGATTACACACTGATATGTGTTTTCTAAGTACTAAGCAATGAATGGTTAGACTTCAACAATGAAATACTGCTTGTTTCTGAGTAGCTGTTATTTGCAGTGGCAAAAGTGATCTATAAATACATATGTAAGACGTTTAACCTCAAATATAAAATAATCTTTAAAATAAAAAGATTTCCTGCCATTTTTAACATGTACCCATTGCCAGTTGAATTTTACTAAAAGATAACTCCTCTTCATTTTGTCACTTTAGCTAGCCAAGAGAGAAGATTGAGAGCAGTTACAAGAGTTGCTTACGAGACGACAAATGCTTTGAAAGACTTATTAGGGATGTGTTAGAATATTAGTTCAGACTGGCATCAGAAGTTACTTCTGGAAAATAGACACTCTCCATTAGATCAATACACAGCTGTGCATCCTATTTAAGATTTCCCAACAGCAAGTAAATCAAAATTGAAGCTACTATTTATTTTCTTATGCTCAAGACTTGTGAGCAGTAGGTAGCACTACACAGTGTACTGTACCCATTTAAACCACTATTATGAAAGAAATCAGATTTAAGGAAAAAAATAACAACAAAAAACCCAACATTGTACAGTTAATCCTCTGTTGTGGAGAGGCAAAACACTAGCAGGGAACAGTAAGATGCAAAAAAACCCACACATAAATTGTCTCCATGTTCTGACACAGCTGGTACGAAGCCACTGTCAGTAAGCTCTGCTGAACCTGTGTCACCTTCTCCACAGACACTACGGCCTCTCTGCAACACATGCCACAGCAAAGAGCTACTGTGTAGGATCTAGTCCATGCATTGCAAAACATCCCACACCCCATCCAGCCCTCTCACATCCCAGGCATCTTGACTGGCAAGATTAAAGATCCAGTGGAGATACACTCTCTTCTGCTGGCAGATGTGCTCAAGCAGCCCCACTCCCTCTTTTTCCTAGATGAGTCAGTTTATGGAGTTCCCTGATCTTACATATCACAGCCCTGCCAAGAGCTGTATTGGCAGAAATGAGGGATGGAAGAAAGCAGCGTTAGACTAGGCAACACAGCCACCAGTTCATGTCATACCATACTCTTTTAACAGCTTTTATTTGCTCTAGGGAGCAAACACTAAAACATTATCACCCAGACTTGTTCAAACATGAGTGTTAAGTATTCCTGTGCGAGACACAGCCCAGTAACTTGCTGCAGCCAAGGACAAATCGTGTATTCCACTCTCCTTTCCTATAGCTGTGAGGTCTCACTGCCTCCCAGCACTTACTCAAACCCTTGGTGAAGGAAACTGCTCACTAACCTGTCAGGAAATTAACTCTGGAAGAAAAGCTAAGCTAGCAAAACAAGGTCCAAGCACTACAGGAGGCATTGCATGGACAAAGCATGGAAGATATTTCCTCAGCAGCTTCATGCTGCTCTACCCAGTCAACAACTTTGCAACCCACTCACACCATGCAAGCCAAACATCCTATAACAAATTTTCTAGGGTGTGGGTTGGTCACTTCTGAAAAGCAAGATATTAAAGGCATTTCCATGCAAAACTGGAGATAAGATGTCCTGTTCTTTGCTGGAATCCTTTACATTACTCCTTGAAGAGTTTATCACCTTTTCCCCCCTAAAAGAATTTGAAATGCTGAGTAAATCAGTGAGTGAGGCCAAAACTCAATATGTACAAGTTTAAATCTTAAAATCTGGACCTATGAGATCCAGAGAGGAATTCAGACTTCAGACATACTAATATGGGTTTTGAAAGAGGATTTGTTCACCACCAGTGAAGCCATTAGTCAAAGTACATCATATTGATTACAAGTGCAGAACTTTTTCCTTCCTAGTTTTATTTTATTCTTCTCAACCTTAGAGAGATTGAACACCTCAAAAAAGCAGCTACAGTAGGAAACTACAACAGACACCAGGACTGTCTTAGCAACAGGAGACAACCCAACAGCCCCAACAAGAACAGATCACATCAACTGCAACAGCAGGACACGTGCATGGACAATCCTTATCCAGATTTGCAAGCCCAAAACAGCTAGAGAATGCTGAGGTCAGAGCTGTGAGGCATGCCTAGAGCAGATAACCAACAGCTCTGGAAGTTCAACATACACCTTTAGACTTGTCAACCCCCAGCTGAATTTGTCTCACCGGAAGCTAATGGACAACCTCACAGGTTACCTCTGCACCACAGCACAGCCAAGCTTGTGTGGTTCTGCCCACCCTGGTCCATGGTCAGGCAGACCATACATTTCCTCTGTTATCAGGACCTTGTCAGCTCTCCAGCAAGGGACAGCTGTGATGTCCATTAGATACGCACCATTCACATTTTGACTTGGGGCCTGCAGCAAAGAGAACTGGTATGGGAAAACACTACTTGAAATGACGCAAATCACCATATGCTCTTTATGATATTACAGGGTTGCTGAGACAAGTTTCATGCATTCCAAAACTTTCACACACTCACTTGGAAAGGTATACACTTAATGAATTTAAATGCAAAACTTGCATATCCAGAAGTTGATTATTAACATTAAAAACAATTGCTACTGGGAACAAATAATGGGACATACTTATCCAGAAAGTATCTTAAAATTACACAACTGCAAATGTCATTCTGTCCTTTCACATTCAGAAGTAGTATTCCCTTTATTAATACTTCTTATCAATCTTAATGTTTAAAATGTTTCCTACTGTGCTTCATGATTTGCCTATAAATAATATGTTTATAATCTGCCCTGCAGAATAAACTGTTCCTCTAAAGCATCAAAGTCATATTATGCAGTTGATCAGATGTGACAATGAAGCAACGTGTCTTCAATGGGAAAGGAAGCATGGCTAAAAAAGGCAGGCATACAGAAGATACTGAAATTTAGCTGGATGCCAAACCTGGATATTATATTGTTTTATTCAAAACCACTTTCCTGCTTTAAGGTATTTTTACTGAAACCACAATAATACAGCTTTCCATAACAGCCTCTCAGTATACTGATACTCAAAAATACAGTTGAGGTAAGAATTTAACACTTTTCCTATCAACTTCCTGCTAAAGAAAAACATAGTCATTTGCAAAACCCTGCTAAGACATGTAATCAGCTGCCTGCAATAACACAGGACTCAAAAGGAATCCTATTTTCCAAAGATGGAATCGGTAAAAGCAGAAAAAGGAGGAGAAAGAATAGCATTCTTTGTTCTAACATGTAGTGTCTACCACATACTGACTAAACCCTAGGTCACACACAAACTTTGACATGAAAGCTCTTCCCCCTGCATTTTGAAATACAGAAGATTGCATCAAATGAAAGGACATTTTGGGTATTTGCTTATAAACCACAGAGTTCTCAGCCTTGTCCCTCTTACATCAATTGCTGGGTTAATAAGGAAAAAAGCTTATACAGGTCATATAATTGCAAAGACCAAGACATGCTGCTCCCTGTGCTTCATTCTAGAGAAGACTGATGTGATTAGGATGAGAACAGATTCGATTTGTTCTTCCTAACAAAGGATTTTTCATGGTTTGTTTCATCTGCAGGCAACTGGTCTGGTGAAAATCCCCTCGGGCTCTGCCATACACAGCAAAATGGACCTACATGTAGGTTTTTCACAATAGGTATCCTGGGCTGCTTCAAGAGCTGCTGTCTACAGATTAAACTGTGACAGACAATCAGTTCTGTAGAAACAAACCACTTTGCTTCTAAAACCCATTCCTAAATCCCACTCCTCACTGGAAATTACCTCCAATATCACACAAAAGGTTTGTGCTGTGAGAGTCAGGGGATGGAGCACACGGTGATTCTGAAGTAACCAAGGGAAGCCAAAGCACGGGATGGAAAAACAGACGGCTACTTTAAAAGAAAGCCGAATCCTTTGAGGTTTGTAAATTCATTAAAGATGTATCTGCCCATTTTTATCTGTCTTGTGATAGGAATGGTCGCCAGAATCCAGAAGAGGCCTGTCACTGAGGACAACTAACCCAAGAGCTTCCTGACCCTTTGAAAGAAGTCCTGCAGCACTTCATCCCAGAAGAACAAGTGCCAAGAGGCACAACTGTGGGATGGGAAGGAAGCTCAAGTATATGCTACACCAAAGGGAAAGGGGGAAAAGGGGTTACCTCTGTACTGCAATAAATATACAGAAGTCCAGGGAAAAGGTAATGCCAAGTCTCATTCACTGGGAGCATTCACAGATCTCAACTGTTTTGAGTTAAAAGCAGATTGCCTTTTCTAACTAGGGCAGATGCTGGAGTGTCTAGGGCAAGAACCAAACTATGTCAAACAACTGTGTGAGAGAGTAAACACACATAGGATGCTTACTTTTCTCTAGATAAACACACAGAACAGACAACAGCTTCAGTCATCAGCCATGGACACAACCCATTTCCCTCCCCGTGCAGAGCACTCACAGGGTGCCACCAATGCTGGAGGAAAAGCAGAGAGAGGAAGGGACTGCAGGCCACAAAACACTGTCTTATTTACCCAACTTTCCAAAGCTTCCAGGTCCTCCTTTGTTCTAGGAGAGCAACACTGTTATAAAAACATCTTCTGACTCAAATGACCCAAGGTCAGGGATAGTATCAGCTCAGTTTAGTACTGGAAATTCTTCCAGTAGCCTCTTAAAGGGCAACAAAAACCCTCAAGTAGTTTGCACGCAAAGGAACTAACTAATGCTATGGTCTTGCATACAATCTACTTGCAAGCTAAACTGCACCAGACTTTGACATGGATGGCTACAAAAGGGTAAGTTATGATTAAAAGTCTTTTTCCTTGTATGGATTACATGCTTCTCTTTTGAATGGATACCCTGATGCCCCAAATGGCATCTGCTCCCACTGCTGCCTTTGTTTTGACTGGAGC
Source organism: Melopsittacus undulatus (assembly GCF_012275295.1). Taxonomy (NCBI): domain Eukaryota; kingdom Metazoa; phylum Chordata; class Aves; order Psittaciformes; family Psittaculidae; genus Melopsittacus; species Melopsittacus undulatus. Next base: position 7,209,311 of record NC_047531.1, read on the forward strand.
ACCAGCAGGGTCTCTCTGCAAAAGCTGCTTATGGCTTAACTAAAGATCTGTAGAAACTTCTGTACCTATACATTTCCATTCCTTTGTGAGATGCAATCAACATGTTACCCAAGCTTCAGAAAGGGCACAGAAAGATTGCAGTAAGTCTCAGCTTTGTGGGAAACTCATTATGGGCAGCCCGGATAGCTTTAGAATCCTACCACCAGCAGCAAATCAGGGTATATTTCATGTTAAGTTATACTTCCACCAGAGCATTTTGAAACAGCTACACACTACATTGAGAGACAGCACAGAGCCACTCTTATTTCTGTCACCCCTGCACAGTTCTCAGCCTCACCAGGCACCAGCTGTGGGCTCTGAACATCCGTTATCCTATGTGACTCTCTTCCAGCAATGAAAATGGAGTTCAAGAGTTTCAGAAACTCTTGAACCATTCTTATAGCAGCTTTTTCCAAGAGGCTGCTTTACACCAACAACGTGGATGCAAAAGCACAAGGCAAGAATTCCTCATGCACTCTTTGTCAGTTGTGCAAATACTCAAATAAAAACACAACTTATTTTGCTCAGAGAATAAATTTCTCCTCCAGAGACATATGTAAGATGACAAGTCACCTTGAATAAGTCACATCATTATCACAGAGCATTTTCACATTAAGAGAAAAGAAAAAGAGACAGTATCAAGGTTAAAGCCAAAAGAACAAACTGGAACTGCAGAACAAGACCTCCCTGGGAGGAGAGCTTTAACTGCACTGTCTTCACAGTTTGGGGTGTGGGGTGTAGAACTGGAAACGGGACACAGCGCCATAACTGCATAGGTATTTGCTAAGCAGGTCTGTGTATTCTGTTGTGCAGAAGAATAAAAACACATAACCCAAGAGATAAGCAGTTCAGCCTGCACAGGGCTTGGACACCTTCCCAGAATTCAGGTCATGAGCAAAGACTCTCATGAGCAATGAAGAGTGCCAGAGCAAACACTTCCATCCAACTGCTCCATATTTGCCTGTCTAGCCAAAAATTAAATGATGCACTTCTTTCTTTTTATTGGCAAACGCGCAATACAAAAGTGCAATTAGTGGGCAGCAGCTCCACAAACTTCAGTCTCTCACCCACTCTCACACATTATCACTGTGTGTCAACACCCAAATTTTACATACTTAGCATATACTTCATGTATCTTTTGTGCTAACGCATATAGAAAGAAAAATCCTGCTTTCCACATTTACTTTCAAACAAGTTCTCTGGAGAACAGCCAAAGTAGCCTGCAGCCTGCTGGAGAAAGTCAGCTGGAGTCACACTCTGATAAAAGAAGCTTCAAAGTCAGTCTCAATCTATAACTTAAATCTATCCACTCCATCCGCAAGTCAAGGGACTAGCATTAGGCTGTGATTGCTAGACTTCAGCTTGGACAGTTATTTCAACCACCTGTCCCTTATCAGCAGCCATCCTCAAAATCTCCAGAACAGCAACTCAGAAGGAGGGATTTACAGTTAATAATTACTCAACATACTGGTGTTTACAAATAGGCTTGCTTTAGGCTTGCTTAACAGATGTCTGCTAAGTGGCACTGATAAACATCCTCTGAAAAGTATTCATATGCAGCCAGGTATTGTTCTGTGACCTCTTCAAGCAGCACAGCCACTAAGATTTAAAAGAACACACAAAATACTGAAGGTTGAACTAATGGTACCGGCTCAAACCTAGCCCAGCCAGTCCAAAACCAAAACAGGCAGTGGAAGAAAGATGACAAAACACAGCACATACATAAGCTGCTGTCATAAACATCATTACTGTTTGTATAGCACTGACTCATGGTTCTTTCCAGATCAGGTTCATCTTCAGAGCTCCCACCAATCTGTCACCTGCAGCATGGGCCCCCAGCCCCATTGAGGTTAACTACATACAGCACCTAGTTTCTGTGCAAACCTCCACCCCAGTTCCCAGCAGGAGCTCCCCAGGCCATCCTTCTACTTGCTGTTCAGCCTTCTGGGCTCCTCCTTCAGGAGATGGGGCCCTGCATACTGCCTGCCCAGCTCCCTGCACCACTAATATCAAACACTCAAACTACAGGGCTCACAACCTCCTCACAGTCCCAGCATCCACCACCACACATGTCAACCCAGGGTTTGCCCTTCTTTCCAGGCAGCTTGGTTGCACAGATGCCTCATCCCACACACCCAGCTCATGGCAGAGACCTCTGAGAACACAAGAGCAGTAACACCCTGTCCCAGCCTCTTCCCTGTTAATTCTGGTACACTGCACTGGCATGGAGGAAGGAGCCCATCAGGAGTGATGCTCAGCCACAGCTGCACAAGTAGGCTGGAGCACACACAAGGTGCTTTACCTCTGCTCACAGCATCCCCTTTGCTCAAGGGAGATGTTTTAACTCCTCACGTAAGAGCTGCACAGAGAGAAGCTTTGAGCCAGTGAAGAAGGAGGAGTCAGAGGCCACACAATTTCCCCTGGTCTCCTCACCCTGACCAGAACATGCCATATCCCTTGAGGACCAGACACACATGGTCTTCCAGTACGATGGCTGTTAATGGTCATTGCTCCTTTTTTCAGCTCTCAATAAAACACAAGTGACTGCATGACTAGCTCCTGAGGAATACCAATTAGAAGAACCAAAATTAATTGTACACAGATCTAAATATTTACACCCATTTCTCAGCATCCTTCATCTAAGGGCTGTGTTCAGAGGCTATTATGAAAAGGAATGCCTTCAAACTGCCAAATGCTTTTGGGCCTCAGCAGTGTCAGTCAGGCTTTGGCCCTTCTACTCCTGCTGATGCTACCCAGTCCGTCAGTAGCTGTCCATACTTGTTCCCTGTTTGCTTTGACAAAGTACCCAAAGCAGGTTCGCACATTTGTAAGTGGAAGATTTAAGAAAACAAGGAAGGGAGGGAACATCTTCATGTCTTGTACAATAAAAACAACCAAGGTAAAAACTTAGATCTAATCTGCCAAATAATGAGGTATCATTTTATGTATTTTTAACCTTGGTACTTATATTAATGGCATACGCAGCTCTGCTATTTACCAAGATCCTGACTATACCAGTGCCTTACACATCCAAGCCCTGTCCTATTTTTCATTGTCAGGTTTTTGGGGAGAAAAAAAGAGAGAAGGGGAGAAAGAGAAAAAGAAGGAAAAAAAAAATAAAAAGAAAGGGGGGTGGAAAAAAAAAGAAAAGAAAAAAATAAGACAAAGAAATTAAAAAAGAGTGGTGACATTGCTCCCAGTTTGTCCAGCAGCTGGCCAAGTTGTGCTCTCCCTCTATTAAATAAGCAGAATAAATTATTAAGGAGTCAGGACTCAAGACACTCAGATGCTCCCATTCCATGATTAAAGAAAGGCAGGAGTGCACAGCCCAGCCTCCAGCCTCTTCTCCTTCCAGTGGTCCAACAGCAGAGCAAGACCTCCAGTCAAGAGGAGCTGCCTCTTCTCTTGCTGTAGGTTCTTTTTCATCTGCATTTCTCTGTCTTTCATGCAGTAAAAGATACTTTCTTCTGGCTGAGCAGTTATGGTATCAAAAAATTGCCTACACTTGTGAAAACAGCAGTCACTGTCATGCCATAACCAAGAGCCCAAAACAACAAAGCAAAATCACAGCACAAGGCTGATAACAGGCAGATAGTTTCAGTGTGAAACATTTTATGACGTGGCATGAAAACAAATACTGATGATACATTTGTCAAACATTAACAGATCACTTCCAGCCTTCTCTCAACACTGGCAAGCAAGGGAACAAGGGAACTTACCTGCAGTTTTAAAAAGCCAAGGACTAAAACTCTTATTTCCATTAACAGGCTCACACTTGTGGTGAAAAAATCTTGTAACTGCTTGAGACTAAAGTTAGTGAAAGCACAGGAAAGAGTGCAGTTACCTTTTGGTGTGGCATAACATTTACAATACATTTCAATATGTTTAAAATACTTCATTCTCTAAATGAATGCACTGGCCTGTTAAACCTGCCACAGGAAACCATTAAGGGAGGACTGGAAAGCCACAGAATACATGAAGAGCTAGAAACACACAAAGGCATGTATTTTTAAAATCAGGAATCTGCAAGTAAATCCAAGGTTTACACTGCAATCCTATTTGCTGCTCTACTTTCTGTCAGATACTAAAGCAGAAACCATTTTTTTATTCAGGAAGTTCTACTGCTTCTGGAAGGAGACAAGATTCATAAAAAGAAGACAAAACAAACCCACACAAAACCAAAAAGCTCAGATTTTTCCACCTTCCACTTACCTGCAGCATCTATATCCAGTTCAGAAATCTGCCTAAACACTCTGAGGCACGTCTTCACTGTACCATCTACTGAAGCTCTTCCTCACAAAGCATAGCTCCATGGGGTAAGCCAAGCCCAGGTAGGGCTCTGTGAGGTCCCACCCTCCCCGCCTGCACACTGCTCCATCCACTCAAGCACCAGAGCTGCTCTTCTGGCAACCACACAGAGATCTGGTTCAAGGAAGGCATCGGGCAAAAACCTAACTTCATTAGTTTAAATTGACGCTGTAGTGGAACCACGTCTGCTCAAGCCATAGCAACCACACTCTAAAACAGTCTTACACCTGCAGCATCCACTCCTAGGTGTGTGGCTGAGACGTTACAGGGGACAGCCAATGGAAATAGGATGAACTGCTCCATGATACTCCTTGCAAAACATCACTAGTTCCTCTTGGTTCATAATCTAGGAGACTGGAAACACGGATGTGCTCAGCACCCTCTACAAAACATCCAAACAAAAAGAGCACTGAGTTGCATCAGGTTTGTGTTTTGACATGTTACATCCTGTGAACCAGCTTGTGCTTAAGTTAGTTTACCGTGTTTTCATCAAAATGTTCCTCGTGTATACAGTCCAAAACAAGTGGAGTATGGTGAAGTTATGAACCTGAAAGAAAATACTACCTACCTATCTACAAGTAACCTATAGGGATCAGCAACCCAATAACTGTGGTAACAACTTGTAACAGAGTTAGAGTAGGTCCATGTGAGCATGCAGTCACAAATCCACACTGAGCCTACGAGAAGAACAAGGTGAGCGCTGCCAAAGTACCCCCACCATGTTTCAAACCTTTTTCACTTGCCTTTGTTGGGAACAGTCAGTTCAAATGCGGGATTCCTCTGCGACAGCAGCATTGAGGTCCATTTGGCAGCATATAGTGAGGGGACAGGGAAGAATGACAAAGGATCTCTGGAAGCACCTAAAAAAAAGCAGCTCCTTCCCACATCCAGGAACTGTCACATTTCTAATGATTGTGCTTAGTCAGGGTTCACTAAGCTGCTTCAGGAGCTGTTTTGAGCTTCAAATTATTAAAAAGAAAAGAAGTCTGACCTCAACTTTGGCTATTTCAGAGAAAATCGCTAGATTTATGACTTCTTTTTGTAATACCAGGGTACATTCACAAAACATGTCACTTTATCATCTTATGAGAAAAGCACCGACTTCACTTAATGATCTGCTATCATCACCACTCAAAGCTACATCTTCATATTCTGCATCTTAAAAACACGCCTCAGGGAAGAAACAAAATGTTAAAATCAAATATACTTTGAAGAATATCTGGGGTCTGTATTTAAGGGTAGCGAAAGATGTGCCTTTAATTATTTTCTAATTAAGTCAGCTGTGAGTTTTAAAGTTCAGAGCAATAGAAACTGCTTTGATGTTTCACTTCACATAATATCAACCTTTTAGCACAGTACAATCATGTTCCCCCATCTTGAGATAAGCTTCACATCATGCGAACATGTAACTGAATCAAAAGCAGCTGTCAACTTCAACAAACTCATCACTTTTGCCCATAACTGTGAGCAGAAGACATTCAGAAAGATACTGAAGGTATTTTGTAACTTCTTTTCTACTGGAATAATCCATAATTTACTTAAATCCTTTGACATTTTTATTAAGGCACATCTTATCACCTCTCAGTCACAGAATAAGCAACAGAACAGCAGCTTCAATATCCAAACCACCAAGTCTTCCTACATCCATCATAACTGAGGTCTTCACTAGAAGAGTCCCCAAAACCTCCGTAAGTAGGACAACCCCTTCCAGGGTAGCGTATTAAGAGAAGAAAATTAATTCCTTCCTAGGATTCAGCTCAGCAGGTGCAACACTCCTTCCAAAAGCTTTCACATCTACTGGGGGACAGGGTAACAGCAACTAGAGAAGCAGGGACAGGCAACAGGAGTGAGCCTAAACAAGGTTCTGCCAGTAACTTCATGAGCTGAAAACACACTGCACAAGTTAACCTTGGGCAGAGGTGAGCACAAAGCACTTTTTTGGTGACAAAATGAAGGATTAGCATCCCAAGAACCTTAATGCAATCTGGCGATCAAAGAGAAGTCAACTGATCTGCATTATACCACCTGATGTGTTTCAAGACCACTTACTTGATTTTCTGACAGCTGGGCAGTTATATAGGGTTATTGTTCTACAGACAGTTCCATTCTTATTCAGAACTCAATAAAAGTAGACACCAGGAATTGTTTCTCCTGTATTTTATAACAATCCTGCCATCACAGTATCAAGGCAACCACAAATGCCTATGGTTTAATAAACCAAAGAGGCAATCTTGATCCAAGAGCCACTTGGATTTGACATTCATGAGCTTAAGAAGCACTAGTGGTTCTCCTCCTTGCCTAAATACTTGGCATTTCTTTGGGATAATGTTATGTATGCTGTGCTCAGATCTAAGATACAGGAGCTGTCTACACTGTGTGCTGGCTAACTGGCACCCAGCCTAATCCAGAATACAAAAATTCCACCGTACTAAGTACATCAGCTGTCTGCTCCATTTGACAGAAGCAAGAATTCCAACCAGGGTGACAAAAAGCCAGAAATCCCACAGCCAAATCCACTTCAGGAAGTCCTCTTACACACAGGCTCAAGCTAGCAATAAGGCATTCTCCCAATTCTTTTACTCTTTGTCAGACACAGTCTACTGAGTATTTTCTCAAGAGCAAAGCTGCAACTTACAGCACAGAATTAAAAATCTCATAGCAGATATTTCCTTTGTTATGCTTTAATTATAATGTGGTGGGTTTAGGAAAGCTGAACATTCATTTTGCCAGCGTTATACTTTGTAAAAAGCAGTAAAAATACCTCCTAGGCAAGTAAAGGATGAACAAATGCTCAGAGAAGCAGATCACATGGTCAGCGGAACACTAATGCCGTTTTTCAAGCTCTATGAAAACAAACTCTTTCCCATGAAGGCCAAACCAGACCCCAAAGCAATGCTTTGCAGCTGATACACAGAATGTTGAGAGGAGGTATTTAGGTTTGTCAGCGATTCTGTTGTAAACCACAGCACTGCAAGTCAGTCTCAGACTGAAAGGAGAAGGGAAAGTGATTTGTACCCATAGAATAAAACAGCTTCTCCCTTGACCTTGCAGGGGGAAGAGGAAGAGAGAAAACTCTGTTCAAGAATAATTCTTCACATACTGTCAGTCATGGTGCCCAAAGAAGCAAAGCCTGCCTAAGGGAGGCAACTCTTCATGTAAATTAATTCAACTTCTCAATGAGAATAGAAAAATGCAGTTGAAAATAAAGTGATGATCCAACTCAGAGTTCTATCTGACTGATGCCCACAAGCACTTGTCTCCTCAGCCAGGTGTACATGCAGCAGTCTCCTATCACTGAATTAAAAGGTAACTAAAGCAATTCAATGTTATTTTAAGAGTCATTTCCCCAAGGAAATTACTAAATTGTAACTAAACAGAGAAAGATAGTTCAGTCTTTGAACTCTACAGGGGTCCTACTCTATACGAATATCTTATCTAGCTACTGTGAATCTATCCTCTTAGATCCTGAGATCTACTTACTGGGCTCTCTAAGAGCTAAATGGTTTTCACTACAGAAAGAGTTCAGACTCCTGTCCATAGTCATCACCCCACACTGCATATTCTTCGAAGGGGAAAAGGGTGTCCCCTTAATTCAACAGCTAAAGGGCCCCTCTATGTCAAGTGAGATACTCATAGGATTTATTTTAATGTGACCTGCTAACTTGTGCAAAAACTACAAACTGTCCTTAATATTAGATTTTACAGCAAAATTAGCTCAAAGTTTTTGAAACAGAAATGCAGAAAACAAGGTTTTAGAGTTAGAAAGCTACAGTTTATGTAGACACTATGTAAGAAAAGTAACACTATGCTAAGTTAGAGTCCATGAAAGATGGGAGCATCATAACCAGAAGGTTTCTTTCATTACTGATCTCTTTAATAACACAGACTTTTTTAGTGCAGATTACATGGGAGTCTGGTTACTGCTCCCATCAGTTGCCTGCACAAGTGATGTTCCCCTGACTGTCTCGTGTTCCTCCACCGCCAGCACTTGCATACGGGCACTCAATACAGCAACTGCTCCAAGCACGAACTTCTGACTAAACCAGTCATTTTTGTGCACGACACAAGACTCCCTGGTGCAGAAATATGAACATGCCATTTTTCAGCCTACACTTACAGCAGAACAGATGTGATACTTTTACTTCCTTCTTTCAGTCAGAGCACCTGAAAGATAAGTCACAAATAAACTCTCTATCTCAAATGAGACTTTTACCTTGCCCCACAAGCAACCAGGATAATTCGCTCCCATTTGCTCTTAGCAGCAAGTAAGTTTTCCTATTTATCATCCTGCAAGAGATGAAGCAAGTCTTATATGCGAAGATTCCATCCTCTCCTCCTCCCTTCCTTAACTATCAAATATGAAAGTAACACCAACTTTGAGCCTTCAGCTGCCAGGTCCATACCCTGTGGAGAGTTCAGGACTTAAGTGTTTTTCAGGAGGCGTTTACCCCTGTGCTGTATCACAAAACAAGAGCCATCACATGGATCTGATTTTCGGATCACAGGTACTCCTGCTCCTGGAAAGAGGGAGCACGTCTGTTTGACAGGATTAAAATGAACTTCTCTCCTGCTCATATTTCTGTTCCTTGTCTTCAAAGCTTGGGTTAGTTGCCAGTTATTTGCCAGTCTAGCCTGGCAGATCCAGAAACACTTCTGCAGGAACCCTCTCTTCCCATCACTTTTCAAACTTAAACACACATGCACAGTAATACAAAAAGGGGCTGATCAGTCTCTAAGTCATCAGTCTGGACAGTTGGAGGATCAGCTCCTTCAGCTGGCTATAGCACCTACCTGCTGCAAGCTTCAGGCACAGCCTAGGTCACTTGCCACATGTCAGCTTTTCTAATACTAGCAAGCTAACCAGAGATTATAGGAAAAAAAAACCCACTTTTTTCCTTTCTTACCCTTTACTTCCTAAAGGGTAACACAAGATGTCCGTCTATGCCTATTCTACCAGATCTTTGCACACATCAGTAACAACATAATAAAAAAGATCACAATACAGTAGTGCAAATTACACCTATTGTGAAAAAAATACTGCACTGACCTTTCTGCTGATCTCACAAGCCAGGTTCAGCAGCACTGAACCCTGAACTCACTCATTTCAGACACTAAGACAAAGGATGCAGGTCAATCCTCCCATTATGCAAGACACAACCACCATAGTCTTAATCTCTTAAGCAGTACCAAAGAATATGCCAGTTTCTGCACACATAAGCACTATGGATCATACTGAAATCCCCAGTGCACTTACTAGAGTTTATGCAGCTTTACCAGATGCTTCCAAGATGAACTATGGAGATATTTTTGAATTAAACGAGTAGTCTACAAGAAGACTTACATAATCTTGGCTTATGCATCTGTAAGTGAACACACTAAATCAAGCTGCTGGTGGATGAGGTTGTTACCAAGAAGCAGAATTCTTCAGAAGAGAGCAATCCAGCACAAAAAAGAAAGTAATGCTCTAAATAAATCTGAATGAAACTCTTCCAAGCTGACAGGCTACTGTGATCCTAGGCACAATTATGTATAAGAAATCACTGAGAGGAATGCCTCTCAATGGGTGTTATCAGCCATCAACCAAAAGTATTAAGCTACTTTTGCAGTATTAACAGATCTATCCCAGACTTTTCTTCTGGAGGGCAAGCCAAATCATGGGATCCCTTCTTCACTGGAGACCAGGTTGGATGGGGTTTTGAGCAACCTGGTCTAGTGGAAGGTGTCCCTGCCCATGGCACACGGGTTGGAAGCAGATGAGCTTTAAGGTCCCTTCCAACTCAAATAATTCTGTGATTCTATGATTCTACCTTCAATCAGATGAGAAACTGATCTTCAGTTTTTACTAGTACTGATCAGAGACCACAGACCATATGGATTTGGTACTGCCAATACAATATAGGAGGACTATGCTCTACGAGGTACAGTGCATCCATGCACTTGATCATACCTCAGATCAATTAGGAGGCAGAACACAAGACAACCAGTCCTAATTATGGACAACAGGGGTAACTACAAGAGATTACAGACAACTGCCTTTGTAATTTGCCCCTACTGTATTATTGCATATAATTTCTAAAAGAAATGCACTTGCAAGCAACATTTTCCACAATTACTTAGTGGGTAAAGAGCAAGATGGAAAAGCTGACAACCAGCAAGCCAAGTACTCTTACATACCCAACATGAACACTCAATGCTTCCTCCAAGGCAGATGAACCACTACTGCTTTTATTATTATTTTCAGCATAGCATAGAACCCTCTGTATTCAGGAATACAAATTCCTCTCTAACACACACACATACACACAGAGATGAGTAACTAGAAAGTGATCTTAATTGCTACATAAATCACATGTGGCTACTTAGCATAGCCAAATACATGTCTGCATAGGAAACAGTCTCCTCAAAACTGTCTGGAGTATTTAATCAACCTTGCAAAAGAACTGGTGTGCCAAAAAAACAGAAGGCAAGCAGCAATTACTTAGTTCAAGTCAATTCATACCTGCCTACAGAAACACATGGGCCTCGGACAGGGACCTAAACACATACAAAAGCTTAACAGTACGGTAGTCAGGTAGGTGCTGCATCACAACCGCAGTGGGTGACAGCATGCTGTGCTAGCTTTAGCCCCACTAGGGTATGCACCAGCGTCTATGAGATGTGCTGGTTTTCAGACCTTTCCTGAACACTGGTCTCAAACAGTAAAAATCTCTGTTATATTTACAGAATCACAAAACGGTTTGGGTTGGAAGGGACCTTAAAGATCATCTAGTTGTAACCCCCATATATAATTTCTTTTTTTATGTGAGTGTATATATGCACACATACACAAATCCCAACTAGTTCTACCTTGGAGGAAAGAGCAGTATGTACTGAACCCTGTGTGCTGTCTGCAGTAGTCCCCTGTCCATGAGAGGAGCTAAACAATAGTGACCTGTCACTTTCACTTCTGTCTTCCAAGCACCTATACTGCTTGGCTTGGCTCCCAGGTATACTGTCACAAGAAATGCTGCATTACAGAGCTCCCACTTCATCTAAAATCCTCTGTTAATCGGTTTATTTGCGACTGTTAATCCAGTGCTGGTGCCGCTGGCTTTTTACACAAGGGACAAACTGCAGGATCGGTTTTCACTTCAGTTTTACTTCATTATTTTGCACTTGCAGTGGCCAAATGTTAACCAGAAAGAATCACTTCCAAAACGGTTATTCTGACACTGTTCTTACACACAGGTCTACAGCTGACATTAAGATAGCAGGAAAATGGGGTACTAAATTCTCTCCTTCCTTAAATAACTGGTTATGATGGGTTGTGGGTTTGTTTTTTTAATCGCTCTAGTATATTCAGATGATCCTGATCTCTGCTGCTCTGCAGAGCCCTTCCCCAAATCCACCAGACTCTTCCCTTGAAACAAAACTCCTTCTGTCTGCATGTCTATTCACATGTGTCCAAAGAAGCCCAAGTCTAAACTTTTTGGGCCATAAGGCTATAGATGCCCAATACTTTGACTTCAGTGAAAGTCCAAAGATTGAGCAGTTTTGCCTTTCTGCCTATGTACTCAGGTAAACCCACAGGATTATACCAACTCCACTACATCACTTAAATCACAAAACACCCATAAATACTAGGTACTCCTGATCCTACCAGTGAAAAGCCTAGCTACTATACTCCAACACTCAGATGGAGCAAAGTCTTTTTATCTCCAGATAAAAGGGGGGAAACAAATTCTGTTGTTTATCTGGTGATATTCAAATAAATGTCAGTAACATAGTAACACATTGCTGGTGCTCCAAAAGTTCATGCAAACAGAACAGCAAATACCCAAAATGCACCTAATACAGTAGTAATATAATAGACTAAAAGTAAGTGGGAAAATGGTTAGTCACCCAGCCTTAATACAACCTGCCACTGTTGCTGCACTCAGGACACTTAAATTGCTGCACGTAACAGCACTCATTAGATGTCTTAGTGATGTGAACTCTTCTTGGGACAATACATTAACCCATTTCTCCTAAACTTGTTTCTCAATTTATTGTGTGCTAGTAGTTACCATTTCTTATGGTGAAGTCCCCAAAATGTAAATTGACGGTTCTAAGAACCACCTGCAATAACAAATCAGTGCACATCAGTCAGCATCCTCTGCACAGAGCGTAAATCTTGCCTCATTTCCAGAGGCTGTCAGACACCAGGAAGGGGGCTCAGAGTTCACCCCAAAGCAGCCACCACGGTCCTCAAAGCTGCTGATGCACACATGCCACATCCAGTGCTCTGAGAAAGGATAGTGGGGCAGAAACGCAAAGTAAGGATTGCTAGTTTACTCTGACAGCACTGTGGGCTTAAAATAGACACAGTCTCTACCCTGCTCATTCCTTCAGCTCTTAACTTTCTAGTATTTTAGTTAAGACAATGTTTATCCCATAATACTCACCGACTGCCAAATGGACAACAAAAAAAAAAAGAAAAAAAAGGAAAAATAAAAAAAAAGAATGAAACATTAATGGGTATTTTTAGTTGTTTTTTATTTTTAAATAAGTTTTATGACTACACGTCAAACACAAACCCAAACTTTTTGGCTCCAAAGCAAGCCTATAATTAGAAACCTCATTTGTTCTGGTAGTCAGGAGAACCATTTTCCCTAGGGAATGTTACTAAAAGGAAACCCAGGAAGAGCTGTAATGGCCAAACAACGTGAAACTTGATTAATAAACAGACACTAGTAACACAGAGCCACCCTAATTAGACTCAAGCAGTTACAAACTACATTTTACCCCTTAAAACATTTTTCTGCTTTCTTCCCAAATGAAATGCCTTTTTTGTCTCTCTTCCTCTCAATGAAACACCTCAAGCCACTGTGCAAGTTCAAGTGGAACAGACCTAAAGAAGAGCTTTTGCACCTTACCCTGCAAACCTCCTCCTCTGACAGCAGAATGAGAACTGGCTGGTTACCTCACCAGGACTAGTTAAGGATGAGACTTTCACCCTCTGCCTTTTGCCCCTCCCCTTCCTACCTCCTCTGCTCTTTCATATCCGCTTTCCATTTCCAGCTTTTTTAATGCATTTCCTTTCCCACCCCCATTACCACACCTGCAAATTCCACTGACACGCAGAAAAGATGGCCTCAAAAACAATGTCACAGTGGGCACTGGGTGCAGGGGAAGGAGCCAGGATGGTGGGTCTGGGAGGACTGTGATCAGTAAGGGGAAGAAAGAGGTAGAAATCAGACTGCAGAGAGAGAAGGACTGGTGCTGACAGTGAGGAAACGAGAGTGTTCTTGGGTTCAGGAGAAAGTGCATTTCTGGAAACTGCCAACTGAAGCAAATGAACTTTTCTTGCAAGCACTTCTACAGAGCCCTGAATGAAATGGTGAAAAAACAGAGCAGAAACACACAGCTGCTTTTTTTCCTCCTTTGAAGAGCAGAGCAGCATCCAAGTGCCAAACTTCCTATCTCCAAAGTACGTTGCATTAGACTTTCAGCAAAGCTCTCTCATTTCCTATGCAAACTATTAACAATTCAAGTGCTGAATATGAGCTGCCCTCTTCTAACAGCTGGGATCCATCATTTTCACAGCACCACCAGCTTCTGAACCAGCTTCCCAAAGCACAGTGGTGTCCTCTCTCACAGATCACTCATGTGTCAGGGGAGCGAGACGGAGGCATCTTGTCCATAGCCTCTTCTCATGTTTCTAATCCTTACAGTTACAGTGGAAGGGGACATCAAAGCACAGAGCAGACAGAACCAAGCACAGGGATGTCCCCAGGTGATCCTGACAGAAGACATGAGCTTAGCAAGGCTGGGAATTAACCCAGATGCCAACCACAACACTTGAAGAGCCACTGTCCATCAAGCCACCTAAGAAAGGAGAAGTATCAAGAGGATTCACATCAACCCTGTTCAAAATGGGAGAGTATGGGGAACTAGTATGTGGAGGGGAAGCACAGAAAACATGCCAGGAAGATGGAAGGTGTGTATCCCTCCAATATATGGCAGGGCTTGAATGAGCAGGCATGACTGTTTCCACTTTTCCTGAAAGGATGGGAGTGAAAGAGGGAGAGAAAGGGGTCAGCTTTCACAAGTTTGCAAAACATCTAATTTTGGTATTTTCTCTCCAGGGAATGGACAATTTCCAAAGGCTTGATCATCCAGAAACATGGGTCTGGTCTTGTGAAAGCCTATGGACATGGATAACTTTACCCACATGAGCAGTCACAGTGTCAGGACAAAAATATTTACAGTTCCTCCTTTATCATTTATTAAATGAGTCATCACAAACATGAAACAGGGCTACAGTGCGCTCAATTCACTCCCTGATACCTAAATTTTACAACAGCCACAGAAGATAAGACATCTTAAATAAAGCTGAACTTTCACAAGCAAAAACACAACATAAAGCAATCTGTGTTTTATGCATGTTGCCCTCAGATTAAAGTATTTCTTGCTTGGGGCCACTGCTCAGCACCAAAGCACCATGCTGCCTGATGTATGATGTAATGCTTTTCATGCTTCAACTTTTTTAGAAGTGGTGTATAGAGAGGAAGAGGCAAATCTTTAACCACTTTATAAAAGACTAGGCACCCTAGGCAAAGCCCAAAGGTGCTAGAACAAGATTTTGACACCAGAACGGGTATCGATCCATTAAATCTGTCATAGCTACAGATATTGAGGTACAAAAGTGAGCCCATCTTTGCCCCATTAAATGGAAGACAAAATTCACCCAGCTATTTAAACTTCATTTTCCCTTCTCCTCTTTGGAAATCCACACAAAACATATCCAAACACGACTACCGAGTTTTTTCTGCAGGCACAGCTGCAAGCCAAATGCTCGGACCAATTTTTCTCCCCACAAGAAAGGGGGCAGAGGGAGCTAAGAGAGGAATAAAAGTAACTGCCAGCACTAAGTCTTCTACAAGACAAGAAACCCACACTGCAGAACTTAGTATCTGTATAGTTGAGAAAGACACAGAAACAATAACTAACAGCTCCCCTCTTTCCTCTTCGCTCAAGGGGACATAGTATGCATTTTTTGACTAAACCTCAAACACAAACCAAAAGTAACATCCTCATCCATACAAAGAGGCTCATTATGATTGTTATTGCTGGAAGGGGAAGCTCACTCTTACTGGCCACATGACTGTTGAAATCTACATTCAGCATTGTTTTGGGGATTTTTTTCTTTCCTCTATAACTCAGCAGCTCAAAGCAACTGGTAATAACTTCATGACTAGAAACATTAGCCGAGCATTTCTGATGCTGCAGAGTCAGCAATACAGATGAATTTGTTCCAGGCTACTAAACACATAGTTAAACACATACCCTGCAGCACCTCACTGCAGTGCTCTTTTGGGACACATTACTAGAGCACAATATGAAATTTTAGGGGGATATTTTTCCATCCTCCCCTTGCCTGGAAACATTAGCATCACATACAGCAATTTGTGCATTTGCACAGTTTATTGCTTACACAACTAGTATTCACTAACACAGCTCATACAAGTGTTATAAATGCACACGTATGTTTTTAAGATACGAATCCAGACCTGGGCCTTCTCACATCTCATGATACAGTAACTATAGACGGCCTGACAGCAATTAGGTATCTGTGCACACACCATAGTCCTCTTCTGTGAGGGCCAGGTGGCTGCAGATGCTGGCCAAATAGGTTAGCAGATGAAGTTCAAGGACACTCGGGAGCACTTGCAAACTTCCAGGGAGCCCCTCAGGCTATGGGGAGGCTGAAACTAAAGAGGGGTGATAAGAAGGCAACCCCTAAGGAGGAGTGCAGAGAGAAACGCCCTTGGGAACCAGGCAGGACCTGATAAAAAAGCTGGTCCCAGCCTATTTGCAAAAGATGCCTGAGCTCAGGTGTAGGAACAGGGTGCGCCCAGGCTCCCTGCCAAACCTGGCCAAGGAAGCCAAAGCTCAACAAAGTTCTGTGCACTTCCTCGAATGGGGGCAGAAATGTCCCGAGGGGCAGCTAGAGGGCTTAAGTTTTATACAGATCACAGATGGAGCATAATGGATGGAGAATCTCGGAGAAACATAAACCAAGGCTGGCTCCCTGCAGCACGATGTAGCCTAGAGGAAGAGCTGTGGGCAGCGAGCGATGGGTCCCTACAAGCCACACAGGTGAATAAGAGGGAACCCGAGGTATCCAGGCTTCAACAAGCAAGTTTATACCTAGGTCTCCATCACAGCAGCAGGAACATCAGCACCAAAGTGCAGCAGGGAAAAAACACCAGAGGTCTGTACTATGAAACAGGCTTAACAGAGAAAAGACATAGATGTTAGTGGGACAAGGGAAGAGCTGGCAGAAACCAGACAGGCTCTCTAGCTTGTAGCTTCCAGAAATACAAACTGTCTCTAGAAAGCGATCTGCATTTTGGGAAGGGAAAATGAGAGGGGCTGGACTGCTAAACAAGAAACGTGACATTTACCCTGAAGGTTTAACGACTGCTCTGGATCAGAAAGGGACTGTTCCATTTCGCATCCCCGACACGGGTTTTGCTCCTAGGAGAGCGGGACTGGTTTTGCTATGGCAAGGCTTCCTCAACACACCACTTCTCGTTCTGCCTGTACCCTGCGGCTCCTTCACTGAAACTTCAATACTGACCACAAAAGGGGCTGGTTCGGGGCTTCTGCTTTGTTTTTAATCAGTTCTTCACTTCAAAGCCCACTTGCAGTTGATTTCCTGAACTTGAACGCTTAAACCGCGGCACTTAAAACACTTCTGAGGGCCTCTTTCTGCCAACAAAACAGCTGAAGAGGCTGTCATTCATCTCGAAACGAGCTCCGAGAGCCGTGAAGAGGCAGCCCCGGCGGCAGAGCCG
This sequence comes from Melopsittacus undulatus, assembly GCF_012275295.1. Taxonomy (NCBI): domain Eukaryota; kingdom Metazoa; phylum Chordata; class Aves; order Psittaciformes; family Psittaculidae; genus Melopsittacus; species Melopsittacus undulatus. Next base: position 7,226,479 of record NC_047531.1, read on the forward strand.
ACAGCGGGGCTGATAGCGCGGTTACTCAGCACACAAACATGTGATGTTTGATCCCATCCCATCCCACCGCAGCCCGGGGGTCAGCCTCACAGCCCGGCTCCGAGCGGGGCCCTCCGCACTGCTGGGCCGCATCACAGGGGTCCCAAGCAGGGGCCCCGCTCGCAGCCCGGTGAGGGCAGCTCTGTCCGGGGCCTCCCCATGCTCCGTCCCGGCGCCCAACGGCTCCCGCGGCCCTTCCCCGTGGGGGAGGGGGCGGCGGACACGTGGAGGCCGAGGCCGGAGGGAAGCGGCGCGGCCCGGCCCGGCTGCAGCTGCCCCGCGGGGCGAGGCCGCCCCTCAGCCCGGAGCACTGCACTTACTTGCGGGTCGGTGCGGGTCTTGCCCGGCGGCCTCCTGAAGAAGGAGGTGCGGGCGGTGAAGAAGAACTCCTCGGACTCCTCCTCCTCTAAGCTGCTGTAGCCACTGCTCATGCTGCTGGTCCAGGTCATCGGCAGCAACGGCGGCGGGTGCTGGTGCTGCTGGGGCCGGGCGGCGGAGAGCGCCGTCCCGGCCGCCACATGGAGCCCGGCCGCTGCCGCTCCTCGCCCAGCGCCGCCGGGTCTAGGGCACAGGAGGAGGAGCCATGACTCCAACAAACCCACTCCGCCCTCCGCTCCCTTCCTGCTGCACAAGTTTCCGTGCTCAGCTCCGCTCCGAGCCCCGCCTGCCCGGGCAGCAGGTGAGGGGCGGGGACGACCGCTTCCCACCCCCCCGGGCCCGGAACACCGGCCCGGGCGGCGGCCGGCAGCCGGGGCTCATGGGTGGCGGACGGGCAGAGGGGGTCAGAGGAGCAATGGAGCTGCTGGGGCTCGGCTCCCCCTCCTTGCTTACAAGCAGCGGGGCAGGTGAGGGGGCCTCGCTAAAGAAGCTCCCAAACTTTCCCCCAACAGTTATCCGATTTCACCCTCCTGTGCACCCGCAAGAACGAAGTTATTAAAGCATCAGCAATGGCAAAATAACTGCAAGCCTTTCCCGAACTGTTCTCCCAGGGATCTTTGAATTTAAGCTCTGCAAGCAGTAGCAGACCCAACCGTGCTGAGTATGAAAGAGTTCTGAGCTCCCGCAGCTGCTGTGGGTGGCTGGCGCTGGCCTCTCGCACGATCAGGCCCACAGAATGCTATTAAGTCGGTGGAATTCATGGCCCCAGGATGTAGCAAGGAGTGAGGCTTGTGAAGACTCGGCAGAGATTAGATATGTGTTTAGATAGCAAGGATATCCAAGGCTGCAACTGGGAAACATATTTAAAAGCACAAAAGTTGTGATAACATGCAGGGCGTACATCAAACTCATCGTTAATGGGGGAAATTACAGACAATGCCTGAAGGCCAAGTTGCTCTGTAATTACCTGCTTCAGAGTTTCTCATGTCTTCCTTTAATTTATCTAGGGCTGGTCACTGTCACCGACAGGATACTGGGTTTAAGGTACGGCTTCCTAAGGCTATGCAGCTGCCCAAAAAAGCAGGCTTGCCTTTCCTGCTTGCCCTCAGCCCGGCGTTCCTGCTGTCCCCAGTGCCACCAGTGGTCCCACAGGGGGAAGTGAGTCACATCAGCCGCTCATTACGGCAGCAAACCCCTGGAGATGGGGCTGTGGGGATCAGGAAGGAGGGCAGGCTACACCTTTCAGCCTTATATAAAACAGATTTGAGGCTGTGTGTTTACCAAGCTGCAATCTAAGCCAGTACATCAGCTCACATGGTCTCAGTACTCAGCTACAGACATATCTGGACACCAGCAGCTAATGTCTCCTTTCCCTCTTCCCCATCCCCAATATGCTGCCCCCATACAAACTCCTCATCTTCCACGTGCAGCCATTCCTAGCCCCTCACTCGAGCAGGATCTGGGTCTGCTTCTGCCTGCTGGTGCGCTGCCTGCACCAATATGCTGTATGTATTGATAAAGTCACCTCAACACCAGCAGAACAACTCACACCAAGAACTTAAACCAGTTCACCAGTTCAGGAGATGTTAAATCCTTACTTTCCTATCAGTGCTGATTCTTGATGAATGACCAGATTTTTCTGTGGAGTTTGGCATCTGGCAGATTAGAAGGTTGCATAGGTTTTAAAAACAACTAATTGAGTCCAGCAGCATAGATGTGAATGTGTCAGACCTTGAGCCTACTTGTTGGCAATGTAAAGCCCCCTGGTATTCGAGATAGCTTTAAGTTTAATGCCAAGCTACTTGAATGCTACTAAAACATATTAAAATGCTTGCTTTAGACAAACGAGCTTTGTGTTACCTGGCTCGCCACGACCAGCCCCGTGCCAAAAAGAAGTCCCACCAGAGATCTGCTGGGCTTGCCTCTGAACCTGTCCAAGACCCAGTAACCCCAATTGACAAAGCTTTTGGATAAAATGCCCCTGGCCATGATCACAATTCAGGTGAAGGATTTTAAGTGACTCAGTTGCAAGTCCTGGGCTCGAGTTTATATGTTCTGTGGCAGCAAGGCATGGCATTCACCTTCTCTGTGATTTGCAGTATTATTTTATCCTGTTGCAACAAAGAATGATGGACAAAATATGTCTAAATTCTTTGTGACCTATCTTCCAACACGAGTTCACTCCTCAGCTCTAGTTCTGTTTTGACAGTGATTATTTTTGTCTTTGATTTTTAACTTTTGACGGTTATTTTTTGCTGTCATGTTTCTTCAGGCATGACCCTGAATCAGACAATTCACACAAAGGCTCAAACAGATGCGATGCAGTTCAATTTTGTTTTGCTGGGTGCTTGCAAATAACATATCCAAATCTGATCAATTATTTTGCAAGGCTGATACTTAAAGATGAATCGGTATACCTGTGGATTTCACTTTCACCAGACTATATTCATATTTTTAAGGTCTCTGTCCCCGGACAAGTGCTTTTCTACCTTCTCCAATTGACTTCTTAATTTTTACCTTAACTTGCCTTGTCTTTGTTTACTTAACAAAGACAGCCATGTCTCAAGATAAAGTTAGCAATAAGCTTTCTGAAAGCACACATGTTCTTAAGGAGAATTATTGAAGCATTAATGAATGCTAATGAATTAAGCATTAATGAAAACTAATGAAGTTAAAAGCCAATGAATGTGGCACAGGAGAGAGATTTAAAGCATAGAAAAGCACTTTGAGGCTCAAAATCAGTCCTTCCAATACATAATTCAGCCCAGTGAGAAATGAAGCTGGCAGTCAGTTATCACAGGATCACATGGCCAACTGGCAAGAAGAGTGAGCTGCTGGGGTTTTCATAAACGAGTAATTCAGTTTGGGTAGCAAGAAGTACAAGTGCACCTGGGAAGAAAAGGAAAATAAGCTTTTTTATTAAAGCTTGCTGATACAGGTGGCATTTCAGAGTATTGTTTTTAACTGCAGCCCATTCAAGCTAGTTAAAAGTGGTAACTCACGTAACACATCCAAAAGGAGTAATGGGCACCCTGTGTTCTAAAGCATGGGTCTCAGGAATAAAATATTAACAAAAAGGGATCAGAGGCAAAGATAACCTGTGTGATATACAGTTATGTCTTGTGTTAAGGGAGGAATCATAGAATCATAGAATAGTTAGGATTGGAAAGGACCTCAAGATCATCCAGTTCCAACCCCCCTGCCATGGGCAGGGACACCCCACACTAAACCATATCACCCAAGGCTTCATCCAACCTGGCCTTGAACACTGCCAGGGATGGAGCATTCACAGCCTCCCTGGGCAACCCATTCCAGTGCCTCACCACCCTAACAGTAAAGAATTTCTTCCTTAGATCCAGTCTAAACCTCTGCTGTTTAAGTTTCAACCCATATTTTAAAGCACTGTTACATTCAAGGCTAAAACTCAGCTTTAAATCATGTTGTGGTTTTGGAGAATCTGGTCAGGGAAATGAAACATCATATATAGCTTCCAGAAAAGTGGAAATGAAAGCTGGACTTCCTGAATGGCAAAACAGGTGTGAATCATTTTATGAATCTGGCAAGGATTAGGACTTCCAACTACCATAACTGAAACAACCCTCAGAACCAGACATCAAACTGCATAAATGTGGAATGCTTCACAAGCTCCTGCAGCTTCATTTGTTTATTTGCATTAAAATACCACTTCATTGAAGTGATCACAATACCACAGGAAAGCATGGTTGAACAGGATTACAAGGGGCAGCTCACTAAATTCATCCCCAGCTCTGAAGAAGAACCAAGTACTTGAAACCATCCCTAACAGACTTTCAACTAATCCATTTTTGAAACACAGTATGGTAGTGTAGTATCCCCCTCAAAGGTCATTCCTTCCAGTGTTTAAGCTGTTTATTGACTTAGAAAGTTTTTCTTAACACCCCATTTTAAATCATTAACCTTGCCCATTTGCTTCTCAGCAAAAGAAAGAGAACAGTTTATCTAGCAACCTTTTGAGTATTTGAGGACCCTTTTTGTTCCCCCCCATTTCTTCCGCTTCCCAGACTAAACAAAGGGACAACTGATAAAACATCCTATAGAGTTTACATTAACTGCATGATGTTTACATGTTTCTAAAACATCCCCTCTGCCTGCTGACATAGAAACTGGGAGGGCTCATTAAAACGGGAAAGCTACTAAACATTCACTCAGTCAGCAATGCTGCTTTGAGCCCCTGGACCAAGATGCTCACTTCTGCACACAAGCCTTGGTCTTTTCTCCAGATTTTTACCAGACCACATCAAAAGGCACTGGATCAAAGGAGCAGGGGAGCTAAAGCAAGATAGGGCATGGGCTTGGGGAGTCCTGTAGCATTTAAGACTATATTTCTATTAAAATAAACACAGTAATGTGGACTAAACTTCCTTCACCCATCTAAACCAGCATTAGTATCCCCCTATAGTTTCACCAGTGTTTTGCAGGAAAAGCTTCATTAACAGTATTCAGAATTATAACTGCTATCAGTTTGCAAGATACCCCCAGCCCCTGTCTGCTTCAGGAACCCTTTTGGTCACTTCTGGAGCCCTGTGGGCCTCTTTCTCCCTCTCATTTTCTGCCTTCACATGTCTTTGCAAGCCCTGGCCCTGATCCTGTACGGGCTTGACCATGGACATAGCTTTAGTGATGATTGGTCCCTATGGGACATACTGAATCTTAAGATATGCTTAGAAATCCAAAAGGATTACTACCTAACAGCATGTTGGATTTGGCTTCTTTGTAATATGTTTACAGGAAATATAATTATTCCATGATGTTTGTTATGTAAATTTTAGCTGTATAGCAAAGATTACCCCAAAACAGGTCATAGAGGAAGAAAGATAGTTTGTAATAGGCTGTGCCTTTAAAATCAGAATAAATAATTTAGAAATAGAGTGAGTTTATTTTTTTCTACATTCCAGATGAAAACAGTGGTAATTTCAAATGATCAAAGCAAAGCAATCAAGTTGAAATGCAACCAACAGAGAGCATCCACTCAGGCCTGTAGTTTCCTTACCTCAGTAAACTTTCTGTTTACTCATTTCTCCCATTTGTCTTGAATTAATAGCTCAGGTCTGTTTAGTACCACTGGCAGCAATGACAATTACCCTTCGAGTCATACTCAGCGACTTGTTAATTCAAACAAGGTCATTCCAGCCGCACAGGCACATGAGTGCAGACTGAGAACAAACAGGAGCCAGCTAAACAGCCTCTCTCCATCTCCTGGTGAAGAAATGCTGTGGGGACACGTACTTGCTATGGCAGATACAACCTTAGATGGCATTGTCAGGAATCCATTTCTGGTTCCTAAAATTCTTAATTTTGCCCAGACCTTAACCCCGTTCAAACAACTCCTTCATCCAAAACCCTCAAAATACAAGGGAAACCTGGAAACTAAAAATAACCCATGTAATGGCTTTCTTACTCTAATGTTCACACACTTGCAGGCATGCACCAAATCTGCAGTCCTCATCTGCTATACTTGAACTGGTCAGAAGATAACAGAACTTGGAGTGAGTTTACCTCCCCCATTCCATTTAGGGGTTGTGCTTGGAGCAGTCAGACCTACATTATTTTGATGGGGATGGAATGAGGCAGTTGCGCTTGTCTTCTTTTTCATAATGCTGCGAATATGTGTCCATCTACCCACATCCACAGTCTTAGTGAAATCAATATTGTTACTTGTATTTTAAATATGCATACAGTTAGGAGGATTGGGGACTTTATCTTGGTTGCTACCTAAAGCTACAGACATAAAACTGTACCTTGCTGACAGTTTTGGAATTGTCCTCATCCTCCAGTTGGACAGTTTCCCCAAATAGTCAATAAATACCCCTTTTCATTTCAAAAAGATGTGAGTAACATCATCCAGCTTAGCAAGATGACTCAAGATTGGCCAGTGTAAGACTGCAACCTTCACCAAGGAAGCATTTTTGCAGTCTGAAGACACTGCCATGAGCTCTGGCCTTTTCATGTGGTGTGAGCACCAACCTTCACACATCCTGCCTGTCCCCAAAACCCACCAGGACCGACAGAAAGACTCCCACTGCCTTTGAAAACAGTTTGATGAGGCTCATAAAGCGATTCACTGCTGTACTTGTGTGCATTTTTCTTTCAGGTTATTTGCATCCCAGTTAGGCGGAAGCGTTCTCCAAAACAGACACATTTGATAGCAATTTTCTCCTCTTCCTCTCCTGTTAACTAAAACCAGCATTATTAAGCAGGTACTTTCTTGTCACAGATGTGAAAAGGTAGATTTTCTAATACAAACAATGAACAAGTATTTCTCATGTGTGTCATACATTCAGTCAGAGGGTTTCAGAGAGCTGTGCAAATGTACCGAGGTGAGCCTTGCCCTGACCCTCACTCTCATTTCAAAGGCTGGATTTCTGTGGCACAGACAGATCAGTGGATGTGCCAGTAGTAGTAAGAGCTCAAAGCTGAGACCCATGTTGCAAATGGCAATCTGTTCGCTGCAGCAATGGCTTTTTAGCTTATGCTGTAGCCAGCCCTAACAATGTCAGGTCACAAGTCTGTCAGCACCCAGAAGTAGCCCAGATGCCCCAATTCAATAAAGAGGTGAAGCATTCATCCTTATTCACACAGTCCCATTGATGTGAACAGTCAGACACAAGTATAAGCTAAAGTTGGCGTAACGGAAGCTCAAAGGCCTGGGAGTGCTGTCATGTAGTTCTCTGTAAGCATCCATGCATTGCCAGGGGAAGCAGTAATGCTACTAGAGGAGAAAACATAATCTTATGGAAATATTCTATAATAAAGTGTACAGAAAACAGACATTCTCCTACTTTAATTGTGTTCCTAATTGCTAACAGTATGTAAAAATACTCGGGGCAGTAAAATTAACTAGGACCTTCTGTTTCAAGTATAGAAACCACAACTGTGGAAGCTCAGCATGCTTTGTGGATACCATGAAAATGTGAGCCCTAATGCACTGTAGCTGCAATCTGATTCCCAGCATCTGTCCTCAAACTGGTGAACTGGTGGGGGAAGGGACCTTCTGGTCAGGGAATCATGTCCCCATTGTTATTTCCCAGACAAAGAACAAGAAATTGTCCTGTCATACTGTGTACAAGATGACATTTTGCTCTGTCTGATTGTGATAGATACGTAGAAACTCCCTAAAAACTGCCCGCACAAGTTTAGGGCTTTCTAGTAAATCATCTTGGCAACAGCCCGTGAAGACAAGCATCCTAGGAAGACAGGGCTGTTCAACAGGACAACAGATCTGACAGCTCATTGCTGAAATGCCTAATCCATCCACTCCACCCTTAGCTGGGAAAACCTGGCCTCGGATGCAGTGTCCTACGCCTGCTGAGCCAGCCTCACCAGCCTGCAGCCAGGCAGCCCTGCTTGCGTGTCCCTGCCTGCCCACTGGCTCCACAGGCTAGCAAGCCCAGCAGGAAACAGAGGAGCTGCCAGCAGCTAATGCAAGGTGACTCATGTTTCCCCCCCCCAGTACTTCTGCAGTGCTGCACAAGATGAACATCATTCACATTTCCAGGGGGATGTAACCACCTTTGAAAATCCTGCCCTGAATCAGGCTTTCCTTTTGCTAAATCTCACTGACGTTTTGCATATTGAGTCCATGCCCCAAGGCCCAAGAGCTTCCTGGTTCCCACTTTTGCTGTCATGCTGTTCCTCCCTCACTGCGAGAGCACTGGTGCAGAGGGAGGAAGTTTAATGAAGAGACAGGATTGCAGGGAGTGAAAAAAAGCTGAAGTGAGAAATAGGCAAAACCGAAGTAAAAAAAAAATAGTATTTTGAAATAAGAATCAGATTTTTTCTCTCCAGAATTCCTGAAAATCCCCAAACAAATAGGGAATTTTCTGGGTGGAAGAAGAGCATGAGTCTTGGAAAGCTGAGATACGTGTTTCTAATCTGGAAGGAATATTTAGAGAAAAATATACCAAAACATTAGAAAGGAAAATGATGGGAAAAGTACTCTACTTGAAAGGGCAGATAAAGAAAGCACAGGTATCAGGGCTGAGAAGATACCAGAGAACCAGAAAAGAAGAAACAGAAAATACAGTGGTGCCTTTTTACTTCCAAAACTGTGGAATGGCGTACACACAGCATCTCAGGTCTTCAATTTATCAGATCTAAAGGCAGTCTCCTGGCTTCACCTATGGAGGGAAGAGGAAAGGAGGAAAGGGGATGCCTTACACCAATGAAAAGTCCAGCAGAGCAGCAACCCGCATGGGCTGTAGCCTTGTCAGAGACATCCTGCTTTAATATAGTCCTTGCACTTCTCTGCCTACATTTTCTTCACCAGATGTAGTCACAGCACTTTGTGGGGGGGAAAGAGATGATCAGAGGGGAACAAAGTAACATGTGCACTTAGATGCAGGAGGAGCAGCATCTAACCCGAGGGAAAAGCTGGTTGTACCTCTGCCTGCTGCCGTGTCTGGTCCTGCAATGGATGAGGAGGTCAGGACCTGAGCCCTGGGCTGATGCAGGGAAGTTGATGTCACTTATTTTTATGTGTTTCACTAATGAAAAACCCCTGATGCTGTACAAAATAAAACACAAAGAGGATATATTTGGGTCTTAAAGGCATGTGCTTGTAAGCTGGGAGATGTCTCTTTCATGACTGACTGCCTCGAGCTTAACACATGCCCCCAGCCTTGCATGTAGGGCATGACCAAGACCCTTTTTACTTCTCTAGCCTGCAGCATAGGTCAGACATGGGTCAGTATTTGGGTCACAAAGGAAACTGCAAATCTGGCATTTGATATGTCTATTTGTTATATAGAGCCTTTTATACAAAGCATGTATATATGACCTAGTAGTTACACGACTCGGTCCTACACTCCTAAATAATTCAGCTTCCCAGTTTGGTCCCAGGGTCTGGTGCTGTGATAACCTTATTCTGCACGTTAGTTCATTTGTGGGCCCTCTTTTACAGCAAATCAGTGCATTTCCTTCAGAACAAACCTCAGAATTGCTTCCAGGGGTAAACAGCACAAGAAATGACACCATCCTGCAGTGTGGTTTCCCCAGCTTTCCTCTGCTCCATCCTCTTACACTATCCCAGCCAGCATCACCCCCTCAGCCTCCCTCACATTTTCCAGGCAATTTGAACCCACAAAACATGCACACCATATCTTGAGTCCATGTGTATGGGGGTGTAGGAAACCGCCTGCTCTGAGATATGTGGACCTGAGCTGCTTTGCACTACCTGCTTGAAGCCAAGGGTCACTCCCTTGGGTGACTCCCAAGGCTCACACAGGGTTGGAGCCCTTTGGCCACAGAGGCTGTGCTTCATCCCCTCATTATTTGTCAGTCTTAACTTTCAAAGCAAAATACTTCATTTATTTATTTCTATAGCCATTGCTTATATTTACATTGCTGATAATCTTAATGTTTCTAAACTTGTTTTCTAATATCAGACAAAACCCCTAAACCTGTTTGTAGAAAATAAAATGATTTTGTTAACTTAGTAAGCTGCATGATCTGAGGGGGATTTGAGGTTGTTGCGCTGTTATCATCTGGACAGACAAATGATGGAAGAACGTGTAAAAATAGGTTTTACGCAGCAGAGCTTTTAATATGAAATCCTGCCAATTGCAGGACATAGCAAATTGCACAGAGATCCTACAGAAGCAACATCTCTGGTATTTTCCCACTGCAGCAATGTCCAAACTCTGATGCCATGGCTGTAGATTTAGTTTTTAAGGCTTTATAGGCTTCTGGAAACTGAAGTAGTTGTAAAGTAAACAAGATTTCTATAAAATCACTTGTAATTGTTATCCAACCTTTTTCTTCAGCCATGGCCACAGACTCACTGCACAGAAGCCCTATTTATGTGCCGCTGTTTGAGAAGGCAGGCGGGTTTAAGTCAGGCATGTGCACAGAGGCGTTACACAAGCACAATCTGTATTTGAGCCATTCCTCTCCAGCATGACCTGTGCCTTACGAAAACTTGGTTAAAAATCCCAGAAAAGGGTATATCCTTAGGAGAAGCTGGGGGAAGGGAAGCAGAGGAGGTGAAGCAGATGTGTCTAACACAGGCAGTGTTACGAGCTATGACTCCAGCCTTCGGAATCAAGCATGTGCTATATTTTCTACTTGAAAGCTGACTGCCACTTCAAATGAAAATGGTTTTGTATGTGCTGCACCATAAAATTACACAGACACAGAGTTCCACGCTAACTAGCTGTTTACCTCTATGCTTTTACCGCAGCACATAAGTTATAATCGGAGGAAGGAAACTCCTAGGAGATCTGAAGGCTTTAATTGTTTCAGCGTGCAGATGGTTTGCATTACAGCAAATCCACACAGCTCAAGGTCAATTCATAGTTCAGCAATAGCTGCTTCAGCAAGTGAATTTAGTTTGTTTCCCACCTCTTCTGGGGAAGGTTTAACGGCTTTGTTACTTATTTTATAGGTATTCCAAGGCTTAAGAAGCACCACAACAGGTGAAACTGGAGGAGTGTAGGTTGCCACCATCATTTCCTTCATGTCTGGTACTAAGCAATTTTTAGAGCAGCTAAATATAGCTGTTTTCCTACAACATTTGAACACTTTGTTTCAACATGTTCTCTTTTCTGTCACCAACATGAACCCTCTTTTACAGGCTCCCAAGGACATCCTCCGCAGCTCAGATTTTCTCTGCTATGTTGGGATGTGCCACACAACCTCCGCACCTAGAGACTGACGTCTGACACAAGTAATTACTCTTGCCCTTGCCTATCCTCTGAACCTCTCCTAAAGGTTCCTGGTCCTTTTGCACAGGCGGCTCAGCTGTCAGTGAAGCAGCTGCTGAACTGCTTCAGTTTAGGGCTAAGACAGTTAAGATAAACTGGAACTAATTTTGGGTGTTTTTTGCTGTTTTTTAATAGCACCAGGCTGAAATGTGCCACAGTGCAGCAGCTGCTCCATCAGCTGAGCCAGCCCTCCGGGTGAAATGGAGACCCCCAAGAGGAAAACAGGCTGGGCATCAGGGTGGTGGGGAACTACTGTAGCCATACCAAGATAAGGTGTCACGGGTCAGAGATTGGAAAGCTCAATGTAGGAGAGGAACAGAGTACTCTGGGGCACAAAGCAGTAGACAGCGTGATCCACAAACACTTCCTTTTGTGCCATAAACCAGTTGGATCCCAGGTCTGCCCAGGTAGCTGCCATTACAAAAGCAATCCCACTAACACCAACTGCCAAAAAACTGCATCCAGCAAGACCAGTGCATGGGGTTTGTTTTAAAAGGGATGATCTTTGTTCTTCACACATTTTCTTTGAGTTCTACTGATCAGCGCTTATTCCCATCATTTACCCTCTGCCTCTTGTACCACAGGCACAACAGCAGACCCCCACCGAATCATGGGGCAGCACCTTGTCTTCCTGCCTGCACTCACTGTCTGGAGTGCCAGACATGTAAGGAAACCACAGCAACACGGTGCCAAAGAGGGGTTATGTTCCTGTGAGTCAACAGATGTACAGATGTGTCCGTATGTCCAGGTAATTTAACACTGTGGGTGCTCCTCCCTTCCTTTGACGTAGGACCAAATTAGCAGAGTCTCAGGGTAATTGAAAGTGGTTTGTACCTCAAGGACAGAAAGCAACAAGTGAACTTGCAGCCTACTTGCAGACCTTAAAACGTGTCAGAGATGTCACTGAATATATCACAGCAGAACAATGCTAAAATGCTTTGCTGTATGCATTAGGCCATCTACTTTCATTTTGTTTGGTCCTGAAAGCATTTTTAAAGACTATCTATTTCAAAGACCTGCTTCTAAATTAACTTAGGAAAACTCTGCACAGCTTTCTTACAAAGAGGTCTGTGGCAGGGCTGTGAAGATCTGGAACAGAGGCACATGAGCACTGTGAGCAGTACCTAAGAAGCAATCTCCTCCACGCTGTGCTCAGCAGTCCTCGATGTTGCCTTAACATCTGCTTCAGCATCTGCTCTTTCGGGAGGATCTGCCTCAATGTGCTTTGCTGCTTTCAAAGGCTTGCCTGCTCTTGCCCAGCCCAGCAAGCAGTGTTCATCACTGCTCTGCAGTTGGTCTGATACCCTTACAAGGAAACATGACGATTTACCCACCTCCCCTGTGGGAATCCAGTGGGCTCATCCACCACTGTGAATCCATAATCCACCTTTACTGGGTCCATCTAAGATAACCTGGGGAGGCAAAAGGCTGCCTGCGCTTTAGGTCTAATTCTTCACTTAGATAATAAGCTGAGGGGCATTTACATGACGGTGTGTGAAGTTTGTCTAGCTCCTAACTTGGACAAGAGGCTGCAGGCATCTGGGCCAGGAGGCATGCGGCTGCCAAAATGAAGCAGGCAGCTGGAAGCAGAGCAAACAGCCTCCCACAGCCCTGCCAACAGAGTCTGCAGATCAGCTATTGAAATGATTTGCACATCAACATATTTCAAATTTCAAATGCAGCCTTTTCCAAAAGACCTTATTAAAAGTGTTTGTAAAGAAGGGGCTGTTCTCAGAGGAAAGCAATTTCCTAAAGCATCCATTTCCTTACCCAAACACCAGAAAGGTGGAAGGGTTTCCTAAAGCTGGCACTGAGGGCATATCTATGACGTGGAGATAATTACTGGAAGTAACTGGTGAAACTGCCAAATCTGACTGCAGCAGAACTGCCAGAAGTATTTTCCTTCCTAATTGCAGCCAAACCCCACAGGTGACTGAAAAGAAATGAAAGTGTGGGGAAGAGTGTGGAATGAGCAGGAAGGACTGCTCTTACGCACAGTGCTTTAGCACAGTCTAGAGGGCTTGTCTATGAAATGCTGCCAACCGATGGAGCACAGCCAACTCATCTTAAAATTCAGGTAGCCTGGGGGTGGGTGGGATGGAGGCACAAACACTTCCCTTCATCAGAGCCCCGTGTCTGGTAACCTCTTTTTCTGGCTTGGGATGTGGGGCAGTTCCTGACCCCAGCTCTGTGACACACTGTGCTGACTGCCCAGCAGGCAATCGCAGTCCAAAGAAGGCTCAAAACTGCAGTTTGAGGACACTTAGAAGAAAAAGGGAGATGGTTAATAAGTGTTTACAAACTGTTAATGAAACTGAATCTGCTGTGGCAAAACTCTGCTCTCAAAGTAATGATTCTCAAACCCAAGAGTGGGGCTGCCCTGGGAGGTCCAGACTGCCTGATGGGAGACAGAGAGACAAGAATAAGAAATCCATATGGCTTGTGTCAGCCCTTCGTGTCCCTTTTCTTTCTCTCTTCCTTTTTCTCTGCCGGTGAAGGTCTCTCCTCTCTCCAGCCCCACCATGGGGGATGCGCATGTGGGTTGAGGGTTCAGGGCAGCAGGACCTGGCAGCAAGCAGTTGAAGCCCAGTGGCTCTGGGGGTTGCGGGTTGATGCGGGGGAAGCTGTGAGGGCTGTGCCGCCCAGCACAGCTTGGGAGGCTTGAGAGATGATGGGAGATGAAGCACAGGATCCCAGAAAGATGCTTCAGGCAAAGGACCCTTGACCTACCCCCAGAGAGCAATGTCAGGGACACTCCTCAAACAGACAGCAGCTGCCTAACTGCAACTGGAAATCCAGGTCCTAGGTATTCTCAAACCACTTATTTCTTGTATTCATTCACTCCAATAAATCATTCCTGTCTCTAGCTATATCTGTTAATTGTGGAGGGGAAAATATAAAGAACTTAGTAAAATCACAGTTCACAAATGCAGCTGCCAGAGATTTTACTCCATCCACTCTCTCATGCAGAGTCACCGCTGTATTTACCCTATCTACCGTATCTGCAATGTTCAGTTTTAAGAATCTGCCCTGCCTCTCCCCTTCCGGATTATGGATTCTTTAACAAATTCAGGAATATCCATAGAAGTCATGGGTAAAAGATAAAGTAGAAACAATCCAGTTCTCAGAATGTAACTGTGCCGCATGGTGCGTTTCTTCACCCATACTGCTTTGCAAGAAAGAGCTCTCAGTGCGACTATGAGCAGCAGATGGGTAAGAAACATTATTCACAACATCAATGTTTCCAAAACCTTCTACTTGTGACTCTAAGACATATTTGAGGTAACATGAAATAGCAGGTTTGCATACCATGGACACCTCCCTCCCACCAGACGAGGGAAGAAAAGAGAGTTGAGGGCGAAAGACCAAATATTAAATCAGCACATCTGAAAGCCAAGGCCAAAATTGACTTGCTGAAGGCCATATCTAATCAGTCATTAGCAGAGCAAGGACTGCAGATCTGGCTTCCTCAGTTCCAGTTTCACGCTCTAATTCCTACCTCCAACAAATTACTTTATAATAATCAGAAGACCTGACTGATTAGTCACATATGCAGATAAGGAAATCTTTCTTCAAGGTTACTGTAAAGGAAAATATTAGGATGGTAAAAGGAAGGTCGAGTGGAGAGGACAGTGCAAATGGAAACCTCAGAGTGGAGTATGGACTGAGCAAAGCTCCTCTAAACTCCAGTTTAGAATACTGGGAAATGCAATAGTAGTGTTCAGGCTGGTCTTCCTTACCCAGACAATAATGTTGCAGAATTGTCTGATAAGGTTCTTGTGATAGAAAAGCTTAGTGAAATCAAAGCAACATAATTTTACCCTGAATTCAGGTAGGAGATGTCCGCCCCAGGCAGGATGCACAGTGCTGATCTCATTCTGCTGCCCCATGGTAACTATCACCACTGCTTTGTTCTCACTTAGGACTGTAAAGTGAAATAATCAATGACGATATTTATCTTCCAGTAAACAAACACTCTACTAGAGAAAACAAAGCCTTAAAAGGGGATTTGCCATAGCTACATACACATTTGCTAGCACTAGCAGAGAAAGAGATGAAGGAGCATAGGATATGATTTAGGCAAAGCAAACAATTGCATCCAGTTATCCCACTGACTGCAGCACATCAGTAGGAAAAACACCCAATATTGGCATCTGCAGCTCTCCACTGGCTCACAAGACTAGTTGTAATGTATATGTTTGAAGATCTCTTGGGGTCCCATAATGACAATTTTCGTCTCAAATGTAAAAAGGAGATGATTTTTTCCACTTTTCCATAGGGATTATCCATGAAGGGCATGTAGAGACCAGCTGAGTTTATCTTCTTGGGCACTGTCTGGCTTCCAAGTAGCATGGCTCCAGGATCAGCTGGGCCAGGAGCTAACCCAAAACTAATCATTAGAAGAGGCCTGTTTCTTGGTTAAGAACCAGGCCACAAGAAATCTAAAGGTCATGGTGAAAGGTGATCAAACCTGACCACCAGCATATTCTTCATAGAACAAACCAAATCTAAACACTTTGCTGAATATTGCTTTTGTAGCTCTGTCTCTGCCTTTTGTATCTGGACAGCTTCTTTTGCTTGGCAGGAAAGGATTAGAAGGTCACAGGAACCAGAGGTGTAGGATCCCCACTGGGACCTGTGCTGCAGGAATGGAGGCTTACAATAGCTTAAATAAAAAAGAGAAGGAAACACAGCAGAGTGACTACTGCTTGAGATCTTCCACAAGTGCTACAAGAATCCAGTATCTGGGATCCTGGAAAATCCATCTACTAGGAAATCCACCTGTTCTGAGGTCCTGGGAAAGCTATCTGCTTCTTTACACCTTGGCTAGCAACAAGAGGACTACTCCCCAGAAGTTTAACTAGAATTATTATATTACCATCACTTTTAAATGACATATAACTGGTAATAGGTTCACTCTTCCGAGTAAGCATTAAAACTTACTACAACACTGAATTTTTACATGCTTATACACACTATTTGCAGAGTAAATGGGGAACATGTAAGTTCTTATCTATACTTCCTGTGGAGTAGACTGACATGAGACAATGCATACAAGAATAGAGCTTCACTGAAGAACAAATCCCTGCGAGAAGGGGAACCACCACACAGCACACATGATGAGCTGGGGAGAAACTGAGTCATGCAAACAGGCAGGCTCCTCTGCACGGAGGAGTCTGGGGGGCAGCTTTTAGGCAATATTCCCAGAGGAAGACATGAATCAGTAAGGAAAAATGCTACCTCCTGTTCTTTGATTCCTACTCTCTGGGAAACAAGGCTTTACATTCCTGTAAGATAAACAGGACTGCATCAGAACAACATAGGGCTCTGTTCCCTACCTGTTCTCCTAACAGCTGTCTGTGGGACTGCTGGTTGGCAAGCTCCTTGGATCAAAGACTGGGAACAAATACTTTCACATCTCATGTGAGTGATATCCCTCAGGGATCAATTTTGGGACCAGTCTTGTTCAACATCTTTGTCGCTGACATGGACAGTGGGACTGAGTGCGCCCTCAGCAAGTTTGCCGATGACACCAAGCTGTGTGGTTCTGTTGATATGCTGGAGGGAAGGAATGCCATCCAGAGGGACCTTGACACACATGTGAGGTGGGCTGATGCCAACCTCATGAAGTTTAACCATGACAAGTGCAAGGTCCTACACCTGGGTTGGAGCAATCCCAGGCACAGCTACAGGTTGGGCAGAGAAGAGATTCAGAACAGCCCTGTGGAGAAGGACTTGGGGGTGTTGGTCAATGAGAAAATGAACATGAGCCGGCTGCAGTGTGTGCTTACAGCCCAGAAAGCAACCGTATCCTGGGCTGCATCAAAAGGAGCGTGACCAGCAGGTCAAAGGAGGTGATCCTGCCCCTCTACTCTGCTCTCGTGAGACCTCACCTGGAGCATTGTGTGCAGTTCTGGTGTCCTCAGCATAAAAAGGACATGGAAGTGTTGGAACAAGTCCAGAGGAGGCCACGAGGATGATCAGGGACTGGAGCACCTCCCATATGAAGACAGGCTGAGAAAGTTGGGGCTGTTCAGCCTGCAGAAGAGAAGGCTGTGTGGAGACCTCATAGCAGCCTTCCAGTATCTGAAGGGGGCCTACAGGGATGCTAGGTATGGACTCTTCATTAGGGACTGTAGTGACAGGACAAGGGGTAATGGATTGAAACTTAAAACAGCAGAGGTTTAGATTGGATATAAGGAAGAAATTCTTTACTATCAGGGTGGTGAGGCACTGGAATGGGTTTCCCAAGGAAGTTGTGAATGCTCCATCCCTGGCAGTGTTCAAGGCCAGGTTGGACAAAGCCTTGGGTGGCATGGTTTAGTGTGAGGTGTCCCTGCCCATGGCAGGGGGGCTGGAACTGGATTATCTTGAGGTCCTTTCCAACCCTAACTATTCTATGATTCTATGCTCTTCACCTAGCAATGTTATCATTGAAAATAATCAAAAACCACTCCCCACCTTCCTTCCCCAAGGGGGAAGGTTTTACATCATGCTCTTCCTGCACTGAAAAGGCAGCAGCAATCTCGTCTCTGAGCAGCTTCTCAGCTGCTAACGCTGTAAGTCAACAAAATAAGCCTGATACTGTAAAAGAAAAACCCAAAACAAAAACAAAAAGAGAAACTATGTGAAGGTCCAAGAATATTTTAGGCAATTGGGATGAGAAAATGGGATGTGAGTTTCACAACAGTCCTGACTTTCTCTTCCAATCAACTCTCACTTCGTATTATTTACTTAGGGCAGGCTTACATGGGGTGAATTAAGTAGTCTGCAGTCATGTCACCAGCCCAGCTACCTTCCTGAGCATTCAAATGCAAAAGAGAATTAGCCTCATGAACAAGCACACTAGAAAGTGCATGAGATTAAATACTTCTTTAGACTCTTGTTCTACTTGAAAACCAGTCACCCCTGTGGATTAACAGACTAGCACAGGCTTGACGAGGCTGCTGGTAATTCCATTCAGAGCAATGTATTTTAGGGATATAAAATAATCAGCAAGCCTGTGAGGGGGGAAGGAAAGCCACTGACACCCTGCTTACCAGCCTATCTCTAACAGAAAGGTGAAGTTGTCCATCTGTCATCTATGGCACATGGACCTTTGGGAAAACTCAGTGCTAGGATTGCACTGGGACAGACTTGCAGGGGCCGGCATTCACCCCTCACTTAGCAGTTTCCCAGCCAGTGCTCATTTTCTTTGTATGTTTTGAGGGCTAAGTAAGGCCCTCAAGACATTATCATAGTGATTTATCAACCAGTAACTTTGCAGTTTTCATGCACAATCATAATCTACAACATACAACAGCAAAATATCCCTCTTTAAGCATGCACATTTTGATGCAGGCAGCCCACATTGCTTTGCCTGCACACGCCTCATCAAAACCAGTCCTACTGATCACTATCCTGATCTGCATGTTGAAAATCTACCCTAAAGATAAGAAAGAAACTGTGTTGTGATCTCTGCTGCAAACTCACAATCCCACCCTGCAGGATCCTGGTTTGTTGCTAGCCCCACCTCTTACATTAGTGTGCTGCTCCATCGCCCTATATAACCTATACAACACATAAAACTTGATGTTTTAGAGGATCAGTTCTCCTTGAACATCTCCAACACAATTAATCAATGCTATTTGAATATCTGAGAGTCACCCAGAAATCCCAGGACATGCAAGGCTGTATTAATTGTATTACATTCGTAATGTGATCATCCGTGCTCTGCCAAGCCTGTGAGATACAGTTCATGTTTTACATCCTACATCCAACACAACACTGACAGCAGAAATTGAAAGGATTGTGGGACAAGTATCATCTGTGTTAGAAATAAATGGTGGAGAAGAACATTGATCTTATAATGACAGCTGACAAAACAGCAGGTTGAAGCGGGCCACATTACTAGGAAATTGTATCATTCTATAGGGATACAAACCTCTTGAATGAGAAAACACGTAACTGTGCAAAAATTGAAAGTGCATTTCAAATGTTCCCCTTGTCTAATAGCAGCATTTTCCTGTAATCTGAAGCCTTGCCTGGTTCTTCTACATAACTAGAAAATCAGAGCTGTTTGACTGCAGTTGCTCTCGTTGCTAAACAACCAATAATTGATCTCTGGGCTAAAGCAGTGTTCTTTAAGCAGTGATCTCGCTACCTTTCTGTTCGAAAGGTCAGGCCTGTACATTATCCAAGTACGTTCAATAGAAAAAACCCCAAGAACTTCAGCTTAAGAAAAAAGAGTCTAAAGATATATTGACTGATCAAAACCTGTGATTTTTAACGTTTAAAAAGCAATAATGGTGTAACAACACGACTGTATTGCTTCTATGGGCTGGAAATTCCCACCAGGTGCCAACAAGCTGAAATCCACTCTGTTAGATGTATTAATGTTTGTATTATGTTATTGGAGGGATTATGATACAGGTCCCCTCACCACATGCCTCATCCAGTCTTTATTTATTGGGCTTTAAGATCCATTTTTTAATTTTCAAAAGTGCTCCTTTAAATGTGTCTTTTGGATTTGCCCTACTTGCAATATACAGCTGCAGCCTCAGTAGTCTAGACAAGACTATTCCATGATGCCTACAGCAGAGAATACTGAAGAAGTCCAAATATCTGATGTAGTAAATTAAACTGCTTAAAAATGTCACAATTAATTTCTGATTTAAAGATCTTCAGTCGGTACTATCAAAGCCCTCTTTACTAACACCCCTGTGAAGGAAGGCTGCAGATGGTGGTGCCCCAAGAACTGTTGTGGGGACTCTTGAATTGTTTTTGGAAAGCTTGGGACTGATTTCTAGATCATATAATCTAACAAAGCTTTTATTTTTTACCATAAATTAGCCTGAGCAATATACACAATTAGAACCAGAATCAGCTTCAGGTTTGGCTTACAAGTTTTCCCAGGGGCCGTCAGAAATGGAACAATGATTCACCTGCCAAAACAAACGTAATTCAGTTTTCCTCTTTTCCTTTCAACTACCACCAAGCACAGACAGGTTTAACAGAGAATTGAACTACAAAATCCATAACCCCCACACACATTGTACAGCCTACACTCCGCTACCTAAAGTTATAGAGGAAAGCAAATAATAGCTCAGCAGTAGCTCTCATAATTAACCAAGAGCTGTACACGTCCATCAGGATATTTTGCTCCATGTTATCATTTTCTTCCCCCAAAGGGGTTATTTTTGAAAAGACATGTCAAAATACCCAACCTCTGAGTAGGAAGTTACATTTATACGATAACCTCCATGGCAGCCAGGTCCAGAAGTGTCTGTGTTTGCACTGTGAGATCCTCTCAGTCTTCTCCACAGCAGATTCATGCATTTTGAAGCAATCTTGGAGGCATTATCATCCCAAGCCATTTGGGAAAGCCTATATCTCTTTCTGTACTTTACCAAGGACCCCAGATCTTGTACAAACCTCATCTCTGAGCACCTTCTGTCTTTGGGTAAATCTGAGTGCAGTGAGAGCTCTTTGGGAAGGTTTGCCACCTTGAAAGAGAGCAGAAATTGTGGCTCACACATAAGAAATTCCAACATTTTGATCCATCTTGGGTGAAAAAAACAAGGGGGGAAAAATGAAAGCCTACAAAATGGCTTTGATACTTCTTAGACTTTGAGAAGCCCATGGCAGTGTCAGACAGAAGGTGTTGCTCCTGTAATGGGCAATGTAGTAGCACAGGAGAGGACTGTTGGAAAGGGGCTCTGTTCATCCCCCTCTGTTCCTGCAGGAAGCTGGCAACTCTTTTGTGCAGCTCTGAGTGCTGTGCTGCAAGATCACAGAGAACTTATATCCATCATTTCCTCTTTAATCTCTATAGGAAGCCTTTTCAGGAGGGAAACACTTCAGGCCACGCAATTAACAAAACACCATCCCCTTTTCACCTGAGCCAGTATTTCTGCCACCGGGTACTTGCACTGTATTTGAAATTGAGAGTTTCATTTGTACATATTTAACCTGCAGCCTTAGTGAGCGATCCCTCAAAATAGCTGGAATTCCTTAGACTTTTTATAAGGTGTATGTGTATACACACACACACACACAGAAAGGAGCTCAAAGCTTAGGTGTTTTGAGCTGCAATGACTTGATCAAGCAGCGTGGTCATATTCCAGGTTCTGAGACTCCAACCACTCACGGGTACATCACAGTGCTCCAGCCACTGGCAGAATTGCACAGGATGGGAATCCCTCAGAAATCTGACTCCTTTTGCAAAATCAGCAGTTAAGAGACTGTAAGAAATTGCTGTTCACTGTAAGGGAAATCCTAAGCCCAGATTCTCAAAGTGTGGCTCAACAGGACATTTGTTCGGGGTTATGTGGAGTCTAAGTTGTTCCAGCCACATCACAACACCCAGCCCTTGTGCTGACAGCACTGTTCACAGGCTGTGTTGTGGACTAAAGCTCTGATCAGGCTTTGCAAGAGCAAACCTTAGAAGCCCCATTTCCCTGACCCATCTCAAACCAACACTGCCCAAAAGCAGCACTACTGCACTGCTGGGAGTGGGAGGGGGAACATGCAATAGTGTATGGGCACAATTGAGCATCCAGGACCAGGAACTACACCTGAGCCTCAAGCTCTGCTGCACCCAGGGCACCACAGTGTCACTATAGCAGAACCAAGTGCAGTTTATATCACCTGGACCAAGCAGAAGACATATTCACATTGCCTGAGCAGTCTAAAATGGTCTTAGGCAGTACAGAGTTAGGTCTCAAACCATCTGTCTACCATCACACTCAGAATAATAATCTCCCTGTGTAGAGGAAGTTATACAAGTATAAAGATGCCGTGTCCCTTTACAAGGGAAGATCAAAACTGTGCCAGCATATAAATGCCTATATAACAACTTCAAAATAGTGCTTTGTGCATACAAAATTATTATTTTTTTTTGTTTTAATAATTACATTTCAAAACAAAATGGCTATCCCAGTAGAAACAAAAATGCACAAAGCCCAAGACTAAGCCTTGCTAAGAATGACCAGCAAGTTATTCCTCTCCATACTGTAAAGTTTGAGTAGTTCTGCAAAATCCCTTCACATTTTACATCAATGCTCACTGAAGGGGTGAGACATCCCCAGATACATGTGTGGGCTTTGCAGCTACGCATTTTACTAGCATAGCTCATGCAAAATTAACTGGGTTTGCCTACCGTGTGACTTTCAAAGTCATCGTGTAGATAAAGCAAAAGCAGGCAAAACTTCTTGGTTTGCTTCTCTCTGGGGACTGCTCTGTGCCAAGTATCTGACGCACACCTTAGCAAACAGAGTGGTGCAACACAAGTGGCTCTGTAAAGCAAAGCAATTGGTGCTGAGAACCCGAAGTCCTCAATATAAACACTTCACAGTTTCACTGAAGACAATCTCTGTTTTGATCCTGTGGACTGAAAGCCTCTTCTCAGAGGTTTCAGGAAACAGCTTAGTTTTCATCTGAAAGGGAATTAAGTTGTGCTCCAAGACTGCTCAATGGTATCAACCAAAACAAGGGAAGTGAGGACAAGTGGAAGATTGGCTTCAAAAGCACACTCCTGCATCCCTGCATCTAAAGCTCTGCAGACCAGAGCCAGTCACAAAATAACAATACAAGAACAAGCTTTTAAAGGAAATAGCTTCAGCCGTTTTCCCATCTGACCCCTTCACCATCTTATACTAAACACCAGCTCAGCTGTAGATGTGAGACAGAGGTTAAAACTTTAAATAGAAAGGAAATCACCTTAAGGCTGAGACTAAGACCAGGAAAATTTTGGCATGGAAGGGAAAGTCATTTTGAAAAGGCAGCTGAGTTGGGAGTTGCATTTCATTAAATAGTGACCTGCAAAACATAGAAACATAGAATGGTTTGTGTTGGAAGGGACCTTAAAGATCATTTAGTTCTATCCCCCCTGTCACAGGCAGGGACACCCTCCACTAGACCAGGTTGTCCAAAGCCACATCCAGCCTGGCCTTGAGCACTGCCAGGGATGGGGCAGCCACAGCTTCTCTGGGCACCCTGTGCCAGCGCCTCAGCACCCTCATAGTGAAGAATTTTTTCCTAATATCTAATGTAAACCTCCCCTCTGTCAGTTTAAAGCCATTCCCCCTTGTTCGGTCACTTCATGCCCTTGTAAAAAGTCCCTCTCCAGATTTCTTGTAGCCTCCCTTTAGGCACTGGAAGCTGCTCTAAAGTCACCCTGGAGCCTCCTCTCCTTCAGGCTGCACAACTTCAGCTCTCTCAATTCATCTTCACAGGAGAGGTGCTCCAGCCTCTGATCATCTTCATGGTCCATGTCTCTCTTGTGCTGGGGGCTCCAGAGCAGAACACAGTACTCCAAGTGAGGTCTCATAAGAGCAGAGTAGAGGGGGAGAATCACCTTCCTTGAGCTGCTGGTCAGACTTGTGCCAGCCCTTTTATGTGTTTCTGTTCAGAGATCTCAAAATCCTTTTAGAAAATCCTAATTCCTTTTTTGCCTACAAGTAGGTAAGTCCTAGAAAGACAAAGCAGTGGGAGCAGGGGAAAGAGTGGATTCAAACCTTGCAGCCTCCAGCAGTAGTTGTGCCTGTGCTGTGCACACGGGACAGCCATGCACAAAGAAAATTACTTCACCCAGTAGGAAACACTTCAGGTGCACACAAATGATTGTTGCTTCAAAACTGATGGATGATGGGTGCTCAAAATAGTATTTGAATCCTCATCATAGGTGTCTCAGTTGTCAGACACACACTGACCCACACAGCTAGTGAGGAAAATGGAAGTTTGCAACAAGTGTCATCCACAACAACCATGCAAACTGTGACTTCTTCCAAGAGCAAGGAATCAATAGGAAAAAACAGAACTTCTCTGATTCAGGACACAAAGGCACATGAAATACAGCTTCTCTAAGTGCTGTAAGCCTCAAACAGCAAGAAATAGTTTCCTTGCTCAGTGTTCATAGCCACTTCACGCAAGACACCACCAGCTCTTTCTTAGATTGCTTATGACCAAGCTGTACATGTCTTTTTGAGCATAAATGGCTTTTAATGGCCTTCTCTTTCTGATCCTATGTATTTTCTTGCTGATAGTCACCCACACTTCTAAAACATATGTTGCCATGTCCCTCTTCCTCCACACCCCTGCTACTCTTCCTTTCAGCATCTGAGTTATTCCCCTTTGCTCTTGCCAACAGCAAGTCCTAAGGAGCTCACAAGAGACACTGCCCTCAGCTGCAGTTTGAGTGGCTGGAGCAAGCATCTCCTCTACCAAATAAATGCTGTACTTGCAGAGAAAATTCAATGCTGACCTGAAGGATGTGCAACAAGCTCAGCAAGGGCACTGGGAAATAGTAGTCCCCTCTCAGAAGTTTCTAGTGGTTAGGTGTACATGTTAAAGGACTTACCATGTGATTATGTTGGGGTGGATTTTGTGGAGGACAAAAAGTAAATGTATTTGAAAATGCAAAGAAGCGTGAGCTAATTAGCACATGACAACCTTTATCACAGCACTAAAGGTCTGCAGGGCTCATTATCACTGTATGAGCCTCTTTCTCAGAGGACCCCCTGCTTTGTCTGCAACAATGTGCTGCTTTGATGAGCTCCCTGAACAAAGAGAAAAGCCCTGATGTGGAGGGTGAAACACGAGGAGTGAGGCTCTGTGGCGGTTTAAGGAAGGAAATGAGGAGGCACACTGTGACCCATTGAAGCTGCTGGGGAATCCAGGCAAGGAAATCTGAAATTACGCTAAGAGGGATTTGATGAAAACTGGGGGATTAACACCAAACCCAGCAGGATCTTTGATGATCACAAATAGCAAGCCCTTAGTTTTATTGGCTTCCCTGTGGCACTGCATCCAGCAGCCCAGGCCACTTGGTCACAGCTCACTCTGTGAGCTCCTTCATGGTATGGCCAAGTCTATCTGAAGAGCAGCTCTGTCCTCATGTCCTGCCATATGTGCCTGCTGTGACCCCGAGTGACACAAATCAAGAGGAAAAACACCTTTTTGTGAGGCTACTTTTCAGTCAGTTTACCTGAAAATCAACTGGAGCAGGAGTGACCCAGCCAGCAGCAGCCAGTTGCAGCTTGACCCAACTGTACTGTACAATCCCAGCACTGGGTGGGAAATGCTGGCTGTGCCTGAGTGAGACATTCTTCCCTCGCAGCTGGGCGAGGTAGGCAGACCACACTTCATTATAGAGCTGACAAGAGAACACTGTAATTACATGAACACAAGAGTTATTACCTGGCCGTTGCTGTAAGATGGATCTAAGGTGTCATGTGGAGCGAGGCAGTCCATTAATCTCCCATTGCGCCGGCAGCCCAGGTGCACCAGATCTCGGCAGTGAGCATGGCAGGTGTACTTGCAATCTGAAACACACACACATACACATTAGAAATTAGGTTGCTGCAGGCAGGACCTAGGAGTGAGACACATCCTCATCCACTACGTGTCCTCAGGTAAACTACCACCTCTCGACTGAATCTCCCCATCCGCACACAGAGATAATAACAGTTACATGCTATTGAAGATGCAAATTCACTGGAGCGAAGGTGACAGTGCAGCATACCTCCCAGTGCCACACTGACATGGACATGGCAGCAGTGATGCAGTTTGCTCATCAGGGCAGGGCTGCCTCTTGGTTTTTGCAAGAGGTCCATGCCCCAAACAAGCTACTAGCTGTTGTAATGTAAGCACGAAAGGGGCCGTTCTCAGAGAAGACACAGCATCTATGATTTACAGATAACAAAATTCTACCCACTGTAATCGCTGCTACATGGTTTTATGTGTTTTAAGCTTTAGGTTCTCTTAAGGATATGCACGTTAATATTGCAAACAGAATGAGAGGGTTATCTGAAGCTGATATTAAGCTGGTAAGTCACAAAGTTGTCTTCAGAAACAATTCAGAAATTGCTCTTGCTGACTAACAAAGTCACCTAAGATTAGAAACTTCAGTTCCTGATAACAGAAGCAGATGGCCCCACCTCTAATAAGAAATCAGATGATCATAAGGCCTCTAATCTTAAAGAGAGTATCACTTTAACAGCATTTGCAAAAACAGCCTTTATTTGCTCCAGAGCTTTGTTGCGTTTTCTGGTTTCCTGCGTAAGTTGAGCTGAGTTCAAGATACCACCTTTGCCTAGCACTGAATGGCACTTTCTATCTTTAGGTTTTAAATTGTTTATAATTTTGCCAAAGAGCAACCACTTGTACTTCAAGTGTCCCTGCTGGGAACATTGTGCTGCTTGTTTTAGAACATTCCAGCTGAAACAATTCTGCCATTTCCAGGAATGACTTTTGGAGGAGAACGCTCATTTTCCCTAACAAAACAACATTTTTTGGATTTTTGGGTTTTTTGGTTTGGTTTGGTTTGGGTTTTTGTCATGAAGTTTTACACTTTCCAGATTTATAGCGAAAGCTGAATTCTGGATGGGCTTTTTTGTTGTTCTCTTATCAGCCTCTCAAAAACCTCAGGTTCCCTCATGTTTGATTAGATTCCCATTGAAGTTCCTGAAGAATGAATTCTTGAAGGCTCCTTCCCATTTCCATTCCAAACTCATGAGCAGTGCTATGGCACAAGGCAGCAGAGCGTTCCCTGAAATGCTGCCTCTTTTGGCTAGTGATTGGATCTTTAATGCAAGATCCCTGCACTAGCAGATCATCCAAAAGTAAAAATCCTAATGTGGATAAGGTATTTCTGTGCCTGGTACAGAATTCATGCTGCATTTGCATTAAGGCAGGATTAAACATATTTTGTTTGCCACAGAGTCTGCCAATACAAAGTCGACCATGCAAATATTGCCAACGCCAGTGACCCAGCAGAGTGAGTCTATCCCAGATCAGTGCTTGGGGTCAGATAACTGGGATGCTTCAGATCATAAACCAGGCTGATTATATGTCTATAATATGTCTCAAGTCACGCTGCTCTTGAGACATCAGCAAATAGCTTCCAGCTACTTGTGGAACAAGAAGGACCCTGTTGCAGTGTAAATCAACACACTAAAAGAAAGGCTCTAACTCTCTAAAACCATTGCTGTATTTAATGCAGAATTTGGAAAACATGAAGACTACAGAGGCTAAAAAGGATGGTTAAGGCAGCTTCATGGTGCCCAGGAGGGATGGTAGCTGTCCCTGTGCCCTTGTTTGGCAGGTCATGCCAGACTGCCACAGTTGCTGCCCAGTTTTCCCTGGGTGCCACATTTGAGTTAACTCATCTGATTTTTCTTGAGAAAAAATGCTTCTGAAATCGCACTGTCTGTGCACATTTCTGTTCTCCCCCTGTAATTCTGAGAGAGCTGCTCAGGTTCAACCCCAAAGGGTTGAAAAGCTCATTAAGCTCTTATGAGTTTTATGGAGGAGTTCCCTCCAGAGGGAACTTGACACACTTGTGAGGTGGGCTGATGCCAACCTCATGAAGTTTAACCATGACAAGTGCAAGGTCCTACACCTGGGTCAGAGCAATCCCAGGCACAGCTGCAGGTTGGGCAGAGAAGAGATTCAGAGCAGCCCAAGGAGAAGGACTTGGGGGTGTTGGTCAATGAGAACGTAAACATGAGCCGGCTGCAGTGTGTGCTCACAGCCCAGAAAGCAACCGTATCCTGGGCTGCATCAAAAGGAGTGTGACCAGCAGGTCAAAGGAGCTGATCCTGCCCCTCTACTCTGCTCTTGTGAGACCTCACTTGGAGCATTGTGTGCAGTTCTGGTGTCCTCAACATAAAAAGGACATGGAACTGTTGGAACAAATCCAGAGGAGGCCACGAGGATGATCAGGGAACTGGAGCACCTCCTGTATGAAGACAGGCTGAGAAAGTTGGGGCTGTTCAGCCTGGAGAAGAGAAGGCTGCGTGGAGACCTCAGAGCAGCCTTCCAATATCTGAAGGGGACCTATAGGGATGCTGGAGATGGGCTCTTCATCAGGGATTATAGCAACAGGACAAGGGTTAATGGGTTTAAACTTGAATAGGGAAGTTCAGGTTAGATATAAGGAAGTTCTTTACTGTAAGGGTGGTGAGGCACTGCAATGGGTTGCCCAAGGAAGTGTTAAATGTTCCATCCCTGGGGATGTTCAAGGCCAATCTGGGCAGAGCCTTGGGTGACATGGTTTAGTGGGGGTTGGAACTAGAGGATCTTAAGGTCCTTTCCAACCCTAACTATTCTAGGTTAGAAGATTCTATGATAATCTTCTCCTGGCTAAAGAAGGGAATCCCGAACTAATAGCCATGCTCAGGGCAAGGCAAGCAAAACTCAGCCATCGTGCCATTGTCTGGTGAGGAGGTTACAGGAAATGAGGCATGAATCTACAGGAAACCAGGCTTCCCTAATTCCCCAATGTTCTATCATTGTGCAAACATATATACCAAGCATGCACCAATTCTAAAGATGCATCTTCACAAATAATATTAGAAAAAAATCTATTAGCTACATGGTGTTCTGAAACAGAATTACTTATCAAATTAGGAAACATAATCTCTCAATGCTGTTTTGTCATTTATATTCATTTTAATTTGTGAGTCTATAATATCATTTGTAAGACAAGTCCATAATTTCCGCCTGTCTATTACAAGCATAACTACAAAAAATGCAAAAGCTTCATCTCTGAAACTCTTCTGATTGCAAACTAGATTTTAACATGCTGATTATAAGCAAGACAAGAAAAAAGGATGTTTGGGCTTTTTTCCTACAACAGCAGTACTTCAACCTTTTTTCCTATGTGCTATAGCATTAAACACATTATTTTATTCCATTCATGGCATACAATGTTTCACAATAGTCCATGTAGCATTGAATCAAAAATAACATCTTTTTCTGGTAGTCCTCTACTGGAGCACTCCCAAAACTGCCATGAGTTCAAAAGTAGCTGTTATTCTGGAAAGTCTGTTTGCATCATCAGATTGTGGGTTGTCATATTATTTCTGCTTAGAAAGTAATCAGAACCAGGTGCTTTTTCCTCATGTGGTCTGAAATGAATGCTGTCCTTTGAATTCAAAGGTCTGGGGACTCTAACTGGCCACAGTTGATAAAACCATCCAATGACATCTAGAAAAGCTAACAGGTTTATTTTATTAATGCCCAGACTATCCTGAACACTGAAGTTATTTATGAAAGTGATGCATCAATGCATATTGAATATGCATTCCTAACCTTTGCATAGTTAGGAATTGCAAAGTAAGTATGCATTTATTAAACACATAAATATGCTTTAAAAGTTGCATTGCCAGCTATGGAGATATAATGAAACACCTTATTATTTATTACTCTTGCAGCAACAGCTTGACTACAGGCACAGAAGAAATAAATTAGCACATTTTAAAATCCCATGAAATCAAGATTCCTCCTATCCTGCCTTCAAGGGGGTGAACTGCAAGACTTCAACACATCTGTTTTATGTGAATGTCCCTACCTGATGGCTGGGTTTTCTTCAGCTGAAACTTGATTTTGCCTGATAGCTTGTAAACGGCTGTTCCCATAACTGATTTGCTCCAGAGTGGCACAGCAGAACGGAAGCAAGTGAATAGGCAACCCAACAGATGCTCCAACATCATACCCTACTAATGGAGCATTACTGAATCTGTCAGAGGCAGGCAGAGAGAGGCTCAACAGCAAAGTCTATCCTGCCTAGGAAATGTGTGTGTTCATTTCTATGATGGCCCTGACAAATTTAACCTCCAAATGGGTATGCAAACGTATGTTGTGCCTGAGTAATTGATGCACATGGGAAGTTCAAAGCCAAATTTATATTATGTTTGCATAATTTATCAACCACAGTAACACTGAAGAAGTCTTTATTAGAAAGTGTGAGGAGGGTATACTACTGCGACTGCGTGTGTTAGGCAGTTAGCAAGTGAAATCATCTTTACTTGGGAGCCCGTGGCTTGGTTCCCAGCAATCAGAAAGATTACTGCTGTGCCTGCTGTACAGAAAGCATGCCTGTAAACCCACTTGGAAAAATACTCAAACCATGTAAGGTTCTTAATGCTTAATTCTTAATCAGTATTCAGCCAGCAGGTCACAAGAGGAAGGAGAATGAAGCTCATCAATATTTCTCCTGCAAGGTGGAACAGTACTGTATTTCTACAACACATTGAAATCAACATCTCACATTTCAATTTGTACTTAACATGGGTTGGGTTGCCCTCCTTTTTGCTGATGCTCAAATGTCTGCATTCTACTGTGACACTGAAGTTGTCACCAACATCTTCTTTAGCAGTTTCACTTGAAGCTGCAATGGAATGAGAATCCTGCTTGGACAAACAGCCTTCAGAAAGTGTTAAGCACAGCTGTTAACAGGTGAAGATCTGTAGCATCAGTATTATCTCTGTGCAATTCCCTTTATTTCTGATTATTTATTAGTCTCAATTAACATCAGTCTGAGATTAAAATAAAGCTAATTGTAACCATATTTCCCAGTTGGTGAGTCATGGATGATTTTTAAGGGATCACAACCATTACAGAGGAGACAGACTTCTGAGCTCCTTATGGCCATCTTTCTTCCCAAGGGATCTCTGCACATTTTGTGCTCTTTCCCCGTTGTGGAACTATGCAAGGCTTAGGTCAGACTGTAGTCCAGCAAAGCCATGGGTACTGCTTTGCCACTAAGGTCTTCTGCTATTTGCCTGTAGACTCTGCTTTCAACAGGTACACTGGCCACTGCCACTGGCTGTGAGGCCCTATATGGGATACTCACTCCCCATAAAGAGGATCCTCTCCCATCTTCCCAAGTACAGAAAGATCACAGAACTGGCTTAAGTTGCTTCCTAGGGAAATGCTCTAAGAAGCACACTACAAGTATCTCTAAAAAGACCCTGAAACCATCTTGCTTCTGAAGTGGCAGTGGGGGCACTAAATTAGGCCAGAAGATGAAACCAGATGTGCCTTCTTCAAGCAGATGAGTACTATCTGCTGGAAAGTTTAAATGCCTGTTTGGAAAGCAGGGTATTTCTGCAAATTAGTATGTGAGACTGTTGTTTGACTTACACCTGACTTCAGATTAACACAACACCAGTTTTTCTAGGCTCTCGACTATACTAGCAGTTGGTTTTTTCAGCTGTGTATCCTAGCACTGTGCAATCTGAAGCATTTACATACACACCAGATAAAACTGACTCTCTGCCAGCTTCCAGCCCCATCTGTAACTGCCACAGCCCCACTCAGGGTCAGGAACCCTGGCCGGGGAACAGGATAAACTCCTGTAACAGGCTCTATTAGGAGCCACTCACAGGGATTGAGATAAAATTAACCAGAGTGCCTATGGCAACAACCTGCAAAACCCAGTATTGGCATATATCTGGAACTCAGCAGAAGGCAGGTGTTTTAATTCAAACAGAACAGTCCATGACCCAAAACAAATGCTCACTGGGTTTTGGCCTGCAAAGAGATTTACCCAAGCAGAGTTTGGGTATTGCACCAAAAGAATGCTGTATTACTCATCAGTTTAAGATTTAGAGGTTTTAGATAACAGTTTATCTATCATCTAGGCCGGCAACAAACTGACTTTGCCACATCCAGAGGACAGGACATTTGAAAAGCAGGAGGAAGCTGAATTAATAAATTCAGCTTTCCAACTGCAAAACAGGATGTACTCTGTTTTGGGGCTTTTAAATACCTTTTTTTTGTATGAACTCATCTTATCTTGGTTTGTGCGAGGGGGTTTGCTGGGTAACTGGGAAACACCATGACACATGCATTCTGTGTCATCCTTAGCCGGAGGGTTAGTGAGCCGGGCTGGCTCGGGGAGTGGAAGAGGACATTGCCATCTAGCTGCAAATTGAAGAACTGGGATGTAGGAGTCCGCACGGATGAAGCATCTTCCAGAGACCACTGTTAACCAGGTAATCTGGCAGGCAGCAACCACAGAGAAGGACCCTGACCATTGAGGGAGGATTGTCCACTCTTCATGCCAACGGCTGCAAAAACCATGTGTGAGGAAGGGTTAATGCCTATCTTCGGCTACTAAAATCTACCCTGGTTCTCAGATGCTTAATGTCCCTGAGCATTTGGCCTATGTGACATGGAAACATCAATCCCATTGGTTTACTTTGAAGCTATTAAAGAATTAAAGACAATTATTTTGTTTGTAAAGCTCATTTGTATTTTTATCGATATGACAACAGTCCTGGGTCTTCACCCCCCTTCTAGTGCTTGCCAACAGGCTCCAGCTAAGACTTGTCACAACCTGGGATTCCATACAACCAGCCTATAAACAGGCCAAGGCTCTTGAGAGCTACTACACCTCTTTTGGGCAGATAACACTGCGAGCAGTCCTGTTTACAGTCACCACTCCCACAGAAACAGAATACCCACTATTTGCCAGACCACCCTGAAATAATCACAGAATCTCTTTGCAAACAAGGCTAAAAATGTTTACTTCATGCACTCGAAGTAAGGGTTAAGACATAAATTTGTGATTTTGGAAACACTTTAAAAAGAAAAGCACAGGACAAGGAAATGCAAGTTTAGATTATATTTACTTCTCCCCATACCCTTTATCTGTTTCAGCATCACATCTAGCTGGAGAGCTGGGCCACAGCCCCTCCTGAGACCACCCCAGGGCTATCGTGCTTTTGGGAGCTCTCAGATCTGCCTGTTTCTGGGAAGCAGACTGAAGGGCATAGGGCTGAGCTCTCCTTCCCCAGCCTGAAATGCCTCCTCTCTGTAGGGCTTCCCTGGAGTTAACTGAGCACAGGACCACTACACAGTAATGCCAGCATGTGAAGGGGAGGAAATGCCTCTTTTCTCTTTCCTCCTTAGGTCCTTCTATTGTACATACATCTACAGTATTCTTTAGTTAAACTTCCAGGCTATAGCTTTAAGCTGACTCTGCTTGCACAGCCTTCTGAGGAAACAGTCCAAAATACAATGCACACCATAGGAAATAAGCTCCTTAGGCAGATAACTTCCTTCTGTCCTGAGCTTTGAGACCAAACGTGAAAGGATGAAACTGGGAACAGGAGGTTTTAGGAAAGCAAGCTTCTCCTCCCCAGGTACATGGCCAGTTTTCAGAGGTCCCTTTCAAGGGACACTGTCACGCTCTACCAAAAACCTTAAGATAACCTTAAGGCTTACCCACAACTTATTCTCCAATTCTGATATTAAGAAACTGCACTGAAGTTATGCCACGAAGAGAAAAAAGTTCCCTGAGGATAAAATCCTAGATTCAAGCTGCCCTGAAGGAACTCACAATTATTTACTTAGGTTTGATTTCCCATAGAAACTAGTAATTCTTCTTTTTATGCTTATTTGTGTAAGACTTGGTCTTACAAGATTTGGTTAGGTAACATTATGAACTGCTGAGCAGTCAGAGAGGAGCCGTGGCACTGCACTGAGCTAGGCTTGCAGCAGTGATACGACAGCACAGTGCCTATGATACTAAAATAGGGGTTACAGCCCCTTTCCTCTCACAAATCTGCCCACAGACATTTGGATCCTAACTACCAATCTAATCCACCAGATCCAGCATGTTCCACCAATCACTTGAAAGTGGCCCAAGTTGTCTTTAAATTAAATTAGGTTTTCACATAGAAACCACAGAACGCAGCAGCCCAGTGCTGAATTCCTGACCCTCAGGAGAACAGAGCCTGACTGAGGATGGGGATGTGGGTGCACCTGCTTCTCATGCCTGGTTTCCTTTTTGTGGAGCCTTCAGAAAATGCATTTGAAATCCACCTTGGGCAGAACTAAAGGCATTCAGTGAGCACCTGGGAACACATGGCTACATACACTGCTGCACTGCAAATGTGATGAAAGATAGCAGGAGAATTCCTGTTTAAAAAGGCAAAAATTGATCCAAAGTATTTGCACAGTTCCACTGTGTCATGCTGGTATTTTGGGATTTCTGCTTGCTCTGACTGTTATCCTATTTCCAACATTAAGAGCTGACACATATGGGTAGGAAAAAACCTTTCTCCACACAAAAAAACCCACCCCAAAAACAGTGATATCTCTCTTCCATATGTAAAACCAGGGAAGAGACTGCTTTTTCAAAGCGCTTACTCTAGTGCCCTCTGTTGCTGAATCCTCAAACCAGCCAGCATAAAGTTAACTCGCAATCAGCTCTTTCTCTAGTTTTTCCTTTAGAAGAAACCTGACCAAAAGTAAGAACTGGAAAGAGAAGCATGGTTTAAGTCTGGCTGCCTGTGCTGCCGAGGAGCTTGTAGGCTCCTGACCAGAGGTTTTCAGTTCATGGAAGGGATGGATTATAGAAAAACAGTCCTGAGAGCTCCGAATACTCGATTTATCTACTTTACCTGGCACGATACTGGGAGTTTATTCTGAATTGCTGCTGAAGGATCAATGATTGTTCTATTAGGGGAGATGAAACCAGCAATCATATCCTAGCCAGGCTTTTAACTGACAGATCACGTGAAGTTTGAAAACTTCAACTTTCTGCCAGCCAAAACCTGCAGACTGCTATGTTTAAATGGGAGATGAGGAAAACGTTGAGTCAAACTCATCAAATTAAATGAACCTTAATACAAAAACAGTTGTGCTTGTGCAGATCATCTCTAACACTGCGCACACCTCAATTCTGAGCGTGCTTTTGCATGCCGCATCCAAGCTCAGTCTATGTTTACGCATCAGGCTCTAATGTTACATTATCTCTTTAAAAGGGGTAATTCCGCACTACTAATTTATTAATGTTCCTTTTCATAAATGACCAACCCACAGCTTTTATTTCAGATCCTATAGGTCATCACTCCCACTCTTGATAGTGGGCCTTAAAGAAGATGTACTGGAGAGGTGCTTAGCTTAATGCACAGAGTTGGTCACTCTCATTTCTTCCTCTTACCTTCCTACAAGCTAGCAGGGCAGCAAAGGGATGCAGTGGAGACAAACAGTGTCTTCCAACTGCTGTTGCTTGATATTGGCAGAAGAAACAAGAAATATGAGTGCAGAGAAACAGGACATAAAATTAAATCTTCCAAAGTACTTCAGAAGAGCAAGTCTACAATAGGCATAGGGTGTACTAGCAGTTCCTGGTGACATGGACATCTTTCCTGTTACACACGTTCACTTCAGTAATCCCCATCCAAGCAGTGATTGGGCATATGAGATGAAGTTCAGTCTTTCTTACATTTATCACAGGCTCATAAGCATCTCTCGGTACAAATCAGAATTTTCCTTGGAAAGGAAGCAGAGAAGGCAGAGATTTGTCTTGTCTCATTTAAAACTGGTAGAGCCAAGGAAAAAGGAATTTAGTAAGATGCCACATTTGTCTCATCTAATTATCTGAGAAATTAAATAAAACAACATGTGATGCAATTTGCAAAAGCCATATGACTGGTAAGAGCTGTGAGCAATAACTGCTATAGAGAAAAATATACCATGGGTTCTCTGGACACTGACAGAATGCATCTTTAACAGTACTGCACCTGAAAATACCCCATAATAACAGATGGATTGTGTTAGACCAAAGATCTGTCTAGGCCTGTAGCCTGTCTTGGGAAGAACCTAGCAGCAGATGCTTTGGAAAGATGTATGAGGAAAGAAAAAGGTGAGTATTGAGTGATATTTCCTCCTTATGCCTTTTGACTGTCTGGCAATCTGCAACTTACAAGAAATAAATGAGCCAGAGCCTGTATCTGCATCATTTTATTTAATATCTCTTGATGGCTCTTTCCTCCATCAATTAATCTAATCTCTTCTTGAATACATTTATACTCCTAGCCTCCGAAACATTCTGTATCAGTCAGTTCCACAACTAAATTACGTGCATGTGTATGTATGTGAAAGAGTAGCTTGTTCTAAGCCCCTTGTTTCACCATTTCATTGCACTGCCCTGACTTTTATACTATGAGAAATGGTCAATAACTATGCTGTTTTCAATTCTCCACACTGCTCCTGTTAGTGCTGGAGCATATTCTCTTGCAGCTGTGTCTTACCAAGCAGAAAGGCCCTGGTCTGCAGGAGTTCGCTGATGTCTTTGATAATCCAAAGCCTCCTCTTGTATCTTCAAATACTACAGTATCTTTTTTAAGAGGGTGGGGTGACCAAACTGCTTCATATGACATGTGAGCACAGCAGGGGTTTATGGGCTTTTACTTTATTTCTTTCCTAATACATTCATATATTCAGCTCCCTGTTAGCTTGAACATTGAGAAGAGTCTCTTCAAAGAACCATCCATGTGATTAATTCTGCTTTCAAAGTGATGAAGAAGCCACTGTTCCATATGCACTGTCAGCGTTTTAGCCATATAGTTCATATTTATCAACACTGAATTTTGTTTTAGTGCCCAGTCACTCAGTATGATGTGTTTTTTCTACAGCCTTCTACAGTTATCTTTAAACTACCCTGATGACCTGTTAACACTGATATCCTGCACCCATCTTCCTCTTAATGTTGTTAATAAATGCTTTTTTATTGCAGATGCTGGCACAGCTTCCTCTAGAACTAGGTAAGTGCACTTTCAAGTAATACCATGCAAGAAAAATTAAATGTGTATATATACTCAAAATGAAAAGAGATAAGGAAAACACATACAGAGATGTTTTTGAGAAGGAGACTAGAAACTAACGCGTGCTTTCACAACACAAAGGATCTTTAAATGATACACTTCCATTAATAATCTAACACTGGACACAGGCTATTAAATTATGATTAAGAATGTTAAAATCAAATGGGCTGAAATGTCCACAGTAAATGAACAAATATCAACTGAAAGATCTGCAACCAGTCCTAATGTAGGCAGCAATTTTGTATGTATGGTCTGATGGCAAAAGGCCATCACCTTCTACTTTCTTCCAACCTGCTGCAGTATCCCCACCCATCTCCAGCACTACAGAACTCAGAGCCATGAACTAGATGTCCAGGAAATAGACACAGCAGTCTGAACAAGTTGGGTCAGAAGTCTTGGTTACCCACCCCAGCAGGTCCCTGCAAGACATGACTTGGGTTGCTCCAGAACAGCACTCTCCTGTTCGGCAGTCATAAGCTCACCTCATCTACTACCACGTTAGGTCTAAATATAACTGATGTACATCCAGTACAAGTACAATACAAGTGTACAGACAGCTGCCTGCCACTGAGAGTGTCCTTCTGCTCCCTCTCCCAAACACAGCTAATTAATCATTCAAATGATATTCCCTTGGAGACAACCACTGTCCACCCACATGAGCCTGAATGCTCTAGAGCCACAGCTCTCAGATGCCCCTCCACTCCATTTATCATCCTTGGTGGGCCAAAACTCTCTCCATTTTTCTCAACAATGGATGCTGTCCTTCCGATTACCCCTCTGCAAGCTCTGCAAGCCCTTGCTTGGCCTGACATACCCACCCCACCAACAGAGCACTGCTTCTATGCTGATCCTCAGAAGAGCAGAGGGGCCTCAGTGAACTGTGAGGATGGCCAGATTAACTACTTTTTACTAAAACCACAGGAGACCTATAGGTGCTCACTGGACAGATGCAGGTATCCATGCAAGAGACATGGACCCGGCTATAGAGGTTTGACATGCCACTGGCCTGAGGTAGCAGGGGAGGCAGTAACTTTCACCAGCTGGGTTTTGATAAGAACATAGAAACACAAAGGACATTTCCTGTTCATGAATTTCTGAGCTATGTCATCTCACAAGTGCTAGGTATGCTTCCTCTCATACCCGAACTAAACCAATTAAAGAGGTCATGTCACATAAGAACACGGGTGCTTATAGCCATCATACCTTAGCTGGCCAAATATGAAAATAAGACATGAATTAAAAATTATTTAAACTAAGCCATACTAAATGTACCTATCACGCTAAAATTAGATTGCCCTTCCCATATGTATTATGGATTTGTCAGCTGGACATATTTTGGAGAGAGAGAGTTCAAAGGCTGCCTCTTCTCTTTGTCTGATAAGTTAAATCTTTGTATGTGGATTGTTTTAGGAGCAAATTTAAAGGATATCACCTTAACTCTGTTGTCCTGGTTTAAGTCCAGCCGTAAATCAGAACCCCACAGCTGCTGTCTCATTTCCACCCCCACTTCCTCCCCACCCTTCTCCCAGAGGGATGGGGAGAAGAATTGAAAGAACGTAACTCCCACAGGTTGAGATAACAACAGCCCAATAACTAAGGTATAACACAAACCACTGCTGCTGCCACCAATAATAATAATAATGATAAGGGAAATAACCAGGGAAGAGAATACAACCGCTCACCACCCGCCAACCGATACCCAGCCTGACCGAGCAGTGATCTAGCCCTTCCAGGTAATTGTCCCCAGTTTATATACTGGGCATGACATGCTGTGGTATGGAATACCTCTTTGGTCAGTTTGGGTCAGGTGTCCTGTCTCTGCTTCCTCCCGGCTTCCCCTCCTCCCTGGCAGAGCATGAGACTCACAAAGTCCTTGGTCAGAGTAATGTTACTGAGCAGCAGCTAAAAACATCAGTGCTATCAGTGCTGTTCTCAGGCTGAAAGTCAAAACCACAGCACTGCACCAGCTACTAAGGAATAAAAATGACTGCTACTACTGAACCCAGGACACTCTGTACAGGTTTCTATTTATTTTGCATAACATATACTATTATGTCAACATGACTTTATAGCAGATACTTGACAATTCTGACCAAAAATCCTTCAAAATGAATAAAAATACTCCGTTACTTCAATATTAGAGATGGACTAAAGTGGTAGAACACTAGAGCAGAAAAGTCACCAAAAAACCCAACTGACAGCAAAGAGTAAAACCCACCTTCAGGCTGTGTGAAATACAGTTAGTTTATCATTTTCTCAATAAATCCTCACTTTCTGCCCCCTGAAAAACCCTTCAATGTACATAGCAGGATGGTAGCTCAAACTGATGAGAACCCTCCCCAGCCAAGAGCTGAGAACACAGCTCTGCATGAACCAGTCAGACTTGGCAAGAAACAGGACTACACAAAATCTGACACTGGGGCAGTTTTGCCCAAGTGAAAAACATGACAGCAAGCACTGTGCTTTTCACATTTTCCACAGGATACTATGGAATGGTTTCTGAACAGGTCTAAAATCTGGTTTTCTCCTGTACAAGCATTAAAACTGTCCTAAAGGTTGAAATCAGTGCAGGTTGTAAGATCATCTCTGCCAGGGGTGAGCATTAGCAGTTTCAGAAGGAACTGCAAGAAACAATAACAGCTGTGGGATCTGAGCCACAAAATTATCTCAAACTAATGCCTAATTGTTAAAAATTAGCTTAAACCCTGAAGCAAGAAGATTCATGTCTCTCTCAAAGCTTCTCTTGTAGCATCAATTGTCGTAATATTGAATATTGTATTCTTCCAGACCCTCTTTAAATCTTGTTACATTCCTGGCCTCAGCAGCATCCTCTGGTAATGAGCTCTACAATTTAATTACACACTGAATAAAACATGAAAAAACACACTCCCTTCACCTCCTTTACATTTGTCACCCTTCACCTTCTTCCTCTGCTATGAGACAGAGAAAATGGGAGCTACTTGTCCCTTTTATTCTTTTGATCATTGCTTTCTATGGTCTTAGCATGGCCCTCTATGGTATTTTTTCCTAATACCTTTGTGTTTCAATTCCCCTCCCTGTATGTATGCACTTCATCACAATAAAACTTCTAG
Organism: Melopsittacus undulatus; assembly: GCF_012275295.1. Classification (NCBI taxonomy): domain Eukaryota; kingdom Metazoa; phylum Chordata; class Aves; order Psittaciformes; family Psittaculidae; genus Melopsittacus; species Melopsittacus undulatus. Next base: position 7,266,112 of record NC_047531.1, read on the forward strand.
TCATATGATGTCTCAACACTAATTCTATGAGGATGTTGTAGGAAATAATCCAAACACATTGCAAAGAAATTAAGGCTCCAGAGCCCTAAATACTACACCCTTCCACTTAAGCCTCTTACAAGATGTTATGTACCCTTGATGAAACTAAATGCACTTAAAACATTATCAGCTACATTTTGTACATTCTGAACCATGTCTAAGATATTTTTCTAGTCATTCAGTAAGTAATTTAGTCAAAAGCAGTTATCGAAGAGCACCCTTAACTCTTCTTCCTTCTTTTATAGCTTAGAGAGGAGCAGGGTATCTGTAGGCAATATTCTGTGGCCAACAATCCCAAAGCAGTCATCCAAGGACAGGCTGGAAAACTAAGGTTTTTTATGAACAGCAACCTAATTATGCTTTCATAGCTCTTTCTAAACTTGCATAAAATGCCACTTTCTGAACACAGTGACCTACAACAGTACTGAATTAATTCTCATACTTAAAAACTAATTCTGTGCTTGGGCAGATCTTGTTTCTGGGCCAGGCAGAGAGGACATGGCATCCTGAGACACAGTGACAGAAGCACAAATAAAGGAACAAGTCTGAGGTTCCTATGCAGAGGCACCATGCCCATCTCCTGGTTCAAATGTTGTATGATGTCACACAAAATCTATGACAAAGCATATTAGAGAATGTCATCTCTGCTCTTCCTAACACATCCAGATCATGGAAGTTTCTCTCTTGTTATTGTTCAAACATGAATTTATCTGTTGCAGCATAAGTGGATAAAAACTATCAGCAAGTATTACAGAAAGCTTTAATTATCAGCCGGGTTATTCATGTCTGGAACAAGTGTAGCAATGCAGAACTGTTCTGCTGGCTCATCCTGGCTGACCCAGCCAAAAAATATCTATTAGTGCCAATACTGGAGCAAAACCTGGCAGAAAGGCAAAGGCATAAATAAAGTTGAAAACTCCAGTATGCTGGGGGCAAGGGTAAATCTGTTTGTGTACCAAGGCAGCTAGATGGTGAGTACTGATCAAACCAGGCTTATGTGTTGGAGAACTCTCGCAGAACAGAAGAACAATCTGGTTAAAACATGTTACTAAAACAGGGTGTTTCAGAGTTAAGGAAGCATGTGAGAGATCTGGTAGTTCCTCGAGATCCTGAGGAAAAATCTGGCCACTCAAGAAGAAGGCAGAATGCTCACAGCCCTCTGTGTAGCTAAGGGTTCATGCTACTTGTTGTCTTTGTAAAGACATCACTGCAAACAGGAGCTGTATCCCTTACCTGTGAGAGGAGCATCAGGCCTTCAACTTCCAGTTTATTACAGATGTAGTCAACAAGATTGGCTTCTGTAAAGTTATGAGAAGTTTGACCTGAATTGTCACACTGAGATTTCTTTCTGCTTGGCTGTAACCTTCTGCTAAAATGTCACACTTCCACCAAACACACAATTTCGTCATCACTGTCTCATTGAATGGGTAAAAAAGAACATTTAGGGCACTTCTGACACTATTTAGTTCAAAAGGGATGCATATATACATATATACACATTAAAATGATGGCAGAAAGGCAAATCTTATTCAAACCACTAGATGTAGAGGGAGATGGGGAGAAAACACCCACAAAAAGTATTATTTTAAAGCACTTGAAGTTGACATTGTTTCTCGTTACAAGTCACGGATGCAAATATTCATTCGTGGTACTGAGGGAGGAGATAACTGGCATATAAACATTTTCACATGCAACTCAGCTAGCAATTAAAGCTCTAAATAGCATTTATTGATGTTTTTAGACTCTTATGCTATTACAGTAAGAAAAAGAATCAGGAATGATCTGATGAAAACTCATGATGATTTGATGTATTGGGAAGACTTGAGATTACCAATATTCAAACAGAGGCTTATTGAAGCTTTAGGTTTAGTCAAGGAAAGTTTTGCCACAGGCTTCAGTGAGCTGGGATTTCCCTCTGGATATCTGAAGTCTGTGGACTCCTTCACTTGGGAAGAAGTCACATGTCATTTAGATATCTGGACCAACAGTGTTTCTGTGACAGATTTCAGATGATACATACAACTTGTCCTTCCCTTCCCAGAGCCACAAATCTGTTATTTGAACAAACCCCTGCGAATACACCTGAGCACCAGCTTTAACAGACCACACTAGAGTGAAGAAACAGTCTTTGGGCTTTAAGAGTGTTTATGAGAATGTTAATCTGAGAGATGCAAACACCCCTCTGCTAGAACTAGGCAAGGATCAGAGCACGAAGGTGTCATTAGGAGCAATGCCTTTTACTGACTGGTGATCTGCATTGTAATTCAGCTGGTACGATGGAAGTGAAGGACAGCGCATCACTGCTGAGCACAAGCCCTCTCTAGTTGGTCATTGCTTTGTGTGAACACTGGTACAATGAGTCTTCAGTCAGTTTGATCTTCACATAGACTTCTAGATCAATTAACAGGTTAGGGCAAGTCTAAATAATTTTCTGTAAGGTACTCAAGCCATATTAGAGCTCCTATATACATACCTAAGGGAGAAACAAGGTCTACAAAAACAAGACACCAAATATCACGGGCATTAATAAGAATAAATTATATGGCTGCAAGAGAATTCTTCATGTGAACAAGCCTAATGAGCCTTCCATTGCATTTTCAGAATATTTCCAGAGTTTTGCCTAATGAGCCTCAGAGAATGGAAAAATGCAAACAATGCTGGCCTGGAAAATCAACCAGCTGAAAGGGAATAAATTATCTTTCTCTTTGAATTTCTTTTTAGCAGGAAAAACATAAGAAACTGAAGAAACATAGCAGCAGGCTTACCAGCAGACTTCCAGAGAAGTTTCACTGTCCTCCTCCTCCTTGAACTGCCCAATGATTTAGGAAACCAGTAAAAAAACCGTGCTATCCTCCTGATGGTTTTGCTCAAGTCACTCCTTACTGCCATAGCTGAAAGGGCTCCACAGCTACACCAGGAACAACAGACTCATGTATGCAGACAGAGGGAGGAAAGCCCATGAATACCCACACAGAGTGTGCTCGCTCTGAGCTCAGCGTCAGCCAGCACGTCTCGGGACCACCTGTTAGTCCTAAATCCCCTCCCTCTCCGTCACTCCACTCAGAGCCCTCCAGACCTCCCTCTTTATTACGAGAAGCAGCTATATTAATAGATGCTCTGGCTAAAGAAAGACCACTGCTTCAGACTCTTAACCTGGTACTGTGTTTCCAATGATGTTAAAACAAGACATGTTTTCCACTGAAAGGTTGAGAGAGGCTCGTTTGTTCATCTCTAGCTACCCCTTCTAGGCTGGAAACAAACCCCAAAACTGATACAGACAAGTTCCCTTTCAAAAGCTCTTCATCTAAGTCAATAGACTTTTATCTATAGAGAGTATTTTCAAAGACACTTATGTGCCTTCTATTGTACTGCTAAGTGTATTGCTAAATGTATCTTCATACAAAGGTTCTTAGCAGTATGTTTTATAGAGATTTCCTTAGATAAATGGGACGTTAATGCAACTTCTCATGGATTTTAAGGCAAACATAGAAGTCAAGTTATTCACTGGCACAGTTTATTTAAGAATTGAGCATCTATCAACATATCACTATCCAAAGAAATTAAGAGCATCTCAGTACTTAAGACTATACATGAATCAAGTACAATACATATTAATTTGTAGATCTAGAGATGCTATGAATCAATATATGCCCCTGCAACACTTATCACAAATTCTAGCATAGCCTCTGAACAGCAACTCTATTGAACCATTTGCTAAGCTTAGTATGATTTCCTCAATTATGTCACAAGTTTCTTTTCAGCTTCTCATGTTTGATTTTTTTTTTCTGTAGAAAACACTGAAAATCGAGACTAATGTCATTACAAAACAAAGATCCTTTCATATCAACTTTTAAACTACAGAAAGTAAGGGCTTTGTTACACCAGCTATGTCCACAGCACACAGTTAATAACTCTTCTAGAATTCACAATGTATTTTTCTTCACTAAAACATGTGAAATATTTAACCCCGTTTTATAACCCTGACATTTTTAGCATACTGCTGCTTCTCAGGACACAGTGAGATAGATTGCATTTCCTCTGGTCAGTATGTCTCTGTATACAAATACACATTTCCATTTATACTCTATCTGTCACAATTCTTCAGCCAGTGTCAATGAAGGAGCAGAAGGCAGGACTCAGGCCACCAGACTTTCTTGTTCCGAGCTCCACCCTATCATACCAAGGGGAATTTAGTAGCAAAGTGACAGTTTTAGCAGAAGCAGGAGGTCTGCCACCCAATTCAGCACAGGCAAGAAGCAGGGTTAAAGGCACAACAGCTTACTTGCGTCTTTCAGGAAGCAGCACGGGTTTGAATGCTCAAGAGCACCTGCCAAATACCAAATCAAACAGTGACTTTCTTTTTTTGTGAGATTTATACATACAAACTTTTAGCAAAAATCAAAATGGTATAAAAAAAATCCCCAAACTATTTCAGAGTGAATATTTGTTAGGACAATTAGTGCTATAACTTGGTAAAGAATCCATATAGGTATGTGTGATCGTAAGTAGGATATAACAGCACAAAAGTGTTTTCTTCACCTAACAGAAAATCCTGACTCAGTATTTTTGTTATACTGGTGTTTTATGAGGCTTAAAAATATTCAGTAAAACACGTCAGAATATAACAATATAAAGGGGTAATTTGCTGATGAGAATAACAAACCTGTGGAGGTTTACACTTTACGGTGTTTGGTGCCTTACTGGAGCACAAAATAGACGAGAGCATAAAATGTTGCCTATCACTTTAAGGCAAACAGAACTCATTCTATAAATAAAAAAGTCAGTTGGATGAATATGACAATTATGCTATGAAGAAACCAGTTAATACAGATGGGAACATGGACCTGAATTCAAGCTGAACTGAACAGCAGTGGTAGCCTTGTAATAATTGCATGACTTTTCCAACACCTCACATTCCTAGGCCCTAGTTAAGCCAAAATGTAGAGCTAATGGATGACAGCCTGTCCCCCACAGCTCACAGATGAAGGGTCTGTGATGATGATGAGGGTTCCTCTCAACCTGAAGTGTGAACTTCAGAATACAAGCCACTGTGCTCTGCACAGCAATGAACTGCTGTCAGCCTGCATCAGCTGCATCAGCTGGGCTAAGGAGAGTTCACACAGCCCCTCATGACACAACTCTGCTTACATTACACTGAAGCATTACTGAAGTTAAGCATTCACTGTATTAAAAAGGTACTAGACAGGGCTACATGTGTACCTTTCAATCTACTCTGACAAAGGGAGGGACAGTGCACTGAGATGCTTTCCAAGGAGGGCAGAAGGACCTGAAATGTGAGCAGAGTCACACTCTTGATCCCTGCCTCCCTTTAAGGAAAAAAGCCATGTAAGGGTATTTCTTGAAGCAGATTTCAACCCCCAGGTCATACTCTGCTCATCTAAGCAGTGTGCTGGAGGAGGGGAGGGAATGATCACTGTCCATGCTGCCGTCCCACCTGCCTGGAAAGGGAGGTGAGCAGCTGTCCCCCTGTTCTGCTATGTGGGCAGCCTCTGACCCACTGCAACAGTGCAGAGGTCAGATCTCAGCAGGGCCCTGTGAAGGGCAGAAAGGCCACACGCAGACTCCATGCACGTGGTACCCATCCCAAGTGCTCTCCACTCACGGGCCGGGATGTGTGGCAAGTCACCACCTTGGCAGGAGAGCATTTGTTAGAGCAATGCTGCAGTGCTGAGATAACAGAAGTGAAGTCTAACAGTAAGGAGGAGCACAGACAGTGGTACCCAATGGGGGGCAGATGCAGAACTTTCCCTGCTCTGGGGCTGAACAGTATTTTTCTTCATTGAGGAGTTACTGTCATTTCCACTCCTCACAGCTCTTGGGTAGCAGATGACTGGGATGAGCAAAGGATTTCATTTGCTTTAACTGGAACTTCTCCATTCAGTCTGGTTTCAGGAACAAAGATACACACACATCAATTCACAGCGGAAACTGTGTAGGAAAAACTAAATGTATTGAGGAATATCTGCTTGCCTGCATTAGCAAATGTCCCTATTAGCTGGACTCAAAATGAGTTTTTGCTTTCTTAGATAATAATGTACTTGGAAAATGAGGTGGTGTCTTTACAACATGTCATGGTTTGGGTATGAGACACTATGCTATATACCACCCCAACAGGCAGAGTTCAGTGTGGGGAGGTATTTACAAGCCAGTCTGCACTAAGATATTTTCCACATTGATGGAGTTTGAGCTTCCAGAGAGTGAGGTAGAGACTTCCAGGCCTCCATGGACTGCTTTCCTTCACTTTTTGCCTGACAGATCTGAAATGAACTGAAAGATTTCAGCAATGCAGAACTGGTTTATGCAGAGAAACACCACAACTGTGCACTGGACAGAACTGAATGTGTGAAATAGATTTATCTAGAAATTATAAGCAAAAACTGTGACCTTCCTTAAACCCTGTTCAGCCATTTGTCAGAGTAAATTGTATCCAAGCAGCGAGAGAGGGGTCAGGCTCCAGTATCACTGCATTTGCATGACACTGTCAAGACACAGCATCACAGAACTCAAACTGAAACGTAATGGGTAACATCATGTGTGACAAAGCTATGCAGCTGCTAGGGAGCTTAACAAGAATGCAACACAACTACTAAAAGTAAAGAAACAAAAACTGCTGCATTTCAGCTTAGTTCAGCAAAACCAGCATAATACTTCTGATTTCCAGCTCAGCTGTTCATCCCTCCCTAATCCAAATAAGTAGCTATATTTGTGAGGTTTCCAAAAAACCCTTTGATTCTCAGCAGCTGCACATGCACAAAAAGAAGGGATTAAAAATTAACCAGTGATTGGTGATCTGCAGCTTCCAAAACCTTCCCTCCGTTTGAAAGGTGGAAATTGAAGAACTGCAGGAACCAATCTGATGTAGAACACACTTGTTATCGGATTTCATGATCTACTGCAGATAAATAAGGTTAAAATAGAATGTATAGACACCTTTTTAGCTGTGACATCAAAAGTATTTCACATGTTCAATCCTCTGTTATTAAGGCTCCCAATAATTTATATGCCAATATGTAATAAATATGATACAAAAGTAAACTGACAAGAGGAAGAATGTTGAATGCCTTACACCATGTGCAATGGATGACAGCTATGCTAAGAGACAAAAATACCATAAAAAGATGATGCAACCCAAACCTTGCTGCACATCAAAGTGAACCAGATCTGTATCACTAGAAATTCCCATCCAACATGACTTTCTGTAAAAAATGCTTCTATCCAGACACATTCCTATGATTAGAATGACTTTTTAAGTAAAACAGCAAGAAAATTGGATGAAACTCCTCCAACATGGAGAAGCAAATGAGCATTAAATGAGCTTGAGCAGCATCAACTCCTTTTCATGGGTCTACGGAAGTGTCACCGTACAAGTAGGTAGCTGGCTCCATCTAATTCAATGCAGATGTCTGCAGCTGAGCTGGTTGCCATGGCTCCCTTCACAGTCAGCAGAGAAAGACCAGTGCCCCTTGGGCATATTTAGTCCCATCCTGGAGTAAAGTGCTCTACAAGATGAACTGTGACCTGCAAAGTTTCTGGAGAAGACAGGATGCCAAGGCAGAAAGCAGATCAGAGGCTGGGAGAGTACTTCCTCAGCACTCACTCTGAGCAGCAGTAGGGGCAAGCAGTGGTGTCCTGACCCTTCTATGGCACACTGAGCACATCTTAAGTGGAAACCCCTAAGGTTTTTGGTATGCCACCTCTGTCAGGGACAGAGGACAGAACCCAGAATGGCTGAACCCAGAGCAGACAACCAACAACTGTAAGGTCTTATTTCAAACCTCACACAGAAGCTCTCCCCAAATACAGTGGGATTTTGGTTCATTTTCTTCAGGCCTGAAGTGTTGTTTATTCAAAATAAAATAGGTAACACAAATTCAGCCTATTGATCACATCCCAGTGTCCTCTGAGATGAATTGCTTACTTCTGCTACAGACTCTCTGTTGGGGAATAAATTAATTTCTCCCCTTAAGGAGCAGGGAAGTTTCTTCTGACCAATAGCTCCAATGAAACACATCCTGGATTTTAAGGAAGAAAACCACAGTGCCCAAGCACATTTGTTCATAGCTGGTTAGTTCTTATTTCACTCCACAATATATAGAATCATAGAATAGTTAGGGTTGGAAAGGACCTTAAGATCATCCAGTTCCAACCCCCCTGCCCTGGGCAGGGACACCTCACACTAAACCATGTTATCCAAGGCTCTGTCCAACACTATCCTTAAATATTCTCATGCATTGTTACATGCAAAAGACTATATCTTTTTGTATTTCAACAGCATTTCTGCTTGGTTCTTTTCAATATTGTCTGTTGTACCATACAGTTGTTCCCTGTTTCATTTTGTAAAATTGGTTGTAATTTGTTTTATGTTCTTTTCCAGGTGCTGGAAACGTGCAGAGGCAGGACAGGATGGGCACAAAACTAGGATGGAAGTGAGTGTGTGAGAAAGGGCATTGCTGTGCTTGTTCAGCTGAGCATTGGGAAGGCAATGCACTCCTTCCAGGAGACTGCTGCCAGTACAAACTGATGCACATTGTCATTTTTAATGTAGTTTGGTTGCAGGCTTACTGTATGTTTGCATATAGGCTTGTGCATAAAAATGAAAGTTGAAGATGACTTTAAAAGCTAAATACAGATAATAGAAGTGCAATGTGAAAATCACAGCTCTGTATTAATTTTAGCTTCATAATAGATATTACACTGTTAGCAGTAAACTCAGGAAAATGAATGAACAGCCTTTAGGAAAACCACTTCTGTACATACACAGCTACCCTTTAGAGTATGGGGAAAATCAAACTCAAGGCTGAAACTGGAGAGAAGATACCGAGTTTCCTCATAACACGGTTTGACACATAGGATTTAACTCAGTGGATGACAGACCGACTTGCCTGTGGGCTTCGGGTCACTTTGTGCCAAAATTAGTAGACTTCTCAGTGAGAGATGCATGGAACTATCACTAAGGGAGATCAGATCACAGCAGAAAAGCAGAACTATTTGTTAAACACAGCTGAACCAGTAAGTTTATTCCATCTAATCTGGTCTTAGAACAAAAGTATTCTGATCATTTTTCAGGGTACAAGAAAGCTTTGAGCATCTTTTCTTTAGATCTCTGCAAGGAGCATGAATGCTTAACGTGCTGTTTGCACTTGAGATTAGCATGGGGTTTTATCTCTTAGAACAGTTTTATCTCTTAGAACAGTTTCTTACTTCAGCCATGGCAGCTCTTAGATAAAAGGTGAATATTTAGAACTGCATATATTAATTTGCATGTATATATGTATATATGTATATATGCATATATATATTTAGAATATTAATACTGAAGTATAAATGAAAAATGCACAAAACAGATACAGCAGAGCTGAACTTCCATTGTAGCTCTTCATACTTCCTTCCAAGCTCCTACACTCCCTGTCAGACCGTTGTACCCAAGCTACTCCACATGATGTGCTCTTCCTTTACTGAGCAAATCAAAAAGGCATTTGTCAGTACTCAGTACAGTGTGGAGAAAACAGACATGTCTAGCAGCTCATAAAGCCTCACGGCCAAAAAAAGCATCACTATTTAGTTCCTGTTGTGTGCAGTGCTGACCTGCTTTTAACTGTCTAGATAAAGAAATCCAGGCTGGAGGTTTCTGGTCAACACTACTTAGCAACAGAAGGAAGAGATAACTGTGGTCCCTGGGCAAGAGCTGAGCTCTACTGCTGGATTAACCAGAGATCTCCCAGCTGACCTTGAGGAAGCCACTTCACCTCCTGGTGCTTTCATCTCTCGCTGTTTCACTCATAGCACTTCAGAGCAGGGACTGCTTCTTCCTATGCAAGCATACTGTCTACTAAGCACTTAGTGTGGCCAACAACTCTGAGGGCTTACAGCAAATGCAAAAAAACCCCAAAACCTGAAAAAACCTTCAGCAATGAAACATGTCAGCAATTTATAAAAAATATACATTATCCAGTAAAACTTCAGCTTTACCTTCTTCCCCAGTGCGTTAGAAGTACAGACACTAGCCATATATAAATAGTATGTGGATGCAATGTGATTTATAAGGCACCTGTAGCGATGCTTTCCACAATGCCCCAAACTCCCAGCCAAGCAGTGCTAACCATCTGTTGAACTTTGAGCATGGTAGAACTGTATAAAACCAGCACCAAGCAAAGCCTCCAAAGCTCTCATGTAACAAGGCCAAGTTTCTTCTTGGTTCCCCAAGGCTTTCTTAGCAGGCCGGTATCATGCTGGTGAGTAACAGCAACATTCTTATTACTAATAGCTTTGCTTTTGCAAACAGACAATTGCTTTGATGTTTTATTACACATCTTGAAGACATCCTAGGTTATGAACACCACCTGCAGAAACATCTGTTTTATCACCTTTTCATTAGCAGACTCATTTCTGCTTCCCTATCAGCTCTCAAATACCCCTTTGTTTGAAACCAAGCCTTATGGCACCTGGCCTCCTTCCATCCTGCATGTGAAATGAAACACTGGGCAGCAGAGAGGGCTCCTGCCCCATCACAAATGCTTCTACAGGAGCTTCCTATAGAGCAGCTCCAAAGCACGTCAAGGGGACAAGCAGGAAAGCCATGCAGCATTTTTAGATCCTGTCAGCATTGGCACTGGAATGTTATGGGGTGATTTTAAAACATTTTTCTCTTCACTGCTATGCAACCTGAGTAACAGCTGCTATTGCCTGTAGTCTCCCAGGATTGTATCTGAGAGAGCCAAACTCTGAAGGACACCACAATTAATCAACTGTTGATGAGATGGTGAACACAAGAACAAAGAAAGAGATGCTCTTTGAATCCTTAATTCATTATAAAGGGTGAGAATGAATGGCTTATGGAAACCAAGGAACTCTGTGAGGAGTTCCTGTTCTCTGCAAGCCTGGGGGAGCAGGGTTCGGCTTTGCAGCAGTGGGAGCCCTGTTGTGGCTGCGAAGACCACAGACATGCCCCAGGAGATGGAGAGAGGGCAGCAAGCATTACTCTTGGAGAGCAACCTCATCAAAGCTGATTCCTGCTCTCACCTCTTCCGTCCTCCCTGCACTGGGCACAGCATCCTCCAGCTCCACTAACCCTGTGAGCTCCAGCAACTAACCCGCTGGGGCAAAAGATGACCCACACTCCTTCAAACCCTTTCTCTGAGCTGAGCTCCACTTGGCACAACCCAAACCCTGTCTCCTCCTGCTGCTCCAGCCCCTGTGGACTCTGAAATTTGGTAGTTTTGGATTTGAAACAAAACAAAGAAAGTGTTGGGAACTGTTCATCATTAAACAACTTCCTGGAGAAAGAATGGGAACTGCCACTGTTTCTAATCTGCCCCGCACTTCTCACTCTTTAGATAAACCTCTCAAGGGCTCCTTTGTCCCTGAACACATTTGGTAGTTCAGTTGTAACTCTAGAAGTAGCTTTAGCAACTTAACCTCCCCATTACATGTGATTAAATATGAACGTACTCCTACTGCCCAGGTAACAAAGTCTATCCTCTTCTTTGAAAACATGAAAAAAGTAGGGTACATGAAGCTGATGGTCAAAAGAACATCCTTCTGAAAGAAAATCACTGATCTCTGCATTTACTCCTTCCCTCTACATTTTACCTCCATTTCTGTAAGGGAGAATCTATTTCTTTACCATTCTTGACAGGAAGCATTTAGATAATATACCCTTATTTGTTGTAAGAGGATAAGGGCTTGGGTGGGTTTTTTTTTGTCCCACCAAAATACCCATTTCAGCAGAGAAGAAAAGGCAGAAGGCCCTGACAGACCCTGAAACTGTGCTGTGCTCTTCACAAGGGAATGCCACTCAACAAGCAAAATCCAAACAATGTGTAGGAAAGATATAGAGATGATTCTCAATGAACAAAGCTGAAATGAATGCCTGGTAGGTGTGAGAGGAAGAGCAGGCTTATCTGCACCCATGGGCTTCTGCACCTCTGCAGAGCACCTTGCAACTGGAGAGGCTTCTACACTGGGACAGGTAAGTCTGCCTGTCCACAGATCACACTACACGCAGATAATGTTACAGGCAGAACACCACAGGTACAGCAAGTAACACTATAGGTAAAGGAGGAAACAGGCTGAGGGACAATGGCTTTAAACTGACAGAGGAGAGATTTAGATTAGCTATAAGGATAAAAATGTTTATTGTGAGGGTGCTGAGGCACTGGTACAGGGTGCCCAGAGAAGCTGTGGCTGCCCCATCCCTGGCAGTGTTCAAGGCCAGGTTGGACACAGGGGCTTGGAGCAGCTGCTCCAGTGGAAGGGGTCCCTGCCTGTGGCAGGGGTTGGAACTGGATGAGCTTTAAGATCCCTTCCAGCCCAAACCATTCTATGGTTCTATAATTCTATGATCACTTCCAACTACTATTTAAAACAAATCTATTGACTCAATATTCATCAAATGCACCTTTATAAAGAAATCCAACCACCAGAAATATGACAAAAATAATCTGTTTTTTGTCTTTTTTTTCCTTTTTTCCTTAGTAGCAGGCAACTTTTTGCAGGCAACTTAACAAATACTTGTGAGTCTCTGTTTGCTTAGCAAGATCCTGGAAGTATTGCAGTGTACTGGTGGTCTAACTCCTGCAGTCCCATCAACCTTGCCACACAAACCCAATACATGTACGTGCAACGTACAGTTGGTAAGAGTAATAAGTATCAGTTCATCAATGTCATGCTTTCAACAGAAGCATCCATGAATTCCCAACCATGTCCCATTATTAAATACTAGAAAGGAACAACCTGGTTTTCATGATACAAGAAACTGAGAATTTTCCCTCCAAAGTGCTCTGAGATTGAAAGAAAAATTTAGTGCTAGAAAAAAGAATACACTCTATACTGTATGTCACTTCATTGGAATGAACTGGAAGAACCCTGATGACTTCTGTTTCAAATGACTTTGTGTAGAGAACTGAGGGCAGGCAACGGCATTCTGCATCCGCGCTGTATCACCATGTTCTTACCCCAAATAACAGAGGTGAAAAGGTGAATAGCAGAGCAAGTCTGGACTGCTAGATCAATTAAGCCACTTTTGCAAAGGAATCCAAAACAACAGCAAGAGCTCAGGTACTACAAAGCATCCTTTTCAGAGGTATTTCATTACACTTGGCCTTCTTCCTGGGCTGAGGTCCAGAAATATCAGTGCTGCCCTATTCACTTTTCTGAGAAACAAGTTGCTTGAATAACATGCACCTCTGCACCGCACTGAAACAGATGATCAGCTATCTCCTCGGGACATTTTACTCTAATCCTTATTCCCTAAGTTACATGAAAGTCTTTTTACAACTGTTAGCAGAAGCCTGAAATCAAACTTGTGAATTATGAGCAAAAACCTCACAAAGGCAGAAAGACCTTTTCCTCAGGAGTTCCTTATTCACCTCACTTTACAGTGTGCACCAAGGAGCATACAGAAACCCAAAGACGACCCTGGCCCCACGGTGAAATGCCAAAAGGAAAGTGTAGCCTCTAGTGAAGCTCAACTCAGGTATCTTCCCTATCACTGTGTGGATGGCAGGACAGAAACACCCCAAGGCAACCCCCACTCCCACAAGGATGTCCATCACAGATCTTTTCTCTTAGAAAAGGTCTGCACCTCAATACTTCAAAATTACCCTTTTGATGTGTCCTTTGACTCTCTCCCCAGAGGGAATTCCTCATGCCTTTTAATTCACATCACCAAATTCAGCACCTCTGACTGATTTTGTCTAATGGCAACAATCTTCTGACTTCAACCAATACTCAATGTAACTGAAATCAGTACAATATCTATGTCTTTGTGACTCAGAATCATGACAACTGGGTACGTAGCTCCCTCGTACCTGCAAGATGCTCTTGCGTTTAGCTGTTTGGATGACATAAAGTGAACGCTCCTACCAGTTGTGGTCCATGGAAAACCCAGAGTTACTTGGGAATCTTTCAGCACTATCACACCTTGCCAGACAGATTAAAATCTTTGACCGGTACTTGCGATTTTAACCTCAGTTGTGATCTCTGCTTCACAAGGGATACTCAAGAGAGTACAATGGCATTGCCAGGGAGGTGACTACAGTGGCCACTAATTCACCCATAGTCCTGGATGTATCTGCTGCAGCTTTCAAGGCCAGTTTAGACACAATTCAGATGCTGAGCGCAGCTGCATCTGCTGCCTTTCCAATGCGGGGGACATCCTTTTCCCCTCTGTATTTGCTTACTCACAGAAAAGCCCGTGCCCAGGTGCAGGCCAATGTCTGGCCACAGAATGGATTTAGCAGCTCTGAGCTGCAAGGGCAGCTGGCCACACATCCCTTCCTGCTTCCAAGCTCCTGACACAGCCTCTGCTTTCATTGCCCTCAGCCAAATCTCTTCCTCAGTCTGGCTCACTGTGTGCCTGTAAACTGGGAAAGGATGGAGGCTTCAGCAGCAATCCTTTGGCTACTGTTTCCTTTCACCTCCATAGCACTTTACAGCCTTTAAATATTATATTCATGCTAGGTCATAAATGTTGAATGCTCCTCTGGTACTTACACAGCAATTCAAGAGAGCGGCCTGGAGAAGTATGCCTCACAAAAATGGAGCTTGTCACGGAGGAGAAGGAAAAACATTGTAAGCTCTAATGATCCTGAGAAAACATTGCTGGGAGATATATAATCCAACATGACACTTGAAGTTCTTGCCATGGAGCATTTGATCATAGAAGAAAAAATACTGGGTTTAAGGCCTATTTTCACATCAGAGCACTATAGAACCTGTCAGAACAAACAGTGTGCTGACTTAAATGATAAATAGAAAATACTTTATTTTCACAGCCAAAGTATTTCCATTCCCAGATTAACCACAAAAATAGAGCTACTGTAAGTGACTGAGAACATTAGGGCATAACAGAAACTCTGTATCTCAGCAGAGGACAGTGTGAGGTCATTGCATCTTCTTAAACCGGAACAAAACAATAGGAAAAGACTGACCTTTCTGTCCTAGCTTGGGTTTCAAATGCCACCTGTTAAACAAAGGTGCAATGACGTGAATGAAAACCAAAGCACACAACATGTCACTCCACTGGGGACAGCACTAGGTTGTCCTAAAAAGTGCAGGAGCCCTGGGCGAGGAACACCCAGATAAACAAGCATGAAAACACAGCAGTGTAGCCAAAGGCTTTTCAGACCCAGGGATGGCAAAAGAGGACTTGTCACCAGCACTATTGTGCATGTACTCCTACCATAAATGACTAGGAACATAAAGGAACTAGCAGGGGTAGTTTAGAGTACAGCAGCGGCGACAGATGAGCTGGAAAGCAGAAAAGTTGTTTTCTACACAGGGAAAGGAAAATTCACCTTTGCTGACTGTGAATCAGAGCCCAGAGAGCGTAAGAACACGTATATGGTGAGCATGGGGGATGTGTAGTACAATAAGACACAACCTCAAACAAAGATGAGAGGGCTACAAAAGTGATCAGATGGAGGGAGCACCTCTCCTATGAGGAAAGGCTGAGAGAGTTGGGGTTGTTCCACCTGGAGAAGACTATGGTGAGACCTTATTGCTGTCTTTCAGATCTCAAAAGAGGCCTATAAGAAAGATGGGGAGAGACTTTTTAGCAGGGCCTGTTGTGACAGGGCAAAGGGTGATGCTTTTAAACTGATAGAGGGGACATTCAGGCTGGATGTGAAGAAGACATTCTTTACAATGAGGGTGGTAAAACACTGGCACAGGTTGCCCAGGGAGGTGGTGGATGCACCATCCCTGGAGACATTCAAGGCCAGGCTGGATGTGGTTTTGAGCAGCCTGATGCAGCTAAAGGTGTCTCTGATCATTGCAGGGGGGTTCGGCCAGATGACCTTTGAAGGTCCCTTCCAACTCATTCTATGATTCTTTCCCTCCTCCTTCAAGGACCAGACCACATGGCTTCTGCCAGGCATTGGGAGCCCATGAGAACCATCTGGAGCAGCAGCAACCTTTAAGAGGTGTTGTCCTCCCACTGGGTGGACATGGAGCACTTTTACCCGGCTCACACTGCACTGGCACCCCAACCCACACCATCACCCCGTGCCATGCGCTCACCCCACACTCCACTACCGCCCCGCTGAACAGTGATACAGGGGTAACCAACGTACAGGGGGGTAATACAGAGAAATTGTACAAGGGGGTTAAAGGAATTCCTTTGCTTAAACAAAAGTACCGTCTGTCCTAAGTACCTGCCATTGCCATCTTGCCAAGGCTTTGATTACTGCTGGAGGGGGAGAAGCAGATGCTAGTGCTACTGACAAGGGACAAAAGCAGATGATTGGTTCTACTGATAAGCCGGGGAGAGGCAGACTGGGCGCTGACCAAACCCTAAGGCCATGTGTGAAGGTTAAAAGGTGTAAAGTTTAAGAAGAGGAAGACCCATTTACTTCATCTTGAAGACCCCTGCCCACAAGAGGAAGACTCATTTACTTCATCCCGAGACCTCTGCCCATGACCAGAAGGGGCACTGCGCAGGTGCAAAGGACCTTCTAGCTCATTATAATACGAAGCGGGGATAGATAACAAATATGTATAGGCGGATTGAACAACCTCATGTCTATGTATACCTTAAGAGAACAAATGTAAAGGGAGAACACCCCCGACGTGTGCATGCTTTGGAGGAGCTATCCCCATGCACCTCAGCGCTGAATGCAAGCATACCTACTTTACAACTTCAACTAGTTCTGGAGTCTATCCGCGCATCAACAGCACGGAGGGCCCGGCCTGCAGCGCCAGCCGCCCTCACACCGGGGACACCGGAGGGGCCGGGTGAGGAGCACGTTCCCAGCGCCTCGCAACGGGAGCCATGACCCGGCCGCGCAGCGCCCCGAGCCCACCGCTCCCCGCCCGCTCTCCGCTCACCGGCGCAGCGCAGGCCCTGCCAGAGGACGAGGCGGCAGCAGAGGTCGCACCACGCTCCCGTTGCTGCCGGCCCGAAGCGGTGCGGCGGCTCCGGCGCCTCGAAGATGGTGCGGACGTGGCCGGGCCGCGGCGGGGCCGGGCGGCGGCGGCGGCGGCGGCCGTCAGCGGGAGCCGGGACAGCGTCGGGCGCATCGGGCTGCGGGAGCAGGGCCGCTGGTCGCCTGCACCGCCGCTCGCCTGGGGCGGCCGCCATGCGGAGCGGGGAGCGCCGGACACTGATCGCCTGTCCCCGTGGAGCCGCGGCGGCTGGTGCCTCACGAACACGGCACCCGCGGGCCAGCGGAGCGGGTGGGAGCGCACACACACACAGACACACACAGACACACACGCTCGCTTCGGCTCAGCGCCGCTGCCGAGCCCTCTCTCCTTGAGACGTCTCGGGAGGCACACGCACAGCCCGGGGCTCTGGGTCACTGCCGGTGCGCTGGCCCGTTCCCTTGGCTCGCCGCCGCCGTGCTCTGTAGCGGCTGTAACCTGCGCTGGTACCGGCCCTTTCCAAGGCACGCACTAAGAACGGGTATTGCAAGCAGATGTGACGCCTTTCCAGGGGGTACGTTTTACTACAGCACAGAAACCAGTTAAGGCTCAATAACACACTGCGGGTGGTGACTTCGGGTTTTGTTTCCCGAGCTGAACTCTCCACGGGAAGGGTTTTCGTAACTCCGGCTCCCGAAGCTCCGCCGGTGCCGCCGGGCACGCAGCGACGGGCGAAGGGGAGGGAAGAAGAGGGAGAGGCGGGCGCAGGGCGGACCCCGGCCCCGCATCGCTCCTCCGAGCCCAAGCCCTGTCTGGAAGCAAGGGACAGTGCGGTGAGAGAGGGGGAGCCCGGACCTAGCAAACCTACAGCTGTGGAGAACACTCGGTGAGCTGACCGGTACAGCTCACGCGTTAACGCATTGCCTACTTTAATGCAACCATGCACAGAATTCAAGTGATATAAAGCGGGCTGTAGCCCGGCTATAACGTCTTCAGGATGTGGTGATACAGGATTTATGCACATTTACACAGAAGGTTCCGAAGAATAAAAAGGGGGGGAACCAAAAAAGTTAAATCTCATGACCTGATTTCGTTAAAGGCTGTTAACTGCTCCTAACTGCTAAAAGCTGGAGCTGCTGTAGGGCTCCCGTGGCAGTACAATTGTGCCAGCATCATCTTCTTTCACCATGAGTTGGCAGATGCATTGGCTTGTGCTGTTCCCCAGCACAGTGCAGGGCTAGATGCCAGATGCATTTACTGACACCAGCTCTGCAATGAACTGACAAACCCCACATTGCACAGTATAAATATACTCACGTGTGCTGAAGGGACCCTCATGCTGGCACCAGGGAGCTGGCAAGAGCCAGTGATGCACTTTGGTGAGTTCTCACTGAAATGAGCTGCCCAAGTCACTACTGCAGGAAATGTTTCCCAAGGCCAGGCAGTGGTGACACACCTGCACCTTGATGGGAAGGCCATGGAAGCCTGATCAGTCACCAGCTGCATCCAACACCGGAGATTTCAGGAGCAGAACACAGCTCTGAACAACTGTGGTACCCCTCCTGCTTGTAGCACGCCTCAGCTCAACCTGTCACTGGCAGTCTGCTGTGTAATAGGAGGTGAAAGGTCTCCAAAAGACATGCATCTGCTGGCCAGGCTTGTACCAATGTCAGAACAGCAGACTACACTGGGGGATATATCCCTTACCCCACTTTATTTGTAGTCAATGGAACAAATAACAACAACAAAGCCGTCTAAGCCACAGAAAATTAAAGGGTCATGCAGCCTTGCCAATGGTGAGATTGGCCACAAGAGCTGCCAACAGGTAACCCATTCCCAAAACCCCCTGTTTGACCAATACTGCTCAGTTCCCAGAACACTCTTCTGGCACTTGACTCTCTTTAGTCTTAGAAAGATATTGCCAAACTCAGGACATCTATTGGAAAAGTCTTGGAAAGGTATTTTTGTTTTGTGCACTATGATGTATATTCAGAATCTCAACTCCTTTCACCAGACACCTTCTATGACAGTCTTCAGATGACTTAGGAATTTTGCTCCCCCTTTCTCCCATACTTTCAGCTAACCCACTCCCATTTTCCCCAGGCCAGTTATCCAGACCACAGTCATTTTTTAATCCTTTAGCTTATCTTCAAGTGCCCAGTATATCTTGTCACTTTTTACAAGCCAGTTTGAAGTGCTCATCATGGGGCTGGTCACAGGTAACACAGGTTTTCCTCTCTACAGGCAAGGCAGGGCTCCTGTCCCTAGTGAGAAGCCATCCCTGGTTTAGCTGACCAGCCATGGCTACCCAGTCATCTTATGGCCTCTGTGGAAGGGACTTCATAGGACCAGCAGGCTATACAACTGCTTAGTGGTAGGTCTGTGTTTAATTTTGCCCAAACAAGTTGATGCAGTTTACTCCACATCTCCCGTCTTGTAGGCGTCAAGTCTTAAACCCCCAAAAGCAGTCTTTTCAGCCTTTTTAATCCTTGCCATAGTATTGTAGCCAAAATTATTCTGTAATTGCCACTTCTCCCGTAATAAACTAAATCAGTACTTACAGAGCTCCACCAGTGGACTGTTTCACACCAAGCAGAGACCATGAATGTTGCCTCTGTTACAGAGAACTACTGTTGTTCAGAACACATATCAGCAGAGTGGTTAAAAACAAAAAGGATGAGTGGCTTTACTGCATAGCCTGTGCTGGCGATTCCACTGTACAGGATGCATTTTCTGCACAGCTAATGCAAGCTAAGTCATGGTTTGCTACTTCAGGTTTTAGGCGTTGTATTGTACGTAAGAGAAAAGAAAGAAATGAAAAGGTGATAGTGAAATTAACAAAGTGAAATTATGGAAAGACACAGAAGTAAGTCCACACCGTGCAGTAAGTGGCTGATGATGTATTTATGCCATTAGGTCATTCACTCATGCATTTTCACAGTTTCAAGTAACAGATAATTAATATACTAAGCTAATCCCCCCCAAACCAGGAAAGCCACTTCAGGAGGAAGATCTATATATTACTTCCTATTACTTAATTTGGCAAATCAGCAGCATGACCAATAGCAACAGGACACTTGGTTTGAGCCCCAAAACGATGGCACTACACACCACACTTTGACTCAAAAAATATATTTGCTTCATAAGAATGCAACTGGTAGGTGATGAACTGATTATTTCAAGTTCCTTAGCTACTGCTTAGTTAAAATTGCTTTAGGAAAAGAAATTTTAACAAGTATAAGATTACTGATGTGTTTAGCAACACTAAACCAAGCAATGTTTAAAATGAACATAAAATACAACCAAACATTTTCAACTGTGTATAAAAGAATGCTGTGCATACGTCAATATACAGACTGTATTGTTATGACACTTAACTTCCTTTTTCAGAATGCTTCAGTATAGAATCACAGGATGGTTTGGGTTGGAAAGGACCTTAAGATCACCTAGTTCCAAACCCCCTGCCATGGATGGGGACACCTCACACCAGACCATGTTGCCAGGGCTCTGTCCAGCCTGGCCTTGAACGCTGCCATGGATGGAGCATTTGCCACTTCCTTGGGCAACCTGTTCCAGTGCCTCACCAGCCTCACTGTAAAGAGCTTTGAAAATTATATATTCCAACTAACACTTGATTTCTTTCAAGATGAAGAGCCTTCGAAACAGCAAAGTGTTATAGGCAGTATTGGAAAAAAACCCACAGTTTATGCCAAACTGGAGACCATGATTCTTCTAACACTTGTGCACGTGTGTTACTGACACTCAGTGAGACTGTGGACATGGATAAACAAGAGTACAAACAGGCATCAAAACATTCCAGTTTAACGTGATTCTGGTGTTTTAAAACAAATAGTTCAGAATTCCACGGCTATCCAAGGAAAAACACACAACAAACTGTTGCACTCCTTTTGCATAGCTAGATTTTTTGGGGACAAAGCTTCCAAAGAAAGAAGCCTCTCACATGGGTGTGAAACATACCTGAATTCCCTTTTAATGTTTGATTCTCATAATGAACACTAGAAAGCAGGTCTCTGACATCAGGGCAGTGAATTTCCTCTTCCTTTAACAATGGAAGAATCAACTATAAATTTGATACGTTTCTAGTCAATTTTTTTAAGAAGCAATGAAAACATTCTGTGTTCTGACCTACACAGGTAAGCAGGGAATCAGCATCACAAAACAGATGCTATCAGAGGTTACCACTGTTTAGTTTATTGCTAAATGTTTCACTGTTAAGGATGAAAAATTCTCAATTGGCCCAGCCCTTCTGACAGATGTAATAGAGCAACCAGAAGTGCTGCTGGACACCACTGATCACCCCTGACCAGGTTTCCACCTGAAAAGAATGAGTCCTGCAATAATTTTTATGCTGTTTGTCTGAAACAAGTAAGTACATCTGCAGTATCCAAATAAAGCGAGGGATGTTTTCTGAGTTTCCATTTGTTTTCCTCTTCCCTTTCTCCTCTCCTACATATTTTGGAGCGGACTGTTTTGTTCTGCATCTCTGCAACCCAATAATGTAGTACTGAGAGTAGCAACTACTGATACTGCAAAATAACTGATACTGGAAAATATATAAGTAGTCTTCCTAAGTTTTCCACCTAAGTTGGGTATCTCAGTTGGAAGTCAGCAGTGAGTGTTGTTCTTTTTCATGTTCTAGACTGATGAAGTGTTTTTCCAGTTTTCAGTTTCCACTGGGGCATGATGCTGCCTGTCTCCTGACTGCCCACAAAGTCTCCTCATACCAATTATTAAAAGATTATGCCTGCAAACAGGAATCTGAAAAAGCGATCTTATTTTGAGAACCCACTTTTCTTGTTGTCCTGGATTCAGCAGTAGCCGTCATTTTTCTCCTTCTTAGTAGCTGGTGCAGTGCTCTGTTTTTGACTTTCAGCCTGGGAACAGCACTGATAACACAGATGTTTTTAGCTGCTGCTCAGTAATATTACTCTGACCAAGGACTTTGTGAGTCTCATGCTCTGCCAGGGAGGAGGGGAAGCTGGAAGGAAGCAGAGACAGGACACCTGACCCAAACTGACCAAAGAGGGATTCCATACCACAGCACATCATGCCCAGTATATAAACTGGGGGCAGTTACCTGGAAGGGCGAGATCACTGCTCGGTCGGGCTGGGTATTGGTTGGCAGGTGGTGAGCGGTTGTATTCTCTTCCCTGGTTATTTCCCTTATCATTATTATCACTAGTGGTAGCAGTAGTGATTTGTGTTATACCTTAGTTATTGGGCTGTTCTTATTGCAACCCGTGGGAGTTACGTTCTTTCGATTCTCCTCCCCATCCCTCTGGGAGCAGGGGGAGGAAGGGGGGGAGTGAGCAAGCGGCTGCGTGGTTCTGGGTTGCCAGCTGGGCTTAAACCATGACACTGTGGTGATCAAAAAGAGTTCAGAGAAATTCTGGAAATGCTGTACTCTAAACCAGGCATTTTTACATCCAGTCTGACAACTTAGAGTGCAAAACTTCCATATACAGAGCAGTCAAATGTTTACAGACAGCACGGCACCAGATACGGAGAGGAACTTCAAAACACAGCATGAATTTGTTCTCTCAAGTAGAAGTGAACTAACTTCCAATAGTTTGCATGTGAAGAGAAATGCATTTCTACTCTGTCCTACCTGTGGTTTAGTCCCTATTCACATTTATTTAAAAAGATCTCATTTAAAAGAGCCATCATGTTCTGTGATGATCAGAGTCATTCAGCTGAACTCCAAACTAATAGTAGTGCTTAAAGGAAATCCAAAACACCCTTTAAAGGCTATTCATAAGGTTCAGAGTTTCACAAGTCCTTTTGCAATAAAGACTAACTTGTATTCTGAGAATAAAATGGGCAATATTCAAAGCAAACAAATGTTTCATCAACATTTTTACCTTTAGGACTTCATCAGAGATCCTCCAAGGCGCTCAATTTCCTGCCAAGAGTAATTCTATGCTAACATTAACCAAAAAAAAAAGATAGATATTTCTTTTATATTTACATATTATACATATTTACATTTTCTTTAATACTACAGTTGTAGAGGGAAATAAAACCTGGATACAGATTTTATATCTGCCTTTAAGTGTCCCAACAGTATATTTTTCCCTTTGAAAAAATGTACAAGTCCTCTTCAGGTCCTTTGAACACTAGATACAGTCCACGTTCCGCAGGCCACCATCCATAGTCAAAGCACCAAATCTAAAATGAAAAACACACCAGTGTATTCTTAGGTGATTGTCTAGATTACAGAATGAATCCTTAATTCATTATAATTTATTTATGGGGTTTCCTTCTCCTTGCCATGCGCCAACACATGCGTTTGTATCCAACTTCTATATGTGAAAAGATGGAATAGAGGATGTTATGCTCCAAGTATGGGACTGGGGAACAAAACAAAACCAATTTATCCTGACACCAAACTCAGCTCTATCAGCAATTCACTCTGAAGCTTTCAGGAGATCATTACTTTCACAGAAAAAAAGCAAAGTCAGTCTGTACAACAACAGGTCTGCACAACAAGTCTGTGTAACAGTTGTGATAACAACAATACCCTCTCAGGATTGTAAGAAATATGTTGGCCTCTTTCTCCTCACTGTATTTAAGCAATCTGAAAATTACAAAATAATACATTCAGATTGGTATAATTCCACAGTTGTTCAAAAATGTGTTTAAAAGTGAGGAGGTAAAAGACACCACTGGATCTGCAACAGCACTGTGTTTAAATTCAGAATTAATCTGTGCAAAAGATATTTTTTCTAGCTAAATGTAAGTAACTTGACATAAAAATGCCACAACTGCTGCATCAACATTATTTTACAGTAATGTTTCAAGGCTTTGGGTACTTTTTTGGGGGGTACACCTCAGATCAGCAGTTCAAAACAGACTACAGAATCATCCCTTGATGCAAGTTCTGGATCTACAAAATACATCAAATTAAGCCAGCTCCTAGTATCAGCCCCAAAAGAGAAAAAGATTGCTTGCCTTTCCAAAATGTGATTGTTCTCAGCCAGCTCTTTAACAACCCCTTTCATTTCCTCCTTTAGTTTCTTCATACTGTAGTAACAAGAAGCCAGAAAAAGGTTAAAATTTTTATAGGGACTGCTGTGATTACTCACCACCACCACACAGCTTCCACCAACTTAGTACATACAAAAGAAGGAACAGATAACGAGTTGGTTATTTCCTAAAATGATATATCAATATTGTCCCCTACTCTCTTCCAGGTCTGTGCCACCTCACTTTAGCAATATGAAGTTTCGCTGAAATACAAAATTCTTGGTCTTAATGCAGCAATCCCTAAGTCAACCATATTTGTGTAACAAGTACAGAATATTGCATCAATCAAATTAAGAACTTCTCACCCAAGAGTCATTTCCACTAATGTGTTTGAGCTCGGATAGACTGTATTCATTGTATGCTTCATCCCACTGGAAGCTGCAAACATTTTCTGTGGCAGAGCATCTTGTAACTGTAATAGATAAAAGGAAATGTAAGTTTTAAGTTGTCACATATACCTTGATATCCACCTTGAAATTCTTCAAATTCGCCACTGCTGTGATGACTCGTAAGATCATTACAGTATTAAGGTGGCTGATATTTCCCAAGTTGAGATCATCACAAGTTTTATTTTTTAATTTCTTTTATAAATAATAATAATATTACTGCCTGAAAATGTTTTCATTCTCTCAATTTTGAGGTAATTCTGGTAAGTTTCCATCCTGCAGTCACTGTCTGAGTTTTAACAAAACCTCTTCTTTCACGTACCAGCAGCATCGGCATGCATCCTTGAGCATGTATCCCCTCATCTTGCATATGGAAGTAGTGTTTTTATGCTTCAGAATATTTAATCCTGAGTATTCAGTTAATCCTTTAGATGCTCAGATACCATTATGATAACAGTTACACAGAACACTTCTCAATGAACCCATATCCATTTGAACAGATTTTTTTTGGGGGAATGCTAACACTACCAAAAAAAACCCCACCAAACCCAAAAAACTCCCAAAACTGCCAAAAAAACAAACCACAAAAAACCCCCAAACCAACCAAACCAAAACCACTAAAAAACCAAAATGGCCCCAAACTCCAAATTCATCAGGATTCAAAAAATCACACCGTTCTCTAGGCCACTCCAACATCATGGAAATAGATGACCTTTAAGGTCCTTTCCAACCCAAACCATGCTGTGATTCTATGATTCTAAGCTGCTCTAGTCTGAATACTACACCCATGCAGCCTGTGTTTTAATATGACTGCATTTAAGACTCACTATAAACAACACCAATGACACTAAACAATGTGGAACAGTTTTATCTATGCAAACACTTTACAGAATTTTGAAGTGTTCTACCTCATTTATATAATCCTGGTATTTGGATACCTCTTCTTTGATATCAAAACACTGATTGGTGACAGCCAGTAACTGCTTCCTTGTGTGAAACAGTTTCCTAAAAGAAAAAAAAAGGTTTCTTTTAGGAGCTTCCTGTATAGAAGTGGTGCACTGAACATTACCAAATAGTAATCAATAGCTTGCCTTGTCCAGTCCTCAGCCTTGTCCAAAAATATATCATACTTGCTGACACATTCATCTTTGAATAGAGTTATGGCTTTTGTAGCATGCAAATACAGCTTCTGCCTGCAACACATAAACAACCAAACAGTGTTATATTGCTTTCAAAACTTCATTCCTCTGATTTACTCACTGAAACTTGGAGAACAGGTTTCCGGGCTTAAAATCCCTTCAGCCACCTTTATGCATGCTGTTGTAAGGTATAAGAATTTGACACAATGCATGAGCTAACAGTTTCATGTTACAAAAATATTCCTTATCAGGGAGAAAAAAAATTATTTGAAGCATTTAGTTGCAATTATTTTTATATGAACAACTGGTAAAATGTCTTCTCCGAGTCAGTATTTATCTGAGCAGGTATACTTAAGGAAAAGGGATTCTAAATAGAAACAACAAAAATCCTTATTATTTCTTATTTGCCTTCTGCAGATACTTGGAACTTCCAGCATATATGAAGAATCTTTTGTGCTGAGTAATATACATGCAAGAAGAAAATACGCAGGATTTTTCTGTCAGCTTACATTTATGACAAAATTAAAAAGCAAGCAGATAAGGACAGGAAAACAAACCAAAACCCAGTTCTGTTTGGTGTTGCAGACAGTAATCCCAGTCTACTAATTCCCTTACCATGCTCTGCATTGCACCAGTAAGTGAAACTAAGGGATACTGAGACACTACAGTTCAATGCCTGCTTCTGGTATTTTGTTCAGTCTTGCATGATAGCTATTGGTTAATCACATTCTGGCTATTACGTAACTGGACTAAGCATGCATACCTAGATTCAAATACAAAAACCCAAACCTAGCTGACTGCTGCTCCATTCTCTGTCTAGGGGTAAAAATGACAAAGGCCACCCCCAGCTGCTAAAGGCAGACAGTTCTTAACAAAAACCACTGTCATTTCTCTCTAGGGTGAATCAAGTTCAGTAAGATGTAGCTGGGATCTCAAAGATACCTGAACTGTCATAAGGAGACACTTGTGGTAGAAAATATGCCAGTATTCAAACCCATGAAAATATCACACACTAATGCAATGACACAGTTTGAGTAGTAGAAAAAGCCCTAAAATTTCTTTAATCTGCCCAAGGGAGTGCAGTTTTAAACTGAGCCATGGCTTGCATCCCCGTGCTTGCCTTTTTCCAACCATATCCTTAAGAACATAATATGAACAATAATTTTGTAGTATCTGCCACATTAAATTCAATCCCTCGCTGTTCCAGGGCAATGATGAATCTAAGTCTCAGCATGTCAAATTTGGCTTTCCTGCCCCTACTGTCCTTTATTTCAAGGTAACCTCCCCTCTACTCTGCAGTTATCCCATTTAGCTTTCTCTTCGGGAAAATCAAGCAGCATGGTTTTCGGAATACCAGTGCTTTGTACACGTTAGCTTTCTATCTGTAATCTGGTAGTAACAGCAGGAATTTTACAGAAGCAGTGTCTGAACTCCTATAGCATCCAGCAAAGTCTAGGGAAACACCCAACTGACCAGTCACTAGGAGAATAACTCAATTAGTATTAGGCATCTGTGTATGGAACCGAATCAAACCTGACACGAGTACAACATGAGCAGAACATCTGTTGACAGTTGCTCAAGAGTCAGAGTCACTGGAGTTTAATGGGAGTCCAGACACCCAAGTTAACATGCAGACACTTCATGTGGCCACCTGTCAAGTGACAATTTCACACAGGCATGAAGAACTGCATTAAAATCTATTTTGCTTGCTATAGTTCCTGGAAGATTAAATTGTTCTAGAATTTCATTCAGCCAGCCCATATTTCATTCCTCTGTAGAAAATTATCTTCAGTTATGAAGTCACTTCACTCTTACTGAGGGCTTATTCTTCCCTAAAAAAAGGTGAAAAAATATATCTCCTGGAAGACAGTTATGCCTAGAAAATGAACAGGTACTTCACAGGTATGTAAGTATTTGACATCTACATTTAGAAGGTCTATCAGGGATGAAACTCCACTGTCAGAAAGCACCTCATTACCATATGCTGGCAGTCCTATGTACTTAAGATATTTAAAGGCAATTTTTCACAAAGCAATCCTAAAGAAGTTATAATTTACAACGCGTTCTTGGCAAGAGCCCCTGAAGGACCTGAAAGCAATCATGCTATTTACCAAAGGTAACTTCAAAACTTACTTGTCAAACTTGTGAATTTGTTCTTCATTATAAGGAAGCCCTAGGATCAAAGCAGATGACAGACATTACAGTTTAATTCTATTAGTTGTATTTATGTAAAACTCTACTAAGTACAATTCAAATTTATGAGATTAATAGTGGTGATTCATTCATATGGACTTGAAGATGGTGTCTTACTAAGAAAGATGTACAAACAGGTCAAAGGAGGTGAACCTGCCCCTCTACTCTGCTCTCCTGGGACCTCACTTGGAGTATTGTGTGCAGTTCTGGTGTCCTCAACATAAAAAGGACATGGAACTGTTAGAACAAGTCCAGAGGAGGCCACGAGAATGATCAGGGGACTGGAGCACCTCCTGTATGGAGACAGGCTGAGAAAGTTGGGGCTGTTCAGCCTGGAGAAGAGAAGGCTGCGTGGAGACCTCAGAGCAGCCTTCCAGTATCTGAAGGTGGCCTATAGGGATGCTGGGGAGGGACTCTTCATTAGGGACTGTAGTGACAGGACAAGGGGTAACGGGTTGAAACTTAAACAGCAGAGGTTTAGATTGGATATAAGGAAGAAATTCTTTACTGTTAGGGTGGTGAGGCACTGGAATGGGTTTCCCAAGGAAATTGTGAATGCTCCATCCCTGGCAGTGTTCAAGGCCAGGTTGGATGAAGCCTTGGGTGGCATGCTTTAGTGTGAGGTGTCCCTGCCCATGGCAGGGGGTTGGAACTGGATGATCTTAAGGTTCTTTTCAACCCTAACTATTCTATTCTATGATTCTATGAAACATATTCATTGTTGCTGACTAACCCTCGATTCCTAATTTCCTAGAAGAACAAAGACTGACCTGTCTTTTATGTTACAGTTTGTGTTATAAGTGAATCAAAGAAGTTACTTACTTCGTTCTGCTTTGTCTTTTTTGAACTGATAATAAATATCTGTGATGGAACGCAGCAGCGCCTGCAGCCTTTCTGGACTAGTGACAAAAGGAAGAAAATGAGATATTTTATATATAAACTTAAATACCTATTGATGAGTTTTAAGAACTATGACTCAATGTAAAATTCAATACATATTAAAACAATTTACTCACTTTCTGTCTCTTGGATGCATGCCTTCCTGATTTGCCCAGGTGTCACTCAGTAAACCACCTGGAGAAAGTTTGGTTTTGATATCTTGAAGACTAGTTTCTAGTGTGCCCTGAGAGCTGGAGAGCTATGTAAGAGCAAGAAAGTTCAGTATTACCACTGGGTAAAGTGAAAAATTCCTTGAGGCTGAAAACAAACTGAGCACATTAATGCTATAGACCCATTTACTTCACTGACATTAATTGGAGAAATATGCCCATTATCTGTCTAGGCTTTGCTAAAAGCAGCTAAAGCATGGTAATATTAAAGTAAGAATCATCTCTGATGTTGGCATCTCTGTTACTCACAGAAAACACTTATCATTATTTGGCTTTTTCTTTAGAAACATCATTTTGAGAATGACATAGGCTTTGAAAGATACTTACAAGCAACAGTTTTGTCTGGATCTCTGAAATTTCATCCACTTCCGATGCTTCTAAGTTGATCTGCATCAGATTCTCGTATCTGGCCACAAAAAATGCACAGTTAAAAACAAGCAGTGAATACACTCAAAACATTCCTTGAATCTAGTGTAACAATAACTATCTTTTATACAAAAAACAGTGTTTGTCAAGCAGGAACCATAAAACACTGACAACGTTAAATGGCCACTAATAATGAAAATATTTTAGTTATGAAAAAAATCCTTCTTTTTTTTCCCTACATTTGAATTGCTTTTTAGTTTCAGGCTTCCATTCTTTACTTCCTTATTCATTACTTTTACTCAGCATGTAGTGTAAAACTGTTTCCTCTCATCAAGTAATTTTTAAAAGGTTATCAAACTAAAGCAGTCAATGACACACAACAAATACTCCAGTGCACCAAAATGCACTTCTGAGGAAACTTACTGGAAGGGCTGAGTTACCCAAACCTTGAGGCTGGGTTAGTAGCACCATCTGCTCATATTGATACTTCCCATATGACTATCTCAAGTGCCAAATAAGTCATTTGGGACATTATTTTTCCTGTTGAGTCTCAGGTACATTTTGTTTTTAAAAACACCATCCAAACCAGCTCAGCTGCTTCCAGAAAATACACACTTTGCTCAAGTTCAATACTTCCTGCACCTTTTCAAATAAAAGCTTTGCATTGTCACGCTTTGAAGCATAGCCTTAAAAAGGGAGGACAAACAAGACGATCTTTGTTAACTCCACATAAGTCTTCTGAAGTCAAATACACTGAACATCCTGTCTCTGTAAGAGGCTGAAAGACCACATGCAAACACATAGCAAATTCCTGTGAAAATAAGAACTGCTCCAGTTGACAAGTGAGCATATTATTTTATTTTTTCAAACTGCTGCTCCCAGCAGGTCAAAGGAGGTGATCCTGCCCCTCTGCTCTGCTCTCATGAGACCTCACTTGGAGTATTGTGTGCAGTTCTGGTGTCCTCAACATAAAAAGGACATGGAACTGTTAGAACAAGTCCAGAGAAAGTCACGAGGATGATCAAGGGACTGGAGGGCCTCCCATATGGAGACAGGCTGAGAAAGTTGGGGCTGTTCAGCCTGGAGAAGAGAAGGCTGCGTGGAGACCTCAGAGCAGCCTTCCAGTATCTGAAGGGGGCCTACAGGGATGCTGGGGAGGGACTCTTCATTAGGGACTGTAGTGATAGGACAAGGGGTAATGGGTTGAAACTTAAAAAGCAGAGGTTTAGATTGGATATAAGAAAGAAATTCTTTACTGTTAGGGTGGTGAGGCACTGGAATGGGTTGCCCAAGGAAGTTGTGAATGCTCCATCACTGGCAGTGTTCAAGGCCGGGTTGGATAGAGCCTTGGGTGGCATGGTTTAGTGTGAGGTGTCCCTGCCCATGGCAGGGGGGTTGGAACTGGATTATCATAAAGTCCTTTCCAACTCTAACTGTTGTATAACTCCATGATTCTCTGGGATACTGCTGAATGCACTAAATTCACAAATCAGAACCTACAGCAGTCTTTTCTATGCTCTCAGTGGCTTTCTTTTATGGGGGCCTCGTAGAAAGCATGAAGAAGCTAGCTGAACCAAATAGAGAGTGAACAAGAACCAGTCATGTCAACTAACTGGCTTCAAGAAGAGTTGGGATTACAGCCCTGATGATGTGTAACTAGGCTACAGAGCTATTATTTTGCTTGTTATCAACTTTGCTAATTTCACTGGTTGGGTATTTTGGGGTATTTTTCTTTAAGCAAATCTCTTTGAGCCCAGGTGTGTCATTTTGTACACATTTGGCATGCACACAGCAAATCTGACAAATGCTTGGGTATCTACGATAACTACATAAAAGATGTGCAATTTGCAATACATAGCAGCTCCAACACGGCTTAAGTTTATTCTTAAGTCTATTCTGCAAATACAATGGTTCCAACGTGTATGCATCAATTGCCTTGTGGACATCTGCATTTTCAGAGCATCCTGGAAGCAAGTTTAGAGAATCCCATAACCAAGACAGCATTTGGGGGATCCTGGTGGTAAGTTGAATAGGAAAACAAATACCATAGAAGAATCCCATGAAGAGCCTGTATCAGACTGTGTAAGAGTAACACACCTTATTCTCCTCCATAAAGATGGAGCCAATGATAGTTTATGGGAAGACTGAACAGGACACTGAAAAGGTACTTTAAAAGTGGAAAAGAATTTGTCTGAGAACTGGGCATTGCCTGGGACTTGGAGATGAAACAAAGATAATGAGACAGAATAAATGAAATTGGAGGATGTATTTGATGGTGCAGTCCCTTCTCCTACAGACAGCCTTGAGTGAAAAGAGGTAGGGCAGAAGAGTCTGACCACTGGAAAACATCTGTTTCCTTGAAACAGAAAACAAGAGAAATAAGTGTCTTCTGGGGTCTTTGAAACCTGGAAGTCTTCTGTTCTAAAAGTAGTAATTCTTCAATTCCTCCCTATTTATTTTTTTTCCAGTTTTAAAGTGCTCTAATAAGCTTTCTGCTGTAACGAACTAAATGTGTCCATATGTACAACAGTGAGATTCTGTGATACAGACCTCTGCCCTCTGAATTAACCAAAATAAACAAAAATAACAGCCAGGCACTTAAAACAATGACAGAAGTATTATTTCCTGTGCAGTTTACCTCTGGTATCCCTATGTGCAGTATCCCACAGTGATGCTGACATCACTGATCTAGTGACATCCTAATGTAGCTTTGTTTTTTGGTGGTTTTGGATGTTTTTGGTGGGTTTGTTTTGTGGGCTTTGGTTTTTTACTTCTGTTGGGTTGTTGGGTTGGTTTTTTTTTGTTCAGCTGCTCTATGTTGTATTTCAACATTAAAATTCTTCCATGCAGAAAATGCTAACGTCTTAAATCTGTGAAAGGGGCAGTATTTAACAGTCATCCTTAATAAACACACACAAGCAACCTTGGTGACAAAGGCACTAAAACACTAATTAAAGGAAAGACTTTAGTAGCTTTTACTAGGCTTTACTATAGCTTCTGAAGTCAACAACAGCAGATGAGCCAAGTCAGAGAAGAAATAAGAAAAAGAACACAATCACTACTCAGTAGTAATTATTTGCTCCGATTAGGTTAAGCCACAAAATAAACACTCTAAATTGCGTAAAGCTTAATACTGAATGTGCTTAAGTCAATGTCATCAGCGAATCCATACTGATTCAAACTTATTTTTATACACAAAATCCCTGTAAATAAACATAACTTAATACCACTCTCATTAAAGATACTGAAAAATCAATGCATTCAGTGTAGTGCTTCTACTCACATTTTCTCAGCTTTTTCAATGTTTCTGCTGCAGAAATCCAGCCTGATGACAACCTCTGTCTTTTTGTGAACGATTTCATTGTAATCATCCTTGATTATTTCACTAAAAAGGGAAGAAATAGTCTGTAGGGAAAGCATTCAGCTGCCATCTTACCAGTAATCAGCAATGCAATAATATACCTACAGTAGTAACTGCTTGTAAGAATTCCTATCAGTTAGAGATGCATTAGTATAACCCTCCTGTAAAACTATGCTGTATAAGCTGCTGAACTGTACCTCCATGTTACCAGAGGTTAGACTTAAATTATTTACAAAAGAAAGCAAAACTGCAAATACCTAAACTTACTGCCAAAAAAAACATTTTTGTTTCCTCAATGGCAGAAAGAAGGAAATAAGTCAGAAAGCCTATTCATATTCAAGGAGTAAGGAAAACTGCTCAAGATTCTGGGAGATCACAGAATTATGGATTTATTATAAAGGCATATCTCAATTTCTTTTAAAAAGAAACAAGTACAATGAAATTCCATCATTTGCTTACATTAGCCATCGTACTCCTTTTCGCATCAGCTCCTGGTAAAGCAGCAAGGAAGTGGCAACTCTACAGGCATAACAGATGATACCTGTTACTGCCTGGTGGAAAACACAAACATTAGTACTAATCTGGCATTCTCTTCACATTGTTTCAAACCAATTAGTCACTGTTAGGGATGAAAATAAGTCTCTATGAACAAAAATGACATCACTTACTCTTAGGATTTACTTTAATTTCTGGAAAGTCACAAGTAAATTTCTTCAGTAGTTCGGGAATTAAACACAGCATTAAAAGAAACTTGTAAAAATGGCATTATTTTTAAATTCTAAGGCTATGGACTCTTCATCCACCTAATTCCACTTACAGATTTGCTGATTTACTTAGAATTGTGAACAAAATTTCAGAATTATAACTTAGAATATTTTAATTCATTAATATAAACTGATAACTTTCTCTTCATTCATTTTAAAGACTCCTGATGTTCAAAGAGAGATATGCTTTCAGGACTACCATGCCTGAATACAAGGCTTCCCAGCAGCCAGTATTTTATAGGCATAGCATAAATGGTGGCCACAAAGTCAAAGCATGGCAATGCATCCATCCAGTAGCTCTAGAAAAGTGACCGAAAGAATGAAACAACTTCTACATATCTCCCAGATTCTGAAAATTTACAAAAGGCAAAAGAAATTCCACTCTGCAGAGTCCTAGAGACTCCTCTCTATCAAAAGATGAAAGTTGTTTTTCTTACATTAAGTTTTGCACCATGATAGGATGTTACGAGTCCTCTAGCTAACTTCAGAACTCCCAAGTGACCATCTCCCTCTCCTGCAAGCACTAATGCAGTAACAGAGCACCTGGACTTTAGAAGCCTGTTTTGTGGTTTTATTTTGTTTTTAATATACAAACATGTTTTGTATACAAAGCTTTAATATACTTTTGGAGCTCTTGTTAATAAATACACTTCTGTCAATCAGAATCCTCACTAGCATGCTGAAACTCTTTTTAACATTAACATTCATCTGAAAATCAAATAGCTTTCATTTCAGTATGATTATGTGAGACAGATATATAAATTGAAACCATAATTACTCACTTTAGCCATACTGGCATCCCCATCCAAATCATAACGTTGATGTACTTTAGGAAGTAAAACTGAAACACAAACCAAACATCTTTATTTTATTATTTTCCATAGGAGATTCCAGAAGTTCAGGCTGTTTCCCCTCCCCATGCTGTGCACTAGTTTTTACATGTATCAACATGGATTTTCATCTAATCTGTAACTGCCTTTCAACTTAACGTGGTTCTCATGCACACCTTTAAAACCAGCCATTGTCTTAAGCACTTTAAGTAACTTAGTATCTTCAGCAAACTCATTTACTTCCTTCTCCAGACTCACTTTTGAACACACTTCACAGCACAGATTTCACGTAGATCTCCACTATCGATGTCTCTCTATTGAGAAAACCAACCACTTATTTCTGTTCTTCAGCCCTAT
The DNA here is from genome assembly GCF_012275295.1 of Melopsittacus undulatus. Lineage (NCBI taxonomy): Eukaryota > Metazoa > Chordata > Aves > Psittaciformes > Psittaculidae > Melopsittacus > Melopsittacus undulatus. The sequence continues at coordinate 7,300,587 of NC_047531.1, forward strand.
GTTTGCCCATGTGGGAGAATATTCCCTCTTATCTTATACATAGATTCACTGAGACTCTTAAGGGTAGAACTTCAGAAAATGACTTTTTAAAATCTAGGGTAGCCTCTATCAGCTGAATCTACTTTGTTCTCACACTCACTGACTCCTTTAGAAAGCTCTGACACATACAAAGGCACTGTTGATCCTCCCACAAACAGCTCACCTACCCACCCTCTTCAGCACCTCTGTGTGAATGCCAGCTGGCTAGAGCAGTCAGTATGTAGGACACACTGACAAAAGCACTACTGACTTCTCAAGTGCAGGCATAGCCCTCAGCTCATCTCTTACACAAAAGGGGTCTGGCACAGGGCCTTCTATAAGCCTCTCAAAGATAAATGCAAAATCTTCATTTCTTCTTTTTTCTGTTATGGCATTACCTTGTGTTCCAAGCAAAGGTAAGGTGTTAAGACCTCCTATTAACTGAAAGGCTAACCACACTCATGACATTAAAAAACAGGAAGTCAAAACCTGAATTTCCACTTACTGAGTAATGGAACAAAAGAACCAACTCAAAAAGAACCAACTCCTTTCTACTTATTAAAACTGTCATGCTTCAAAATATTTCAGTACTCCATAGGCCCCACTTAACACAAAGATGCTCAGGTACCCAGCACTAGGAACAAACACACCAGATATTCAGCATTTTGGGGAAATAAAAGAAAAAAGGGGGGGGGGTATAGAGGGAACAAGTGCATTCTTAGAACTTCAGGTATCAAAAGAGAAAACTTTCAAACACTATTTCTAAGATGTAACAGCCATAAGACAATAATTAAATAACTCAGCCTATTACAGAAGATAAGAAAGGGGAAATAGCTTTCATATACCTTCTTCATAGATTAATCCAACAATGCTCACAGGTTCCCTGCTTACTACAAAGATAGGATTCTCCTCAGTCGTTCTGGGGAAGTGCTGTGCCAATCTGCCAGGCTCCAGTATTAAACGCCGGCCTTCGTATATCAGTTCTTGATTCTGAGATGGTATTTTTGTCTGTTTGTAGACCAAATCATGAAATATAGTAGCTCTATAATACAAACAATACATTCAGTAGTAGTTAGACTCACTGCAACAGTGCAATAATTCAGATTTTGCATTACTTTGATAAATGTCTCGTTTACTTCTGATTAAGAGCTAGTTGTACACATAAAACATTTGACTTAGAAGCAGAACAAAAAGCAGCATGCTGCCCAAGCTTGCTCTGTTACAAAAACAAATACTATTTCCTGCAAAATATCAAGCTTCTCTTTCTACCTCTCATTTTTCACCAAAGCATGTCTGTGTAAACAAACTTGCTTTGGCCCGGGCAGCACTGGAGGAGAGAAAGGAAGCATACTTTTGTTTCCTCAGGCATATGCATTCCTCCAAAGGAGATGGATAGTTTCTCCAAGAAAACTTCTGGTGTTTTATATGTCAAAAAGCACACACCTTAAATTCAGCTTGTAAACTGAGAGCCAGATTATCTCCAAAAGAAGAGTGAGAAGGAAGACCAAAGACACTCTGGTGTTTTATTACCAGCGGTCAATGGATACTAGGCATAATAATTCATAACAAACCTCTTCTTCCCCCACATTTCCAAAAGAAGAAAACCCAAACCACCCAACAAACAAAACCTCCCACAAAATAAAAACCTTAAGCACACTAACATGAAGGACAAATATGCCTCCTATGCGGCACTAGCACACTATCACTTCTTAATACTACAGCTAGTATATAAATAATCACGAAGGTAAATAATAATAAAGTAAATGTTAACAAATAAAGTACAAATAGAAGTTTGAGCTCCAGGCAAGATTTCTCTGCAAAAATAGCATTTGGCCTCTTTCACAATAAAAATGACACAATAGAAAAATTGAAAAAGGCCAGAACTGTATTGACACGTTATGAAATAACTGTTCACATATCAGTGAATGACACATCCTCTGTATTAGTTGAAGTATGGCAGAGAAAAGACACTTATTTTTGTATCAAACTGTAAACCAGACTTTACAGCTTTTAACATCAGCACTCGATGACCATAAAGTGAACTCCATGTAACTTAGGATCCTAAATTGTACCAATTACAACTTCAGAGCCCCTGTAAGAGCTTTTTATGTCAGACACAGTTGATGTGCACGTTCTGTATTCTTGAGGACAAGATAAGAAAAGAGAGAGCTAAGCACAAGTCTCTGGAAAACTACCTTGTCAGTAAGTAAGGTACACAAATGTGGGATGAGTTGGCATCCATTAAGAACATACATTGTAACACATCAAGGATTAAGTCTGTGTCACTGATGAAGACCAAGTTTAAGATCAACTGATCTGACCTTTAGTGATTTTATTTTTGTTCAACAGGCTTCTATGCAGTGGTACTGCAGGAAAATTACACGCTTCCTCAGATAAACTGCAAAGGGAAGGCTACTGGAGTTGTAACAGTGGTGATTTGAGCTCACAGTACAATCTGCCTGAATGAAAACACAGTAACAAAAACAGAGAACAAGAACACTTACGTATTATAGCTGTGAATATAAACTTTGTGCAAGGTCATCTGCTGTAGTGAAAAGATGTGGATTATCATTCGGTGCAGTATGTCACTCGTCTCTGCAAAGAACTGGTCAAACCCCCAGCATTTTTCCTGGTCTGCTTCAAGAATGTTCACGAGGACAGGTGTGAGCAGTACTTGCAGACCCCTAGAGGACACCAGGAAGATGTGAGACAACTTGGATCTACTTGGATCTTTTCACCTTATACACAATTGCAACACTTCATTTTACTTGTCTCACGAATGTAAATCTGAATTGCAAGAAACATTATGGATCCCACTTCTGTGTTATCACAAACAACCTCTTCGAAGTTTTAACATTATGCACCCCTCTAATGGGACTGTCAGTGTGCTTATAAGCCACTGGAACTTGCTTTAAAACAGTTTGACACACAGCCCCATTAGAGGTCAGTGGATGCTGTACTTAAACTCACTTTAGTGCTAAATGTATAACAGTAAATACTGTTCAAATATTGCTTGAATATATTAGCATGAACAGATGTTTAATGAAGTCTGCTTGCTTTATTATTTCAAGCACTTCAATTATATGGAATAAGAAAAGGAAACAACTGAGCATTATCATGAAAAATACATGTAAATTGTAAGTTCTGCACACTATAAACTAATACATGGATATAAACCAGACTTTCATTCTACACCCCTTATGGATCCCCATTTTTTGCTTTCAGAAACATTTGTTTCTAGAATCTGTTCACAGAACAATTTCTTTCTCCCTCTACCATGTAAGAGCAGTAACTTTAAAATACTGAGGAAGTCTCAGGAAGATAAATAGGTAAATGGGCTATGGGAGGTGTTTTTAAGATCATATTGAGATCTCAGATCTTCCATGGCTCTTCCTACTGAGGATTACAACACATGAAGCAAACATATGATGATAAAAAAAATGTAGAAGATGCTATGAGAAGATGTTAAAACATATTGATGTGATTTTTTTTAACCCTCCATGGCAAAAATGCAAGTCTCTGAACTGTCTTTTCTTATCATTTCCTTCCTACTGCCTGATCTTTGTAATGTCTGAAGTCACATTCTTGGATGAATGAATCTTCATACTCTTTCCTGAGGGTGGAGAAAATAGAGTAATAATCTTTCTTCTACTCATAGCACATCAGATTCTCAGGTGCCCATTTGTAAACTAGCAACCATAAAACTACTTGGATGGATGGGAAGGAAAAAACCACTTGAGAACCTAAAAGTAGACTGTACTGACCTACTGAAGAGTTCAAAGAAAGCAACTGCAGCAGTCAGATCTCTGTTCCAAAGATGCAATCCTGAGAGAATAATTGGAAAAACCCAATCAAGTAGTGTTGAAACATATTGTGAGAAGTTCAAACTTACTTCGAAAGACTACAAGAAACAGGCATCTCCCGCCTCCACTCAATTGGTCCATTTTCTGCTTTCTGTACTCCAGAAATAGCACCAGAAGGCTTCTCAGTGATTATCTTGTACCTGTGATACATTATAATAATAACACAGACTTCAACTACTACCTCTTACACACACATAGGTCTGGTAACTGATCCTCAAAAGGCATCAATAATAGAAATAGAAATAATGGGCTGGCCTAAATTGGTAGGTGGTGCAATAACTGGGAAGCTTTACTTACAAGCTGACAGAGAGTGGTGCTAAAACAGTAAACAATGAAAATAAAACACTTTGGGCTGCGTGGAGAAACACCTTGGCCTACCTAAGTTTGGGAAAAACTGATGAGAGATTTCAGGAATCACTGAAGGAAGCTGATTTGTTTTCTTTTCTACAAGTTTTAACTGATTTAATCAGAGTCAGATTTCCAAGGCTGTTCAAATTAGGCATTTACATGACTAACTTTACCATATTCCATGGCAAAAGATGACATTTAGCCACACAAAATCACTTGGGGATAAAGAAGGAACAGGAGATGGACTCTGAGGAATTACTTTAACTTGGAAACATTTAGCAACTGGCATACAATTTGGCATTGTCTAACTTTGTACTGATCAGGCTCTTATTTCTCAAATTTCTCATTAAACAAATCAGGAGCAATAGGCTTTTTGCAATAGCAAATTTCAGTTGTGCTTTCCCTTTTTGGAGGACAAGATACATACAAACTACGTTTTCTTGGCTTATCTCTCAAGTAGATACAACCACAATGCCTGTGAGATGATCACAAGATGGGCAGTTCCTTAAACTAAGAAAAGAAGCTTTGCAAGGAGTACCAGTACTAGGATGTTACTGGCCTATGAGAGGTCCCAAGTACCACCCTGCTTTATTTTTTAAATGCAACACATAGAACAACAAAACAGAACTAGACTAAGGCAAAACAGGAACCAATTCCAAACAGCACAGCATAAACACAACTTCAGTCTCACAGACAGGAGCTATTGTTATCTTCACCCACTGTCCACAACCATGCTACTCAAAAAACTTAAATCTCATGGGTAGTGCATGCATTTCAAGACTGCCTGGAAAGACAATCACTTAAAAGACAACAAAAATTTGCAGCACTGGAAATCTGTTTTAAAATGCCTTGATTTTGCCTGAATATCCAAGTGATATAAACCACAGTGCAACAGACCAGCCCAGTACCATGTGAAAGAAAGATAGGTGGAAAAACATCAGTATTTTGGGGGAGCTCTGATGCTTAACTCAGGTTTTAAAGTGCAACACAGTAAAATCCTGGTTGAAGCAGAGTATTTGTACTGGTTTTGGCTGGGACAGAGTTAATTTTCTTCATTGCAGCTCATACAGTGCTGTGTTTTGGATTTGACCAAAAGTGTTGATAACACAAGGGTGTTTTAGCCAGTGCTGAGCAGTGCTTACACAGCATCAAGGCCTTTCCTACTTCTCACACTGCCCGCTAGTGAGCAGGCTGGGGGCAGGCAAGAAGTTGGAAGGAGATGCTGGAAGCTGACCCCAAGGGATATCCCATATCATAATATGCTCAGCAATAAAAGCTGGGGTGGGCAGTTGTCAAGAGACTGAACCGACATCAGCTGGCTGATGGTGAGGAACAGGAGATTTTTTGCACCATTTGTTTTTCTAGGTTGTGTTTTGCTTTCAGTTTGGGGGGGGGGAAAGGGGGAGGAGGGGTAGACTTGTTGGGTTTTTTTTCCTTAGTGGTTTTTGTTTTCTTATTAAACTATCTTATCTCAACCCACCAGTTTTCACACTTTTACCCTTCCAGTTCTCTCCCCCATCCCCTTGCAGAGGAGTGGGCGAGAAGCTGTTTGATGCTTAGCTACCTAGTGGGGTTAAACCACAAAGTTAAAGAATGTTTTTCCCTAAATATTTTCACTATTTTAATGTTTACTACATGTGCGTAGGATTTTTGATACAAAGCATGTCATGGACTGACATTTTACAAACAGATAAAATTCTCCTTCTAAATTACCTACATCACTTCCTTGTTTCTACGAGGTCCTTCAAAGGGTCGGAAAGGCAAACTCCCTGTTGCAGCATGGTAAAAGGTCACCCCTATGCTCCACAGATCAACTGTTGCTCTGTACTTTTTCTGATGCTCTTTCCTCAAAACTGCTCGCTCGTACATATCAGGATGCTAAAGGCAAAAAAAAACAGGAAGAAAAAGAAGTTGGAATTGCTTATGAACAATACAAAGAACAATACCCTAATCTACCATTTCACAGCAAGGTAATTTGTCATTCTAAACTTTCAGATCTTTAATCAAATAGCAAAGTTGTCTTGTATCAAATAATTTGCTTAAATCATTCTGACAGGATATCACAAAAGAGTTCCTAGGTATGATAACCACTTTCATTAAAGGCCTACAAAAGTATACAAAATTTTAGATAAATTGTGACTACTAGAATAAAACACCACTAAAAAAAGAGGTGAAAGCCAGTATTGCTCCAGATGGCTTTGAAACAAAAGAAACCAAACTAGAAAAAGATCCATAGCAGAGGAGAATATCAGTTACAATACTGCACGTGGGAAAACATGGCAGGAAGAAAACTGAGCCTAAGATGCTTATATTGATGCCACTCTGCCTGCCTCCCTTCAGTTAACTAAGGTGTCAAGTGAATCTTAACTACGCAAGAGCTCAAAAACTGAAAAATATCTACAGAGATAAAGGCAAAGACACTCATTACTAAAATACTGCTGTTCTTCCTCTCGCAGAAGGCAGCAACGGAGGCTGGACCTAGAAATTATTTAAAGGCTACTGTGCTCAGATCAGCAGAAGATCTGGCATGACCTAACGTGAAAATGGCTTAAAGTTGTAAAAACAATTCCAAACAGGCCAAGCTTTACCTATTCAACTCCTATCACAAACAAACCTGGGCTTCAAACAGTTCAAGAGAAAGTGAAATCATATGAGCTTACTAAATATTCTTCTGTGCCATAGAGAGAAACAAATTGTTCATCATCTTCAAGTTCTCTTGCAGCACCGAAGTCTGTCAGTTTGTAAACAGACTGACCATCTTCACCAATAACACGCATTATGTTGCCTGGTTTGATGTCACGATGCACTATTCCATTCTCTCGGAGATGATTCATCCCAGCCACTTCCATTAAAAAAGATAATACAGAATTTATATATACATCTTGACACAAACTGCGTAAGCACTGAATTGTAACTGAGGTGATGAAGACATACGTTTTTACTTTCTCACTGGGAAACAGACATAAGAAGGGACACTCAATTAACAAAAACACCAGGATCAGAGAATATCCTGAACATTTTTACTTTCTTTTTCTCCAAGCAGCTAAATGATAGTATCTCCTGCTCTCGGCAACATCTTACTATTAAAGTAACAAAGGGAAAGTTCTGTAACAGGCAGACACAGGTAAGCCTCATTATTTTTCTAATTGACTCTTCTGAGATTGTCACTGGGCATCAGTCTAACATGTGACAAATAATCCTGAAATAAACAAAGAATTATAGCAATGCTTTAAACAGCAATGCCATCTTAATGCAGGTATCTATATCATCTAGAGACAAGCAAAAGATGTGACTCCCATATGACCATATTCATTTGCTCAGTTAGTTGACAGTCATTCAAATCTCTCATCTCTTGCCATTTCAAGATAAACACAACAGGTATGACTTTGTTTCAGTCGATAAATTAGAAAAAAGAGCAAAGAACAAAGTCTACATACCCACATCTCTCAAAACGATTAAGAACTCAGACTCTGGCAAACCAAACGCATTAGAAGGCTCCTCTAAAACTGTGTATAAACTCCCACAAGGACAAAATTCCATAACTAGTACTTTGTGTCTAGTCGTTGTCTGAAAAAATAAAATTAAGAAGGTATGCCTGTGACTATTGTGAAAACAATGTCAGAAATTACATGTAACCACATCATCTTAGTTAAAAAAATAGGAAAGAAAATCTATAACTAGACAGCAAATCCCATTCTGGAGATCTTCAAAAGAAGTGTAGGTTATTTATTTATATTGTTTCGTGTATTTTAACCTGGAGATGGCAGAAAAAATTAAGAAAGCCTCAAGTTCTAGGCACTTAGAGGGTTGACAGCAGTATTGATAGCTGGACAAATGAAGAACTACAACACAGAAGAGCAGAGAGCAGCAATTGTCCTTCCTTCCTCTTTACTAATCTCAGCATCTGGGTCATTTCAGCTGACGAGTCTCATTCTCGGCACAACTGCAATCCATATTAACATATAGTTCTACATGTCCTATGTCATTATTTTAGCTGGTTGCAAAGCAAAAGCATCAAGTCATCAGGATTACTGACACACCTCCCACTATCAGTATGTATTAAATGTTCATACATGTAGATAGCTTAAAAATCTTTATTCAAGTTTAGGACAATGGCTTCTTGAGATGGCTTTGAAGAACCATAATCTGTGCAAGCATATTCTTTCAACAACCAAAACCCAGTGGTGGTTGCATCAGAGTACTTATATCACCATATATGTTACCATTCTTTAAAAATGTAACTTCATCCTCCATAGTTAAGGATAAAGAAAAAAGACAGTTCTGCAGTTATTACCATGCACATAAGATTATAACTACGATTCATTACCTCTTCTTCAATGGCAAACAGCTTGACAATGTTCTTATGATTTAGTTTCTTCAACACTTCAAACTCTCGCATCTGAACATCCACGGGACGAAGGAAACTTAGGCTGTTAAAAACTTTGACAGCATATAAATCCCCAGTTTTCTGTTAAAAACAAACAAATTACTAATCAATCAGAGGCGTAAGTCTGTAAATGTATATATGCCATTATCCAAGCATTTTGAGATCCTCTGTTGTGCATATGAGCATGCCCAGATTACAAACAGCTCAAACTAGCATTTTGCGTAAGGTTAAAATTAAGATTCTACTAAAAAAAGTTGTGTATATCCTGGTTTAGTTTAACACAGACTAGAAGCAAACAGACTAGCAGAATGGAAACTCAGTCTTAGCCCACAAAATCTAAGTGCTTTTAAAAAACAAAGAACAATCAGCATAAGAAGGGCTTCACATTTAAGAATGACACATAAACTTTGCTGAATAATAAAATTTCAGCAAGAGGTAGGCCACTTGCATCAATCCGTAAGAGACACACATGCTTCAGTTGAGAATCTTGGCTTGCTTAGGAGACAACTTTCAGAAGCTGAACACTGCTCGTTTTCTTTATTGTTCTGTTTATGCTCATAAAGCAGCATTTTAGTTTTTCAAAGAAGACAGTGTCAGGCACTACATACCACTCATGCAAAATCATGTAGCAATTCAAACCCCCATAATAAGTAACAGGAGCACAGACATGAGCTCAGTCAGAGAATTCAGTTTTCAAGTGGGACTAAGCCTCAACATGCTCAGGCACCCACAGCACCAGCTGAGAGTGCGGTTCTGGTCCCTTTTAGGGCGAAGTACCTCCCTGAAACCACTCTAGGAATAAGCATACATTAGCAGCCATGTGGGTGAAAGATTCCTGCTAAGGACAAAGCCTTCCTGTTATACAACACACTTACATGCACTACTGGTGTCCAGAGAAAAGTTTTCTCTCACTGACAAGTTGCATGTCACATACTCAGACTAGAGGCTGATGAGAGGTGCAAGCATGAAAACGTAAGCTTTAAAGGGGAGTCATTCTGTGAGGAAATCCACTTACCTGGAAAAGCACATTAACTGCTAAATTATTCCTTAGTGTTGCTTCATGGTTAAATGTGGAATATAGAAAGCACTGTAGCTTATATATAACTTCACTCTGATTTCACACAGACTGTCATTACTACAACAGAACATTATTTTCACAACTAGTCTTATCTTCATTTTGTGAGATATACCATGAAGTTCATAGGAATAGAATGACCTATGCAAGTAAGGTCATTTTAGCTCCTCACTCAGGTTACAATATACACATCAGTATAACATTTGCATGGTAAAACTCCTCAAAGATGTTCTATTTTGTACTGATTAAAAATGGCATGTCACCAAGAAAATGGTGTTCTAGACATGTATGAAGCATTGACTTAAGGCCAAAGACTAACAGCAACTTCATCCAGTAAGATAATATGTTAAGAATACTGAAAAATAATAAATATCACAAAAAATGGTTTTTAAAAAAATAGGGGAAAACTGTGAAAAGATAATTTAACCAAGAAAAAAAACAACGTATCGTGTAATGTAATAAAAATTGATGAAGACTTTCATTGCTATTTAAATTCTTAAATGAGGAGTACTTTTCCCATAAAACCAAAGAACAGAGGAATGAATCATAGGATACTTAATAACTTTTCATATTTTACAAGGACAAACAGTACAATATTGGAAACAAATCCACAGAAATTACTGTATAGAACTAAATTGATTGGATAAGTATTAACAATTAAAAGTTAAGAATTAATATTAGCAAAGATATATTTGTTTTAGGCTTAAATCTTTAATTTTTTTGTTGATTTCATGATACTACTCACATATGGAAAACTAATCAATTTTATATATTACTCAGACTAGCAATTCCTCACCAACCTTGTGTCGGCCCCGGAAAACATTGGCAGTAGCTCCCTGCCCTAGGATGTCAGACAACAGCCAGAGGTAATTCAAAGTGCTCTGCATCTTTGCTCTTTGATTAGACAGTTTTCTTTTTCACCTTAAAAACAAAAGGTTAAATACATGGAATCATAATTTGGTAAAATACACAAAAGGGACTTATTTTAATTAGAAGGAACAAAACTCCAACTTAACCACAACTCCAAAGACATACAGAAATAATTAAGAACAACTAACTAGAGGAATAAAAGATGAAACAGAACCAAGCTCAACAATCAAACTAATGTCATAGATGCAACACCTCTCTGCATTTGAGATCTTTACTCCCCAAACTTTGTTTAAAAAATCAACTGGAAAAGTGAAAGCTTTATAATCCCTTTTCTGTTGTACATAGGTGTTTAATGATACAGTAACAAAAACTATAGAATCATAGAATGGTTTGGGTTGGAAAGGACCTTAAGATCATCAAGTTGCAACCCCCCTGCCATGAGCAGGGACACCTCACACTAGACCATGTTACCCAACGCTTTGTGGAGACAGTCCTTTGAACACTGCCAGGGATGGAGCATTCACCACTTCCTTGCGCCACCTGTTCCAGTGCCTCACCACCCTCACAGTAAAGAACTTGTTCCTTATACCTAACCTGAACTTGCCCTGTTTAAGTTTAAACCTTGTCCTATCACTACAGTCCCTGATGAAGAGTCCCTCTCCAGCATCCTTGTAGGCTGCCTTCAGACACTGGAAGGCTGCTATGAGGTCTCCACGCAGCCTTCTCTTCTCCAGGCTGAACAGCCCCAACTTTCTCAGCCTGTCTTCATACAGGAGGTTCTCATGGCCCTCCTCTGGACTTGCTCCAACAGCTCCATGTTCTTCTTATGTAGAGGACACCAGAACTGCAAACAGTACTCCAAGTGGGGTATCAAGAGAGCAGACTGAGTCAAAACCACATGCACAAGGTCTTTTGAAAATCAGTAACACCGGTGATCCATTCCATTATTGGGTATATATGCCAAAGAATACATATTAGAGATGATGCAGATATACATATATATACAGATACATCAATTTATTTTAGATATATATATATACACACACATTTACTTATTTAGATTGCTTGGGCTCCAGAAGTTGCACTTCAGTACAACTGTAAAGAAACTGGACTACCTACTTATGAAAAGCTATTTTATGTGGGCTAGATAAAAGTCACAAGTTAACACAAGTATTTTCAGCTACTCATTAGGACAACAGGAAGAAATCAAGGGACATTTCTCCCATTTCTAAACTTCACATTTGGAATGTCACATCTTTTCTACAAAGACAGTCTGGATTGCCCACCCTTCATGAAATGTAAACTATCAGATGCTCAGGTTTTCACAGATTCAAAAGAAAGAGAAAATATGTTTGATTAAATTAAAATTATTAAAAACAACATTAGAACTACCAGAATTTTCTCCCCTGTCAAATCAGTAGGAGCTCCAGGTGAATGCCATTTTTTTTTGTTAATTAAAAAAAACCTGATTTTGCCATTAAATCTAGTGAAAGGCTATAAGATCAAATATGCAGCTTCCAGGGTAAGGTCCTACAGCAGCAGCTTCTTCTCAAACCTGGCAGCGGATCCCTGCATCTGCCTATGTTAACCAATAAGAAACAGCTGATCCTCAAAAGAAACAAGCCTTTCCTCTAACTACTAGAATGACAGCTTTCTGTGCATGTTGTTGCAAGAAGATGGTTGGTGCTTTCTGAGGGCTCCCTGGCACACAAGACGAAACCAGCACAAGCCTCATGGTGTGTACTACAGGAGAGCAGAGAAAGTTGCAGGCCGGTCACCACAGCACAGCTCTCTCATCCTGCTCCAGCCACCCACTGAAGCACCCACCTTTGCACTGCTCCTGATCCCACCCGTGCCACGACCCAGACACAGGAATTGTCTCATGTCTTTGAACACATTTCTCTATGCACACTAACTGCAGATTGCATACTTTCATTCAGCTATTTGCTCACAATAAGATGTGGAGTTTCTTGCAAAACTGTCCCAGAACATCCAGGTTTTGGAATCGTTCATTGGGATTGTTGGCAGTGTTCATCCAACAACATGTTGCATACAGAACTCAACGACACAATGCAAAGAGCTCACATCACTCTACATTCAGTATCATGCAGAAACACTAAATCTGGATAAAGTTCTTAATATAGAGAGGGAAAAAATGTTCCACCTCAAGTCTGAACCAAATAAACCTGCAACAGCACATCCCAAACCCCTACAATTCTCAGTTAACTGTGACAATTTGCAATAGCAGAACAATTCAATTTTTCCCAGCTAGCAATTACCATAGATGCCAGAGTGATCTGTGATGCAGACATAGAGGTAAGCAAGAGGTCTGCATGGAAATAATGCATAGACCACTCTGTAAATCACTTGCAAAATCTCCAATTAAAAAGTCCTTCATAATTAGAACTCCACTTGCAACAACCCAGCTGGCACACTGCCAGTAAGCACATATTTTGTCATGTATTTCAGCACAATGTTCATCAAACTCATTCCAAGATGCAGAAACATAATGAATCCTTTCTAAGCAGAGAGGTAACGTGCAAGAGGATCAGGTAAACAGTTTCTTCACTGATGTGTGTTCTAATACTAAACTTTTAGCAGCCCATTAGAGACTGAATTATTACATTGCCTGAAGTGATAAAGATGATGTAGTTTATGTATGAGATCATCCCTTTACTTTCTTACTTTCGAATTAAATTTGCATGAAGCTCAGTGGGTGACAAAAAACAGGAGAAGCCTGCAACAGATGAGCTTGAATGGAATCCAATGGATTTAAAAAAAGCCCAACAAAACAGCAAGTCACTAATGGGTTCTCAAGGTCTGGGTTTTTCACTTGTAAAACTACAGATATAACTATGCCAGTATTAATCCCAGCGTATAGACAGACATAGAGCCAAACCAGAGTCAGTGTTGCACTATGACCTTTTTTTTGTCAAAATAGTATGTTTATAATAATAATAATAATAAAGTCTACACTGTTCTGGAGGAGTCTTCAATTTTAAAGACTCATTTAGCTTTTACTCTTCAAATTATAATAATTCGATTGAATAACTTACATAAGGTGTTAGACCTCCTCTGATTTCCTTTCTTAGACTGATTCAGAACTGATCTTTGCTTGTTCTGACTTGATTCAGCTGGATTTCATATTTTCCATTATCTTCCTAAATCAATTCACTCAGTTTCATATTAAAATGCACACATATATATATATATAACTGTATGTTTGGTCCTATCGATAGATTTAATGCTGAACTTTCCATTTTTTCAAATCTCATTTATGGTCTTAAATCTGATCCTAGATGAGTCACAAATTCCTCAGATCTGCCCAGTTCTCTCTCCTACCAGCAGGGTGAGTTACTGTCCCCCATGACTCATTAACACTGCAACGGTTGGGGGGTGTTTTTGGGGTTATTTTCTCTTTTTTTTCCTGCTCTGCTGATACTTACCATTTATTTATTTATCAGCAGGGGCGGTTGTAATAGAAAAAGACTGCATTGCTACCGTGACATTTTAAACTCCCAGTCTTTGAAGCAGAAGTAGTGACTGCTTCTAATTCATACAAAGAAGTGTGCTGATAACTCAGGCACGTGGGATAAGCACACAAAGCAGGTACTTCCCCTGTTAACAGCTGCAACTCCAGGAGAGTAGGGCAGATGAAGAAGTTAAAGTGAAGGCTCTTTCTGCCTATAAACAAGATCCCATTTGCCACCAAAGCAAACAGGCAGAGTGCTGAGGGTCTGAATAAATGTTACGTTAGCATCACAAGAGTCTGATAAACACAACGGCTTTACCCTTCCTGTATACCCTCTCTAAAGAGAAAGTTAAGCATAGGAAACGCCCACCCATCAAAGTTCCTGTTTCCTGCATGTAATCACCTCCCGGGAGTTTCCAGTCCAACATCCAGTATCTCCATTACCAGACACCCTGCCCGAGGTCCTGCTCTGGAGCACACGAAGCAGGACATGCAAAGGCCCACAAAACAAACGCCAAGCTTGGCTCCAGCGCTGCTCAGCACCACTGCTCTTGGCGTTTCCAGTCCGTAACGGGGGAGGAGGGCTCCGCCTCCTGTCAGTGACAGCAGCTCCTAGAAAGCTATGGGGGGCCACAGGCCCACCCCAGCCACCAGCCAGCCCCGCATTCAGACGGGTGCCAAGGGCACGGTGCAGCACCTCATCTCTACAACAGGACATCCTTCCTGAAGTAAAAGTTTAGCAACTTCTACAAACACGAAGGCGACACCGCTACCTGAGGAACGCTTTAAACAAACCACCGCAAACATATGCTTCGCTTGGCTTCCCCCCCCACCCCCTTCCAATTACAAAACTAATAGGACGGGTCTTGACCTGCCGACATTCGCCAGGCTAAAAGCCATGGAGACCAGGGCAAAGGACGAGCTCCAGGCACGCCGCCGAGGCCACAGGCCGGCCCCGCTTCGTCCATTCCGGTCGGGGGCCGCTCCGGAGGGCAGCCCGCACAGCCGGGTCCGCTGCTGCCTCAGGGGGCTCCGCCGCCGGCCGCGACCCTCCTCGGGAGCCGGCAGCGCCCGGGAAGGCCCCGCCGGAAAACGAAAGCAGCTCACCCCGGAGGCAGCGCGGAGGGAGCCGCTTCCCCGCGGCGGCGGTGAGGGGCCGCGGTTCAATCCGCACCGCCTCCATTGGCCGCCCCAGCTCCACACAGCCTCCCCGCACCCTGCCCTGCCACCGGCCCCACGCACCGAGACACCTCTCGCCCTGCCTGCCCAGCGCCCCGGCCGCTTCCGGCTTCCTGCAGCGGCGCTGGGAAGGCGGAGCGGCAGAAGCACCGCCCCGGCGGCTCCCGGCCGGGCTGCGCTGCTCCCAGCACCGAGGTAAGGACGCGGTGGGGTTTGGTCACCGTGTTATCTATCCCCTCACTGAGGGGATGAGGGAGCTTCGGCCCTGAGGCGAGGGGACCGCGGAACAGGGAAACGTTGGGAAGTGGAAGTAAAATGTGCCTTAAACATGGTCCCTCTGGAGCTTTTAGATCCTGTGCTGTTCAAAGCGAGCTCAGCCCCGTTCCGGGAGGATTTACGTGATGGGGTTTTGGCTGTGTAACCGCTTTGAGCGGTGCTTCCGTTTCCTCGCCCCCTCCTCAAGCGGGGCGGCCGCGCTTCCCTCTGCCCGGGGCCCATTGAAAGTTACAGACGTCCCAGAGCCTCATTGGTGCTTTCCCAAAGGATATCCCGGAGAAATGCCTCCTCGTCCCGTGTAATTTTACCCGGTTTCACCCTTTTTAAACTTCACAAGTCTTAGCATTTTTCATACATTTGTATTTTTACTTAAATGTCTGACAGCAGATTTACTTGCCGGTTTATCTGTTGCCTTTCATTTTCGTCTGCCCAGTAATGCTGCTGTTCTAATAAATGGTCTGTATAGCTTGTATAAGGAAAGAAAACCTTTATGATTGATGCATAATGTAATTTCAACATAATTATGGTTGGAAAATAGTATTTCTTTTTACCCAAGGCTGCCTTTCAGAGTCACGGAATGGTTTGATTACCTTAAAGATCATTCAGCTCCAACCCACTGCTGCAGGCAGGGACATCTTCCACTAAACCAGGTTGCTCAAAGCCGCATCCAGCCTGGCCTTGAACACTGCCAGGGATGGGGCAGCCACAGCTTCTCTGGGCACCCTGTGCCAGTGCCTCAGCACCCTCCTAATGAAGATTTTTCCCCTTATATCTAATGTAAACCTCCCCTCTGTCAGTTTTAAGCCATTCCCCCTTGTTCGGTCACTTCATAACCTTGTAAAAAGTCACTCTCCAGATTTCTTGTGGGCTCCTTTTAGGTACTGGAAGCTGCTCTAAGGTCCCCTTGGAGCCTCCTCTTCTCCAGGCTGAACAAGCCCAGATCACTCAGCCTGTCTTCACAGGAGAGATGCTCCAGCCTCTGATCATCTTCATGGCCTCCTCTGGACCTGCTTGAGCTGAATGTAGTATTTAGGTGGGGTCTCATGAATGCAGAGTAGAGGGGCAGGATCACCTCCTTCTACCTGCTGGTCACACTCCTTTTGATGCAGCCCTGGATACCATTGGGTTTCTGGGCTGCAAACACACAATGAAGTCAGCTCATGTTCAGTTTCTCAACAAACAACAACCCTAAGTCCTTCTTCTCAGGGCTGCTCTGAATCCATTATCCACCCACCATTTATTTTTGATCCTCTGTAGTTCCTGTTTGGAATTATCATCTTCCCAAGTCTTAGAAGCCTATTCTCCTGAGAAACTGATACATAAAAGATAACAACCTTTTTTTCATAGGCATTGTTCATTACAATTGTCATATGTTTCCTAGGCTTTATCACAAGTTCAAACTTCCGCTGGTTCACTTGTTAGAGGGCACTAAGCTTGTTCCAAATTCTGCTTAGTGAAACTGATAAACTCTGATACATTTTATGCTGTTATTGTAATTGCTTAATTAATATTCCCCATTTTTTGCCATTAGAGCTGAATTTCATGATGATTCTGCACTATAGAGGGAATAGCTCCTCACCATATCTGTGTCCTGTCCTTGCATCTTTCAAAACACTGCAGTGCTCCTCAGCAGTTATATGGTTTATTTCTGCCACCCTTTCCTCTGTACTTAGGTTTTCAAGCCTTTTTTTTCATTAGGTACATACCCAACAAGGCAGCGTTGTCTTCAGAAATGTTCATCAGCTCATCCATACACATTTTAGCAAAAGCCCTCTCAACATCAGGAAAATGCCACTGAACTTTCCTTTGTATCTTGGACATGTAATTACTTCCACTTTTGAATAAAACCAAGCTGTTGGCTCAGTGTATGTTGATGCTTTTTGGAACTGGTCATTATAAATCATAGTCTCATTCAGGCTGGATGGGACTTTCGGAGTCTCTGTTCCAAAGAGATGGTCAGCACTGACTTCAGACCAGGCTCCCCAGGCCTTCCTTCGCTTAAGACCTAGGGTATCTCAGCTCCAAATAGCACCCTGCCCTTGGCCACCACTGTTCTCACTGCAGTTACCAGCCCCTGGGCTTTCCCTAGGTCTTGCATAAATGAAGATGATTCATATGGTTCACATGATTCAAATTGTCCTTTTTGTTAGGGTATAATTTGTAAGATAATCAGTGATCCTTATACAAGGAGGATCTTCTCAAGCCTTTAAATGTTTCACTGCATGAATCACAGAAAACAGTATGTTCAATGTAGCAATAGGAAAAACTGATGCCAAAAAGGAAAATGTCATTAGTTTAACTCCAGAAGTTTTTACTTTGCTTCCTTCTACTTCTTTTCAATGCATTAGCAAATCATTAGTAAAACAACTGGTATTCTTGAGCTCTCTTGTATTTGGATTCTCATTCATATTCACAAATTCAGCAGTCTGGACCTGAAGTTCTGACAGATCTGGCCAGAGATGACAAGAAGAAAAGTTTTGACAGGTACATTGGTGACAAAAGGAAGACTAGGGCCAACTTGGGCCCACTTCAGAAGGAAATGGGAGACCTGGTTATCCAGGATATGAATACGGCTGAGGTACGCAATGGCTTTTTTGCCTCAGTCTTCACTGACAAGTGCTCCAGCCGCATCATCCAAGTCACAGAAGGCAACGGCAAGGACCTGGAGAATGAAGAACCACCCACTGCAGGACACCACCTAAGAAACCTGAACATGCACAAGTCTATGGGACCTGATGAGATGCATTCACAGGTCCTGAGGGAACTGAAAGATTAAGTGGCTAAGCCATTATCCATTCTATCTAGGAAGTCATGGCAGTCTGGTGAAATTCCCACTGACTGGAAAAAGGAAACATAACCCCCATTTTTTAAAAGGGCAACAAGGAAGACCTGGGGAACTACAGGCCACTCAGTCTCACATTGGTGCCCTGCAGGACAGTGGAACAGATCCTCCTGGAAACCATGCAAGGGCACATGGAAAATAAGGAAATGATCAGTGACAACCAACATGGCTTCACTACGGGCAAACAGTGCCTGCCAAATGGAGTTACAATAGGATTCAGCAGTGTCAAAGTATAGGAAAGAGCAAATAATTGTTTTTAAATTCTTCAGGCTGAAGCAAATTTGTTTCTCTGAACATCCAGGCTACCTAGCCCTTCATCCTGCAGGATACTCTTACATTTATGGATGTAAGGGCAGGGTACAAGTTTTTAAGACAGCCAGGCTGATGGCTGCCACTCACAGCTTGCTCCTGCACTCTTTTCAATCCATTCCCACCTGACACCACAGTAGCAGACAACATATTTTGAGGGGGAAGTGTTTCTGCCACTTCAGCTTCCTGAATAGCTACTTATGGAGTTAGATGAGATTTGGCACAGGAGGAAGCTACAGAGGGATAGTGGGAATGAGAGAGAGCCATCGATTTGGGCAGCAGCCACTTCAAAAACTTTTCTCATTAGGGTGTAATTTAACTACAGCTAAAATCATGCTCTATGAGACAAACACCATAATCAATTATACTAACAGAATTAATAAGTGTAGGCTTTTCCCCTGCTTTTATGCAGTACTAAAAGCAGCAGTACTACCTTACTTCCAAGGGCAAAAGTCTAAATCATATATGAAAACTGAGAGTGACTCCATTACAGTGACACTGTAATTTAAAACCAAAATACCTTTGCTGAAGACAGTAGACCTTTGCTTCATAATCTGCCTAGTGATAGCTCTTCCCTCTGTGTGGTAACGTTGCTATAACTGCAGGGGAAGGAAAACAAGCCAGAAAGCAGACTGACAGCAAACACCCTCCGATAGCAGCAGTGGTCAGGGGTGCAGCCCCCTTAGCTGGGGAGGGGCAGGAACACAGCAGCATATGCAAAGCATCACAGTGGAGATGGAAGGCTTATAGTGCTACAGGAGAAAATGAAATGGATATCAGACCCGGGGGACCTCTAGCATTGGTGTGGCACCAAAGGCGGGGAAAGGGGATTGTGAGACGAGGGAGTACAAAAAGCACTATTAAGCATTTCATCTGCGATAAAACAAACCGAGTAACAAGAAACATTTGATTAAATGCACAAAAATCAGGAATTAAAATTTTACATAAGTGATACTGTCCTATTGAAGAGTAGTAAAAGTAAATGCTCTCTACTTTCTTCCCTCAGTGAAAAGGGAAGGAATGGCAGTACCTCCAAAGCACCAGCACACTCTGCTCCTGGCTGCTGTTTCCAACCCAGATTCCCATTTATTTTCCATTTAAACTGGGTGATGAACCTAGCACCACACAATATAGAGGAATGCTCATCTGATTTTGCTAAAGGTCTGTCAGCTTTTTACTCTGGACATCAGTTCTTAAGGATTAAATCCCATGTGGGGGAAGACTCATAGCTTTTTCTGCCCCTATGAAATAGCTACAACAACTGTAACATGGAATTAAAACAAACTGAGCAACACTCTACTAAAATATCTGTACAGACCATTGATCCTACTGAAGTATTGCAGTGAATGCAATTCTTTAGTTCTGTCAGCATCTTCCACATGCAAGACTGCAATACAATTTATTAGCCAAGCATCAGAAAAACTTGCCAGGTTTTATTCAAATGTAACAGCCAGAAGGTTTAAGGATGCTGTAGCTTCCAAAGATTTAACCAAAAGGATTGAAAGAGACTTAATGTTTCATGGGATAAAATTTTATTTTTTAATAAAAAAGATAACACCAGATGCTACTTTTAAAGAAATCATTTATTAAACCAATCTGTTTTATAGGAGGTATATATATATTTTATCATTAAGACAGCTTCAATGAAATTACTATCTACAAGAATGACTTTGATTGTTTTATTTTCATGTCACCATACATGAACAAATGAATTTTATGTCTTATGAAAACATTTTACTCTGTATCAAAAATGTACACATTTTAATAACCATTCCTATAGTCCAAAGGGGTTTTTTTACATTTAATTTCAAAAATAAGTGTCATTTCAGTGCTGTGTGTGTTACAGCATAAGCTTAATTCATCCTATACATAGTAAGTTTGTGTAGGTATACAGATACTTTTCCATGTTGTCACATACCTTCATGTTTGAGACGCAGGTGGGGGATTTGCATTTCTGTTTTTTTGCGAAAGGCTGAAGTATGTACTGATGTGAGCACAAAGCAACTTTTCTTAAACCAAAACCTGTCTGAATGGCACGAGAGTTAGTGTTTTTATAAATTAACAACCAGAATGCTGGGTTATGGAAACAGGTGTGTGAGATTCCAGTACTTTCCTTATGGCTTCGCTCTCTGGAAGAATACCTGTTAAAAATGAATTAAAACCCAGCGTTTTAAAGACAAAGGAAATACGACATGGAATGGTTGAGGTGTAAGAGAATTAGTTTAACAGAGCTCATTTTCTTCATTAACATCCTGGTTAACATACTAGGTTCAAGGATGTAACTTGTTCTATTCAATTACACTTACACCCTCAAATGAAGCATTCTGACACATTCTTAACATTATAACAACACTTTTTAATTATTTCAACTATTAAACATAAGCCACAAGAATATCAAGCTATTTAGGAGCTGACAAGGTGCTGAGATGACAATTCTACAGATACAGGTTTGGTGGTGGTGGCGTTTGGCTCCTTCATTCCAGGTTAACTGCTTTTAATACCTGAAGGTTCCCTACAATTAGAGCTATTGAATAAATGCTGTATTTCAATATTTCAGTTTTACTTCAGGTCACTCCCGTGACTAAATTGTATGATGACATTCAAATGGAATTAAAAACTATTTAAAGCAAAAAAAAAACCTTTACCTTTAAGTAATTTTTAAAAACTTTAGCATCAGGCTGCTGAAGTGCTTGACAAAATTCCTGTAACAGAGAATAAATACTAAATAACTGAATGAAGCAACATGACAACCTGAAATATGTTAGGAGCATACAAAATACTTTGTACATAAAGCAGTTGGTATTAGTTAGTATTTTCCCTAATGTGCAACCAAAGCACGTTATGGATAGAAAATTGTAAAAGGCTGTAACAGGCCAAGTGCATTCTGGGGTTAAAAAACTATTTTCAAATACAGGATGTCATATTCGCTTTTAGCTGAGTAGACAGAAACAGGATTACCTACAAGGACTGCAATCAAGGAGATTCTAAACCTTTTAACTTTTCCAGTAACTTTGGGTGGCTTGAAATGAATATTTCAGATGAACATTGAAGCTTAAGTAGTATTATATACATGCTAAGTGACTAGATTACAGCAGGACATCTGTCACTTGGAAAAATTCTAATGTGAAATCAGGAAACTGGGGTGCCAAGAAGAGATGGTACTGGATCCTTACATATATTTAATGCCACTTAAAAGTTCTATCGTTTAAGTCTAGAAATGAGTATAATTGTCCCTTGATGCAGCAAACCCAATTACCACAGTATCCAAACTAGCTGCAATGAAGATTGTCAGTGTTCATCTAACAGTTCCTTCATGGCAATGCTTACCATATGGCTAGCAATGCTTCAGGTGAAAGAGTGGTCGGGTATAAAGTTTCACTTTTGAGAACCCTCTTACACTACTCCAAAACAAGCACACAAACCTCATACACTTGACTTTGTACATCATTTTTGACAGTAGAACCAGTGCTGTGGCTTAAATTTTTGTAGTGTTGAATACACCCTTTATCACCACACTGTCTATACATTCAGTGTTCTTCACTTTACTTTTGAGCTATTACTCAAGTATTCCAATACTTTTTCCTCAAGTTAAAATATTGAATTAAAGCAGGAAGATGGCTTAGAATGTCACATGCACTGGACTATTTCCCCCTTCCCTCCTCCCCCAATGTACTCTTATAGTTAACTTTACTCTTTATGCTAAATTAATCCTATTCTGATACGCAATATCAGAGTAAGTTTTACTGCAGGATGATAGCTGGTTAACTTTCGCAGCATTCATTTTGCTCCCATTTAACATTTATGATTGTTAAAAGAGTTTTCCAAATGTTACTTTAGGAAGTCCTACCTGAATTATCTCAGGAGCTACTTGCAAAGAAGGCAAATACTCTTGCTGAAGATACTGAATGCACTCAGGGCCCTAAAGAAAAGCAGTACATAATTTTCTCAGGTATATTTTTGTACAAAAGTGGAAAATCATAGCCCTGTACTGTATGGTACAAAGAACAGTTTCCAAACAGGCTGTCTAAATGACAGTTTTACAGAGAAGCTTTGCGTATCACATACCAAATGCTCATGTTATTCTCAGCTGTTGGCAAAGGAAAGGAAAAAAAACCAAACCAAAAAACCCCACTTTTCTCAATCGTGACATTAAAGATTCTACTGCAATTTGCTATTTTTTGTTACATAGCAGAAAACATACTGAAAATTGCACTGAAATAAGAACTACAATAATACAGCCAGTGCGTTTGTGACATGTCAACTGTAAAAGTCAGTTATCTAAGAAGGCAGCCCTAATTTCACTGACACAGGAAAGGAAAAATAATTGGCAATTAGTATCTGCCAACTGCATTACCATACTACTACCACTGCAAAATTTAGTAGCCAAATACCACAAACACCATGTTTCTTTTTTTTGTAACAACTCTGTAATCTACAGTGGACTAAACAGCAATAAAATGGAACTTCCAAATGTTTAAGAGAAGCAGACAGGTCTGTTCTGGTCAGCACATCACTTTTTGTTTTCTTTACCTGTATTCACCAGATACCTCTCATCACAAGAGGAATTAGGGTACACTAGTAGTATGCTAACATGACTCAGTACATACCCCAATACCAGGGGAAAGTGAATCAACTTTTTTAATTCACACAAGTTACATCAGAACTAGAACATGGTATACAGTTCACATGAGAAAAGATAATTCTCCTATATTTGTATCTGCACTGCCAAAAGAAGCAGTAACTGTAATAGGAAGTTATTTTGAGATATATAGATATATATATATATCAAAAGCTTGATTTCCTACAGATTTAACTCTTCATTGCTTTCAGGGAAAAAGGAACAAACTCAGAAGCTCTCCTTAATTCAAACGCAATCTCTTCTCTGCCAGTTTATAACTTCTTACATTTGTTGTGTAGTTGTGGCTTTTATTTCCATTTGACAGAAAAGTTATCAGCAACTTAAAGGTGTAGCAGGAAACAGTAATACAAATGTAGAAACTTTAATTTCCCATTAAACATAGAAATATACTATAAAGTTCTAGTCCTTAGACAAGGCAACAATCCATGTTTTTCCATGTTTCTCAATCTAGTCTTCTACACATCAAAAGATACCTTTAGTTTTCACAGAAGTACACTATAGTACATCTCTAATTGTTCTTTCATGTCAAAGACCTACACTGAAAAGTGAAAGATGCCACTTGATCAATTAAACACAGTAACAAGCAAGTGAGCAGATTCTTCTCCTTAATGAAGTGCCAATATTAATTCAGCAAGAGGTAGAACTACCATATCCCTACACAGGATGGTAGTGGTCATTCTATTAATCTATGTAAGAGTAGAATAGTAATTCACCCTAGTAGATATCTTAGCTTCAGAAATAGATAAAAGCACTAGAAAAAAAACTGCAAGAGTTAATTCCTGCGAAGTATTATGAAGCTTACCCTTTTGAGATGAATTGTTTTTAACGTCACTGCACATTCTGATAAAGCCTGCAATGTAATACATAACATTAGACTGTCTATTGATAAAGTATTTAAAGCCAAAGAAGCTAATGAGGCGCAACACAAGGTCTAGTTTATGCCATTATTCCCTCACTGTCTGCTCACAAAATGCTAGCTTAACCTTCCAATTTTTGTTCCACTCTAACCAGAAAGATTTCTCACAGCTGAACCCAAAATGAGCTGAAGAACAGCCACCTGTGTGACCTGTGCATTCATTTTCACTGAGTGTTAGTAAGTAATACAGGTCAATGTTAAATACTCAGATGTACGATTCTCTACCTTGATTTTGAGCATAGATGAACTATTTAATGAAGTACCACAATACTCAATAATTAATCATCCAGGTACCTCAATAAAAAACATGAGGGACTTAATTTGTGAGACAATGATCTTCAGTACTGCATGGCCATCATAGGTTTCTTTGCTTGAATCTGCCCCACAAGAATGAAAGTAAAAAAACCTCCATAATACACACCAATACTGTCTGGGCATCTGCCAAGTCAAACGTTTGCTTCAAAGGTGCTAAGAAACATGCAGGAACAATATGCTTGTAGACAAAGTCTGCAAAACCTACTGGTCCATCTTTACCTCCTGAAAAGAAAAATAACATTCCCTGTTCTATTACTGCTTCGTGGTTAGCAGCAGCTGCAAAGGTGTTATGGAAAGACAGTCTTACCCCAAAGCTCCACCAACTTGGAAAGAATAATAAAACAAGTCTTCTGTGCAATAGGATCTGGGTAATCCACTGCTCCTTGAATCACAGTAAACAACACACGCTCCACATTCTCTGCACCTTAAACACATTAAAACAGGCTCATCATTTCAACTTGCAGCCTAAAAAGTTTCTGTACTCTTACACTATTTTGTATAAATACTGACCTGGAAGACATCCTTCAACTTCAAAATACTCTTTTTTGCACATATCCCTAATATTTTTGGAAAGTTTCCCCTACGATGCAAGAAAACTCTTATTTAGGTTATACTTCTGTTTATTTGTTCCTTTTTATGTTTGCAGATTCCATTGCTCTTCTGGCCTTTAATACATGCAAAGTTGAGGGGGGTAGTTTGACCTGGTTACAACTGCAAATTCTTTCCTCTCTACCCAAACCTGGTGGTGTTAATTAAAACTCAGCAGCACTGAAATAGTTTGCTATCATTCCATATATTGGAAAATAATTTTATCATTTATAATTACTGTGCTGCATCTATGCTTATTTCTGTTTGAGTCCGTTAAAAATTGCCCATCACAACTACCTAGAACGTCTTTCAAGAAAGCTCTCACAATTTCTTAATGCCACCTTCTCCTTTCCCTCAGGTATTACCATTAGTTTAGTATGAGGGAAGGAATTCTGAGCTCCACCTATCATACAAGTCACTCTAAAGCTTTTTAAGTCCCTAGCCCTTTTGATGGAATACAAACAGAACTATTTAAAGAATCAAGAAACTGGACATTCAAGTTCCTGCTATTAAAAGTACTAATTTGCACCTGGCCACAAAGGGCAAGGAAAGTCTGGTTAACTACATATGTAAGAAGTCACACGATGCCATCTACCACAGATAACAAGATGAGTACTAGAAAAATTGTTGACAAAAGTTACAGAAGTTACTGACTGTCCTTCAAAAAATGAACACAATGAATAATGGCAGCTGTGAGTGGCCTTCCCCAAAAATCTGAACACTGCTATACACTTATGTATTGCATGATCTCTGGTCCACCAAATACAATGATGCATGAGGATGAATACACTGTTCCAGTCCTTATTGATACAGTGATCATATATAAGCTGAGAAAAAAATCTCAGAGGAATATGCCTACTATAGCTGGATTTCACAAACCCAGATTCTTGCACAACTGTTAAGCAACACGTGAGTCAAATACTGTATTTACATTAGTCCATTCTACGTTGACACAGTTAACAGTACTTGACAGGAACTAGGCTAATGATTTTAACAGACAAAATTTAGGCAAGAATAACCATCTAATGCTTACCCTATCTGTTCTACACTTCAAGAAACTGAACTGCTTACCTTGATTAGCTATGACTTCACTCATGCCACTGCCAGTTACTGTCTGCAGAAAAGCAAAGTAACTCCTTCGTAACATTTGTTTTTCTAAAGTTGCAGACTGATCATTTTCTTCTGCTGGAAGGAGCAACACCTCAAAAATAGCATGAAGCAATGGCATAAACATCTGTTGCAGAAAAGGTGAAACCTGTGTCTGTGGAGATAAGAAGAGAGTATAAACTCCAACAGTTACAGAAATCAAGCATTTCAAAATTAAATATTAAGGGCTTGTTCTCAGCTTTGATTCACCTTTCAAGTTAGTTCACACCTTCATATACCAACTACTCATAACCAGCTGAGTCACATCAGGTCACCATGAACATTACTGCATCTTGACTTACACACCACTTATTTAAAAGTCTTTTGCACAAAAATATCTAGTCTCATTCTGAATTGGAACAGCAGCTTTTTCTGCATCTCTCTCGTCCTTCTGTTCAGGCAGACACTCAATTCAAATTCCCTGAAATCTCAAGGGAGACTATTGTAAAGTCACTGTAGTTACAGAAAACGCATCTCCAAGATGTTACAACTGGCAGCAGGCCACAATTTGTAGCACTTGTCTATAAAGACTGCTTTCAGGAAAAAAAAATCCTGAGCTGAAGTATTACTGGCATTACAGAATAAACTTGTCACTTATGTTCTACTTGCAGTGACAAATATATGCAAAAGCACTAAATTAGTTGAACATCTATGAAATGAAAAACTGAGGGTGTTATTCAACCACAGCCAAGTCGAGAAAGAGGCATCTCATGTCATTTCTTAATGCTTAAGCAAGGTTTTATCCTTAATCTTCAACTTTGTTGTACCCTGAAAGTATTAACCAAGGTGAGACTACTGAAGCTAGGATCTTTACATTAACATGTTGTAATAAGAATGGTACAGTACCAAAGTTAAACATTACATCTAAACATGGAATTTGTCCAGTCTTACTCTTTCTTTTTAAAAGAAAAAACCCGAAACAACTTCCTCACCTTACACAGACAATTCTTAAAATATCTACTTTGTTATCTGCAGCCTTAGAAATAACTTATTAATCTGTGAGGTAAGTTTCTAACACATAGTTGGTTTTACTGGAACCAGAAAAAAGAGATAAGCAGCACTTTGACCCTGAAAAACTTAATGCAGTATCATACCTTAAACTTAGCTGTTATTTGGTTTATAAGAGGAATGAATTCTTGAAGATCTTTTGCTTCACAATCTTTAAGCATGTGTTCAGAGGCAGAAGGAATGAATGGAAGAACTTCTTCCTCTAAGCAAATAATCATGCGGTGAAGGAAAGTGCGGACACCACTTCTCAGAACTTCCTTTTGTAATGGACAACTGAGAGCTGGCAAAAACGTTTGTAAGCAGTCCAGGTAAACCTCTGAGCAGCCACATTGTTTTACAGTTTGCTTATTGCTAAAAGCCTTGCTGGTTCGGCTGAAAAAGCAATACACCAAGTTTTAGATAAGCACATGTTCCAATACAATGAAAAAGCACTAACACAGAAAACAACATATGCTTTAAAACACATGCCCTAAATTAGAATATTGCAGTTAATGAAATAGGAGTTAAAAAAAAATGGTAGTAATAAACACAAGTTATTTGATATGAAGTCACCACATTTGTGGCAGATTTTTGAGAATTAAGTACTAACAATTTACAAACAACATATGATTAGAATAGCTCCATACAATTCACTGAGGAAGGGAAGAGATGCTGGTTCATTATGAATCTGCTCAATGTTCTCTGTATTTGCATGCATAGCAGCCTTTTTTAAGGGGACTTAACTCATTTTCTGGTCTACCATAACAAATTCTAAAACCACTGATGGCTGTCTGGGTCAAGAAATCCCAGGTAGAAACTCAGCCCATCCTATCAATAAATCCTTCATATTTTCTTTTTACTCAAACCAGAAACACACACACACACACACACACAGAGTCACTCTGTGCTGCACCTACCTAGCAAACCCAACAGCATGATTGAGGCAGTCAGCCAGTGCCATCTGTCTATCCTCATCTTGTGCCATCATCAGTTTTTCTAACAATACTTTGAACTTTTCCATCAGTGGAGTCAACAAATTCCTCATTAGAGCCTGTTTTCTTTCTGCAGAGTATTCGCTGTTAACTATTAATACTCCAGCTGTTTCATAAATGAAAAGTTGATCATCGCTGCTTAACAGAGCCTGGTAACCATTTTCCTAAAATGGAAGAGAACAGGCATAATTCACTAAATGAACTTTATCAAAGCTTCTCAAAGTTTAAAGATAATACTTCTTTCATCATGCCTAAGTAACCTCTATAGTACATTTGCAATAGCTTTATTCTTTTTCTACTTGAGTAGAAGTATCAAGCACAAGTAAAAACATAGTTGAAGGAACAACTATTTCTATACAGTTCAGACAGACTTCTATATATACCCATCTCTAGCCCATGCTCCCAGAAACCCACGTAAGATTATTAAAATTAGGTACAAATGTAGGCACACAGTGATCTCACACCAGAAAAGCAGGACAGTTATTTGTGCTTAAATGTTTGTATGCTAAGCTTACAATTCAGTAAGTATTCAGGCACAGCAATGAGTAAGTGCAAGCCTTATTTATTACAATAACCTGCTCTAAATACTCACAGGAGGAGAAAGTTCCAGCAGGTCTTGTATTCTATTCAGAACGTCTTCAATGAAGGGATTCATTTGCTTACTGAAGTAAAACACAAGTACGTAACGCTATTCAGAAGCATGTGCATTTTTACAGGTTTCCTGGTATTTTATTTAAGTGTAAAGCTAGAGACTAAACTACCTTCTCAGTACAGAGCTCCCCTTTAAATATCAACAAACACTGTTGCAGAAAAATCTGGCTGATGGATGTGCTGCTCATGGTAGGCCAGGTAGAGCCATGGCAATAGTGGGGAAATGAACGTTTCTTCCTTTCTTTCCCCCATTTTTTTAATATGCACAAATAACTTGGCTCATCTGAGTAAAATATTTTCATTAGAAGTTGAAAAATAGGGATCCTCCTGAAATCTGAACCATCCTGGAGCTCCTCCTGCCTCAACGTTAAATGAAGATTATTTCACAGCCATGTGAAACAACACCAACAGGACAGGGCTGTTTGAAGGGCTCTAAGACACTGAGTAAATTTCACCAGTAGAAATTCTTTAAATATTCAGAAATTGTCAGGGAAAGGTTACTCTTGGGAGTCTCCAGATCCACTCACTCTCAGCTCTGCTCGCTGAGGAAAAGCGGGACAGACATTTTCATTGTTGATCAGTTTTAACATCTAATCAAAATAAGCTAAGCATGTGTATTCTAGTTCTTTGTTGTTCTGTGGCAGATTTTTCCACTGCTACACAACAGGACAACCTTGCTAAAGCACTGTTTTGATACATTACTTCACTGCAGTCCATGTGAAGCCCAACCTGTTTCAGTGATGACTATGATGTACAGAAAGGCTATGTATGGTAAATTCGATGCCACTTGGACACATTTGTAACAGCTTTACTTACTTCAGAGACTTCACAAATCTGGAAAAGAGGTAAGCTGTTCGACTTCGTACTTTGGGACTGGTATGACGAAGACCACGGTGATCTAAAAATGCCATCTGCAAACAAAGAAGTGTCTCAAGTCTTAGAATCACTAAATGAGGGACAGAAAAGCTGATAATCCAACAATTTAAGGAACTTGGCCTCCTTAGTGAAAAAGTTACTCAGAAAATAAGATTTTTTTTTTAAGTCTAAAGAATTTATCTATTCTTACCTAGTTGAAAATGTACATTAGATGAAACTTACTAGAACAGTTGGAATGTGTTGAGGTTCAACAGCAAAGAATTTTTCATATCTAACCACCGTTTCAAAGAATTCCAGGGTCACTGATGTATGCTGATAGGCACTAACACCAGAAGTCACCAGCTACAAGTAAGAGCATCAGCAAGTTAGTACTTTAGCCATTTGTAATGCCAAACTACAGTGTAAGCAATGTGCTGCTAATTAAGATGAGCCATATGAACTGGAATATTCCAGTCTTTATTAGCACGCACATGCTTACCGTTCTCATCATGTCTTGTAAAGCCGTAGCTTTTGTAACATCACCAGAGAAGTGAGCACCATGAGATACAGGAAGAGCCTCAGCCAACATATACAGCAGCCTTATTGCTACTTCTACTTCCATAAATCGTGTAGTCTGCCAATTCCTAGAGTAAGAATATGAAGATAGTATTAGTTTGTAGTAGCTTGGTTTTCTGATACTAGTAATACGTAAAATTATTTGCCACATCTCATAGGCATTTCCTTGAGGTGTAAAGTGAACACTTGTGCAAATAGCTGTTGCTATGTAGGTAAGCAACAAAGATCAAGAAAGATCTCTAGGAAAAAAAAAAGCTGCTATTTATGGTTACAAAAAGAAAGCTTTTTCTAAGCAGCTGAGTAAAAGATTATACAAAGTTATATTTATCATGAAGTTGTAACAAGCTCCATACATCAATTAGCTTCACTTTACCACATCATGCCTACATTCATTACAAACTCTGACAGTTACAAAGGCAAAAAAGCTGAGGGCATTTTGTAAACAAGTTAAAAACACCAACTTACTGAAGCGTAGCATTAAAAACTCTGCGGACAGATGCCAGCAGTAATTCTGGTGAGACCTGAGCAAGTCTGTCCAGCAACAATTTCAGCTGTTTTCTGTATTCCACAAACATCGCTTCATCTTCACCCTACAAAACATTCACATCAGCAGAGTCCACATTTTGTGTTTAAATTAATCCACAACCGTTTTAGACAAGTTCACATAAACCAAGAACGTGTACATACAAGAACAGTATACCATGCTCAGAAAATTCAATATTGCTCCCTGTGCTCTTGCAACATAACAGCAGGCTCCCTTTTTGGCTGATTGTAATATGTTAAGATTCACTGTGTGCAGTCCAGAAACATATTAAAAAGGCTTTCCAAGCTGATGACGAGCCAAAATTAAAAGAAAGAAAATGCTCTTGGGAAAGCCTTATTGACCCACTTCTTGAAAACTGACTCACTCCTCAAATATATTCTTTCTCAGCACCTAGGTTAGTTTTAAAACTGACAGACATTTATGATGGCTTGCATAAAGTTCAAGTTAACTTTCTTAAGTCCATAGCTCTCCAAACAGCCTGCAGCAAATGTAAATCTAACATAATCAATACTGTCGGCTGACAGGTATAAAAGCATGGGAGGAAGGTGAAGTCAAAGACCTTACACCTCCTTTAGCTTACTTTTGCAGAGGTATGACCACCTTAAGTAGGTCAAGCAGCACCTCCTTACCAAGTTTCATTACATAATGATTCTCAAATCTTTCTGCAAGACAGAAGTGATGTGCAGAAGAAACTCATAAACCCACACTGAACAAGTCAGCTCAACAGCTATGTTTAGTTAACAGCACAGCCATATTTGCCTAGGAATAGTTATGCACAAATGCAACCAGAAATATTCTGTTAACTGAATTGGCCTGGATATCCCTTTACTATGTTGTTTTGTCCTATGCAGGAATGACCAGAGATCAAAAGAAAGCTTTCCCCATCAGAAAAAGATTCAGCCTACAGACCTTTGCTTTCTACCTTCAAATCCTTAGTCTATGAAAAATATGGACTTTAAAAGCATGAGCAAGTTTTACTACATCTAAATTCAGTTGCAATTGTCTGTTTATTCATAGAACATAATACCTCATTTTCAAAGTTATACTCTTCATCATATGTCAGCTTCTTCATAACAGCCAACATGATTGCCTAAGATAAAAACAGAACTGTAAGCATGGAACAGACAAGTGATAAGAAGCAACAGTTAAAATATTACAGTAAAGGAAACCTT
Source organism: Melopsittacus undulatus (assembly GCF_012275295.1). NCBI lineage: Eukaryota > Metazoa > Chordata > Aves > Psittaciformes > Psittaculidae > Melopsittacus > Melopsittacus undulatus. Next base: position 7,332,607 of record NC_047531.1, read on the forward strand.
AAAGCAAGTGTTAAATGTTTACAAATATTTTAAATCCCATTTGAATTATTTTCTTCAGAGATGTAGCAGAATTAACAGTCCAAATTAAAACTGATGGATCACATCCAAACACCACAAAGATGCCATTCCAGATACCCAGCATGGATGATTTGGAGCTCTCAGTCTGGAACTATTACCCAGCTTTGTTTCCTGCTTGTACTCTATGCATTTGGTTCACATTGGGAACAGTAATTAAGATCACTGAACTAGGCAGAGAAACCTAAACATGTTGTCCAAGCTCCTATTTTAAAGGGGTAGGAGGGCTTAGCTGTAACATTAGACCTCTCTAACAGCTCAACATCCTTGAAAGTCTTTTCTCTGGCGACAGGTTAACAAGCTGAATCGGTTCAGCAAAGAATCCCAGAGTTAAGAGCCAGGGTAAGAGGTAAGAGCCAGCGAACAAGAGTAATAAAACCAAAACTTTCCCTTTGCAGCAGTAGCATGTTGTTGGATTAGTTAAAAGTACTGATTTCACCTAAGTAGGGACTGTTGGTAGCTCCTGAAACAGAAGTAGACTTGATCTTACCTCTACTGAAGTCTCAAACTCTGAATATACCATTTGATCTTACCAAGCATTTACTAGTTCAGTCTTTTATAGCACTGACTTAATGTTTGAAACACCTGTAGTACTCAATTCCATTCATGTTTTCTGGAATTGATAGAAATTGGACTGAAGCACAGAGCTAAAACAAGCATTTAAAAAGAAGTTATATTTTCATTTTCACTTTTGTTTAAGTTTGTTCTGGGGAACTTAATTTAAAATATTCCAAACAGACAAAAAGCTATTCTGAGTAACTAGAACTGAAGCAGAGGCAGCCCATTTTTATATCTATGACAACAATAAAGTGTCAGAAGTCCAAAAGAGTATTAAGTAGCAACAAGAAATGGGGCAGGACATAGCCATATACCTATTACAAGGAAGAGGTTCACTGAATATCGAGAAGATTCAGCAGAATTGTAACAGGCGTTTGATGAGTATCGCAGAGCACCTCATCCCTCTCTCTATTACCAGGTGAAAAAACCAAACTTGTGGGGTTTTAGTTTTGGGTTTGTTTTTATTTTTTAAATGTTGGCTGAATTTTGTAGCCAACAGCTTTTATTATAACTACAGCAAATGAAAATACTGATTGTATCAGCAAGAATTTGACTAACATTTTGTTCTTCTCCTCCAGTACTGGAGGTTTTGAATGCAGAGCACCATAAATTTCAGACCAATAGTAAGAAAAGGGAAATTAAAAACACCTTCCCCCCCAAAATAAAAACAAAACCCAACCAATCAAAAAATAACACCAAGACTTCAGACTAAGAAGTCATGATTACAAATTTTTAATTTTAAATGCAAGACCTAAAGTTCTTTAACACCAAAATTGGACCAATGAATTCAACTTATGTTACTAAGGTGAAAATCTTGGTAATCTCGCAAAAATAGATACTTGTGATACTTCTAGGATGAACATAGTGAAATAGCAAGGATTTGATCAGTCTTTCTATTGACACAACGTGTCAGCATCATCTGTGAGAAGTCTCGGTAAGTCATAGTAAAGAATTAATATAACTACAAAATATTAATGTGATATGCTTGTAGCCAGAAGCACTTAAACACCTGTCACTAAGAATTAAAATGTGATCTTGCTGACAAGAAAAAGCTTTGGGACCTTAAATGCACAATAAACAGGATCTCCTTTTTTCCTGCTCCAATAATGAATAGTTGCAAGTGAGAACTTCTTGGGTGCAAAACTGTAAAGGCACACAATTTAAAGCTTGAGACAATAGGAGTTAGACTATTTCCAAACACTTTTTTATTATGAGTTGGATAAAAGAAGAAAGATGAGTATGATTGCTCTCAGCTTAAAACAAAACCTCAAGAAGTGCTCAGTAAAATTAAGAAATAATTACAGATCAAATTTTTTCAGTATGAAAGCAAGTTTAACAAAACAACAGATTTCTGGGCAGTAACATATGCAAATTTTAAGTGCCTTAAGTGCACTGCAGTAGGAATTGGGTTTGATCCAGCTACAAGAATAAGAAAGAGTTGGTAATAAAAGTAAAAAGATTTAGTGAGGTCATAAAACCTCTCTTATTGTGTTACCTAATTTAAACAGACATACAGACAAAACCAAATGAAAATAACCTATACCAGTTATCCAAATTCAACTGTTCATGTTATAACAGGCATAGAATTCAGTTTTCTTTCTATGGAAAAGGAATCACAGCTGTCAGCTGTATGAAGTTACAAAATACCTGCACAAATCTAACCAGTTCAACATCTAAATTAGTACATCCACATCAGTGCAGAAGGCTCACAGAGATCAAAGAAAGACTGTGCCAAAAAATACCCAAGTTTACTGAAAGTGGACATAAAACTTATATATTAATCTTAATGCTTTATATATTAAGCTTATGTATAAACTCAAGCATATAAACTTAAGCTTAATGTATAATTTAATGTAATGATTAACATATAACTGCTCATAGTAAGTACAACTGTTATTAGCTTCCTTAGGAAGCTTAACTTATACTATCAAAGGTTGAATGTTACAACAACCCTTCCCATACTACTCCTAATCCTTTTGATCTAGGGCAGGTTTTAATAAAAATACAAAGCTTTAGGGAGAGATAGGAAAAAAACCCCACTAAAAAACCCCAAACCCTAACAAAAAAACAACATCCACAAAACAAACAAAAAAAGCAAACAAAAAAACCCAAAAATCCCACAAAATCCCCCACCCCAAAACACAAACCTCTCTCCCATCTCAGTTTAAGAACATTCTAAAGAACATTCTGTCAACAGTACAGACTGTACAGGAGCTTACCAACATATGCTTAAGGGTTGCTTGAAAAGACCAGCTCTAAAATAGCTTTCATCTTCATACACAATTCAATATAGGTTTACTATTTAAGGAAACAGCTGTAGTTAGGAAAAGATGGAACATACTGTCCTTACTTTTAAGTCTTCCCTTTTAATTACTGTCACTCGCACATTTTAAGGATTATAAAGAAGACATGATTTGTTTCAGCAAAACTAAAGATTCTGACCCAATGTATTCCTGAAAAGAATAATTTCTAGTAAAAAGAAAATACTTACTTCTACATTAGCTTTTTGTTGGTCTGAAAGTGCAGAAAGCTGTAAAATAAATTTCAAGTGTTATTTTTTCCTTCATTACTGTCTAACAGGAAAAGACAGTTTGATGCTAATAGCCTTCTTTCTTAGCCACTTTTAAAGCCACTTAACACAAGATTTGATCTTCAAGCTTCTAAACACTACAGAAACAGTATGATCACAGCCATTAAAAATACTTATTTACTAATCAGTAACTCCCCCCATTTTGCAAATCAGCTAGCACACTATATGAGATTCATTTATTCCCACAAAATTAAAACTAAATCATATGTCAAAAGATATGTTAAATTGAAACAAGGCTTATTTACTTGTTTCAAGATGTGAAGGTAGTCATAACAAAAGCCAATGATATTTGACGAGATGTCATCATCTTCATGAATTAGCAGTTGCAACATTAGGGCCACTTTCGCTTCAATAGCTTGTAGAGTGTCTTGAGCACTTTTCATATCACCATTTTTTATCAGTTTAGTCCAACTAGCTATTAAAGCTTGCCCCATTCCATTGACCAGCTTTGAAAATCTGGCCAGAAAATCCACATCATCTTCCTGCAAAGAAGAGACATCCAATTAAAATACTAGCAGAGCTCATGTTTAAATGGCATGAGCTTACGAACTGTATTACCCATGTAATATGTGGAAGTTAAACCAACATTTGTCTCCTAGATGGAAAGTTCAATTGCCTGGTTCATTTTCCCAGGTAATAGAGGAAAAAATAAAGGAATGCCAGGTTTGGCTGTTCTCCCTTATATAATAGTAGCTGGCTTCATCTCTTCAGATTACTTTGTTTCTCTTTGTACCCTACAGCAAGAAGTAGGTTCAAAATAAAAGCAGCACACACACCTGCCATACATTTTAGGCTGTATAAGAAAACTTTTTATGAGAAAGCTTCAAAGAATTAACAGCTGTAGCTCACTTTAGAAATACTGATAACAAGTATCTCTCAGTACTGCCTAAAAGTGTGGGTTAATATTAAACATTTATGGCTTGCTTTTGCAGAAATACATGGATCAGAATTGAGAACTACCCCTAAACCACTCATCCCAAACAGATGCTTTGCTTCAAAATGAAGAGATAATTGTATTGCAGTCTAAAAGACTGACTCCTCTTTCTCCATGGCAGGTAGCAAAGAGCTGTTCCTTAAACACTGCAACTGCCTGCAAATGTGTGTTTGGCTAGTTAGGTGTATTTTTCCAGCTCACAGATAAGAATTTCAACCCTCATGTCCAATGGTGCAAACATGCAGAACAGCATACATGCCCTTAAGAAATATCTTTCCCTTACCTAATTATGCACAGCTGATTTAACACCTTACCCTAAAAAGCAAAACCAAACAACTTTACTTTGGCTACAGTACCTACTACAGAATAATTGAGAAGATTCAAGGTAATGAAACACTGAAGCAGTATTCACAGTAAGCACAACATGCTTTGGAAGAGGAAGAGAGGCGTTACATAATACCTTGCTTCTAAAACAAAACACTCATGCCGAAGACAAAAGAAATGCAGTGTGTTTTAAATGAATAATGAATATTAAGGACAAGCTGTTGAGAAAACGCTAAGGAGTGTTTAGCTTTGATGCAGAAGCACAACTAATTCTCCCTAATCTGCAGACTTAGTTTTCTGTTCATTTGCTTATTTAAGAACCATTGGAAACCTATGACTTGGTTCTAGTGTAAAAATCAATATACAAACCTGATCAATACTGAAGAGGCCAGCAGACTGCAATACCTGACATAAAGATTCAACCAGTTTTGTTTTATCAATTGGGTCCATTCCTTTATTCACAATTTCAAACAAACAATCACAAGCTTCTTCCCGGAGAACTTCCACAGACATGTGACCTAGCAGCATATTTATGAACCTTCAGAGGAGAAACAAAAGTTCATTTTTATATGTACACAGTAGCATTGTACAGAAACTTTGTATTATTATCTGTGTGTCTACTACAATAGTTTCTTGTCATAAGACAGTTTTAAAACCTATTGCACTGACTAACCTCAGCATTTCACACATGTTAAGAAGCAAACTACCTAGTGCCCGTTTTGGCCATTGTATCAGTTTGGCTTGCAAAGTAAATCATTCCACTAAAACCCCCAAAACTCCAAAGACTTATACATAATTGAAGTCCTTTTTCAAAGATGAGTTTCAATTCTGTGTCAGAAATACAGCCAGCACACTATCGAGGTTATTTTTGCAAACACATTCTATCAAAACCCCCTTACCTTTCATTGGCTATCAGGCTCAAATCTATCCAGGATACATAGGCTCCAACTACTTCAAGGCACTGGCATGTCAACTCTGAGTTATTATATTGATAGTTTTGTAAGATTTGGTACCATGATTCCACCAAACTTGGAATGCACTGTTCCCTCATAGTATCTTTTAATAAAGTGTTCCTACGAGCCTCCTATCAATACAGAAAAAGGATTAATCAGTCTTGTCACAGATCAATCTTGACTAATCTTGTCAAATTAATAGCAATTTGTACCCACTGCCAGACACTACAAGATAAATAATTCAAATCAGAAGCCCAAAGAGAGTACTTTATTTTCCCAGCAAGAAATAAAATCAAAATACCCTCGTTTTCACTCTTTTTTTCTACCACAATGCCCAAATAATGAAAAGGCAGACAAAAGGGAAAAGTTCTCTCAAACATTAAATGGATTTTTGATATTAGGACTCCTTAAAACAGGCACTAGAAGGAATTGACATTTAAAAATGAGAAAGCCCAATACTAAATTGGCTAACCCAGTCCATGAGGTAGTCTGCTAGCTTTCTAAGCAAAAAATGCATTAACCGAAGAGTATGAAACAATAAAAAGCATTAAACAACATCCGGCTTTTGGATCTATTATTTCTAAGGCAGGGCTGCCATAGGAAAAGAATAATAACTCTGCAAACCTTCAGCTCTAATTAAAGTAAGAGCACTTGCTTTTAAAATTTAAAACAAATGTTCATGCAAAACAATGACTTGCCTCTGATGTATGAACAACATCCCGGTCTACCAGCTCAGCATCAACAGCCATTAGGATTCTGAGGTACATGTCCACACCTCGTGGATTAAGGTCAACTACTGACAGAATATCAAAGAAAAACTTGGGCCATTTTGTGAGATATTCGGTAACAAAAAGTAACGCAAAGACTTGGGCTGCTTTGTTGCGAATAAAAGTCTTCTCAGGCTGGGGATTCAGCATCTGGTAGAAACAAGATATTTTATTTGTATATTCTTCCTATATTAGAGAAGAATCATGTACGCTGTTGTCCTCTGTGTATTATCTCTCTTCCTGGTTAATATCAATAAAAAACCTTACCTTTCCAAGGATTTTGAAGAAAAATTAGCTAAACTGAAATGAAACAGGGAAGACATTCTCTCTGGGTGATATATGCCTAAGCCCTTCATTCAGCACTAAGACATTAAGTGTACTATTCAAAGACTAAAAGCTGATTTGAAAGTTTGGTGAAGAAAATAAGCAGGAACTTACAGAAAACAAGGCACAGCCCTCTTGCAGCTAGCCTGTGTCTACGTTAGATGTTAGCTTTATGAATAGTAAAGGAAGTTTCTAATCTAAACTCACTGAGGGGTTGAGACAGGATTGGGAATAATAAAAATGTCGTTAAATCTCCCCCTCTCCTTTCCCTTTTCCTCCTAAATGGAACAAAGGTAAATGAAAAGAAACTTAATCCACTTCACAATGATCTCTTCTTTTTCAAGTTGTATTACATTACATTGTATTATCCTATGGATAAGTTTTCTACAAACAAAGCAACTGTTAATTTCCAGTACAGAGCAATAACTAGATAATGGAAAGTACAAACAAAAGCTTGTATAAACCCACTTGATGGTTCTGCCAATTACAAACTCCTGGGTCCCACCGATATTACATGTTTTGCTACAGTAACTAATTAAACAAAAGTAGCCAATACTCTGCCATAGTATTAACAGAGGACTGATGCTGTTCATTCATAAATATCTGCTAGTATTATAACCACACACAGAAGCTAGGTCAGGAGGGTTTTAAAAACAGAATTACTGCTCCCCCTCCAAACACTTAGGAATATCAGGATTACCTCTCTCTAAAGGGAAACTTCTAATAATCCTTATTTTATGCAACTGATTAAACCACAATCATCTGACGTAAGAGTTTTATATTTAGTAATAAGTTCAAGCACAGACTTCTTTGCAACATCAGACTTAAACAATTTCTAATAAAAATTGGCATGTGAAAAGCTTTTAACAAGGAGATACCATGTATCTGCAGGAAGCCATCTTTAAACTCAAATGACAGATTAAACATCTAGCCCACACTCAATGCTTTATGTTAGCCTACTAATAAGCCTACTATTTAAAACTGCTGCAACGGGCCATACTTACCTGTGCTTGCAGCCATGTTACGAGTGTTTCCCTAATCAGCTGCTGCTGGGCTTCAGTAAGTTCAGAGTATCTGAAACAAAGCATAATGAGATCAAAATACAACTACTTCCTGACAAGCGCAACGTTCAGCAAGGCAAAACCTCTTAATATTGCACAAAATACTGCACATTAATGTAAGTGAAAAGTTCCTATAAAAGGAATTTACACAGCTATTTTTATGTTAAGATTTTGAGTGAAAGATAAAAATAAGGGAAACCCCCGAACATTTTGCCCATATTAATGGATTATATTTTGCGGCTTGAAATTTTGCAGGAAGGCTGTTCTATCAGGGACAGGACTTACGACCCTGATAAAAGTACACTTTTGATAAAAAGCCAGTGGGGAAAGGAAGACATCTGTACAAGCTCAAGCGTGTTTACTACATGTTTAAGACTGTTGATAGCGAGCACAAGGAAGTCCTTCACTGATCTGACCTACAGTACATTTATTATCAGACATATGTCAAAATAAGGAAAGCAAACAAATAATTCTGCTTTAAGTCACACATAAAGCCTTGGCCAAATCTTACATTATACTGAGCCCACCTCAAATACCACCCACAGAACATGTTCCTTCACAGGACTAGGTAAACTGAGAACGCTCTCCTTGCAACAGAGCCAGCTACTGGTTTGCTACAGTTCTTTACAGGAATGATTGCTGCATGCAAATCCCGTGTACCTGTCATAAGTAACTATTCATTAAGAAGAAAAAGCAGCCACACTGAAAATGATGAGCTTCCTGAGCAGCAGGAAAGTAGGAGAAAAACATGCTGTAGGAAGCAGGTGACATGAGTGGAACAAGCATAGGGAGATGGACAATGAGGGAAAATCAGGTGAATCACAAAGTCTTTCATTTTTGCTCTGACACATAATTGTGAGAATCAGTTGCAAAATACATCTTATTCCCATCTAAAGCCTGACCAGATGTTCAGTGTATTGCAACCAGTCATGATGGTATTCCAAGAGGCAGACACCTCTGTCATGATGCTCAAGTCCAAACGAAAGCAGGCCAGAGTATGGAAAAATACAATTTTGTGCAATGAAACTTCTACTATTTAAAGTATTTTTTTCCTAAAATTATGATTCTGTGAAAACACCCCTCAGTGAAAAGACTACTTTCTCAACATCTCTGCCACAGTTTTTGAATGAATGGGGCTTTGTTTGAAGTCCAGGAGTCTCTACTGAGCAAGGCTGCTGCTTGCAGGATGCTTTTCTGCAAAAATCAGTGAGAGTACAGAGTAAGGCTTGAATCTCCAGAAAGTAACAGCTAAGCAAGCTTCAAGCAATCCTTGGTAATTAGGTCTGTGCTGGGGCATACACAGGTGTTAGACTAGAGCATGCTGCTCAAAACTCAACTGCTCTTCTCCCAGGAAAAGCAGTACAAGGAAGTCTTCTGGATGGGATTAAAGCCACCTCATCAACCACACAGAGACAACACACATTATCTTAAGTTTCATTGCAAGCACAATAAAAAGGGGAAAATAAATGAATGGATATGGCTGATGTCAAGAAAGATCACTCACTTGAACTTAATTTGATGTTCCAGAACTTGAAAGCAGAAGAACTTGATGTGATCATCACTAGAAAAGAAAATTCTGTTACTGAGGGCAATACATACACTTCTCTGGGTAGAAAAAAAATTCCTCAAACATTACAACCAGGTCACCCTTTGACAAATGAAGAATTACTGTGCACCAGAGAAAAAAGCTACTGTTAGTACTTCAAAGGGAAAGTGAGAATTTGTCAAGCAGTTTACTTGGTAAAAATGAGCAACTGTTAAACTAATATTTGTTTGATTTTATAATATTTTTTATATAGCTACCAATTTATCATGCTTTGTTTTCAGTAGTGAACACACAAAATGACAATATCTATTGTATCCTGCCTTTATAAAATCTGTCAGGCTTCAGTAATACATTCTGGGTCAATTAGTACATTACACATTAGTACACAAAGTTGTACATTGTGGCTTAAAGAGCAAAGCTAAAGACAAACTGAGGCATAGATTAGGAAGGGACATTCTACATGTTGTATTACCTACGCAAACTTTTTCTCTTACCTAAAATTTGAAGCAATCATAATGTATTTTGATAAAGACTATAAAATGCTGCTTTCAAATCGTGTGTGGCTTTGTTAGAGAATTACTGCATATTCTGTTGGAGTCAGAAGGTTTGATAAATCACTTACAAAAATAAGTATTCACTACAAAACACTGCTGTTATGCAGGGATATACTTCCTTCAGTTACCTTCCAACCTGAATTATTCTGCAATACAGCAACAACCTAACATTTAAGATGTAAATACACAACTCTGTGCAGAAATAGTGGTGACTACATACTCTTTGCATCTTGAAAAATTAGATGGCCTAGAATATAGGCATAGAATAGGGGCAAGGAACTACTGATTTACTGCATACAAAACCTATAGTCTCAGATTGGGAATTTTTCAGTACTCCTTTCCCCTGTATCTTATTTTTTCTCCCTGGCTTTCACAAAGCAACAGTCTTTATACTACTAAATGAATAAAGAGTTTCATTTACACATTGCTCTTTTGTGAAAGGCATTATAGAGAGGCCACAGATCAACCAGGACACTAAAAACAGTATGAAGACTTCCAGTAATTAATTTTCAGCAATGTAGTTTGTCTATTATGCTGTATAGCTAAAACCAGGCCCAAACATATTAGTAATGAAAAAACCCCACTGACTCTTTATCTAAATTACCTGTATATATTCTGAGCCAAAGCTTCCGCACAGACTTGCCAAGCATCCTGAGATACCTTCAGCTGCTCAAAGTAGGCTAGTGCCTGCAAGCATCCAAGTAAGTTTCATTTAAAAAGAGAACAAATCAAACACAGCAAGACATGTCATTCACACCTAGACACATTTAAACAACTTTCCTTCAAAAAAAACCAACATGTGGATACATCCAAGTATTTATATGGCTCACTAATTACCATAACACAAGAGTATAAGAGAGGAAGAGTTATAAGTTCAACTCCAAGCCAAAATTTGTTCCACAAGTTCTACAAGAAAGTGACCTACGTTTTTCACTGAAACAATTCGCTATTTTTGTTGCACCACTTTGGCTGCATTTGATACCTCAAGCAACTTTCAAACAGTGATCACCAGAATAATGTCAGTTTTTTAATCTAATAGAGACTGTAAAAATGTCTGCCAAATTGATATAATCAGGTTGCTTATCAGAACTTTTAAGTAGCTTTTGAAATGGTTCAGTTGATCTAACTGCTTTAAGATTTAGTGTGGCCTGTTGTATAGAACAGTAAAGTAACTTGAAATAGATTAGATTAACAACATTATTTCAATTCTATGAATGCACTGTATTCCAGGTTTATTTTTGGTTGTGAGAGGATTTTGTTTGCTTGTTTTGTTGGGGTTTGCTTGTTTTTCATTTTGCTTAGATTTTTTTTTTGCATTACTTTGTAATTGTTTCTCTTCTCCAAAGTAATTTCCCAAAGTAATTACTCAGTGAGCTGAAGTGAGTTCTTAAAACAAGGATTCACTTCCTGTGGATAGCACTGGTATCTTCCTTATACTGAACAGATTTACTAAAAATCGTTTTGTACTTCCCTTACATGTTACATCTTACAAGATTAGTGAAAAGTAACCTTTTATCAGGAAATATTTCAAAATCAGGCAGACTGCATCATTACATTTGTAAGCTTCAAATTTTACAGTGATATTCTATTAACAGAACAGTAAAGGTTTTAACTATATGCATGCCTTCATAAGGGACAAACATCCAGAACCAACATATTTAACAGGCTACTTAGCAATACTATGCTGCACTAAACGACAGTTTTAGCTTTCTTATATATTCCAGGATTTGTTTTATGACACAAGCCCAAGGTATTAACACCTCCATTTCTGAAAGAATTTACGGGAGGTTATCTTGTGGGCACCTGAATCAACTTGATTATCTATCAGCAAGCAGAAATATTTACTCACTGAATAGTTATATAAGTTGTAATGCCTTTTCATAGTAGCATCTCTTATGAAATAACTGTTACCCACATATCACAATTACTTTCTTATCTACTTTATGCTACTAATTAATACAAGCTTCACTACAATTAAAAACATACATTTCTATGAAAGACACTAAAGATAGGTAATCCATGAAAATAAAAAAAAAAATCTAAGAACTAAGAGGACAATTGCAAGCAACTTTTTTTCGGTGGCTGCTTTTCATTCTGTAGGAATCCGGGTAAGGAGCTGAGCAACAAGTACAAAAAACTGAAAGGACTTCAAAACTCAGAGCCCAGAAAAATAAATTATACACATGTCAAGTGTAATTTTGTAGAATTAGTGACATATGGAACCTTCATCTTACATGCTTGTGACATGAATATTTTTTGTACTTGCCACCATGAATCCTACATGTAGGTTAACAGAAAAAAACAAACCCCAACACAAACTCCCACACACCCTCCCAAAGCTTTTGCACTGAAACAGCACCCCCAGTATTAGAGATAAGAAAGTTAATTACATACTCTTTGTCTGAAGTCCGCATCAGCATTTGGGTTTAGCCCTAAAAGGGCTTGCTCATCCATCTCTATTGCTATACTCTTTGTTTCCTACTCCTAACTGGTCTGCCCACTTCTTCTAGAGGAGGAACTACCATCATCTGCAAACAGAAAGAGAAACTTTATTTGTTCAGCAGAATAACAAAATTTTAAAGCAGGACAGCAACAACCACAGAAGTTTGCCAACAAACCTCAAACACATCCTATGTACTGCACCAAAACATAAATGTGCATACTTCTTATACAGATATCAGAATTCTAAGTCCTGTAATCAACTTTTAATAATACTATATTACTTACTGAATAAGGGAAATTAAAGTGTCCATATATTTCAGTTAGTTTGAAAAGAGACAATATCTTCATTAACAATGAAATGGCATGATGTGTACCATTCAACTGAAAGGCTTGAACTCCAGTCTAGCACACAGAGAAGGTTTCAGCAAGATATGACATAAGCAAAGATTTGCTACTTAAATGACAGATGACTGTACTTTTTTTCCCCCCACCACAAACTTCTCAACCCCAAAACTCTACTCACCTCTAATATAGCTAAGCTACTTCATAAACCCACTATAAAGTATTTCCACTATAAAGTATTTCCCCTAGGGGAGCAAAGCTATTAGGAGGTCTTTCTTCCACAGCAAGTGCACACAAGAGAAGCGCATTAGGAAGTAATCACAAAATACATCACACTGAGTTGTAAACAAAGTTCTCTGTTCCTACTAATGGGCTTACCTAGCAATGATTTCTATTTAGAAAATTCAGTGTAAAGTTAACCAGCAAGCTACACAAATGTTCTATGAGACTCTACAGGCATCACTGTCAAACACTAGGACACTGTTAAATAGCAAGAGGGGACAAAACTTCATCTATTCTTCAAAGCCCTCTTCCCCCCCCATGATAACATAGTAATTAGGCCTGAAATAAGGCCTTGTTACATAAGCATGTAGGAGGCAGGGGAAAGGAAAATAGAGAAGAGGAAGAGATGAAATACAAAGAAGCTGTGGTTTGAAGCTGCCTACATGCCTATAGGTAGAACTCCTGATTTCTTAGTATTGCATGTCTTGTGAACGCTCTTGTTCACCCTCCCCCACTGGAAGAAAGGTGGCACAGCGACAACGGAAAAGGCAGCACAAAATTTAATGTAGTAACACACAGGCATTTCGAGAAATCTCACTACAGAACACACTATAACAAAACACATCATTAAAAGCAATTCAGTGAGGAAAATTGAGTTTGTACCAAGAAAAAATTGCAGGTTGCAGCAATATAGAAACCAGAAAGTCTGGAACAAAGCAATGACTCGTGGCAAAACAAGCTTCACACACTGCCTTACGACACAGAGTAATCCCGCTCAGGGTCAGAACCTTTAGGGATTAAAGCTGCTCTGCTGAATTGTCTCCCTCTTCACCCCCAGCTTGTTTTCCCCATAATCAACATCCAAACCAGACAGACTAAAAGAAAGATAAAATGCTGCAGGGAAAATTAAGGTTTTTTTTTAACAGCATCTTTTGATTACAGTTTGATCCAGAGTTATGCAAATTAAACAAGTACACAGAAACGTATTTCTGGCATATTTCCCTGCTGGTATCACTACATTATCTGCCCAAAAGGTTGCAGTCTTCCACAGGTGGGTGACAAGTTTAGCTATTTAAAAAAAACCTGGCTCAGATATGTATTCTCTTCACTGACTCAGTTAACAGCAATGCCAACCAGTTCTACTATCTTGCATATGCCACATGAGCATATTTAAAACTTCATTTTCTACCACACATCCTTTTCTAAGAGTTTCAGCTTGAGTAGACAACTCTAGAAGACAATTAATGAGATGGACTATTTGAATAAGCCTTTGAAGAAAGCTAATAAAACAGCTTTTCATGCTACATGGTTTTAGTTAAGCAGGTAGAAAATCTATTTCACCAGCCAGTTATGCTTTAAAAGCAAAGCTACACTTCAATTTTAATAGAACAGTTTGAAAAATTTGTTCCAACATACATTCAGTTATAACATCAAGTATGTTAGAGCAAGTTTTATTTATATAAAAAAGTTAATATGCACCTGTGTACAAAGTATTGCCTTATTTAAATAGTGACACTTTTTTTTGTTAACCAGTATACTGTGTTGGGTGACAAACTGATCTGACTATAATTAGGAGGGTGCAGTTCCTTAACAGCAGCCATACAGGCTCTCATCAGAATAGTTTATTCCCTTTCATATATTAAATATTTATAAATGCATTTGATAACAGAGGCTGCTTTCATACAAGAAAGCACAAATAAAATGTAGTCACACTTCAAGTAGGGAAGACTGCCCAGTTTAACAATAGTAACATGGTCAAAGGTGTGTTACTTGGGCCCAGATACCCTCTAATAATGAAAGCATTCAGAACATTTTAACCACAGATGCTAATCAGAGGAACAATTAGTAATTAAAGAATACTTCATTTACTGCACTCATTCTAGGTATTTACAAGACTGTGATGGCACACTGGGAGCCAGCGACATGCTTCATTTTAATTCCCTCAAATTTTCTCTATAATGAAACAAAGACAAGAAAAAATTGTCCTTAATATTCTTTTTCAAACAACTTTGCTTGCTGCAGAGCCTACCTACAGGCTCTTAGGTGGTAGATCCTTTACACTGACCTAACGTGGTCAAAACGAACAGCTGAGCAATTACAGCTCTTTTGAGAACTTTTCAACCGGACTAGGAAGTTTTTCTTTCTGGAAGTGACATACTAGGTCTTCATGTCAGGCACATTCTTACTGTCCGGGAATTCCCTGTGAAGAGTAAGGCCCTGTTGCCCTCCCCCCGGCCAAGGCTTGGTCAAAGAGCGCAGCCTGCTCCCTGCAGAGCCCCCACCGCTGCGTGGCTCAGCCGAGGGTGGCATCCACACCCCACCGCAGCCACACTTGCGGCGAAGACACTGGGGCTGCAACTTATCCCCCTCAGCGTCTTCCCCAGGCCGCTGCGGAGTGACAAAGCACTCCTCCTCCGGCGGGAGACCGGGGACCCCCGTGCCGACGAACACCGAAAGCAGCGGAACATGGAGGGGCCGGGGAGGTTCTCCCCTCACGTTGCTGCAGCCCAAAAGCTTGCGGTTACTTCCTTCCCTCACCCGAGCCATACGAGAGGACGGCCACCGAGGCAGGCCCGGCAGCACACGAACATAACCCAGCTGCAGGGTACAGAGCACATCAGAAAGCCCCACCGACTCCCTCATAGGGGTGAGGCCCGGAGGGGACAGGCCAACTGCGGCACTCACCGCTCCCCAAGCACAGGGGTGAGGGCAGGCGCGGAGGCTTGCAGAGAACCCCCTTCCCCAGAGCTCCACAGCTGCGGAGGCAGCATCGGCCTAACTGGAACCGAGTCACCGGAGGGACCCCGCCACGGCCACCGCCACCTCAGCGGGGACGCCCGCTGGCGCTTACATCGCCCCTTCCCTGCCGCAAAGGCGCCGCGGCCCCGTCAGCGACTGGGGAGGCCCAGTCCCCTCTGGGCTGAGTCCCCACACGCCACATGTCGTGTCCCGTCCCTGTTTCCCCTCCGTTACCTTCCCGGTCACTCCTCCATCGTGGCGGCACTGCCGGCTCCCACAGCGCTGCGGCCGCCACGAGCATACGGAGCGGGCCAGGCCGCGCCGCCTCGGCTGGCGGCGGGAGGAGGAGGAAGAGAACGCCCAGGGGAGGCGCCGCGGCCCTCGCGCGTGCGGAACGGCCTCCGCACCTCTGGGGAAGGAAAGGAAGCGGCCCCCGCCCCTCAGCCCGCCTGCCTGCAGGACTACAGCTCCCAGCGTGCCGCGCTCACCGCCGCTCGCGGCCGGTGCAGGGCACGCCGGGATGCGCTGACCCCACGGCATGCTGGGAGCCGTAGTCCTGCGCCCTGCGGAGCGTGAGCGTGGCGTTCAGCGCCGTGTGCCGCCCACCAGGCGCGGGTGCGCCTGCTCACCCCTTACGGCGCTCTAAACCCATCCGCCCCTATTTAATACACCGGGACTGGGCCCTTCCGCTTCCAAACTCCTCCCGGGACCCGGAAGCCCTGTGCTGGCAGCAGTGGCACAGCAAGTCGTGCTTCAACACACTCAGTGCCTCGGGTGCTAGCTCACCAGACGGGGGCGGCCTGCCCAGTGGCTCGCACGAGAAAGGGCCTGACAGTGAAAAGGCGGATAGTGAGGATCGGCTTATGTGACAGCAGTGTCAGCCCGTAATGTTCTGCAGCACAGTGATCTATGCAGGGTGGAAGGGGAGAGGTTAGGGTTGTGCGTGTCTGTGGAATCAGTTATAACACCATTGCAAATAAAAGGACCTGAGGGTGCTGAACTGATGGTCACTGAATGTGAGCCGGCTTGTGCCCAGGCAGCTAAGAAAGCCAACAGCATCTTGGCCTAAGAAACACCATAGCCAATAGGCCAGGACAGTGATCATCCCCCTGTACTCAGTGCTGGCGAGGCTGCACCTTGAATAGTGTTCAGTTCTGGACCCCTCAATGCAAGAGGGACATTTTGGAGCTAGAGCGAGTCCAGAGAAAGGTAATGGAACTGGTGAAGGGTCTGGAGAACAAGTCTTATGAGGAGCAGCTGAGGGAACTGGGGTTGTTTAGTCTGGAGAAAGCTCAGAGGGGACTTTGTTACTCTCTGTAACTACCTGAAAGGAGGTTGTAGTGAGGTGGTGGTCAGTGTTATAAATAACAAGTGACAGGACAAGAGGCAATGGCCTCAACCTCTGCCAGAGGAGGTTTAGATTGTATATTATAAGTTTATGCTGACAGAGAGTGATCAGGTATTGGAACAGGGAAGCGGTGGAATCACCATCCCTGCAAATGTTAACAAACCGTGTAGATGTGTCCCTTAATGACATGTTTAAGTGGTGGTCTTGGCATCCTGGGGTAAAGGTTTGAACTTGATTATCTTAAAAGGTTTTTTCCTGCTGCAGAACCGTCCCCAGCCGCAGTGCGCAGGGGAAGCAGGGGTTGGACCAGTCATGAAACGGAGCAGCGCCAAACGCAGCAGGAGACACACACACACCCATAGGGACAGCTACCTGTACCTGTGAGAAAGGGAGGCCATGCCTGGCTCCCGTCCCGAGGGAAGCGCGGTACCGGCTTCTGTCTCCTACGGGCGCCTCCCTGCCACGTCCTCCTCTGTAACGTGGTCAGGGACGACGGGAGACAGCGGCACGCTCAACCGAGCCTCTTCCTATGGGGACCGAGACCGTGCGGGGCCGAGGTTCCGAGGGGCTCTGCTGGCTGCGGGCCATAGAGGCGCTGCCGGACCACGCGGTCTCCGTCGGACCGGAACCTGAGCGGAGACTGACGGCTGCCTCCGCCAATGGCGCTCTCGTCCCAGCCAATGGACGGGCAGGACGGGCGGGGGCGGGACTTCCGGCGGACGGGTGACGGGAGGCGGCGGTGGGTTCGGCCTTTCCTTTCCTGCGGGCCGCGGAGGAGGCAGCACCATGAAGGCGTCGGGCACTGTGAGCGGGGGCCGGGGTACCGGGCGCACGGCAGGCACCGGGGCTCGGACCGAGGTTGAGGCTGCCGTTGGGAGGGCGGCGGCGTGGGCTTGCGGCACTTGAGAGCGGCTTCTGCGCGTCCAAGTGGCCCTGCCAGGCTCTTGAGGGAAGCGAGCAGTGAACATGGCGGCGGTGCCGCTCTCGCCGGATGCATGGGGAGGCCGCGCCTCCCGGGGAAGGGGGCCGTGATCGGCGGAGGTCACAGCTAGGACCGTGGGGCGGTCTGCTTGGGTCGTTAGTCTTTCCCTATCCCTTCCACTGCGTTGGCACGGAGGGGTTCATGCAGTGTGTGTGTCGTGTTCGTCCAGCTGCGGGAGTACAAGGTGGTGGGGCGATGCCTGCCCACGCCGAAGTGCACGACTCCTCCTCTCTACCGTATGCGCATCTTCGCACCCAACCATGTTGTCGCCAAGTCCCGGTTCTGGTACTTCGTCTCTCAGCTGAAGAAGATGAAGAAGTCTTCTGGAGAGATTGTGTACTGCGGCCAGGTGCGGGATTTAAAGCATAAAAAAATGGGAGATACGTAAAGAATTTCAGCTGGTGTATGTGGAAGGAATTTATATGAAGTGCTATTATTGGGGGTGAGACTGAAATTGACTTATGCTTCAGTTGCTGTGAAGCTGGGTGACAAATTAACAGTATATGCCTAGTAAACTAAACCAAAACTTCCCAACACTTGAGTTGTGAATTATGTTACTAGTCAATGCTGTTGTCTGGTTCTGGTGTTTGTTTCATATGGAATATAAGAGTCATCTGGCCATTCATAATCCTTGGAAAGTAGATATTTGTATATTTCCACTCCTCTGCCTTGATACTTAAAGGACATCGTTTAGAGTTTCAGAAATGAAATCATGTGTGTATTTTTCTTTCTGTGCTGAATTACTAAAACTCTTCCCTCTGAATTACTGAGGCTTTAATATAGTTACGTGGCTGTGGAGAAAGAACAAATAGCTGGTTTTTACAATAAAACATAGTACAGTGGTTTTCTTAGAACTCTAAATATTCAAACTTGCACAAGGCTGGTGAGGTACGTGTGTAACTGCTTTTGTGCTCGTGTTTAATTCCAGGTTTATGAGAAGTCCCCTCTGCGGGTAAAGAATTTTGGTATTTGGCTGCGCTATGATTCTCGTAGTGGAACTCACAACATGTACAGGGAGTACCGGGATCTGACCACTGCTGGTGCTGTCACCCAGTGCTGTAAGTACATCTAACTGCTTGAGGTATAGAATAGTTAAATAAAATAGATTAAATCTTAAACTGGACATAAGGTGGGCTGACTTTATCAATAGTAAGATAAATGTAACACTGGTAAAATAAAGCCGTGAGTGCCTGGACAAGTGCATAGATGTCTGTATGATGTATGTGGTATCTTGTTACCACTATACAGTTTTGCTGAAAATATTCCTGCTTCATCTTTGTGTGACTTCCTACATTGTAGTAGTGGTTTTGCTGTACAGACAGAGTTTCATGACCTTTTAAGTGCTGTATATCTTCCCAAGCCTTGCAGAGACAATATTTCAGATATCATGTGGAACATATTAGATCTGTCCTTTGGAGAGCAAGTAAAAAAACCCTGTGCTGCTCCAAGATCTCATTGCCTCAATTCAAGGAGAATTAAAGGTTGTCATTATTTCAGTCTGTGATGTGATGTGATTGAGGGACAGACCATTTGTTTAGGTGAGGCTGTTGATTCCAGTATTATAGAAGTGTTATGAACACAACAGAATGCACATAAAAACCCAAAGAATATTGTTACTCATAACAATATTCTTGTCATGTGTGCAGATATTAAAGGTATCTTGTCGCCTTTCAAAAGCTGAAGTGCTGTTGAAAGTGAAATTTAAGGTTCTACATTGACTTACACAATAATTCCTGTTAATTAACATACTGAAGGACTGCTTCAGAGTCCTGAGAACTTAATTTTGTCACTATACAATGAGTCTGATACTTTTATGTTCAAGAATACTTTTGACAGGTAAGTTTTTAATAAGCATGTTAGATCTTCATTGAAAGCATTGTAGGTGCAATAGTATTTCAGTAAGTGTATCTGGTGAAACTAGCTGTGGACATCAAGATTTAAAGACAGTGATTGCACTGCTACAGGGAGGAATTTTCAGGTAGTCCATGCACAGATAGCTTCTGTTCTGAAAG
This sequence comes from Melopsittacus undulatus, assembly GCF_012275295.1. Lineage (NCBI taxonomy): Eukaryota > Metazoa > Chordata > Aves > Psittaciformes > Psittaculidae > Melopsittacus > Melopsittacus undulatus. The sequence goes on from NC_047531.1 coordinate 7,352,380, forward strand.
CTTAATTATGTGGCCTTAATAATCCATGTTTCTATCACTTGTCAGTTTCAAGAAAAGATAACCTCAGATTTTACCTTTACTTGGACCTGACTTTGGAAGAGAATGTTTTGGGGTTTTTTTTAAGTTCACCTGTCTTCAGTAATTATATTTCAGTGTTGATTCAATCAGTTTTCTTGTGCAAAAAGGGAAATAGTAGATTACTTCTGTACATGTCTACCATCTTGAGATCAGGCAAGAGGAATAAGGTGGCACTTTCTTGGAGGAGTTTGGTTAAGAGTTGCAGTTGGCTGCTGCATGTTGTTTCTGTGATATTTCTGCTATTGCTTTAAATACTAAACCCAGTGTGTTTAAGTAAAGAACTTAGAAGAAAAGTGATGTTAAAAGTTGTAGATGATACTGTAAACATTTCCTGAAAAGATGGTAGTAAGATTTTTGAACTGAAAATGTCTTAAGTTTTGAAATGGGTGAATGAGTTTCCTTGTTACAGACCGTGATATGGGAGCCCGTCACCGTGCCCGTGCTCACTCTATTCAGATCATGAAAGTTGAGGAGATTGCTGCTAGCAAGTGCCGTAGACCAGCAGTGAAGCAGTTCCATGTAAGTGCAGTAACATCACAGTGTCTGGTGGGTCCGGGTCTAAGCCTGGACTGGGATGGGGAGTTCTCTGGTAAAGGTTTCCTTTGCTGGCTCAAATAGCGAAGGAACCAAATAGCAAAGGATAGGAACTCAAATAACAAAGGAATACCTGTGTGCATAGGTTTTCAATTTTGTTATATTACTGATAATGGTTTCTAGAACTGCTTGAATGAAACTAAAACTAATCCAAATACATACTACAGTGCCAAAATGTGCCTTTAGCAGGTGTTTCTTTACAAAATTTGCAAAACCAAAGCATCTGTTAGCTCCCCCGAACTGTAATCTGTGTGTAATCTGTGGGTGCATTAGTTTTCTGTACATAATTAGCAGTTGAATATAGCTTAGTTGTTTATTACAAACTATTTTCTGTTGTTCATCTAGTATCTCAATTAATGCGGAAATATTTTTCTTGCAGGATTCTAAAATCAAGTTCCCTCTGCCACACAGAGTTCTGCGTCGCCAGCACAAACCACGTTTCACCACCAAGAGACCAAACACTTTCTTTTAAATACGGAAACGTGCTGTCAACTCTGTGTTGTAATAAAGATCTTATTTGAACCTTTGACTCATAGTCTTCATTTGGAAACAGTGTCCTGGATACCAAGGAGCACCCCTTCTTATTCTGTATTTTTCTAAACTGTTGGCAGCCTGCTATGTACAGCTACAATTCCCTTGAAACAGGTGCATTCAAGTGCTGACTTTGAATCATCAAAATATCCCATCACTAAACCAAAATGTTAATAACCAGCTTTCCAGATCAGAGTAGATCTGTTGTTGAGCAGCTGTAGAATCCTACATCCATTTAGTTCTGTCCTGGATTCAGCAGTAGCAGTCTGGAGATCTTTAACTGTGGATGATAATGGTGTTTGACAGATTGCTTCCTTCCGAGCTGCTCCAAGTTCTCGTCCTGTTATTTCTATCCTAAATAAGATACTTGAGTTCAAATTAGTTGAGCCTTTGATTTAGATACCCGGTATCCATTTAGCCCTAGAAAGTTTTAACAGCTCTACAGCCCATTGAACAAATTCTTTCTCAGTTTCAGTAGCAATTTCCAGAAATGATCAGACTGGTCTTAGATCCCTGAGGTAATACCATCCAAGTGAGCTATGTCCTTCCTGTTTCTGGGTTTTCACATTCAGAAGCAAATTAATTTTGACTTTCTTTGGCTGGGATAGACAGAAAAATGCATGCTTTAAGTCCAGAATGGTAAACCACTTCTGATTGTTACTCAATTTAGTCAATAAGGTGTGTGGATTAGCTACTACAGGATAAATATCCTCCACAATTTTGTTGATCGCTCTGAGATCGTGAACTAATCAGTAACTTTTCCCATTGGATTTCTTTACTGGCATGATAGGAATATTATATTACAATTCACATTCAATAATCCATATTTTAAAAAATTATCAATTATTTCTTTGATTCAATCCTCCAATTTTAAGGGATATTGGTTTATTCTAATCGGGCAGCTCCCCCTTTTATTTCTACTTCAACAGCAAAGCGTTTTTTTTCACCATATCTGGAGTTTCAGATGCCCAATACTCCCAGATACACCTGACTAAATTCCCTTCTGATTTAACACCGAATAAGTTGCTCCTATATCCACTAAAAATTCCACTTCATTTTCTCTAGTCCCTGGCTTTAATTTAACAAGTGGATCTGCAAGGGTAGATTCCCCAGATCTCTGTCAGTCTAGTTCTAATTCAGCCACCTGAGCCACCTTGTGGGTATTCGTTTTAGAGCAGTCTCACTTCCAAAGTCCCAATTCCTTACAGTATGCACACTGATCCCATCCCACAGAAGAAGAATTCACTCTTTCACCTCTGCCTGACATTCCTCCTCTATCTCTGCCTCATCCTCTCCCATTAGTCCCTCCACCAGTTTCTGCTTGCCCCAAAGCAGCCACCGTAGCTGTGCCTATAGCACAACTCAGCTTTTTCTTTACCTGTTCCTGGTTCCTGTCCACTCTCCAGGCTTCTTTAACATTCACAGGTCCTTCTGCTCTGTTGCCAGTGACAGCAACCTCTTCCTCCTTATCAATAACAGATGGGGCAGATGCCGAGGGTGCCTCTCTCGGTGGTAATTGTGATTCGTAATCCTCCAACCTATTTTCCTGATTCTGAGTTTTTAAACATCTTTCCCCAATATCACAGGCTGAATGACGTCTTTCCAGCTTAGCTTTCTGGTTTTCCCTGTCCTTTTCCAAAGCCAAAATTAAGGGATCTTGTAGAGTTACATTAATTTTGTATTCCGTCTGCCACTCCTGCTGAAAACCGTATCTGCATATATAACTTCATCCCATTTTCCTTGTCGTCTCTAAAAATAGCATTAATTACAACAAGATATTATAATTCCAGGTCCCATTTTTGGGCCATTTTTCCTGATCCTCCAAGGTATATAATAGCCACCATAGGTTACAATATTTCATTAAACTCTTTTTATTTACTGAGCCCCTGGGGGATCCTCCTAATTCTTTCCAATGAGCCAGAACACATCCCAAAGGGCTCTTTTCTATTATTTCTCTTCTCTATTTCCCATTATTTCCTTATACACACTATGCACACACGGGATTCCAAACATTCCACTCACTTGCTCACAATTTCTAAAACAAAAACATGCACCAAGTACACAAATACCAATTAGCAGCATGATAAAAATACATACGGTTTGCTGTTCATGAGTTACCCAAGCATGGCATCAAACACCAGCTGTCAGAACTTGGGTCAGGTACCAGGAAAACACAACCGTGTTCCCGCATGTGACATCTCCTGTGCCTTACAGAACAATTCAGAACGTATACCTGTCCACCAGACGGATGCTAGCAGCTGGGAATACGCCCTCACCTACGAGATTTTCCTATCCCAATTTACGGAAGGATTTCTTATTCCTGCGTACACCTTACGGAATGTTGACCATGTTCCCGTATTCCTGCATTGGATGTCTCCTACACCTTATGGAACACTAATTGGCGTTCCCACTTAGGACGTCTGCTATGCCTTATGGAATGCCATAAAATAAAATAATACTTTTGCAATGATGGTGATGGTTCTTGTCTGCTCACGCAGTGATCCCAGTGGGTAGAGGGGTCCCTCTGGGGAAACTCATCCTGGGGGCCCTAGGGAGTCCTGCCCTCAGTGGGTCCTGCAGCCGAGCAGAGGGTCCCACCTGGGTGCCAAATTGCTTTGGAGAAATCTCCAGGAACTTGGCAACAAAGTTGAAGCTGACAAGCAGGAATTCTTTATTGTGGCACTGGGAGACACGAAGGATTGCTCCTCATAGCATGTCTCATCTATGATTCTACATTGTCCTTAAACAGATATATTCATTAGATTACTTACATTACATCCTACTTCTAGAGAATCCCTTCCGCATGCGCACTAAAATGTGGCAGTGGGCTTTGGGACCCTGGTGGTTATTTCTTCATTGCTTTGTTTCAGGATCATTGTCACATCAGTAACCACTGGGCCCATTCTGGCAAAGCTGATCTTGGTCATTTCCTTTCCTCTATAGCTGCTAACAAAGGCTAAGGTCCTTGAAGTGACCAGCAGGTTGAAGGAGGTGATCCTGCCCCTCTACTCTGCTCTTCTGAGACCTCACTTGGAGCATTGTGTGCAGTTCTGGTGTCCTCAACATAAAAAGGACATGGAACTGTTGGAACAAGTCCAGAGGAGGCCACGAGGATGATCAGGGGACTGGAGCACCTCCTGTATGGAGACAGGCTGAGAAAGTTGGGGCTGTTCAGCCTGGAGAAGAGAAGCTGCGTGGAGACCTCATAGCAGCCTTCCAGTATCTGAAGGGGGCCTGCAGAGATGCTGGTGAGGGACTATTCATTAGGGACTGTAGTGATAGGACAAGGGGTAATGGATTGAAACATAAACAGCAGAGGTTTAGACTGGATCTAAGGAAGAAATTCTTTCCTGTTAGGGTGGTGAGGCACTGGAATGGGTTGCCCAGGGAGGTTGTGAATGCTCCATCCCTGGCAGTGTTCAAGGCCAGGTTGGATGAAGCCTTGGGTGATATGGTTTAGTGTGAGGTGTCCCTGCCCATGGCAGGGGGGTTGGAAGTGGGTTATCTTAAGGTCCTTTTAAACCCTAACTATTCTATGATTCTAAGTTACTTGTTTACAATACCATTCTTCAATCAACCCCATTCTTCAATCCCCCCTATTCTTCAGACAACCCCATTCTTCAGTGACATGGTAGGGGGTCCCCAGCATGGTGGGATTGAGGGTTCCTCCCGAGGGTGATGGGATGGAGGAACCCAAGGTGTTCTCACCCCCAGTGACATGATCGGGTCCCCAAGGCGATGTTATGGGGGGTCCCAAGGGTGTTGTGAGAGGGGGTCCCCAGGTTTACATAAATGGGGGGAGTCTCCCCCTTGTGAAATATGAATTCTCTCCTCTAAACAAGATAACAATGTTTTATTGAGGGGCAAAGTCAATAAAGCAAAAGCAAATGGCACTGGGCGCATGACTGTAGCCAGAGGCGCAAGTGATTAGTGTTTGTTACAGGTTTATATACTTTCACAATTCCATTAGTCACATACATATACATAATACCCACATATAGGTGGGGAATATTATAACTAGCTCCTGGAACTTATTATCATAAGTCTCCTCTTGGCATCTGTGTGCTGCACTTTGGTGATTGTGGGCAGGGGTCTTGAGGATGAAGTAAGCAGTCTTCCTCATGTGAGTAGGGGTCTTCAAGATGAAGTAAGCAGTCTTCCTCACAGCGTACTTTTCACCTTTGGCACAGTTGGATGCCCCAGTAATCACACAACTGGCTAAAACCAGCCAGATCTGTCATTATTCTGATAACTAACAAAGATTTAAAACAGTGTGACCTTCCTCCAAAATTTATAGCAGGACAGGCAGACAAGGAGTATCCCAAGCTAGCAGATGTTTGGGAGGCTCTGTCTCTAAACTAACTGATAAGTAGAAGGATGGTGTGAAATAACTCATTCATGTTCAGTGGGGTCACTAAATCCTGTTATCTCACCACAGACTTACAACACAAACATTGATCTTTAAAGCTGAAGATACTTTAGAGGACCAGTTTGAAGCAATTAACTCATGTTTAGTGGGGCCACTAAATTCTACAGATTTACATCATAAACATTGTTCTCTTTCTACAACTTAAGCTAAAAAGTACTTTAATTTTCCAGGCAGTAGCTTTTCTTATATCAAGCCCCGCTCCCTCTTTCTTTACCTTTACAGATTCTTTTACTATGTGACTCCGTTTTGCTCAGTTCTGGCCCTTTTTAACTTGTTGTCTAATCTTGTGTCTTTAACGAGCTTTGTTTTTGTTACTGTAAACCCATATAGTTATATCCACATATCCACACCTATGATTTGAGAAAGCCATTACATTTATGTGTTCATCACACCCTCACAGCGACGTTGCCCTTGGCAACGACGGGAAGTGGTCGTGTCCACCGCAAAGGGTCAAGCCTATAGACAGGGGCGGGTTAAAGTCCGGCGGGGGGCGTGGTCATAGCGGTGGGGGGCGTGGCCAGCTCCGGAAACGCCATGCTGGGAGGCTGGCTGTTGGCGGGGCGACGGCGGCGTTGCCCTGGCAACGAGGGTGGTCAGTTGGGCTGGTCAGTTGGAGGCGTTGCCACAGCAACCGGGCTGTAACCGCCAAAGCGCACCCTCAAACCGGCACCAACCGGCACCGGGAGCCCCAAACCCCAGTCACAGGCACCCCCAACACTGACACCCCCAGACACCGGTACCCCAGAAACAACAGAGACCGGCACCCACAGACACCAAAAGCCTGAAACCTAGGCACCCCCAAACCACAACACCCCATTCTTGTGGGGTGTCTGGGTGCTCTGGGGGGGCTCAGGTTCTCCCAGGTCTGCTTCACAAAGGGGAAAAGGAAGATGATGATGCAGGCCACAATGAAGAGGGTGGAGGTCATGATGAAGAGGATGGAGGGCTTGAAGCTGATGGTGCTGTCCTGGGGAAGGACAGGGACAGGGTCCATGATACCGCACACGGTGGCACCCCCAAACCCCTGTGTGCCCCCCCACCCCCATACCTGGCCCAGCGTCCCTTCGTGGCTGGGGTCAGCAAAGTCAATGGAGACGTCGAAGCATGGGGAGAGGCTGAAGGGTCTCTGGCCCTCGGGGCACCTGCAGGGGGCAGGAGGAGGGGGACAGATGGGGCCATGTGGGGACATGGGGACACGGCTGGGGGATGAGGGGAACAGGGCTGGGGGCACTGGGACATGGCCATAGGGACAATGGGGACATGGCCATGGGGCAGAGGGAAATGGCTGGGGGGTACTGGGGACATGGACAAGGGGACACTGGGGACAATGTGGGCATGGCCATTAGGGCAATTATTGGGACAAGGGGTACCTGGCCATGAGGATAGGGGAGACTCTGCCAGGGGCACAGGGGATATGGACAAGGGGACAAGGGGGACATGGCGATGGGAACAGGAATGACTGGGACACGGTCATAGAGAAGTGGGGGACATGGGCTGGTGGGACATGGCCTGGGGGCAGTGGGGACGTGAATGGGACAAATGTGTGTATGTATTATTGAGAAAGTATAAGGCAGATCTAGTGTTTGCCACGTTCTGGGGAGCTGATGGCTATTTAGCTTTGCCCAGCTGACAGCCTTTGCTCCTTGCCCAGAATGGTGGTTGTGCTGGGGGGATGGAGGGCAATCATTTCTGGTAACCCTGTTCCTTTGTGCATATAATATTCCCTGTCTGTGATAAGCCTGGGCTGTCTCATCACACAAGATGGCAATCCATTCTTCCCTTCCCCCGGCCTTCCTCTCCCTCCTCCCACCTTTACCAGCACAGCAGATTCCAATAATAAACCCATCACCGTGAAAGCCAGGTGTCATCCAAACTCATCTGCTGAAGTGTTTGATCTATCCTCTGCTTCGAGATGCAGGTTTCAGAGTATTTTATGAGCTTTGTACCATACAAAACATTCTGCAGCATTTTATGAGCTGCATTTTATAAAACTGTATAAATTACTAGGTAGAATATTTTAGCAATCAGCCCTTTTTTGTAAGGGACCAGTGCCAGTAAAGGCTTGCATAGATATGAAAGTATGCAGAGAAAATGTGAACATTCTCAAAATACCGTTAACACTTAACCTTCCAGAAGATCTCTGCTGGGCTATTTATTTTGTAATGGAGCTTGTGCAGTCCACAGGGAAACTGAAATGGGATAAAAGGCACAGCAACTGCTCCACTAGCTCTATTCAGCTTTACAAAGCAGAGACGCCCCAGTTCATCCAGTGTCCCCCACACTGTGGAGTATCCCAGGAGGGATCATGGGCTTAACAGCATTGCTTTATTACTCACTGTGCTCTCCTCATCTTGAACAAGCAACATCTCTGTTTCAAGGTGTCATCCAATCTGGGGGGGGGCTCAGGGTGCCTGTGGGTGCTCAGGTTCTCCCAGGTCTGCTTTCATGAAGGGGAAGAGGAAGATGATGGGGGACCAAGACCTGGGTCCCCAGCCCTGCCCTATGGGATACCCGGGAAAAGCCTGTGCCTGAGCAGCTCAGTGCTGTGCAGGATGAGGCCCCTGCTGGGTTTAGCCCTGGGGCAAGCCAAGGAAACTGGAGGTGGAGATGAGGCCCATGTGATGCTAATGGTGTCCCTCAGCTGCTGGTTCCCAGGAGTGGGGAAGCAGGGGATGGAGAGGATGATGGGGCGAGAGCTCCAGGGCTGTGGAGCCTGCGGGACTCGGGAGAGCCCCTGCCTTGGAGCTGCTGCTCTCCATGGCTTCCAGCTGCTCCACCTGCCCTACACCGAGAGCCACAGCATCAACTGGGGAGCCGCTGGCAGTGATCTGTAGCAGGGCTGTCCTGGGCTGCTGCTCGCCTGGCTCCAGCAGCTGCTGCCACACATGCTGGGCCCGGGCCCTGACCTCATGGGCAGGCTGCCCCCAGTCTGGGACAGGCAGGTCCCCAAAGCCCTGCTCCACTGCCCCTCCTGCTGCCCTGTGTGGGGGTCCCACTGCAGCACTTAACTGCCCACAGATGGGGACTCCCTGAGCTCCATGGCCTCGCCGCTGATGTCAGCTGGCACCCCACACCTGGGTGATGGTGCCAGGGTCACCGGGCCCGGCGGGTGGTGGTGCTGGTCCCTCCCCAGGCACACACACCCCTCCCGGTGCCGCTGTCCCCTCCAGTAAGCCAGAATCATACCCATAGACCAACGAGCCACTATGTGGGTCTCATCTCACACCCACCCAGATGTTGAGCAGGAGGAGGTGAGGGCTGTGTGAGCAGGAGGACGCTGAGGGACACTCATCCCCTGCCAGCGCAAATCTCCCTCCATCACTCACCATTTTCTGCAGCTCTTCAGCAGGTTCCTGCACTTGCTCCCGGTTGTTGCTGTCTGCCCCTTGCAGCTGGTCGATGGCTCTGGGATGCATACTGGAGCTCGGAGCGGAGCTATCGGCTGAGTCCCTGCTCCCTGGGGGTCTGCCCAGGAAGCCTTTCTTGGACAACATATCCCTGGGCTGCCGGTCTGGGTATCAGCAGCTCCAGCCTCTTTCCATAGGCTGCTTGTCTGGGTGAGAGCAGGACAAGACTTTCTCTCTGCAGTCTTGGCCTCAGCAACAGCAGCTCCAACCTCTTCCTCTGTGCTGCCGGCCTGGGTGGCAGCGGGAAAGACTTCCTCTGTACAGTCCTGGCCTCATGGACAGCAGCTGCAGCCCTGCTCTGTGAGCTGCTGGCCTGAACATTGCAACTTCCAGACCTGCTCATTGGGCTGGAGCAGTTCCAGCCACATCACCCTGGAGTTGCCAATTCTCCCGATAGCTTCCAGAGGGGGCCTATGCTGTCCCTAGTCTGTTTTTTATTTACTATGTACCTATAGAAGCTGCCAGGGAGAGTGGGCCTGGGGATCAAGCAGCTGTAGCAGAGCAGCAAGAGGAGGCAGTGGAGGAGTGGAAAGAGGCTGTAGCTGAGCAGTGGGAGGAGGTGGCAGAGGAGCTGAGCCCCACGGCCAAGCCCAGCCCCACAACGGCTGAGAGCATCCCCTGGAAGTCGCCTGCTAAGCCCCAGGAGGATGCAGGAGACCACACAGCATTTCCCAGCAAGGCAGAGGAGGAAGATCTGGACTCAGGAAAGGAGAAGCTGGCAAGCACGGCAACTACATCAGCCCCAGCGACAAGTACAGCAGCATCATTTGAGAGTTCTTCACACCCCCCCATGCCCCACATTGCCCCTTGTGCCGTGCACAGGTACCTTTGGCTCAGGCGCTGTCGGGGTTGGGCTCCTCTCGTGCTGGTGCCACAGCTGCTTGCACAGGGCTGAGATCTCATCCCACTGCTGAGGGGCCTCTGCCGCCTCCACCAACATGGCTGCCGCAGTGCCCTCAACCAGTGCCTTCGCCAGCGCCCGCTGCGGCTGCCGCAGCTCTGCTGCCTGCTCGGACAGGAGCTCAGAGATCTCATCCTGCAGCGCTTGCAGGCTCTCTGGGAGCAGTGCTACTGACACTGCATGGCTCCGCATGGCACCCAGCCCGGGGACCTGCAGCACCCATAGACCTCCTGAACTCAGTGTCCCTGTCCCCGGCACCAGCACTGATACCAGCCTATGGGTGCCCCTCCTTGTGTGACCAACCCTGGGGTGCCCAGAGCTCCTACAGTCCCTGGGAACAGCGTCATCAACAGGGCATGGACGTGGGGACCAGCACCCGCAGCACCTGCAGGCCCACTAAGCACAGCATCACCAACAGGGACACCAGCACCAGCACCTGTGGGTGCCCCTCTTTGGGGTGTCCCTCCTTGGGGTGACCAGCCCTTGGGTGACCAGCAATGAGGTGACTATTGTTGATGTGCTGTCCTTATGGGGTGCCAATAGTAATGGGTGCCTCACTTTAGGGTGCTCATCCCTGAGGTACTGGTACAAATGGGTGTCCATCTTTGGGGTGCCAGGCCTAGGGGTGGCAATACCTATGGGTGCCCTTCTTTGCTGTTCCACTTCTTATGCTGTAGCCTTCCTTATGGGTGTCCCAAGTATTGATGCTCATCCTTATAGGATGTCCATCACCCTGGGGTTGCCAATTCTCCCGATAGCTTCCAGAGGGGGCCTATGCTGTTCCTAGTCTTTTTTTTGTTTACTATGTACCTATAGAAGCTGCCAGGGAGAGTGGGCCCGGGGACCAAGCAGCTGTAGCAGAGCAGCAAGAGGAGGCAGTGGAGGAGTGGAAAGAGGCTGTAGCTGAGCAGTGGGAGGAGGTGGCAGAGGAGCTGAGCCCTGCGGCCAAGTCCAGCCCCAGACGACGGCTGAGAGCATCCCCTGGAAGTTGCCTGCCGAGCCCCAGGAGGATGCAGGAGACCACACAGCACTTGCCAGCAAGGCAGAGGAGGAAGATCTGGACTCAGGAAAGGAGAAGCTGGCAAGCACGGCAACTACATCAGCCCCAGTGACAAGTACAGCAGCATCATTTGAGAGTTCTGAAGGTTCTGAATGGCTTTTGGGTACCCTTAAGACCTGCATGCTGATTGCGATGGGGATCACCATGTTGACACACATACAGAGTGTGTTTTATCCATGACCATTTCATCTGATCTTGAAAGTTAAGCCGAGTCATGTTTGTGTCCAGGAGTGGGGGGAGGAAGTGGGGAGGAGTGAGAGAGCAGCTGCATGGTTCTGAGTTACCAGCTGGGCTTAAACCACAACAAGTTCCTTAGGCAAGCTAGGTAAATAAAGTTGAATTTGGGAAGAAGGCAGCTTTTTGTGCAAGCAGAACTCAGATCTGCAGGATCTCAGGAAGTTCTGGCCACAGTACTGGCTGCTTCTCACTCAGTATATTTTACCATTTTCTGAGTGAATGGCTGCGTGGTACTTATTTGCCAGATGGCGTTCAACCACAACACTATGTTCACAATATAATGCACAATAAAAAAAACTGTAATGGACAACATGTAGTTAAGGTTAAGTAAAAAGGCTGCTTCACACGAAAAGCCATTCTTTGCATCCACTGCCTATTTAAAAATGTAGTGTGTTTTGAGTGTTCCCTAGAGAAGAGGTAGGCAGCCAGTTTAATTACTATAGGGGTCTTGCCCAGAGTTACAGAATTGATGGCTGTGTTTTGTCTAATGTCATCTTAAAAACAGATGTAGGTGGGCGTAAAGTGCAGGGAAACACTGTCTAGAGAGGAAACTGAATGTCCTAGTTTTGGGGTAGCTGGAGACCTGCTGCAACTCAACTGGGACAAAAACTGCCTGTTGATTGCAAGCAAGGGCCTTGCTCTCACCTTAAGGGGGTGGCTGTTCTGCAAGAGTTGGACCAGTCCGTGCTGCCACAACAGCCCCCCTTCCATAGCCTCACAGCCCTGCAGCTCAGCTTTGTGTTCCTCACTGCCTCCATGGGAGCAGTTCAGGGATGCTATCTGTTCAAAACATGGTCCAAAAATATGGGAATTGATCTGGGCAATTCGGGGTCTCCCCTCACAAGGGATGAAAAGCTATGAATGCATAGCTGGAGGGTCCTTTGTAACATCCAGGTAACACCAAAGGGTGGGAATAAAGTCACTGGTAAGACCCTGTGTTTTGGAACTTTTTAATACACAGAACAATTTAGAATCATAGAATAATTTGGGTCGGAAAGGACCTTCATAGTTCATCTAGTCCAACACCCTGCAATGCGCAGGGATAAGTAGTAATGTCCCAGTTCACTGCAGATCATCAGGTGTTCCCTTGGCATCCAAACTGATTTACGGAATAGAACTTCATAACTCACAAAATTGTTACATAGCAGGTATGTTTATCCCAGCGCTGGGTGCTAGGGGGATCGCTCCTCCTAACTTGCACACCGAGAGCTCAACAAGCTAGATATTTATTATATGCAAACATATATATTCATCAGATTTTACAAGTATAGGAGGAGATTATTACAATTAGTTCCAAGAAATCATTAATACCATTCCCCTCCCCTCTACACCTGTGCACTGCCGTCTGGTGGTCTTGGGCTGGGGTCTTCTGGATGACCTAAGAGGTCTTCCTTGCCATGCACTTTTCACCCTTGGCTCAGTTTCCCCAGCTGGCAACCTCAAGTCTTATAGAGACTAGCTGAAACAGGTTCTTGTCAGACATTCCTCTTCTTGAGGGAAAAGGCTCCCTGACTTTAAACAATGTGTTTCAGCTACCTATTCTGGGTTATAGTTTAGCCACAAGGCTAACAAGAACAAGAACCCACCTGTTCCCTGTACTAAGACAACCAATACATAGTTTGAAGAAAACTCTTCACCCTTCCCTTAGTCCGTTACTATTCCTCACATCAAAACTACCACTCACATTACCACCAGACTCAAAATAACAACTCCAACATTTCATGAAACTTACAGTCAAATGCAAAAGGTGCCACAACCTGACATGGCACTAGGAAGGGAACTCTCATATCCGTGTATAGAAACATCCTACCTGTGCTGTCTCCACGCAATCTCCACCCTTCATGGCTTCTGCACAGCACAGAAGTGGCTTCAGATTCAGTTTAATAAAAACTGGGGCGGGGGGGAGGAACAGGAACCGTTGTTACAGGAACCAGTGCCAGTGTGGCCAACCTGAAAACCCCAATGGGCATCACAGCACTGGCCTGCCCACCAGCAGCTCACCCAATGGAGCCGCACTTCCTCCTGACCCCCAGCTCTGCGGCTCCGGGCCGAGGGGAAGCCGGTCGGACACCACTCACGACCGGCCCCAGCCCACCACGTGACACACCCCTGCCCGCCCCTCTCTGTCACGTGGCAAGGGCAGGCGTGCGGGGTGGGCCGGGTCGGTGCGAGCCTCTTCCCTCACGTGGCCGCGGCGCCGGACCCGGAAGTGGTGTTCGCTGTGGCGGCGCCTGGCGGGATGGGGGAGTCGATCCCGCTGGGCGCGCCGGTGCCGGTGGAGCAGGCCGTGCTGGAGACTTTCTTCTCCCACCTGGGCATTTTCTCCTATGACAAGGCCAAGGACAATGTGGAGAAGGAACGGGAGGCCAACAAGAGTGCGGGGGCCAGCTGGCTGTCTCTGCTGGCCGGGCTGGCTCACCTGGCCGCAGCCGAGAAGGCGTACCACAGCATGACCTTCCTGGGCCAGAAGCTAGGTACCACGGGGCCCGCGCACCCCCGGGGGAGGGACCCGTCTCCTCACGCCGTCCCCCCTTCCTTGCTCCTCGGGTCCCCGGGCCTTCCTCCTCACGCCTCAGGTCGTTGCTGGGGGTTGCAGCGCCCGCGCCTGCTCCCGGCCTAGCCCGGGTTTAGCTCCGTGGGTATGGTAGCCCGGTGAGGTGAGCTGTCAGCCCGCAGTTGCAGAGGGCTGGGTGCCATCGGCGAGATGCGTGTCTGCGTCTGAAACACAAGAGCAAGTGTCTGTGGGCCCAGTGAGAAATCGGCTGTGCCATTTGGGCTGCCCCTAACGAGTAAATGAGAGCGTAGTGCAGGTCGCACGGTAGCTGTGCTGATCGCTGCATTTCCTTATTGTCTGGTAGGCCACCTACCTGCCGCTCCCGAGATACAGCCAAGGGTGTTTCAGTGCTGGGATGCTCTGGCTGAGATTCTGGCAAAGGTGAGCTCAGTGGGGTGATCAGAGGTTTAAAGCTTTTCCATGTCATAGTTCCAGGGCCTGATGTTAGAGCTGCACATGTGTAAGTACTCAGGGCTGGAGACAGACTCATAAAAATTGTTATTCATGTAGACTCTGCAGGATCTCGGGAAGTTTTGGCCACAAACTTGATGCTTCTCATTCTCTCAGTATGTGAATAGAAAAATCCCCAGCTGGCACAGGATGAGCTGTCATCATGTTGCCCTCTGAGCAAAGCTGCTTATTTTCCCTTTGAACTGCAGACTGGCATGGAAAACGGATCAAGGGGTATGAGTCTGATGTGTAATGCAGTGAAGCATCAAGAGAATTCTGCTTTGGTGTTTAAGTGGTGACTTGGAACTATTTTATGAGAATATCTTTGCAGACATCAGTCTGTTTGTAGGGCTGACTTTAGAAAGCAGCTTTGGTGCTTGCAGGCAGGATAAAACAGGCAAGAGAAGGGACAAAGTTTTGTTTGTTCATATACTTCATGAGCTACAACAGTACATGATTCTTCATTCTGCTCATGGCCTGGGGGCCACTCTTGGCATAGGAAGGTAGCGTTTCCTGATAGTCAATTCTTTGCCTTTCTGGCTTAAATTGCTAAAGTTGCTTTCGGTTATTATGTGTGTAAAATGGAAGTGAAAAGGCCTATCCACAATTGCAAAATAGATAAGCAGTTTCAAAGTGGAACTTGAATTTGGAATATCTTTGAAAGTTCCACAGATTGAGTCCCTGTGGTCCTTGCTCTGCAAGTTGAGTGCCACAGGAGTAAATAGAGGTAATGAAATAAGGTTAGTACTTTCGTACAGTCTTTTGGTAGTGTCAAAGTTTGACTCTACTTTTGTCATTTATATATATATATATATATATATAGTAGCGTTAAGCAGAAAGAAGCAGAGACTTATTTTCCCCCCTCAGTTTTAGTTATGGATTAACCTGCACTGTGGTCTCACTGAGATAAACTGTGATTGGTTTCCCTTTGAATTCTAGTTTACATTATGATTGTTGTAGGGACTGGAAGCATTTGGTTTGTACACAAATGTTAGGTGGATCCCGTTTAAAGGTTGCTTTGCAAATTTGAGTGCTTCATGATTGAAGAGGTATTGGTAGGGGAACTCTCTTGAAAAGATACAGAGTTATTTTATATGAGTGGAGGCTATTTCATGATGACTTGATTCTTCTGACTTCCACAGATAACAATATTTCAAGTCATGTATCATAGTGGCAAATTTAGGGGGAACCTTGTTTTCTGGAAATGCCCTAACTGAGTCAGATGTGAGGGAGTTGTAGTTTTGCAGCAGTCACTGACTGCTGAAATATGAATTGAGAGAAGTATAACTTGCATGAAATTTTATAAAGTACTTCTGAGTGTACCCTGTGTGTAATTCAGTTACAGAATAATACACTGAAACCTGTTCCTTGATTAAAAAGAAATAAATAATGTGATCAAACACCTTAAGAACACCTGGGGGAAACAAGCATGGTTCTATGTGATTTTCCAGTATTGCTGTCTATTCTTGCTGTCCCTGGATTTTGGTAATACCTCCATATTTATCTGAACAGGTGGTCAGTCATTCTTCAGCCGAAAGGACTCCATCCGAACCATCTACACATCTCTGCATAATGAGCTGAAGAAGGTGGTGGCGACGGGTCACAATGCACTAGGAGGAACAGCTCCTCACTTGGAAGAGCTGCTTTCTCACCTGTCTGAACAGCTGTGTTTTTTTGTTCAGGCTCGGATGGAAATTGCTGACTTCTACGAAAAAATGTACATGCTCAGCACCCAAAAGTTCATTAACTCTGAGGAACTGGTAAACATTTTGGAATCCATCTTAAAGAAATACAGCTCAAGGTCAGTGCTTATTTGCTGGCAGTAAGTACTGAGGCATATGATCTGAAATAAAAAATGTTGAGGTTCAAAGCAAGCCTAAAAGCTTTGCTGTCCTTTGACTGCTGAGCAGTAGAGCCCCTTGCATGAGTTCACACATGAAGTGAATGTTGGTCAGCAGCAGCAGGTGCATGAAGTCTCAAAATATGCCTCCTGAAGAAGAAAAATAAAAAAGGGAGAGTGTTTGTGCTCATCATGTTCTGGGAGCTGTCTTCCCTATTCCTTAATAAATACTCAGCGCGTTCACATTCAGTAGAGAGGAAGAGGCATTTTCCTTATAAAAGAGCTAAGACTTCTTGCACTTTTTCATTAAAGATAGAGAGGAAACAAGACTTAATTCCATATGGACTTCAGTAAAACTGATATATATAAATAAAACAGGTATTGTGTGATGATTTTACTTTTTAGATGAGAGTATGTGTCTGCTTATTAATTCTAAAAGCTACACCTAGCAGGGTGTAGCTTTTAGACCTGTAGCAGGTCTACCTAGCAGGGTTTTAGGGTGCTCTGTTATCACTTCTCTTGAGAGGTATTTAAGCCAGTAGAAGGAGCACCTCTGAGTCACTGCTGTTACAGAAGTTAACATCCAGTAATTCCTGTTATAAGAATTCCAGGATGTTTCTAAATGACCATGGGGTGGGTATTTCACATCTAACACATACGAGCCTTAAAAGTGATGGCAGTTTAAAAAAAGAGAGAATTTCTGAATGCCTGTCAACAGACTGAAATTCTAGTGCTCTATTTTAAAGCAAAACAAAGTAGCCATTGTGGGGAGTTAACTTAAAAATGTAGATTTGGGTTTTTTTGTTTTTGTTTTTTTAAATCTTCATTGGTGAAATAGTGTCTAAGAAGATATTTGGGGAGAATATTCTGAGGTCTTTTTTCAGCTACCATTTCTTAAGTGTACACCTAGGAAAAATCAAAACAATTTAGTGCTGCTTTTGGAGATTCCAAATCAAAGCACTGCAGTTGACTCCCTTATTTAATTTTTTTAGGAATAACTTAGGCAAATTGCTGCAGATTTTTGCTATTTGAAAATCAAGCCTAGTCTATATGATCTTATTAGAGATTTTTTTTTCCTGCAGTTCTTGGTTTGTGAACCCTTATAATATCAGTTAGTTGGTCCAATAAAAAAATGAAACTTATGTATTTTTTCCTTGGTGAGATACATATTAAAGAGTAGAGGGAGGTAAGTTTTTTGAAAACTTAATTTGTTGTACTGGACCACCACCATCTGTTCTGAGCATGTGCTGGGTCAAACAGCCCTGTTAAAAATCTGAAAACCAAAACTGACACTTTGACAAAGTGACTGGAGACTTCTACATAAGAAATGTTTTGCTATGCTGTTTAAATGAATTTCAGTGACAGCTCTGTACTTCTAAGGCATCATTATAACCTCTTTAGAAAAACAATCAGTGTCTCCCTGGGAAGAATACTGATGATCTTGCTTTGGGTTAATGAGCAATCTAAGATGGACACATTCTGAGATGTTTTATTGCTGATTCAGTAGCTACTGTGTGGTCCTCCCCAGTCACAGAGTATCTCTGAAAAAAAGTGGGTATAATGTTACATTCCTTTGGCCCTCCTTTAGTTTCTTTGTGTCTCTGCTTAGTTTCTGGGGGCTGTTATGCTGATGTATAATGGCTGGAAGGCATTTCTGTTTTACAGTCTGTTGACCCTCTCAAGTGAAAGGTCAAATAATCTCATACTTACCCAGCCTCTTCCCTCTGTCAGTCTATCCCTCACTTGTAGCTGAGGTTGTGTGCCATTATTTCAGCTACCTGTGCTAAGAGTAGAGAGGGCATCTGATCTGTATATAAATTCGGGCCTTGGTTTCTTTCATTTACATCTAAAAATAGCTGTTCAGATAATAGTAAAGGAATGACAGGATTAATTGACTGTCAACAATAGAGTCATTGTCTGGATCTGAGAAATCATTAACTCTTGAACAGTTTAAAGCTGTTTTCTTACTACTTATTGCTGACTTGTACACAGCCAATACTAGACTCTGTTTTGCTATAGAATACAGCTGGAAAAGCAACTTTTCCTGATTTAACTGTTGGTTTGGGTGGGGTTTTCACTGAAATAATTAAACCAGCATCAGAAGCCGGATCCTTTAAAAGCTTAGTGTAAAATGAATAAGTAGTAAAACTATTTTGATGTAATTATTTTTAATGTAAAAAAAACCATGTGTGATCTATGGAAGGAAATAAAACTTCTTAAAATGAGGCTGCTTTATGTCTACAAAACAAAACTGTAGCATCCCTCTGCTTTTGAGAATGATTGGGGGAAAAAATCAATTTTCCAATGTGTTTCTAAGTTCTTAACACTCTGGCTTATTGAAATGTTGTAAAAATCTGTCTGGTTTATGTGATACTGGGCTCTGTCAGGTGCTTCTGTGTTATGAAACTCAATTACATCAGATATACAGAGTACATAACGTGGTACTTTACTTTGCAACTATATCAAGCTTCTCAGCTGTGGCTGAGGTGTCTATTTTTGGATTAAAACAGTTTAGCAAATCCTGCTGTGCAGTGAACATGAAAATAGCTATGAGCCACAAAGCAAAGTAGAAGTGGGAAGCCATACATCATAATGTTAATCCAGGAGACTTGGCAGTGTGGAATTTTATGAATTTTTTAAATTGCTTTTAGAACTGAGGAATAACTTCCTTGGTCTGCCTGCAGGTGTGTTGAAACTCGAAGTATAATGTTTTTTTCCTCCCCTTCTAATACATGGCAATGAAACTGTTTTTCTCCTGAGTACCAAAATCATCGGAATTAAATAATGTTGACTTAGCAGAGTATTATTTTCAATTGACTCTTGTTTGTTCAAAGAAATCTAAATATGCTTTGGACTTCTGAGCCCACCAAAGTAACCAGTAATGGCAATCTCTGCTACAGTGGGAGATGGGAAGGTTGCTGACACGTAGTGTGTACAAAGATGGCTGGTCACTCAGCCTAGCCTGTTTGCAGAACATTGGGCATCAAATGATTCCTAATATAATTTTGTACCAATAAATATGGACTTACATTTTAAATCCTTTTAAGATGTGTATTGTGGCTGTTAAAAAAAAGAGATAAAATTGTCAAACAATTTTCACAAGTTTAAGGAATAATGTTTTGGCGAAAGCTCCATGGGAATTCAGAAAAGGGATGGGGAAGAAGGGGAAGGGATGAAAAGCCTAAAATTCTCATTCTCTCTTCTGGTCCGCAATAAAATTAAGTATTTTGGTTTTGAACCAACCGTTTCCAAAATGGGTTATGTATGTTGTGTCTTAGAAGCTGAGGAGAATAATGGAGTTGCTTCCATTTTGAAGACAAGCTGTTAAAGGTGGGAAGACTTCAGTACAGACATCTTTGTTTTAAAGCAATAAAAAGATTGAGGATATTTGTCTGAAGTGACTGGATAGATCTGTTTTAAATCAAAACCTCATCAAATCTTGTCTTTGAACTATTGCTTGTGCTTTGTTGGAGACCCTTTAAGAGTCTTAAAGGCCTGTTACGGAACACATTTACTAAAAGGCCACTTCTGCCTTTGCTGAAGACTCATTTTTTCTAAAGTTACATATTTAGCTTCTATAACTGGAATAGTTTTGCAGTTTTAATTAAGCATGTATTTGTTGATGATATAATTTTCAAAGTAATTTTTCCCAAATTTACAAGTAATTTGTGTATCAAGAGAAAGGAGGGAGGCTACATTGACTGCTTTTCCTGACGTTTAGAAATAATAAAGCGAGAAAGCTATAGAATGGGTCAATAAAATTGCATTTAACCAAGAATTTGTTGTAATAGTAGGATTACTCTTGTGAATAAGATGTGCAGTGACATTTCTACCTGGTAGATGAGGTGCTGTGTGAGTTTTCTTTTTTAAGCATCTGTTGAGAGCTGAGCTTGACCTAAATTTTTAGCGAGAGAAATTGGTTGTTATAGCACCTTCATTGTGATACGATGAAATCTTGCCAAATGTTTTTGCCCTTCATTGCTTTTAGTACACCAAGATTTGAAGTTTGAGGTTTGGTTTGTTGGTAAATACAGTTAATCATGGTTCTATTGACTAATTTTCCATCACAATTTTATTGCGATTTTAAAAAGCAAAAGAAACTCAGCTTGCTTTCACATAGTTTCCCTATCAAACAGCAAATTTATAACAACATTAATTTAACTTATTGTCTTACTGGTATTCCAGAACTATCCAGACATATTTTACTACCAGAAGGAATTTAAAATTGGAACAAAACCACCTGAATTTAAAGAGAAATGGTGTTATAGGAGTTCCTGGATCAAGATAAGCAGTGATTGTTCTTGAACTGATCAAATATTGCTTTGATAGAAAAATGTCTGACATGTTTTTGTCAAGTGCAAAGTGTTCTGTTATGTTAGAAGAACCTTTTTTTAAAATCAATGTTAGTTTTTTGGTTTACACTTCACTCTGATGATTGGTCTTCTGTCAACTGACATATGCTATCTGATTATTTCACTGTTGTGTACAGCAGTTCTCATGTCTTGACTAATGTTATGTTTTCTAGGTTTCATCATCCAATCCTTAGTCCTCTTGAAAGCAGTTTCCAGCTGGAAGTAGATGTGCTTGCACATCTTCTAAAGGCCCAAGCTCAGATCTCAGAGTGGAAGTTCCTTCCATCCCTGGTTAACTTGCACAGTGCTCACACAAAACTACAGACTTGGGGCCAAATTTTTGAGAAACAGCGAGAGACCAAGAAACATCTGTTTGGAGGGCAGTCTCAGAAGGCTGTACAACCTCCACACCTTTTCCTCTGGCTCATGAAGCTCAAAAACATTCTTCTTGCCAAGTTTAGCTTTTACTTTCACGAGGCCCTTAGTCGACAAACAACAGCATCCGAAATGAAAACTCTGACTGCTAAAACAAATCCTGATTACTTTGGGAAAATTTCCAGCTTCATTCGGAAGTATGATGCCATCAATGTTTCCTTAATTTTTGACAATCGTGGATCAGAGAGTTTTCAGGGACACGGTTATCATCACCCCCATTCTTACAGGGAAGCCCCCAAAGGAGTTGATCAGTACCCTGCAGTGGTGTCTCTGCCCAGCGACAGGCCTGTTATGCACTGGCCCAATGTAATCATGATTATGACTGACAGAACCTCTGACCTCAACAGCTTGGAGAAAGTTGTTCACTTCTATGATGACAAAGTCCAAAGCACATACTTTCTGACTCGCCCTGAACCTCACTTTACCATTGTAGTTATTTTTGAGTCGAAGAAGTCAGAAAGGGACTATCATTTTATTTCTTTTCTCAATGAAATTTCACATTCCCTCAAGAACTCCAAAGCTTTTGCGAGCTTGAAGCCTGGATCCAAAGGGTAAAATGCAAACTGCTCTACAAGTTGCCAAGACAGTATGCTAGCCTTGGGGGAGCTGTAGCTTTCAAGGAGTATAGGAATTTCTGATTCTCAGAGTCTTAATTAAAAAGGAAACATTATTTTTAATGTTTTAAGTTCTTTTTTTTTTAAGCTAACAAACACTTGAAGAAAAGTAATTTTGGGCAGTTCTCAGTGATATAATTTAATTGTGGGGTGCTAAATGGCCGCAGCAGGATTTCTTTCTTGGCATGGTTTTCAATTTTCAGTATGATTTGTTTTTTCAGTCCGCAACTCTGCTGCCTGTATCAGAAAGGAATATATGCACTTTATCTTAGTCTGATCATTGACTGTCTGCTACAGAGTTTATTGAAAATGGGGTGAGGATGGAAGATGCTATCTTTTCAGAAAACTGCATTGCCTGACAGGAATGATTTCTGGGAAATAAGCAGTGATGAAAGGGAATATTAAAGCAAACTTGCAAGAACATATTTTAAATAAAAAATAAGAATCACAAAAAGCACTACTGCTCATTATAACTTAGTTTTCAAATGTTTTAAAATGATAATTGAGATCTCTCTGTTAAGCATCAGTCTGTATTCTGAGCACGCTGTGTCATAAAGCTTTACCGCTGCTTCAGAACACAGGCTGGGGCAAGACAAGCTGCAGTATGGACTGGAAGGCCAGTGTTAACTGGAGTGTGCTGACATTGTGTGTCCAGCACCAGTCTTGGCTCAGATTAACTGAAGGAGACAAGCTGAGGTTGGCCACATATTCTAGAAGAAGCAGCTCCATGGAAAAAGCGGCAAAGCTCTTGTCAGATTGTGCCGTTGTCGTGCTAAGTTTAAAAAAAATAAGGCAATAGGAAATATCCTTTATAAATGATTTATTTTCTAATTTGCTGTTAGGGTCAACTTGGATTTGTTTTCAGATTTTTATAAGTACAAAGTTTTTACTTTCTGGTCGGTTTTAAATAATTTCACAGCGAAGCCAAATCACTTCTGGAATTTGGATTTAAATAGATAGCCTATGCAGTATTATTACCTCATTCTAAAATGTCTCTTTCACTACTGGGCTGCAGGTTTGGGGAATCATGTAAAGTATGCTTTCTAGTTATCCTGAAAGTGCTTTGTTTTTGGGAATCAGTATTTCCAAGTAATATAAAGGGTTCATTTGGCTGTACCTGTAGCCTTACATTGCATGGTTCTTCTGACTGTTAGCTATGCAGTTGTGCAAGCACTTTCATGGGAATTCAGGAGGACTGTTATTTGTAGTGAAGTTAGATCCTTAGTTGACACTGTGTAAGGTATAACATAATCATGTTTGTTTTAAAAAGGAGTTTAAGGCAAATATTGATTTCTGTTAAAACTGAAATATAAAAGATAACACTGCAGACATGGCTTTTACCAATTCCCTTTTTCTTCCACAAAAGGTTATGGTAACTTATCTTGCCTCTTGCTGCAATTACTGATTTCTTTACAGTCACATAAGCACGTTCTGTTCTTAGAATGTAAATTCTGACTTTATACTTTGTGCCAAATAGAGCCTTCTGTGCTTTGCTATAATTACATGTTAGTCTGTTGTGAAGACCTGTGCTACTGTCTTTCCTGTGCTACTGCCTTTCACCTAAAGTCTTACTCTGACTGCAGTATCACTCAAAAGTTTAGTCTGCTCTTTGGCACTTGAAAACTGTAGGAGCTGCAAATACACCAGCCACTGGAGGGCATCAGGTTGTAACAGCATTAGGCTTTGCAGCTTGAATTGCTCTTTTAACAGGACAAAGTTGCAAATCACAGTATTGAGAGAGTTTGTGGTGCTTCCAGACTGTGACCTCGTAATAATATTGTACTATTGACTTCCTCAGCCTGAGTAACAGAAAAGAGGCTGTTGCCAGAACTGATTCCCAGTCTTCAGCAGTGTAATAAAGTGTTGTACAAATCCTGCCTGTCTCTACAGTATTTCCCTGTCATACTAGCTATGTGTGGGAAAGGGGAGAGGAGTTTGGGGGAAGAGACTGTGTGTGACGCTGGCACCTTCTTGCTCATTTCTGAGTTGCAGGGAAAGGAAGGTGAAAGAGAAATCTGCTACCCTCTGCAGCAAACCATCATCTTTCACCAGTTGCTGAAATGTCTGGAGGCTGTTCCCAGTGTTTTTTAGGGAGAGAGGAGAAGGAGGTGACTGCTTGGCAGACCTGGTCTTGGCAAGTGATGTCACTGGGAATGGGGAAGGAGTGCTAGGTGATGTTTCTGTGCAGGAGGAGGCGAGACTTGCATTGCTTCTTCTCAGTGCTGGGGTGATTTCTGCAGTTTTCTTCAGAGGATCTTGGGGAAGTGGCCAAAGGAGCCATAGGACTCATGGGTAAGAATATCTGAATATTTAAGTAGATGAAGAACCAAGGGAACCATAACCATTGCTCTCATGTTGTGAGAAGGGAGGAAATGGGAGAGGTGCAGAGAAACAGTGGGAGAAAATTGGGTGCAGGAGAGAGAAACTTTTGTGGAGCTGTCTCTGGGTTTCAGAGTCTTGTCTATAAGAGGCTTTCCTTGTAAGGTCTCAATACAAGGTGGGGAGCAGAAAATCCAGGCTGTAGGAAGTGGCTTTGATGGGAACTGCAGGGGTAAAGCTGAAGAGGGGTTACATTAGAACTGATACAGAATCATAGAATAGTTACGGCTGGAAAGGACCTTAAGATCATCCAGTTCCAACCCCCCTGCCATGGGCAGGGACACCTCACACTAAACCATGTCACCCAAGGCTTCATCCAACCTGGTCTTGAACACTGCCAGGGATGGAGCATTCACTACCTCCCTGGGCAACCCATTCCAGTGCCTCACCACCCTAACAGTAAAGAATTTCTTCCTTATATCCAGTCTAAACCTCTGCTGTTTATGTTTCAACCCGTTACCCCTTGTCCTATCACTACAGTCCCTAATGAATAGTCCCTCCCCAGCATCCCTGTAGGCCCCCTTCAGATACTGGAAGGCTGCTATGAGGTCTCCACGCAGCCTTCCCCAGGCTGAACAGCCCCAACTTTCTCAGCCTGTCTTCATATGGGAGGTGCTCCAGCCCCTGATCATCCTCGTGGCCTCCTCTGGACTTGTTCCAACAGGTCCATGTCCTTTTTATGTTGAGGACACCAGAACTGCACACAATACTCCAGGTGAGGTCTCACGAGAGCAGAGTAGAGGAGCAGGATCAAATAGTTTTGCAGGGTTGAGGTGTACTATGACCAAAACCTACTTGTGTGTGTGGTGTGAGTACATGCAATGATCAAATATTTGTCGATTTGTTAGCCTAAAAAATTTTGTGGAATCAGGCTAACGAATCTTTAGTCCCGTGGTTTCTTATTTGATGCTTTGAGGAGATAATGTTTCAAATGACAAATAAGGTAATGGGGGGACTTGAGTTGTCTACAATGTAAAATTGGCTAGGCCAGTAGTGAAAATCTGCACAATTAAAAGGAACAGGAACATATTAGTGGAGTAAGTGAAGGTGGCCGGAAACACAGTAACTTATTAAAAAATACTCAGTTACTAACTTCAGTCCTGGAAAGATTGATCAGTCTTTTTACTATAAGAACTGGAGAACAAATGCAATTTTGCTGAGCTGGGTAACAGCCCATCTGCCAGCTCCTCCTCTCCACCAGTTTAGCTAAGCAAGACTGAATGTACTAATACCCTTAAGAAGTCTTCCATAAATGACTGTTTTAAATGCAAGATGTAAAGATGTTTATGATAACATAAGGAAAGCCAAGTCTTCCAGTCATATATATAAGTTTTTAAAACAAGTACTGTGATTTGATATTCTTGATGTCACTCATTGCTTAGCATAGCAATGTGGAAGCTTATCTTGTAGCAGATTTCATGTACCTCATCACTTAACTCGAGTCCATGAGGATCTTGGCAGAACATTTAATTCAGTATCCTTTTCCTGGAGTGTGAATTTGACAGCAAATGTATCCTCAGATCTCTTACATATTTTATATTTACATCTTGTAAGCTGTTTTCTTTTACATGTGGTGTTCAGGGTTTTTTCTTGAATAAAACATATTTCCTTTTCTCCCCCCTTTGCATGAAGACAATGCAGGGAATGGAAACTATTAATATTGTGCTGCAAAGGTCTGCAATATATGCATAATGTACATAATATTCAAGTTTTAATTATCTATACCAAATTCCTTGTATCTGAGTGGTAACACTCAGTGTTTATCTGATTTGTTTAGAAAGACTGTGCTGTAAGTGGAAATACTTTTATGGTACTCTCCCAGCTAATTATTACTCTGGTCCACTCTTCTTCATATATATGAGCCTTTTGAGACACTTGTGATCATACTAGTGGTTGTTCTTTGGTATCAGTTATCAGTTATTTGAGGCTTCCTTGCATGCATACATGTCTGTGATGCCTGCTGTCTTTTACTTCACTGGGTCCCAATCTTCTCCTAAGCAAGCTTTGCTTGAGAAAATCAGCAACATGCTATACTTCATTCCTTAAACCCTGGGGTTTTTTTGTCCAAATAGCTACAACCTCTCATCTCGCAGTAAGTAGAGTGTCACACAGCTTGGTGGTTAGCTCTGTGATTGTTTCCAGAAGTGCTGGCACTATGCTAACTCTCTTGGCTGCAGCTTTGGTGTTTCTGCCCTGTTTTCTCTGGAAGTCCTGTTTTCAGACTTGCAGAGATGTAAGCTGGTCCTGCCTGGGTGGATGCAGCCGAGGCCAGATACTGCCTGTTGGCTTGGGCTCTGCCTGAACCTTAAGAGCAGAAGGTCAGCGTCCTGCCTGTTGGGGACAACTGTTGTGCTGCTCAGCAGGGCTGGCCTTTGAGCTGCAATCGTGCAAAAGCAGGAGCTGTTAATGGGGAAAAGCAGGGGAGGGTCGGGAAATGAGAATGCTGACAAAGGACCACGATAACATAATGCTTTGCAGAGCAGGCATACAAAATAAAGAAGTCAAATGCAAGATGGAATTAGATTTGATTTCCTTTTCCTGTTAGTGAAGGACTGATAAAAAATAAAGTCTTCCCTGAAAGATAAAAGAAACAGGTTCTTTTGCCATGAAATTGTTCAAATACTTGATCATTTTCCCCCAGGAACTGCCTGTTGTACGTGCATGCTTTTAACATATTGCCTGACTTATTTTTATAGTTGCAATTATAGCAAACTCTTTTCTGGGAGAGTTTGCCTGTGGTTTGAATCCAGTTCTCTCCCAGCTTTCAACCTGATGTTGCAGCTTCTGGGTTTGTGGTAGAAGAACAGAGCTCTCCCCTTTGCAGCTGGGACCTGACTGTGCCACAGCTGTACATGGAGCTGAACTTTTTCCCTGCCTTTAAATCTCAACTTGTCAAAGGGGAGCTCCTACCCTGAGGAAAGTGCTCTGAATAGGAAGGGATTGAAGACTGCAAACACGGTTTAAACTTAAACAGGGGAAGTTCAGGTTATATATAATGAAGAAGTTCTTCACTTTGAAGCTGGTGAGGCACTGGAAGAAGCTGCCCAAAGAAGTGGTGAATGCTCCATCACTGGTGGTGTCCAGGGCCTGGTTGGACAGAGCCTTGGGTGACATGATCTAATATGAGGTGTCCCTGCCCATAGCAGGGGGGACAGAAATAGATGATCTTAAGGTCCTTTCCAACCCTAATTGTTCTATGGCAGTGGCAAGACTAGCAAAGTGCAGGAGAGGAGGAAGCAAATCACTGCAGGATGGGCTGGGGTGGATGACAGCTCTGGGAAAGACAGGCAGGGAGAAAGAAGACACGAAAGGACTGCAATGCAGATGGACCATGAGCAGAAGGTTTTAGTTGGTCCTTCTGTGTTACTGGCCTAATTTCACAGGAACCCATCTAAAATTTATATCCTGCAAAAGCTGTGCAAACCCTGCCTGTAGCTGTGGCTGTTGGTTTTATGTGGCCACTTTAAGACAGCTATGCCACTTCCAGGATCATGGTGTTCATTCTTTAGGTACCAGCAGTCTTGGTGGAGAAGCTGTTTTTGGGCAGATGATTAAAATGGGCTTCATTGTATCCCAGTATTACCTGGGATGTGACACTATGAGCTAGCATTTGAAACTTCAGAGTTGTGCAATGTTGTGCTCTATTTGTGCAGCTCACTGATGATCAGATAAAATATTTAGTGGCACTAAATTTTTGATTGTGGTGTACGCACCATTTGCTACAAAAGTACTGAGAGGTTTTTTAGTGTGTGCAAGTCACGTTCCTTGGGTTAGAGCCATAAAGAGCCAGCATTGCCATGATCATTTACTGTGATGCACAACCTTGAACCAAGACCTTGAGAAGGATGTTGTGGTCCTCATTCATAGTGGCCAGAAGGTCAGTGAGAGATGCTAAGGGAGGCTGGGGATGTCTGTGTTAAATTATGTTCCCAGTTAGTCCTCTCTGGGAAGAGAAGCAGAGGAAACTGTCCCACAGTATGGAGTAGCCTGATGGTCTCTTAAGCATTTACTTAGTAAAATGTCATACCCAGATTCAACTCTGTCTTTGACCAGGGGAGTTCAAGCCAACTTCTCTATTCTCTGCATGTTCATGCAGATGTTCTGCAGAGCCTCCAGGTATTTCCTTGCTCTCTCAGGTGAGGAGCAGGTTTTCTCTCCCTGGCTCTGGCTTATTCTCTTGGTGAAAGGGAGATGAGAGGTTAAACTGCCTGAAGAGCAGAAACTCATCTGTTTTCTGGGTGGGTGTAGTCATCACTGGGCTGCTGTGTGCACAGCAACAATAGCAGAAAGACTGCCCTGCTTTCAGCAGGACCAGAGGTGGCTGCTGCAGCCTGTGGTTATTTGCCCTTCCAGTGCGCTTGCCGGGTCTGGTTCTTCGGGCATGGGGAGTGATGCTTCTCCAAGGGCTGCCTGGAGCTGTGTGTGACTCCATATCACTTGGAATACAAAATGTAAGAGCAAACAAGACTTCAAAACTTGGGTTATGAGACCATGCTTTTCATCTTCGGGCTCTGCATCAGTCTTGCCGTGGGACGCCTGAGGCTGCTTTTGCACCCAGCAGTATGACTGGACCATGCCCCCACCCTGAGAGATGCTAGCACTTGTCAGAGGGGTTGGGGACACTAATAGGTTTCACCTTCTGCTCTTATTCTGACCCTGCAAATCTGTCTGAACTCAAGTCCTATTCTAGGTGTGGAAGCTTTTTTTTGTAGAGCTCACCTCTGAGTAAGGTGCCTGGAGCTCTGCTGAAGGCAAAAAGTGTAACCCAAGTAAAAGCTATCTTCCCCTTCTCACATCTCTGCCCAGAGAGAGCAAGAGAAAATTGCTTTCAAGTGTCATTGGGTAACAGGTTTTGGGGGAAAGTTTGTTCTTCATTTGTTAATGAACCGGGGACTTAGTGTGATGCATCAAGTTCTCACCCCACCTTTCTGAGCAATTCATCTACATTGTTTTGCCTGCAGATTCAATATGCTTAGATGTACTTGATCAGCCATTTCCATACTGAAGTTATACTCTGCTTGCAAGCTGGCTTTGCTTGGAGAACTGCAAGATTTCATGCACTCAAGTTTTCCCAACACAGCAGTTACCTCAAGCTGTCTGACCTGCAGGCTGTGCCTCACTGAGAGAAAAGCAGGAGGCAAGTTCCTGAAGTTGTGTGTTACTGGCTATCTGTTAGGTGTAAAAATAGATGGGTCTATGTCTTGGAAGAGCTTGGTGGGATTTGTGGCACTATCTAATTTTCCTTGCTACCCCTGTAAACTGAAACATATCCAAATCCACTCATCCCTGAACACGTAGGTCTCTCAATATCTAAATATGCCATGGGTGCTTCAGGCTTATCTCTGCTTAGAAATAATGGCTGCTAGATTAGGAATGGCTCGTTCTGATGTTGCTGACCCAAGTTGTAAAAGAACAGTAAAATAATCCCACCACCACCTGCATGATGAGTATGTAGGATGTCCAAGAAGGAGGTGCAAGTCTAGGGAACTGAACTGTCACAAGCTCTTGCCATATCTATCTTTGAAGCTGCCAACTAAAGCATCTTCAGGGGGCTGATAAGATAATAACATATCAAAAGCATAAGGCTCATGCTTCAGAGTGTAATTTGCTCACCAGGCACTGAAGAACTTACCCATCTGGAAGGTTATTCTACAACTGTGTGTTATAGGGATATTGCAATTTTATGCTTTTCATAGTAGCATTTTCTTAGGCTTTTAGTTTTATGAGTTATGTTTGAAACAAGCCAGGTATGGCTTTTTCCAAAGCTGCAGAGATTGAGAGGCTGCGAATGTGGGTGTTAAATTCAGCACAGGTGAGCACATCGGTACTTGCAATTCTTCTTCCATTTCCTAATGCACAAGATCAGTATGTCAGCTACGTTCTTGCTTCAGTAAAGCAGAAGAACTGCCACTAGAGGGTGGTATTAATACAAAGAGAAAAAGTAGTTTTGGACTCTGCCTCTTTCCAGGCTGAAACAATAATATATACTCTTCTATACATTTATAAACATTGTCTGGATTTTATTTCTCTAGTTGGGCTTGTCTGAGTCTTGTTGGCTTTTTCCCCCATCGAGCAATTTACATAGTTCTGTTTCAGCTGTAAACAACAAAGCAGGTATCTAGTTCTGTACCTTAATGTATATATGAATACTAAAATGATGTTGTTTCATCTTCTTTGTGAGGCACTTTTTTATTATATTGCCAAAAACTGAAACCCAAAGCAAACCTATAAAAAGGTTTTATGGTTTTTCTGTTGAAAACCACCCATTCACTTAAAATTGCATTGCATTATAGAAGAGATGGGGGGGGGGGGGGAGAGGTGTTCCTTCATCCTTCCTTATTTTTTCCTTCCTAAATGGTGGGAGAACTAAATCATTTTTTGCCAAGGCAGTGCAGTATGACTGAATGACTGTTAAAGTCCATTTAGGGAGCATCAGGCTAGGGTTTAAGCCTAAAGGAAAGTAAGAGGGTTTTGATAGTCTAATGTAGGCAGAGCTACTGTGGTATATGGTACAACAGTGTGTGTGTGTATATATATACATCTCTACATAGATCTGTATGCATGGTATAACCATGTATGTGTATGGTATAACCATATGTTATATGGTTAAACTGTACTAGCTACAGTATGGTTATACCATAGCCACTCTGAGCACTGAAGGCCGAGGTGCACAGATAGGGCAGTGCAGGGGCTGGGTGGCTCAAGCACTAGGGCTGATGTTGCTGTGCTGTTTTGGGTCATCACAAGCCCCATGAGATGCTGCTGGGAGTCCTCATGGGGGGAAGACTCACTTTAGGTGTTGAGTTTGGGGAGTTCTGTCAATGCTGCAGCCTGCGTCAACCCCAAGGAGAGCCCTTAGAAGGCAGACAAGTGGTGAGAGAAACAAAGTGGAGGGGATGCAATACCCAAAGCAACAGCAGGGACCTCACTCTTTCTCACCCATCCTCCAAGAGGAGAACAAGCTGGTTTCATGGCACTCTCAGCATGACTGATGCACACAGGATGGACCTGAGCACTCAGCAGGGATGTGGGCCTGCTGACCCAGGAGCCAGGTGGGGATGGTAACCCTGAGCCACAGGAGTGCTTCCAAACCCCTGAATAATCCCCACCACAAACTGCTCCAGACTTGCTACATCCTTCTCTGCTTACAGCCAAGCTTGTGCATAAGCCACGCTTCACCTTTTGCCCCCAGGCAGGGTCAAAACCCAATAATCATTGTATTTATTTTTCCTTCTTCCCTGGTGGGAGATAGCTGGATAAAAAACATTATCTAGCTGTGAACTTTTGGGCTTTGATGTGATCTGAAAAACACCAGCATGAGTTTCCCCTGCTGCTGTTTAACAGCACCGCACACATCTGCCTGGCCTGAGCTGGAGTATTACAGTGACGATCGCATGGATTTGGTGGTGCACAGTAAACACGTTCTCTTAACAGGATGATGTTGAAATCGTGGCTCTTCAGGGGACAGGACAGTGTCTTTGAACTGATACTGCGACTGCATGCATGGAATGCAAATGCAGCGTCCAAAGCCACCCTGTGGTGTGCTGGTTTAATAACGCAGTGACTCATTGGGAAGATGAGTTTTCTAGTTGCATTTAGCATGATAAATCACTTTGGAGGGGGGAAGAAACGGTCAAATGGACAGAATGACTGCTTGGGTGATGAGATGGACTTGAGTCTGGAGAGCCAGTGGTGGTGGCGAGCTTGGTTGGCAGTGTGGGGCTGGGAAACATGGAAGAAAGTTGGATTAAATCACAAAGATGTGTTGGGGTGGGACCAGCTGCAGGGCAGAGCCGAGCTCCCAGCCATGGTGGTGGCTCCTCCTCGTTGGCACATAGGCCACTGTGCATGTGGTTTAAAACTAACAATGTTCAGCTGGTTACTATGGCAATGGTGTAGCACGAGTTGTCATGGTGATGGAGTGGAAATTTTCGTCATGTTCCTGCAGGAGGGTGATGGATGCCATTTGGGGTGGCTCAGGACTTGACCATTCACCTAGTATCTTTCTGCTTGGGTAGAAGCGCTTGCACTCGATGCAGTCAGTGAACATCCCTCATCTTCCAGTACCATTAGCTGGTTTTCCGCATTCCAATGCTAAATTTTGCTTTTACATTTAGAAAGTTAAGAACAGCTCTGGTAAGCCATCAATTGCTAAGCCTAACCTAATTATGTGCACTATTATACAAGGTGCATTAATAAAACATGTTTCTGCTAGTGAGGCTGCTTTCAGACACTTCCTTAATCTTGTGCATGCTCTTCACCTCTGTATCTGCCCATAATATGATCCAATAGGCCATTAGATGCCCATTTGAAAAAATAATTTTAAGCTGATCTGGATAAAATTTGCTTCAAATAGTCCTTTACAATGCAGAATAATGTATGTTCTGCCTTGGAAATGGATCTTCTTGTTGCATTTTTATTTAAATTGCCTTTGCTTACTCTTCCTTCTTGAGCTTTCAAAGCAACAGTCTGTTTCCGATACTCATGAGCTATGCATCAGTTCCTCCTTATCAGGGTTTTTTCATATAGGTCATCAACAGGACAAATACACTGTATGTAAGTTATACTGCTTTTAATGGTTCTTTCCTTAGAAGAGCTGGTGTAATTCCTGTTTTGCCCCTATAGAAATCAAAAGCAAATACTGACCAGGTTGTTTTGTTTTTTTCCATTATCTAAGAAACTAAACTCCTAGAGTGCAGATATAGTCAACAATTTAGGTTTGTAAGGATAAAAGTCTCATACTCAGTTTAACTCAAGATAATGGATGTTTTTAAAACACAGAACTTCCTGCTCATAATCTACTTTTTGAAAGTCCCAAATCCCTTCACTACATATGAGTTTTTGTGCTAAATCATACAGCTCAAAACGAAGCACCAAGAATAGCATTTGTGGGGCTATTATGAATAGCATTCATAAGAAGGTGTCCATGCTGCTTTCATAAACTGCCAGGTCCAGGAAATGTAAAACATGAATCTGGGGTGTACAACATCGTAGCATTGGTATTCCATAAGTGTCTGCAATGTTTGATTTTGTCCTGTTTGTTTTAGCAGGTAAATTTGGGGTGTGCCAGCAGGACTGTATTTATTGCTGAGGAGTGCAGGAGCAGTATTTGCTCAGAAGCATCTTTGGATTTGGAGCTCACAGTGCTGCGTTGGAATGTGGGTTATGCTCGAGGCTGTGTAGCTTTGGATTTAGGAAAGTAATCACAGTGATATGTTTTTAAGTCCTCTTTGCTTTAAAAAGCTCTGATTGCTGTGTGCTTACGCATATGACTAACGTGAGGCACTCCTGTCAGCTACACGTGCTGCAGTGCTTGCTCTAGTTCCTCTAAGTGAAGTCCGGCTCTTACAGCACTGCTATTGACATCTACAAAATATAGTTTCTTTTGCTTTTTCCTTGCTCATAGCTTTATGATTACTCCCATAAATGATATTAAACTCATTGACCTAAGACACTAAGTTTTCAGAAATTCACTGAGCTGTGTGCTTCCCATGTACTAATTCAAGCAAAACCATGCAGCCTCTGGGTGAGGTAAGCTCTCAGCTGCAAGTTATTGGGAAGCAGAGAGGTACCCACACTGTGTGTTGGTCCCGTTGTTCCAAAGTTTCTTGGTTGTATCCAGGGTTCTCTGTTGGAGATGAGGTACAGAGCTACATGGACCTGTAGTCAAACCTTGTGCAGCCTTTCTTGGCTGGCTTCTTGACACAGGCTTCCCAGAGCCATTAGTTTTACCAAAAGCTGTGTAAAAGGTTGGGAAAACATTCCTCCATCTCATTAAAGATGTGACTACATTCATCTTCCTACCGCTTGCTGCTTTTCATACAAAATACTCTGTGCTTTTACTTGCTTGAATCTTTCAAGTGCTGGGCTTAAATCCAGAGCCTCCTTGGGTTATCCCATCAACACAAAAACATAGTCGCAAGGTGGGAGGCCTGTGCAGTGCCCATCTTGTTGTCCAGGTGTTGCATCAGCTCTGGAAGCCATTCAAAGCCTCCCCTGGTAGTCCCTGCTCTGTGCTAGAATCTCCTCAGTTTACTTTTGTTTGGTTTAATGCAAGTTTGCGGTCACAGGACGATTACAAATAAATGAAGTATGAAAGACTTCGTAGGATCTTTATTTGGATCTTTGTTCAGGCATAAACTGTGACGTGAATCCAGCTGGGTCCCCGATCGGGTGACGCCAGTGAATGAAGATTTGTAAACTGCATTATTGTTCTGCAGGTATATTATTGTGCGTGATTTTTGGGAAGTGACCTCAAGAAATCTTGTACCACAGTGATTGTTTTTTGTAGCTTATCAGTCTCCCTGATGATAAAAGATAACTGCCTTTTGAAATTGTGAATAACTGGTGTTGCACTGGTATAGATTTGAAGATTTATATCCGAACTCATTGAGTGCTCCTTTCCAAATGAAAGACACAATATCTGTCACTGTGTTTTGAGACAGGTGGATTTAATTGTGTTCAGCTGCTGAAAAACTTTAAAGCTCATCAAGATGAAGGATGCTGTTTGAAGTCATGCTAGTAACTTCTTACAGTGGAGGCTGCTCACAGGATTGGAGGATGTGCAGGCTTCCAAATGAGTAAATTTGGGGTTTATGAGCACTGAGGGAACTTTTCAGTTACGTTAAACTAACTCAGACACAGTCACAACCTTCATCGTTTGGGAAAGGGTTTCTTTACAGGGACAGCATTGCTTCAGAAGGTTGTTCTCTTGCTAGAAGAAGGGTTTATGAAATTGCTGCAAATATTTTAATAGGAATCTGATGAGTGAACATTTGCCCTAGAAATCTTTCTAAGATGTTCAACAAACTATTACAGCTGTAGATGAGTGGAGGCATCTAAAACTCCTCTGATATGTATATTGCTGCTTCTTCATGTGTTGAGGAGTTTTAATGAGATGTTGCTGCATGCTGAAAATAACTGCCGCAAGAAACTGGTATTGTGACCCCATCTTTTTCCTTCTGTGAAGAACATCAAGCAGCAGATAGAATCATAGAATTGTTAGGGTTAGAAAGGACCTTAAGATCATCCAGTTCCAACCCCCCTGCCATGGGCAGGGACACCTCACACTAAACCATATCACCCAAGGCTTCATCCAACCTGGCCTTGAACACTGCCAGGGATGGAGCATTCACAACCTCCCTGGGCAACCCATTCCAGTGCCTCACCACCCTAACAGTAAAGAATTTCTTCCTTATATCCAATCTAAACTTCCCCTGTTTAAGTTTCAACCCGTTACCCCTTGTCCTATCACTACAGTCCCTAATGAAGAGTCCCTGCCCAGCATCCCTGTAGGCCCCCTTCAGATACTGGAAGGCTGCTCTGAGGTCTCCATGCAGCCTTCTCTTCTCCAGGCTGAACAGCCCCAACTTTCTCAGCCTGTCTCCATACGGGAGGTGCTCCAGTCCCTGATCATCCTCATGGCCTCCTCTGGACTTGTTCCAACAGTTCCATCCCCTTTTTATGTTGAGGACACCAGAACTGCACACAATGCTCCAAGTGAGGTCTCACGAGAGCAGAGTAGGTTCTTGATGCTTTCCCACAAATGTACTGCACTATGCTGCTTGCTAAAATGTAAAAGTTCATATGAAGGTTACTGGGCTGCTCATGAACTAGTTTTGATGGTGGGAAACATCAAAGAGTTCAGCTTTCAGCCTTCCTAAACTTTAAATAAATGTATATCCATAAATCACCCAAGGAATGTTATCTCTGTTTGATGGGTCTTCTGCCTGAGGAAAGATGTTAGGAAACTTTGGCAAAGCCTTGGGAGTCCTGTCCTCCAGGTCTGGGGTAGGGCTGTGAGACTGGTTTGTGTGTGTGTGTGTTTTCATGTGTGTGTGTGTAATGGAGAAATGAAGAACTATCGATCTTATCCTTGCAGGGATATGAAAGTAATTGCACAATAAATGGGAGAAGTGAAATATGATGTTTCAGCAATTTAATCAAGTGGCTTCTAATATATATATATATATATATATATATATATATATATATGGGGATTACTTCTCTCTAAGAACTCCAAGATCTCACCAAGGGACACATCATGTTAACAGATACATTTAAAAGAAAGTAGTGTCAGAAAGGTAATGCTTGTGAAAAGTCAGTGGCTGCAGGACATTTACAAACCATAAATGATTAAGAGCTGGAGTTTGAAAGACCACAAGTTTTCATCCGTTCTGGTGGTGTCTGCAAACCGAAGTAACCAAGTAGCAAGGAGCTTGAGGGTAGGTAGGAGCTGGGTCTTTTGAGTTTGGGGTACGACTTGCCACTCATAAGACTATTATGAAAACCTCAATTTGTATGACTTATGTTTCACTGGATGAATTCTCCTTGGTGTCCTGCCGAGCAGAGGGCAGCGTGTGCTGCTGGAGGAAGGGAGATCAGCTGTGTGTCATAGAATCATAGACTAGTTAGGGTTGGAAAGGACCTTAAGATCATCCAGTTCCAACCCCCTGCCATGGGCAGGGACACCTCACACTAAACCATGGCACCCAAGGCTCTGTCCAACCTGGCCTTGAACACTGCCAGGGATGGAGCATTCACAACCTCCCTGGGCAACCCACTCCAGTGCCTCACCACCCTTACAGTAAAGAACTTCCTCCTTATATCCAATCTAAACCTCTGCTGTTTCAGTGTCCTCAGATCATTCAGCTGAACTCCCTAAATAAAACATGCAGCTGCTATTTTTTTCCTGTCTCTCTCAGACAGAAGCTCTCAGTCTGATGGCTTTTCCTCTGCACTCTTAAATGTTGCTATTTTAATAGCAATATTTGCCCACTAGCACCCTGGCTTGGAGCTTGGAGTTTCCCTCTGTGCCTCAGGGGCCTTCTCTGCATGAGGGAGCCAAGACCCCAAAGCTGTCTTCCAGAGGTGACCTGTAATGTTCCTGGAAGTTGTTGTCCCATCAGGATGCTGCTTTCTGAAACCAAGGATATTTCCTGAAAACCTACTTCTTAGCAATATTTCATTCTAGAAAGAGCAAAAAAACCCAAATAATTCATGTATTTTGGTTGTATTATAGCAGAATGGTTTTAGATAAGATGTCACAATAAAAGGCATTTATTCTGTAAGGATGAAAAAATGCAACAAACCATTTCAATAAAAGTACTTCAAAAAATCACTTAGGAACAATTTACAGAGATTCTTTTGTCCATTTTTATTATGGAAAATATATTGAAGCTTGTAGAATTTGCTGTGAAAGGGAAAATCCTGTTACAAGCCAGCTTTGTTTTCTCTCTCGGTGCTACTTCATTTTGTTTTATATCTTGTATTAATGAGATGTTGCTCAGCTGTGCAAGAAATGATGGTTTCTCAGTTTGTGTCTGACCTTTTGATTGCTTAAACTTATTTGCTATATGATATCTTTACAGTCCAGCCTTCTGTAATTTATAACTTATGTCCATAAAGTTGTAATGTCGAGTTAACATCTAATACGTAGAATGAGAGATGCAGCTGACTCTAATTCTTGAGTCTCTTATAGGACTGTGGGACTGATTGACTTGGTATTTAAGTATGAAAAAGAGGGTGTCACTTGAGAAATAATTAGCCAAAATTAAATAGAAGCTACTCAAGGGCCATTTGACAGTTTGATTTAGGCATTTTGGAGGGTTTTTCCTTTATAAGAGTCCAAATGGTGCATTTTGGAACTCAAGCCAATAGGGGACATCTTATATTTTTATATAGGTTAACTCGCTGGTGGCTGGGCCCTTGCTTGAGGGCTGCAGGCCAAATGCCAGCATTTCCACCATGAAAAGTACATTCAGCTTTCCTTAAGAGTTAAACCTTACAGGAAACCTATACAAATTGTGAGCAACTGTTATGAATTGAGCCATGATTTGTGTACTCTGAGGTACAAACTAAAACTTAACAATAAATTGCTTTATATTTCATACTCCGAGGTGTGCGTGTAATGATACAGAATGGGAGCTGAAGTTTCCAAAGGGTTCTCTACTTTGGGTTAAAGTTTTACAAATAATCATTCTGGAGACAGGTTTGTACTGGATCTCTGTGTGAGAGAATCATAGAATCATATAACAGTTAGGGTTGGAAAGGACCTTAAGATCATCCAGTTCCAACCCCCCTGCCATGGGCAGGGACACCTCACACTAAACCATATCACCCAAGGCTTCATCCAACCTGGCCTTGAACACTGCCAGGGATGGAGCATTCACCACCTCCCTGGGCAACCCATTCCAGTGCCTCAGCACCCTAACAGTAAAGAACTTCTTCCTTATATCCAATCTAAACCTCTGCTGTTTAAGTTTGAACCCATTACCCCTTGTCCTATCACTACAGTCCCTAATGAAGAGTCCCTGCCCAGCATCCCTATAGGCCCCCTTCAGATACTGGAAGGTGATGCCTTTCATTGTGGGTCCATACCTGGTGTCTCGCCCTCTTGCATGGTCTCGGTGGCCCACTGCAGTGTGAGCTGTTGCTCCTGCCTTCAACAACAAGGTAATAACTGTATATAACATAAACACATTTATGGTGGGTAGGAAGCTTGATAGGAGTTGAAGCATCACTTTCCACCTGAATTACAGTGATTTAATTTCATCTTTCCCTTACTGATCTTCTGGGTGTTGAGACATCAGGGAAAACAGGGCTTGAAGTGTCCTGCAACTTCCACAGCTTATTCTGCTTCCTTCCTTCAGTCCTGGCAGAGATGAGACCCTGCTGCTTCCTGGCATATTGGCAGCAAAAACACAAGTTAGACCTGGTTCATTGCTGTTTTGGTTGCATCTTTTGCTAAAAAAATGGAAACCTCTGTCTAAATGGGTGTATTGCCCCAGGCAAACCCAGTGGCTTTCGTCAGAGATTTTGTTTCACCTTTCATAGGAGCTGGAATAATCCCGTTGGAAGGAAATGCTGAGAGGTCAGCAGTAAACCAGAAATGTGGTCACAAAACTCACCAGGGCTCCTGCAGCATCAAATGCCACAGCAGAAAGCAAGTGGGAGTCTGGGGCTTGCAATAAGCACCTGCTGGAAGTGATTGTTGCTGCAGAAAGCTGGACCAGGCATTGCCCAGTGCTGTGGCATTTGGACAGGTTGCCTTTCGTTTTACCCCCAGGTGATGGGTGAGGCTGGGGGCAAGCAGGAGGGAGGGCAGGGATGGACATCCAGACATGCCCCTGCCCAGGTGCCATTCTGCACATAGTGGCTTTCTGATATTGCTATCCCAAGTGCCTCTGTCTCTGGGAAAGTGAATGATTTTGGCTGCAAGCTTACTGTTTTGGGCTACCAGTTTAGAAAGCAGCTTCCCCTCACCCTTGCTTAGCCCCTTGGTGTCTTTTGACTTGCCTTGGGAGGAGGTGTGGAAATTAAGCAGGTAAAATCCTAAAGCTCGGAGGAATAAACCAGTATATACAAATGGATGACTTTCTCAGTCTTTGGCTTTACCAGCTGAAAGGAATGTTTCTTGGTCTCAGTGCATCTTGGATGCTGATACCTTTTGGTTCTTTTAATTTATCCATCCCTGGCAGTGTTCAAGACCAGGTTGGATGAAGCCTTGGGTGGCATGGTTTAGTGTGAGGTGTCCCTGCCCACGGCAGGGGGGTTGGAACTGGATGATCTTGAGGTCCTTTCCAATCCTAACTATTCTATGATTCTATGATATTTGTATTCATTGAAGCCCTTTGTTTTTGTTTGTGCAGATAACTGGACCTTATCCTTGAGTTGCAGCTTATATTGACCTCTCCTTCTCTCTAACATGTTGTCAAAGGAGAAGCAGAGCTGCTAAAAGTAATAGGGCAGGCAGCAGCAGACAGATTCATGTTTTGCTCAGTGCTGTAGCTTGCCCAAAGAAGTGGCAAACGCTCCATCCCTGTCAGTGTTCAAGTCAGGTTGGACATGATCTAGTGTGAGGTGTCCCTGCTCATGGCAGGGGGGTTGGAACTGGATGATCTTAAGGTCTTTTCCAACCCAGCCGTTCTATGATTCTATGACCTAGGTAGTGCTGCCATCAGTCACAGTCTCCCTCCTGGCTCAGCTGACAGCTGGGACTGCTATGGAGTTTGTGAGGCCTGAGCAGGACTCTTTATTTTTTCATTTAAAAAAAGCAAAACCAAAGATATATTGGGGAAAAAAG
Organism: Melopsittacus undulatus; assembly: GCF_012275295.1. Taxonomy (NCBI): domain Eukaryota; kingdom Metazoa; phylum Chordata; class Aves; order Psittaciformes; family Psittaculidae; genus Melopsittacus; species Melopsittacus undulatus. Next base: position 7,392,325 of record NC_047531.1, read on the forward strand.
TGATATTATCTGCAGGAATAGCGTTCCCATCAGTTCCGTTTAACTAAGAATGAAAACTACTAGTAAGCACAACTGCATTATTCTATGACTAGCATGGCTAATAGAGCTGTGGAAAAACCGAGGTTACTTTACAGTAATAATAAATGTACCTGAAATTGGAGATGGAGCTTAATGCACACAAAAAAATGGCATTTAAATATCTGAGCCTGCTGGTATGCCTCTAAAGTAAGAAAAAGTAAACCCAATGAAACAGCAAACACCAAAACTGATGACTTGTAAACAGAAAATCAAGTTAATTCCATAGAGGTCAAACCAGAGACCCAATATTACAGTGCACGTACAGAAGCAGCATAGGTTTCTAAACCTTGTAAATTAGCTGCTGCTTCACTGAACGTATGCATTTTTATGTGCATACCTCACGGACGTACACAGGTACAAATGGCATTTAGGCCTACAGTACTTAAGAAATTATATAATTCCTGAATTACTACTGTTTGACAAAGGAAATTTTCTCCCTTCCTGACAGTGCTCAAGGCCAGGTTGGATGGGGCTTTGAGCAAGCTGGTCTAATGGAAGATGTCCCTGCCTGTGGAACTAGTTGATGTTCAAGGTCCCTTCCAACCCAAACTGCTCTGAGATTCTATGATAACCCAAGCCTTGTGGTGTGTATGGCAAGTTAAAAAAGTCTCAACACTAAGTCTGAAATTAAGCTTTGATGCAATCTTGCAGGAGCGTTCAGGGAAAAATAAGGATCTGAGAAAACCATCCAAGTGAAATTCAGCTTAAACCTGTGAGTAGTGGTGGATGACCCTGTTGTGGTCACCTTGGTGCTGGTTACCAGGGGTGCTGGTGTAGTACTGTAATCGTTGGATAAAGCCTTGGGTGATATGGTTTAGTGTGAGGTGTCCCTGCCCATGGCAGGGGGGTTGGAACTGGATGATCTTAAGGTCCTTTCCAACCCTAACTATTCTATGATTCTATGATGAAAACATCATTGGCAGGGAAAACCAATAAAACGTGTTGCATTGTTTTACAGTTGTTTTGCAGTGCTCAGTAATTCTTGCTCTAAGTTGTGAAGGATTTTAGGTATTTTCCACCTTTAGCACACTTAAATTCGCTACTCATGACCCAGGTAACAATCTCCACATTAATGCTATTTCATTGCAATCAAAAAGTCCCTGCCAAACCCCAACCATCTCAATGACTGTCTTATTCTCCTCCAGAGCAGCGCTGGGCTCAGCACTTTGTCCCTCCTGGAGGGTAATTCATTCAACTAGACATAAATCACTGCTTTATGTTGTTTGGTCAGTGTTCATAGATGTCAATGTACACTGCTGAAAATGCACATGGCAGATATGAAGGGAGGAATCAATGTGCTCCACGGAAATAAGAACAGACAGGGTTTGGTTTTGGTTTATCCATGCTGCTGTACTGAGTGCAGCCGCTATTGATTCAATCCCGCAAGTGTCTGACCTGCTTTGTGCAGCACAGCTTGTCTGTGTTTTACAGCTGAATTTGTTTCACCTTGTACCTCGTGCTCCTATTCCATTACTGTGCTACTTGAAAAAACCCTCAGCCAAATCAATGCTGTTTGTTAATTACAAAAAGGAAACCACAAAATGCCAACCCAAGGCTGCTATTGGGCATCTGTGGTAACCAACGTGTCTTGACCCTGCTGGGAGAGGGCAGTGACACAACTCGGGATGCATCATCCCTGTGCAGACCTGGTCACAAGTTCAGATGACTGCAGAGATGGGCATAAAACCCATATTTCTACATGTTTTTATTTACATGCATTTGTATTGAGAAAGGTGAGAGGAAACCGGCTAACTGATCCAATTCATCTGCACTGTTTTTATGTCATTTAATGCTATTTAATCCCTTAGTCACCATCACATTCTGTGTGTAGCCTTCTAAGCCCCTGGGCCTGGTGACTCTTCACTGTGTCTGTTACCTGAGAGAGCAGGTAAGGAATACACCGCTCTTTTCTCCCTTCAGTGCAGCTTAGTGCCACCACACATGTTCTGCTCTCCCATCTGGCTGGGGCCGTGCATCAGTTCTGTTTTCCAGGCTGCGGCACTGCAGCAGAAAGAGTGAGTGGCTCCTGCACATTGTAAGGATCCTGGTTCATGGAACCCTGGCAAGAAAACTTGCTCACACTGGGTCTGCTGGTGCCACCAGAGATTGGTGCTGTCAGCTGCATGATCTACAAATACCCTTGAGTAAAACAGAAAGCAAGGGAGTAGCTGCAATTACAGCGGCATGTCTAAACTAGTGAATCACAGAATGGTTTGGGTTGGAAGGGACCTTAAAGCTCCCCCAGTTCCAACCCCGTTGCCATAGGCAGGGTTGCTTCACACTGGACTAGGTTGCTCCAAGCCACTGTGTCCAACCTGGCCTTGAGCACTGCCAGGAATGGGGCAGCCACAGCTTCTCTGGGCACCTTGTGCCAGCGCCTCAGCACCCTCACAGGGAACAGCTTCTGCCTAATGTCTAATCTGTATCTCCCCTCTGTCAGTTTAAAGGCATTCCTGTCGTTCTATCACTACATGCCCATGTAAAAAGTCCCTCTCCAGATTTCTTGTGGACTCTTTTAGGTACTGGAAGGCTGCTCTAAGGTCTCCCATAAGCCTTCTCTTCTCCAGGCTGAACAAGCCCGGTTTGGGTTGTTTTTAACAGTAATTGAACTGGTTTAGCCAACTGTATTTTAAGATGATGAACTGTTGACCTGTTCGGAGTTTCATATAAAGTATATATGTATTTTTTCTCCCCTTGAAGACTAAGTTAATGAAAAAGCAATATTCCTACTTACAGGAATGGTACGTTCATTTTGTACCATCACTAGTTAATACTTAGATCAGTCTCACTTGTTCCCTATGACCAGCACCATTCAGACTAATGCCAAGGCCTGTTCCATGGAGCAGTAATAACTGAGCCGAGTGACTGCAGACCCTTCCAGACAGGATAAATCCCTGTGAGCCGCAGAGCAAGTATCAACCCATGCACCTCTACCAAGGACAACTTAAACCCTGGGCTGATCCTCTGTGATTTCCTAACATAGGCTTAGGAGGCGTTAGTACAGGCTGGGGCAGTGCCACGCTCCTGAAGCTGTGTGTGGCTTGAAGCAGTGATTTTCAGTGGTGGCCTGAGAGCTGAACACCCTGTGCCACTGCTGCTCATTTCTGTTCAGCTGATCCACTTTTCTCAGCAAAACAATTCATCGCTGCTTTGGTTTTCCGAGTGCCCATGAACTCAGCCGTTCCCTTGTCACCTGCCAAAGCCTTTGGCTGTCTCCATGAGAACTGGACTACAAAGCCTGGAAGCAAGCTAAGAAGTGAGCACAGCACAACACTGAAACTTAATGTTACACAACAGGAGGAGACCCCTCTTATTTGTTTTCTTATATATCTTAAAACAGATTAAAAGCCACCACAGAATCCTCTGTCCTCGCCAGTGTATGAGCTGACTGTGGAAACTGGGTTATGTGTCCTCCAGGCTGTGCAGAACCTTGAATGAGGAGTGACCTTTGCTGTCCCTTCCTGCAGGTCTTTGTCAGCTTTTGTGCAGTAGGGGACAAGAAGAAATACCCGAAGTAGGCCACTGGACACTGCCATACAAGAGCTGCCACCACAGGCTGATTGATGTGTCCGCTGATGGACGGTTGTGTTGCAGCAGCTTCTCCAGGATGAAGAACAAAAGCCCTGCTCTGAGGTGGGGTGGCTGTGGTGCCTGCCCCACACTGACCCACCTGGCACCCATCACCTTCTTCCTTCTGGGCAGATGGTGGTCCTCAACCATAGCCAGATGACCTTAACCCAGCCCCTAAGCAAGGACTAGAAATGTGTCTCCTCGTAGCTCTTCTCCCCCTAAACACATGTGAGTTGGGCAGAGTGGTGGGCTTGTATGGGCAGCTGCAGTCCAAGCGCAGGAGATAACAGTGTCTGATACACATCTGGATGCCTCTGGTGCAGCCGTCAGCCCAACACTCCCAGCCAGCTGTGGAAGTGTGTGCATTGCCACCAGTTCTGGGACATAAGGCCACTGAACATCACCTGTGGCACTCCCTCCCTCCCCAGCACGGTGGCACCCCTTCTGCTGTAGGAAATGCCCCCATGTACACTTCTTTGTGCTCTTCACTCCAGGACCATGTTTATAAAATGTGGAAGCAGGGGTGTTGTTTTCACCCCATTATTCCCATGGGAAGCAGGAGGGTGGTAGTGGCCAACTGGGTGGCTGGGGAATTCCACAGACAGTGTGAATGGGGTTAGCTGACCTTGATGGGTGCTCAGGCAGAGCTGCATAAGGTTGGCGGCTCTTTTGGGATGGTCTTCGGGTATGGAGGGGCTTGAGTGAGCTTATGGGGATGGTGCTCTTTAAGTTAGGTAGGAATCTGTTCGGGAATGAGCATTCTTCAGGCTAAGACACTGATGGGATCTGATGCAGGGTGGGGTGTGGGTAGCTGGGGATTGCCAATAGTGTTCCCTTTATGTGGGAGGTAGACTGGCAATCTGGGTTGGAATGTTGGAATACATGGTGATTTACCCAGCAAAACTACACGCAAAGACAGAACTATCTTCTTTATTATAAAGATACACTATGAGGAACAAACCTGAATGTATACGGAAGCTTGTAATGGTACATGCCAAAAATGTACAGTACTATACATAAAAGTGCATTGTCACAACAGATTAACAGTACATTTCTCTTCCAGAACCGTGAAAATTCCATGTTTTTATTTGTTCTTCGAGAGTGGAAGGAATGCAATGGGAATGCAGCCATTCACGAACAGGGAAGGATGCAATGGAAATGCAACAGTACAAGAGCAAGGCTAAAGCTCCTCTAAAATTTAAAGGCACTTTCACATGTACATACTACAGATGTACATTGACACAATTAGGTAACAGTCAACAAGCAGGAAGCTACCAGTACTGCAATTTATCAAACTTGACAGTAAAGGACAATACTGATTGGATTAGGTGTGCAGGAGTTACCCTTTAGTATGTCTGTAGTTGTAGCAGTCTTTCCTGTTACATATCCACTTACTATACTTTTAAGTATCTATAATAACCATCAAACTACACATTTAACTGTGTGAATGCACTAAGTGGATGCATTCACTAAATGCACTGTTTCTAATATTTTCTTTTGCTAAACAATTTCTAATATAAGCATTATGGAGTCCAGTACAGTTATTTAAACATACAAAATTCCCTATGCCATTTAAAGATACAGGTATCCATCTCAATTATGCCGAGTGAGTCAATTGAAAAACGCATGAGACTAAAACTGCATGTCAATGAAAGCTGAAAATTCCAGTTTGTTCCACTGAGTCTAGTACATTGGGGAACTACTTCAAAACAGCTCTGGTCCCGACCAAGTGAACAGACCCTACAGCCCAGCCCTGCACTGGCCTAGCTTAAGCTCTTGCGCTAGTGTTAGGACCAGGCAGCCAAGGTGAGAGGACCAGAGGTTCACTGACCACTGCTGCACGGTCACCATGGTGGACTAAGACTTTGCCTTTAACCTACCTGTGCATGAAGTCTGTGGCTGGTTTGAGAAGGGTTTGCAAATACTAGGAGCAGTTTGGGCCTCTGAGGCAGTTTGTGGGGAACTTCTCACACCTGGGGCTTTGCATTACCTATCTACAGGGTGTAAACCAGAGCAGGAACAAGTTGCTCCTAAGTAACAACGGGAAATTACTCCTGTCACCTCAGTAATTCATTATGCCCATCAAATTTTATCACTACTCCTCCCAAACTCAACTGTTACGTACAGTGAGTGGTACGTAGCTTTCAACAAGAAGCCTTCAAGCTTTCCAACAGTGAGATCTTAAAGAATACATGGAAGGACAAGTCTTACTTAAAGCCGGTTGTACGCCTATAGGTGGACCACAATGGAACTTTTCCCTCATCTCTTCAATGAAACTTACTTTATGAATTGGATGTTGGAAAATACGTTATGGCTTACTGTCGCAATGTGCAAAACAGCTGTACATTTAGTTCACGCCTAACAAAGTCTAACAACAGAGCGCTAAGCAAAGTTGACAGCCGTCACTCACACAGACAGAGGGAAGGTACTGATTTCTGTCACTGAAAAAGAAAGGGGAAGGGGGGAAGTGGTTATGGAAGCTTTAATCAGCTTGAATGGAGACGGTAGGAACTCAGCTGCCCGTCCTGTGAGTGACCCTGCACTGCTGCAGGAGGAGGCTCATCTATAGAGAGCCCCCTTCTTTCTGCCGTCAGCATAACGGGGACATGCGCAGTGTTTGCGCTGGGCAAGGCAGGCAGGGGAGCTGGGTCAGCTCCAAACTCTTGACTAATACCATCCAAATCCTGACTTTAATTGGACACTGAGCAGTAAAGTCAACGGGAGACTCTGCCAAGCTACTGTGCAGCTGATTGTTCCAATCACCTACTGGCCTGCACAATGGATCACCAGGTTCACATACTTCCCAGAGCCTGGCTTGCTCAACTATGGACTTTAGATGAATTCAGCTCTTGTGGAAAATGCGGAATCAGGGAATGAAGGTCTAGCTTCATGGGAAAGGTACACTATTACATAGGGCAGCAAAAGTAGTTTCTAGATGCAATCCTGGAGATGTGCTTTAGCTGTGACCTGGAATGCTGCTTTTTACCAGTGAGGGCAATGCGATCTCCACATCATCTAGCACTTGTCTTGTGTGAGACCACCAACAAGAGAGCTAAACTTGGTGACAATTATACGAGTTGTGCGGGTTTGGTGGTGGGCTTGGTGGGTTTTTTGTTGTGTCTTAAATAAGAAATGTGGCCTGAGATGACTTAGGCATTCCACACAGACACTTAATCCTCACATGCTAGATTTCGGCTCTTACTAACCTGCTTGAGATTTGGTTTGGTGACCCAGAAGTGAGAGGTCCCACCTCCCTGTCCCCCCCACCCCCCCACCCCTTAGTTTTGTGCAGGATCTGTTATCATATAGCTACAGTAAGACTGTGAAGTATGGTACAATGTGGCAAGCTGTTTGTGATCCGTGTTGATTTTATTACAAATGGTGCAGCATCAAGTTTTCAAGTAAGTTTACGTTTGTTTTTAAAATGATGCACAATTGTCCAGTTTTTCTTTTAATTGAAACCATACAAAATAAAAATGCCCATGTTAATGTAGCTACTTTCAGACAATACATTCAAAAACACTGAAAAACAAAGCCTCTCCAGTTACAAACATGAACAAATGATGTTACGGAGCCCTGACTTCTATTGTTACTCCATCCCTTTCCCTAGCATACCCCAGCCAGGCACTGTGGGTGGCTGAGCTGTCTACATTGTGCAAGATTTGTCAGCTGGACCCTGGGAAGAAGGGGAAGGCCCTATGCTAGGATTTGTTTTTGGAAGAACAATAGGTTTTGGCCTAAGAGCAGGAGGTTTCAGTTGTACTCCCATTCTAGGGGCCACCATGGGCTTGAAAGTACTCATGGTGTCACTGGAAGAACTAGTGCTACGGCGGATCTGAGGCTCGGAGCTCCTTAGAACGACACTGTGGAGAGGGCTGAGTGACTCCGTGGAGGTGGCAGGGGTAGGGCTGTTCTTCATCTGTTCCAAGGTGTCCAACACAACATCAGGGGCGTGCTTGGCTGAGCTTTGCCGCTCCAGCTCACGGAGCTCGTTCAGCGCCGTGTTCATTGTCTCTTCAATGTCCTGGGTCAGAGCACAGAGAGCAGCAGGTCATTCAAACCACTACTGAAGGCAAAGCATCAGAGGAGCAAAAGGATGGGGCAAAAAAATGCATGAATTAAAATGACAACCATCCTCTCTTTAATGAGTATTACAGCACTAAAACCAATTTGCACCACATTTATTTGGAAGATGCTATGATTGTCAAGATGGCAGCTTTGGCTGGACATTACAAACATTTAATGTGTTCACATGAGAGAATCAAAAAACCAATTAAACCAAAACTTTAGGCCATTTTATGATCTGACTCTCAAGACAATGGGTATTCACTTAGCATTGTTTTTAACTGCAAAGATTTCTGTCATCTCCTGTGTACTGGCAGCTGCAGGGATTTTAGCCCATTTGCTCACTCTCCACTAACTGCTTCCATTGTCTAGTGCCTCAGGTGTTCAGGATCTGTACTCCCTCAAATGGATTATAAAACCTGGTTTTGTAAGGAACTAAAGCCTGTGTGTCTATCAGCTCTTCTCTCCTCTTGTGACTCTGAGTTAAATCTTATGCAGAAAAAAAATGCAAGATATTGTTCAGTGAGCTTACATAAGAAATCATCTTTTTTCCTCAGGATTTCTGGCACAAATGCTAAAAGAATGCACCAAGACACTAATTTACTACTTTTCAGTGGTATTGAGATACAGCTAAGCTTAAAATATCTGTTGTTTCCTGCTTGCTCACAGTGGCTTTCACAGTTTTCTTTCTAATTGCTGAACGATCCCAAGTCCAGGTGCATAAAAAAAGTCAGCAGCTTAAGCCAAACAGCACTCTATGTGGTTCTAGGAAAGTGAATAAATGACAGTAAAATATAACAGTAACAACATTTACACCTTCCTGTAATACATGGTTCATCTTTCTGACCCAAGCATGACAGTCCCTTCTATCCCTTGCTGGAAGCAGGGTTTGAAAGCAAGCATTACCAGTACATTAAATTTTAACACACAAGTGCCAGTGTTATTGTAAAATACTTGTGCAATCATATCGTACCCTCAGGGTGACCCTAGTAATCAAGTTATCCTACCTAGACAAAATGAGAGGTCTGCAGGCAGCAGTTATCTATTTGCTCAAGAGCTGTTACCAGCTCTGTACAGCGGAACAATTGGATGTTTAGGGTGCTCCCTATTCCATCCTTCTCACCTCTTCACTGCCAGGAATGAGACTGGGGAGTGTTCACATGGGGATAAGATGGCCTATGATTTACGCAGGTGCGATGTCTTGCACATTATGTTCTTAGGCACAACTACAAGCATCAAATCAACATATAGCATGAACTACATAAGAACTATACAAAAACTACCTCAAATTCACAACACCCTGCAGTGTAAATCTGTGCTCTGAATGGCAACGGTTGCTGCTAGCCAGTCGGAGCACTTTTCTACATACTGTAATACTGTGAAATAATTGAACATTATGCTGGTGAGGGACTATTCATTAGGGACTGTAGTGACAGGACAAGGGGTAATGGGTTGAAACTTAAATAGCAGAGGTTTAGACTGGATCTAAGGAAGAAATTCTTTACTGTTAGGGTGCTGAGGCACTGGAATGGGTTGCCCAGGGAGGCTGTGAATGCTCCATCCCTGGCAGTGTTCAAGGCCAGGCTGGATGAAGCCTTGGGTGAGAAGGTTTAGTGTGAGGTGTCCCTGCCCACGGCAGGGGGGTTGGAACTGGATGATCTTAAGGTCCTTTCAAACCCTAACTATTCTGTGATTCTATGATTCTACATGCAAGTTAGAATAGGCCAGCCTTCCTCAGAGCACAGTGATTTACACAGCTCTTGTAATCATACACTATCCTACTGTTTTGTGTGGCAGAGGCAATTTCATTACACTATAACGGCAAATAATTTCTTTTTATTGCTTCTGCAATGTCTGTTCTCCCTTGTGCTTCTTCTATCCAGGATCCCTTAGTGCACCTTCTTTCACACACACTGTATTTAGAAAGATAAGTAGGATATTCTCCTGCACACCCACCCCTACCAGCATATATGCTCTGTGCTATGCTATTCACCAACACTCCCTCCACAGAAAATCAGAGAGTGACATGAAACAAAGGAAACACAAACCTGAGCTATCGACTCTGGGTCCAGTGGTTTATGGTCATTGAAACCCGTGTACTGACCGGATGATGTAGATCTTCTAATTGGAGGGCTATCAATCTTCTTTAGAGAATCATGCCTACTGATGTTGGTGAGACTGCCATGGCCAGGCCTGCGCCGCCTCTCAGGGCTGTCAGCATTGAGGTTGCGATTCTGAAGGAGGGCTCTGGGACTGCAGTGAGTTGCCAGGGTGGGGGAACCCAGATCCACAGAGGAGTTGGAGAGAGGGTGAGGAGGGTGTACGGGGCAGTGGCCATCACTGCTCCTGCCAGGGCGTCTTAGAGGAGGTGGAGGTTCTGATCTCTTTCGTTGCCTGCACCAACGAAGAAGTGGTTATAGGACAAGTCACAGTGACCCATCATCAACACGCGGAGAAGTGATTGCTGTGTTACCTGAGCTGTGAGCAGCACTACTGAGAACATGTTCTGCTCAAGCTTACCTTCCTAAATACGTGTCGGAGTGACGGTCAGTGGGAGAATTCATGTCCTTTGATGATGACTTATCCTCAGTTATGGGTCCGCTGCTGGCCTCACTGTCTGCTTTCTGACTTAGTGTATCTGAGAAAGTATCATCCCTGAACAGAACACACATGGTGAAATGAGAAGTCAGTGAGTTAAGTGCGACAGAGAGTAACTTGGCACTCCCAGATATTTACCCCCTTATGCTTATGAAACCAGGCATGTTTTAATGCACTGCAGACCCTCCATGTCTCCAAAAATCCCTTATAATCCTTCTGTTTACTGAGCTCTTTACATTTCATGTGTAACCTTCCTGCAGGGAAGAACTTTGTCATCCTTGGCAAAGTACATGCTTAATACTGTAAAACAAGAGTTGAAGGCTGCATTTCTCCAGCCCTTGCTATTCTGAAGTTAAATGTCAGCAATTGCTGCAAAGAGATAGCAAAATTAAAATAGGTGCATTAACATCTGCCCCTTAATGTACTGGGAACACACCCATAAACAAGGTAGCTTAGCCTAGCAGTACCTTTTGATTAAGAGCTGTCAATTCAGGGCAATAAAGACAGAGGCATCCTGCACAGAAGGCAAATGTTTTATCTATCTGAGACTTCAAACCACTGTCCCATTGGGAACCCACTTTGTTAATTGCTTCAGTATGTTTTTACACCCCATTAAGGATCTAGTCACACCAGACACTGCTTACATATCCTGCACCACTATGTACTGGTGAGGGACAAGGCCATCAATTCCGTTGTGCCTTCCTTCCCACCAGTCTTCAGATGCTCGGTGATAGAGCAGAAGGGAAGCTCCTTTCTTGAAAGAGAGTTCTCGTGCAGATCTTCCAACGTAGTCAAACTTTGCTATAGCTTCTATGGGCTCACACTCTGGGTACAGAGGGAAGAAGAAGAATAGGTATCAGATTCCACACTGACTTATCTGCTCCTTTTGGTTTCATAAACCGCATTTATTGCATTTTCTCAGTGCTCACTCCTATTGATCAGAGACCAGCTGAGCTAAGGCAGACTTCGGGCAGTAGTTATAATATGTCCCTTACAAAGAAACATAATCAATCTGTGCCACAAGCATAAAGCATCTGGGTTGCCTCACAAGCTGCAGAAAACATAACAGCATACTCAAACATTGCAATAGCTGCTGCTGGGGCAGAGGCCTCTGCCTCTGCTGCAAGGGCTCCTACATGGCTGGGGAGTGCGATGGAGGCCAAAAATAGGATGAACAAACTCAGATAAATAATCAGAGACCCGAGGAACCAGTCTGACAAAGGAAAAGTAAACCGGAGCATCTCTAATATCTGTGATGGCAAAAGAAGATGGTATTTATCTGTGCATGAATAGGGATACTTTGCTTAACTGGGTGATGACATTTCTGTGTTTTACATGACGAGCATGCAGACCTAGTGAAAACTTAGTGTTTTAGTCAACACTGAAGCCCAGTGCTTTAATCTGCTTCCTTAACACCCTTTTTCAGTGAAGCAGACACCTAAGGATGAGTCCTCCATAGGGGCAGTCCCTGTGCAGCCTGAAGCTGCCTGAGGCAGCTCTGCCTGCTCCAGCATCCCAAGTTCTTCTGGCTTCTGCACTGGAGACTGGTATTTTCTAAAGTCAAACATTGGTTATAGCAGTCCTGGCTAATCCTCTGTCAGTATGCTGGTAAATCCAGCCTTACACTGGTGATGGACTCTGTCCTGTAACCTGTGCTTGGGTTGGAAACATACTGACGTCAGTGAAGGGTCCCTGCTGAGGGTCTGCCTGCAGGTATCTTCAGAGCTGTGGCTGGACACTGGTGAAACAGCTATGATTTTAGCACCTCTAATTTCTTCTGCATGAAACTAAAAGTACCTGAGCTCTGTCATTACAGTCTCAAAGAAGAAAAGCCTGCACAATACAGGTTTAAAAATCACACACTTTGCTGAATGCAATAACTCAAGAGTCCCCAAAATGACAAATTCCTTTACATAATTAGAACAATAGATGGAAATTTAACATCTGGGCTAATGAAAAGCATAGCAACTTTCTGTCTGTACAAACTAAAACCGCTGATGCTGTAACTCCCCAAAGAACCAGGCCGGTAATGAAAGCCACTGTCCCCTTATGACAACGTTTTGCACAGGAATGTCTTTTTAAAATTAACTTCATCCTGCATCACGAACACATAATGAAAGCCCCTTTATTGAGGTTACAGTTTACAGCTTGTTTCTTTAATAACTTGCCCAGCCTGCAGAAGGCTGCCCTGTGGTTTGCTGCTTCTGCAGTCGGGCTAAGAGCTCCTGTCAGTGATGATCTGCAGGGTGTTTAGGAGTTACAAACTCAGAAACCTTCCAAAGATGGCAGGCAGTGGTATGGGGAACTCACTGCTACAAATGCAATAGTAATGTACGCTGGCAGAAATTACTTTGATTATGTATGTGTCAATGAGAACATAGCAATAGCAGTATTAATTCCTGAAAATGCATCCCTGCAGCATGGCTTGTCGGCAGCATTCCCTGCTGGGTGAGTGGGAGATGATAGGCTTCTTGGTTTGATGGTTTTCAGGTAAAGAAAATGTAAAGATGGCATAGAAAGGAACACTCTGTAAAACTGGAAAATGTTTAATGCTGGTGTATACACACTAATATACAATCTTGTGGTCATTTCTAGATACTATGTCTATGGTCTCTAACAAAAAGTACAGATGGGACAAAGCAGCTATAGGCATGGAAAGACCCCACTGCCAAATGAAAAGAAAGAAAACTAAACATGCCTGTTTATTTTGCATTGTGTTTAAGAGGGCAGTATTATGTTGAATAGCAATAATACACCACTGACAAAAGAACACTGTTTCTATACATATCATGCATGTTGCTTGTGGAATTCATTATAAGAAGGTATTACTGGGATCAGGTAGGACTGAAAAGGAGCAGATGTTTGTATGAACACGCTGTTCTCAGATTGCAGGTAAGTTATGGGTTATGGAAGAGTGGGTCAAGAATTCAGAAGCAAAAGCTCCCAGCTCTCAGAGAGCCACTCACTAATTGGTAATACTTTAAAATTAAAGAAACCCCAGCTGAACAAAAAACCTTTACAGCAAGTAAGAAAATCCCAGCTTTCCTGTACATATTTTCCTTTGACATTCTCTGAAGTTAACTGGTAATGGCCAAGGGTACTGGGTTTATTGATAAATCCCTACACTGATTATCTGTGCAATTTCCCATTTCTCTGCTAATTTCAACAGACCATTCAGTATCTATATTTGAGTATACAGGTCTTCCTATTTACAAATTAATGGACTGAACTAGAAATAGTTCTATCTCCCTCAGTGGAATTACACTAATCTAAGTCTGGTGCATGATGGGAATCTGGTTTTTGTATCCTTCCATTGCCTGCAAGACTCACACGCTTTCTCAGAGGTCTGCCCCACTGGAATCAGCTGTATGAATGGGTAATGTACTCATAATGGATGTGACTTCTGAGACATGCTTGGTAGATTGCCTGGGTAAGAAATCCCAGCTCCTCAGGGAGAAGTGCCCAGTAGATCTCACACAGTTTTCTTAATAGAGGAAAAAGTAAGTGCAGGCAGGCTTTACCATTTTGAAAGGGGCATTTTCTTTGCTTGAATGTTGCTTCTACACGGACAGAGCAAACAGCACTGAGACTGTACTTAAACAGTAATTCACCTTGTTAGAGGTCAAGCCTCAATAGTTGAAACCAAAGTACTGTGACAGTTACTTCTAGAAATAAATGCATTTTTAAAAGTTAAGCCATTTAATAATCAAGATTTACTGAATGACAAGTATTTCCAAAATAGAGGATGAAAGCTAAATTTGGGATCTGTAACTGAAATCCATGTGGTACTGAATGTCTAATGGTAAAATTGACAGTTCGGAGGGCAATGCAATTGCTCTGCTCTGTCCACACTGTGAGCATCTGCCTACAACAGCAAAAGGATTTGATGACATCCAGTATCTCACCAGCTATCACCTCCAGTGACTCAGGTGACTCTATGGAAGTGACACATTAGGACAAACTGAAGAACTGTGGGAAAAGCTTCGCTGCTTGCAAGAGCAGAAAGGGCAGAAGAAACACAAGTGCTAATATCAGTTTTGGGATCGGAGTGCCAGATGTAGCACTAACTTCCCTATAGGGGTGATGGCACTTAAGTGGCATTGTGCTGCCCTCCCTGCCTCAAGGCACAAGGAGCTAAGGAAGAGAGGGGAGACCATCCCCTGCACTTCTTTCTAGGGTGGAGGTGAAGGGGGTGGGTTGCTCTGCCCCTGTTCAGATGTACCCTGGCTGTTGGGAACAGAGTATGTCCTGGGAAGACACTATCTCCCAATGTCTTTATCCCCTTTCTGCACCCCATCAGGGAACAGTGGCTTTGCAATTTCCAAGTCCTGTCTCCAGGACAGTGGTTCTCTGGCTGGGGAACAATGAAAGCAAAGAAATGCTACAAGGTGTTGACAAAACAGAAGCTGGCAAAATGCTGACTACAGCACACACTACTGAAAAGTGGGAAAATTACTGTGTGCTGGGGACAAAACAACAGCTTACAGTCCTATGTTTCCCTGGAAGTTTTGTTTCCACCAGAACTACCATCTCAGTTTTTACCTTGTGTTTATGAGATACCTATGAACAGTGTGATATTAATGATATGTATGTTTTCCCAGGAGAAACCCATCTGTTTAACTTCCTCAGGAAATTCCCTCTTACTTCCTTCGAAAACAAACCTCGCCACCCTTTCCCACGTGCCTCCAACAAGAATAAAAATCTCCAGCAAACCAAAGTTAAAGGAAATATGCTAAAAACTGCTTCATCAAAACATGACCAATATCCTCTGAATCTTTACTATACAGGCACTTTCAGGTAAAGGCTCTTCTGCAGTAGAACAGATTATTTTGTGCATCAGCTTCAGCACATTTTCTATTTCATTTCCAGGTTTAGGAGAAAGAAGAAACTTATGTGTTTTCCTTAATGTCCACTTCCTTTCTCAATGAATTACTTAAAAAGGTGCAATGAGGCAACCCGAATTAAATTCCAGACCAATCTGGTGAGCAAAACCCATGTCTTGAGCAGTTACATCGTTTATCAGAACTTTGTCCTGTTGACAGCTATTCTCTTCAGGGCTTGTCTTCACCAGTAACACAGTCATACCATAGGCAGCACCACAACAGGAATGTAAAACTGTTATTATAACAACACTGTGGTGAGATAGAGCCCATGGCCATTGAGGCACAGGTGATGCACTGTGCGATGCCACTGTCCTGCTCCTCTGGATCCTGGTGGTGTTTTCATCTTTCCTAGGCATGAAGTAAGTGCTTTAGAGTGCTGCTGAAAAGCTGCACTTCTTCTCCATACCCACTCGGGCCTTTGTCTCTCAGTTTGGTCACAGAGCCCCAAAGCTGGCCCCAGCCAAACCAGTGTGCCAGCACACGTCAGAGTGTGTCAGGATTTCACTGCTTCACTTGTGCTCTAAATGAGAGACAGACAGACTTAGAATCATAGAATGGTTTGTGTTGGAAGGGACCTCACAGCTCATCCAGTTCCAACCTCCCTGCCATGGGCAGGGACACCTTCTACTAGAGCAGACTGCTCAAAGCCCCTGTGTCCAACCTGGCCTTGAACACTGCCAGGGATGGAGCATTCATAACTTTCTTGGGCAACCCATTCCAGTGCCTCACCACCCTCACAGTAAAGGATTTCTTCCTTCTATCTAACCTGAACTTCCCCTGTTTAAGTTTGAACCTAAGACCCCTCGTCCTGTCACTACAGTCCCTGATGAAGACACTTCTTCAGCTTCTACTCTTGCTTCACACCTCCAATGGAAGAAGGAGCTCTTATAAAGTACAGCTATATGATCTTGGGAAAACAAAATGCAACTATGAGTTTGTTCACACCATTTAGCACAGCTGTGCTGTAGAAAGATGGGGGGTTAGCTCTACAGCGCTGATCAAGAGGAACCATGTACAGGCTATCTTGTAAAGCTGCTGGCATTCCTTAGTGTGGGTGCAGGCATGGGTTTACACCCTAGGCAGAAGATTAACACTGACTTCTATCCTCAGTTTCCCACCGCCTTCTATGATGCCTGCTCACCCAACTGTCCCTCCTTTCCAAACATCTGCAGTGATAGACTGTGCCTGCCCCTCCTCACCACGGCAAAGGGGAAGAGACAAGCAATCTGTCACTGACAGCTTGTCTACGTGACAAAGCAGATGGGTTTAGCTAGAGCGGAACTATGTTTACATTGTTCTGTGTGCAATGGGACCAGTGTAGCCAGGTTTCCTATAGATATACCTTCCTGTTCCACTTCCCTGTGGCAATCATCCCAGCCCCTAACCAGTATCCCTTATGACGTACTTTAAAAACATAAATCCCTTCTCTGTTGTAGCTTTTTTCCTCCCCTTCCTCCCTATCTGTCTCTTCCTCTTCCTCCTTCCACACATCCTCTGAGATGGACAAAGGGAAGCTTAGCTAGGGTGCTAAGTGCATGTGTGCTGGTTGCTCTCTCTGGCTTGCCTGCTGGCCAGATATGCAGTGAGCTCATGCTGCAGCTCTTCTCTACAGGAGTGTTATTCTGAAACCTCCACCTCTAAATGGCTACTAATTGTCAGGAAAATGGGAGCTACTTAATAATTGTGACACCTCTTTCCATCTGCAACACTTATGTGAAAAGGGGCAGAAGTTACTGGGAGGGCCACCTGAAGGATGGTCCAACTGAAATATATCACAGTCAGATACCCCTTTAGGAAATCCGGCTAAAAAGAATTACTATAACAGAAAGGCATCATGTTTTCCCATGGATATCCACTGCAATCAGAACTGTCAGAGTATATGTGATTAATATTTATAGCAAATGACTATTGTTCAGAAGTTTCACTGTAGGGGGTCACACATGTTTTTCAGTAGTTATAAATCCTTTCAATGGAACAGCTTTTAAATTCACATCAAAACAGAGTCCACTGAGTGGCAAATATCCCTTAGCTGAAATACTTAAAGACGCAGTTGATAAGTTTAGTTTTTGCAGACAAAAGGTAAAGAGTCTCTAAAAATGTAACATTATATCAGAAAATAATATGTGCTGACTGAAATAGTTTCTCTCTTGCCCTTCCTGTGACTGCAAATCAAGAGAGAAGAAGGAAACAGCTGGTCAAACACAGATGAATCAAAGTGAAAAAGCACACAAACAGAGATTAGAGATTCTGGCTTTGCTACAGAACACCAGGACTGAAACCCTTTTCTTTCAAATAAGGCATTTTCAAATGAGGAAAGGAGGAAGGTCTCCCGCATGAAACACCTGTAAAACTTACTCCCATCAAAGGCACAATAATGTGACAGACATACCATCTTCACTGGTGTGGGGCTCTGTACTAGCATCCTGGTCCACTTCCTCTAATGTACCATGTTCGCTGTATGGGCTGTCACTGAAGGGAAACAAAAGGTTGAGCAGAGAAACACACATATCAAAAGTATGCCACCCCAAGAGATTATTTAAACTTATTCTTGCAAAGTTATAAAGTTATGTGCAACATAATTCTCGTGACATTCTATGAATACAGAGTTACTAAAGAAGCCTACACTCTCTTTCAAACTACATCTTCAGTTATCAAGATGTTTCCAAAACCTGTATGTGTGTTGCTAGGAGAGTGTCCTGGTTTCAGCTGGGATAGAGTTCATTTTCTTCCCAGTGGCTGGTGCCGTGCTGTGTTTTGGCTTAAGTGTGAGAATCACGTTGATAACACCCCGATGTTTTAGCTGTTGCTGAGCAGTGATTACACTGTCATGGCATTTTCTGCCTCTTACCCCACCCCACCAGTGAGCAGGCTGGGGGTGAACAAGAACCTGGGAGGGGACCCCCTTCGATCCTAACTGACCAAAGGGATATTCCATGCCATATGGTGTCATGCTCAGCATATAAACTGAGGGGAAAGCTGGCTGGAAGCTGGTGCTTGGGAACTGGTTAGGCAGTGGTCTGTGGGTAGTGAGCAATTGTACATAACTTGTTATGTATATTCTAATTCTTCTATAATTATTATTGTTATTAATGTCCTTATTATTTCCCCTTCCATTTCTGTACTATTAAACTGTTTTGATACCAACACATACGTTTTACTTTTTGTCCCTATTCTCTTCCCCATCCCACCAGGACAGAGGGGAGTGAATGGCTGTGTACTGCCTAACTACCTGCTGGGTTAGACCATGACAGAGGAGAAGGGAGCAGAGATAAGGTTTCATAAGCTGAAATTTGTTAAGGTGGTTCACAGCCAGAGAGCCAGTTTGCTACCTGGCTGTGTGCTCTGCATAGTACACCTGGAATTCCTGGCTGAACACAAGGGTAGCTTACTCCACAAAATGTAGGGAACCTCATCACAATTGCCTTTGCTTCATATATATTTATAACTAGCACTTTTCTATGTGAACCTGAATGTTATTCCCGTTTCTCTTCATACTTCTACTGTGTGCAAAAGTAATTCTGTATCACAGGAGTTTTCCAGACAACCAGCCTGATGAGTTTGTTAAGGAGATAGAAGGGGAATATTCTGACTTACCAGTAGTCATCTCCAGCCATACATTTTTCGTACACTGGGCCATCAAGTTCTTTAGCATCAGGAAAAATAGCCTCATGATGGATGATGATAGTTTTGATTATCTCATTCACGTGTGCCTGACAAGACACCTGGTCTTGTATGTCTGGAACAGGCATCAGGGTCGGCCCAAAACAAATGGCCAGGTTGTATGGATCCATCATGTTTTCATCACTGTACTGAGAAAGGCTGTTGTAATAGAAAAAGCAAGAAAAAACGTCTTTTCCTCTATGACTAACCTTATTCTGGAGAAACCTTATTTTCCATCACAATTTAGGGATTTCCTGTTCTCCTTGACACTTAATCCCACATAAAGTAACAAAACAAAACAGGAGATTTCTTCAACAGGCTATATACATTATAAAGCGAGTTTATAGCACAAATATGTATGTATATGTATGTATGGGTTCTCACACTATTGTGTTTAGTGTATGCCAACCTAAAGGGCTAATGTAAAATGCATTAGCCGCTGCTGCTTCTATCTCACTGTGTTTATCCTTGGAGGCCCAAGTGCACTGGATGCTAAGTGGATGGATATACATGCCCATAATGTTTCATCAGACCTTGACACATCTCTTCCATCAACTGCCTATATAACTTAGGAAGACTTAATTGTCCTTCTGGAGGCAACACAGAGAGGCTGTGGATTCTCTGCCCTTTGTGGTTCTGGACTGGACAAAGCCTAGAACAGCTTGATATAACATTAGAAGCCTTGAGCGGGATGCTAGAACAGGTGAGGTCTGCCATGAGATCTAACGATTTCATGTAGCCAAGCAGGCATAACTGCATATGCAAAAAGCAGAATTGGATTTGCAGAAAGCCACATTATGGGAATGTTTTTTCCTGTGGATGCAACAAGACAATTTGGAGGTAGTAAGGGAGTTAGCCTGCTTTCTGAATTGCATTCCTGTGGAGAGCACAGATGTAGTTAACGTGATTGTGTAACAAGTATAGCCTCATAGCTCTGGTCAATCTGTATGTCTAAGTAGAGGTCAAGCTGTGATATAAGCTTTCAAGACATTTACACAGTGTCATTTCTGGGGGCTGAATTCATGCTTCAAAGGAATGGTAATTTTCATAACACTTTAGATCTCTGCCCCTCTTTAAAATACTGCTTGAAAGTGGTTCAGAAATTACCAGAAGAAAGGAAATGGGAACAGCTGTGAATGCAGGCACGCACACATAACCTGCCTGCAAAGAGCCTGTTTCTATAGGAACAGACAGGATGGATGAAATGGGGAAGGTCACAAAGACAGAATGAATCAGCAGAGGGCAAATTTAGGAAAAAAGAAAGAGGAAAAAGGCAACATGAAAACAGATACAGTAGGAAACAGACAACATGGCAGCTAGAATAGGGGCAAAGTGCACAAGAAGCAACATTTTCAGTGAAAACACTCAGCAAAACGAGAGAGGGCTGTGAAAGACTGGAGGATGAAACAGTGCAATTGCCCAACCTGTCCTTTACTTTCTGAATGATGAAAACGAAGAAGTTTTTCTGGGGTGATGAAGACACAAACACCACTTCCCCTTTCTGACACAACCCTCCTTCCAGCACCTGCCTGTGTTTTGCAATGTGAGAACCAAGATACTTTATGTCAAAGTATACACACTAGCTATACATCCTCTATACTGCTTGCCCTTTTAGCAGAATACTGAAGCAGCAACACCAAATCTCAGCCTGGGGGTGTCTAGCATCAAATACGCAGCTTGTAACGCCTGTGCTGCTTGAATGTACTGTTTATTTTTATCGTCAGGAGATTGAAATCAGCTTGAGATAAGGACAAAAAAAGAATATTCTGCTTTTAAATTGCATAAGCTATTTTTAATGCAGTTATAGTTTGTTTGTAAATTTTCTTCTGAGCTTTTTTTGTTACCAGCTTCAATGCTGTAACACAGTGTAGCCTGCACTCCCTATGTCAGACAACACTTTAATCTGTCTTCTTACTACTGCTACTACTACTACTCAGATTTGGACAAATGGAAGTTTAATTTGAATGAAACCTCGTGTTTTCCTTCTATTTTCATTGCCAATTAGAAGATCATCTTTTGGGCTAAATGGAGCTTAAATTCTACATAAAGTATGAATAAACCCAAAGAACTTCAACACAAGCGGAGGAAGGCAGATATAGACACTGTACCTCAGCATATTACAAAGCACTTACTGGTTAAGGAAGGCGAAGAGGTATCTCATCACTATAAGGACCGACCTGGGCAAAGTAAGGAGGAGTTTGCGGATGTTAAGAGCCCTCTCATAGAGATTGTCTATTCCTGCAATCAGAAGAAAGTATTTTAAGTCCCCTTTCATATGATGGTCTAACATGGCATTCAGTCAGTTTACTCAATTTACTTTGACTCTATCATCACACATCCCTAGCCAATATCTTCTCATTTTGACCTATTAGGAAAATAAGAGTTAAAAGTCCTGCCTCTCATTAAACCCACACAGTTTAAAAAGTAACATTTTTAAATATAAGAAGTTACAAATCTGCCTAAGGCAAACCCTGGCCACTTGCTGAGCTGGACATCTCACAAACCCACAATACCTCAGGGAGCCAAGGAAAGATGTTTGCCATCAGTTTCAAATACAGATTCATTCTCTTTACTTGAATGCTCATATCAGATGTAATATTCCAATCACTGAGCCTCTCTAATGAGTTTTCTTAATCAAATGTCCAGCTGTAGCTCTCAGAATGGCAAATTAGATGTGTAGGCAGTGCTGTGGGGGATGAATTTGTGGTTATTCTCATAAACCAGTGTTTGGTTTATGGTTTTACAGTGTGTAAACAACAAACATACAGATTACATGTATTTTCCCAAATGATTTTATAGCAGTCCATCAAAATTCTTCTGAAGCCAGCAAAACAAGGTCAGCTTAAGAAAAGCATCACTTCCTAATGTCTTATAATGAGGATGCATTATCTATCTTCTATGTTGGTCAGAAAGATTATATAGCTGTAAGTGGGATAGTGATGGGATAAAAGCCTAAGTTGTTTTTCAAAATCTGTAATATATCACTGTTTTACTCAATGTGTTGTCTGTGTAAATGACACTGTTAGAAACAACCTAAAACTTCAGCAATGCTTTTTATGTCAGCCAAGAAAGAACGCTGCCATTAACAACATCTAGGGGAAATCTCAGCAAACTACATGAGAAATACTGTCCAGTGGCACTGAAATGGACATCCAGAAATTTGGAAATGAGAAACAGGAGCTGATTCCAATAGCTGAAAAGCCAACTTTACCATAAAACATGGTATTTCAGAGCACACATTTGAAAAGAATTACTTACATATAAGTGTTCTACTGTAAACAGAGCTCCTAGTGTTTATTTGTGCTCTTTGGTATGGCTATTTCTACCAACTAGCATTTGTTTGTAGATGCAAAATATGTGTTGACTTATGGTTCTCAGAATAACTGGTGTCTAGTAATTAGTACTTTGGTACCAAGAACTAAGCATGAGCAGAGCATGTCCAGTAGCAAGACTTCTGTTTACCATGCCAAGTGCTGGAGTGCAGTAAGAAATGCCAGTATAGTAAACTGGTGGTGGTGGGGAATGTGGACTGTGGTACCTACTGCAGGAGCAGCAGAGCAGAAGTGCTGAAGGAGGTAAAAACCCATTCCCTGGCAGAGCGGCTGGAGGCTGGAACAGTGGCCCTGGTGAGCTGCCACAGAGCTGGTAGGGAAGAGGACTACTGACAAGTTGTGTAATTTATAACCTTATGAGTCACCCTGAACCCAAACTCTAGCTGAAGATCAGTTCAAGCCATTGCACTTTTCTCAAGTGGAGTATGGAACTTGAAAGTTATTTTGCTGTTTCTGTCAAATCTGGACTGCATGAATCAAGAAGTATTTTGGTTACTGGTCAAGAACTGGAGTCCGTGGCAGGATGTGCTAAAGCCTGGGAGCTGCTTGCACAGTGAGGATTCACAGAGCAACCACAATTTCCCTCTCCCTTACCAGTGCATACAGCATCTTGGAGACACCAATGCTACAGACCCTCACTGCTGTTCTGCACTGCCCTCAGACACCAGTGTTAGGGCAAAGCCTTTCTCCAGCTGCCTAAACTAAACCACTCCCAATGGAAGGAGCCTGCCTGTATCAGTGCCTTCTGAGTCTGGCTCAGCTGACCTTCCCCCTGACAAGCCTGTCTCTAGACAGAGTTATAGGTCTGGGTGGTTTTGAGCCTGTGTGCCTGTGCACAGGTAGATTTTCTATGGAGTGGGGCTGAAGGAGGAAGGTCCAACGGCACTTTGGCTCTGTTTTTCAATAGTCCCACCTCAGCAGCACTGCTGTAGGGTGCTGTGGAACAGCTCTTCCACTGTCTGCTGGATGCAGTGAGAAGTTGTGACACAGCACCAGGACCTGCCTTCTGCATTACAGCCCTTGCTGGCTAATGCCTTGTGCTGCAGACCTGCCTCTTCCAGCCAGTTCTGGAGACAGGCCCTGGACCAGGTTCAGTCATTGCTGAACTCAAATCAGACCCAAGAAATGCGCTGGCTGGGCTCCAGATGTGTCCAGCAGCTCCTTCCAGCAGTGTGCTTCCTGTCTGGATGCAATAGCTCTGTCCAAACTAGTGAGCTAAAAGCAGGATGGGCTATAGCCTTGAACACCAGTAGGCAGCTAGCACACAGTACTTGTCACTCTCCAACATGCCTGTGGTCTGTGCCAACTACAACTCTTTCAAGTAGTTCCTAGACATGGTTCACAAGATGTATGGGCCAGAAACTGCTCCCATTAGGCAGCATGGGCATGCACAGTCAGTCTAAAGAGTCTGGCTGTATGACCAATGTGTTGAGCTATCCCAGCTGTCCTACTAGGAGCATAATCAGCACTAAGTACTAGCAGGTCACCTCTGTACTGAAGCATTTACAAGCTATACATGCTCGAATAAGGTGTGTGTATTTGTAACACCTTCCTGGTAACCCAGTCCCAGCCTGCATGAGAGCCCCTGTATTGAGAATCCAAACTACAGCCAAGTGGAAAATTTATGCACTTTCCATGATTTCCTTGTTTTTCTTTCTCAGCACTGATTTGGTTTAAAGGAGACAGGTAATAAAGTTATGTATTAACGTTATGTATTTGCATGCTGCTTTTAAATTAGGAGCCAAATGTCATCATTTCTTGTGTGTACACAGTGTGCATTTGGATATGTAGGAAAGAAGGAGTGAATATAGAGCAATCTTCCTGCATCCAGGCAGACAGAATTAGCAGCTCCACTGTTTCCCATGCAGAGCGAAGAGAAAGCATTGCTTTGCCTCTACCAGCTTTGCTGAAGGGGAACCTCAGGGCAGAATGGCCATCCAAGCTACCAGCTGGCTGCTCCAAGGCATCACCGGCAATCCCAACACTGCAGAAAGCTGGCTGCATCCCCCACTCTCACAGCAACTTCTGTTGGGGGCCTTCTTTTCATTACTCTGATTGTCAAGAACTGTAATAAGCCCTACCTCAGCACCTGCTCAGGTATTACCCAGTTCTCAGCTAAGAAAGCTGATGTGTTGATATTACATGACTTTTTCTAATAGCGCAATTAGCTACCAAGCACAAATAGAAATCAGGGGATTTGAAAACTGGTTCATTACTCTAATGATGAGATTCACATTCTCAGACATAAGCAACAGGACCAGCCTCTGGCAAGGCCAAGCACACTGAGAACAAACATGGTTTTCTCACTGTGGAGTGAGAGAGGGAATGGAAATCTGTGTGAAGGACACATGAATATCAACCGCAAATCAAGACCACCATTAGGTAAATATCACAAATAGAAATGGGTTTTGTTCTGTAGTTCCCAGTTCTCAGAGCAGAGCAGGACTTCTGGAGCACTGCTCTGACACACCTGCCTCCCAGACCCATCTCAGGCATGGGGGCCAAACCCACAAGCAGGAGTTTCCTGCAGCCAGACAAGAAGGTGGAGCTACAGTGCAACACAGAGCACATGAGACATTTGTGGGGTGAAACAAGAGAAGGGGAAGAGGCCAGCTGCTGGGATTCATGACTGCAGTGCTCTGTGGAAGAGAGAGGCACATGTGTCCAGAACTATTAATGTATTTTTATCAGACAACAATGGAGCAAAGCACTCCTATAATAGAAGAAGTTTGGTTTTCTCTGTGTCCATAACACTATCTAGGCATCTAAACATCAGAGGTGCCTGGATTCTACAGAGTCTCCACTTGGTACTACAAAGAATGAAAAGCAGAGAGCTCAGAGGACTCTTCAGGTCATTTAAGTCTACAATCTCACCCTTTGACTTCACCTTAATCACCTCTTAGGGATGTCTGTGCAACCTGTTCATAAAACCCTCCAAAGAAGCAGATCACAACCTTTACAAGAACTTGTGTTGCAGTGCAATTCTGCATTGCTCCTGGAAAAGATTTATTTACTGATCTCCCATGGACTTCCTTTGCAAACACTTCTTGTCCTTGAACTGGATGAATGAATCTAGATGAGACTAATGTCATTGCATAAATGGGAGAATTACTCATCAGCTAGCTGCCTCTTTGCCAGCCATGGGCTAAGGACCAGTTCTCAATAGCAGGAGACAGACATAAATCCTAGCTACTCAAGCCTTAAAAGGTGTCATCTTCAGCCTCCAAGAACACTGGAACCTGTTCTGGAGAAGTGGTGTCACCTTTGCTTACTGCAGAGACACACAGAATCAATGTATGTCCATTCTTCCATGAGATGTAACACATTTTAACTACTTCTGAAGTTTTTGCAAATGCAGGCTCTAAGATGGAACAGATCAAAAATGAACAATCTGCCTCAGAACAGTAAAGGAAAACTGAGAGGGGAGAAAACAGCTGAAGCCTGTGTTTCTAACTGTGTTTATGGTGAAACTGCGTTTGAGTTAAATAGGTTTAACTGAAGCCCCCAAACACAAATAAAACTAAATTATAAATGAAGACATGGATCCATTCATCCTACATAACATCAATAAAACATAAATTTAAACTTTAATTAAAGAATAACACCGGAGTTGGAGAGCACAAAAAACCAAACAAACATTCAAATACACAAATGCAGCATTTTGGTGATGGGGACCAAATGACTTTTGCAAGAGAGCAATTGCTGGTGGTTCTGAAATATTGTGGGCCAACTGGACAACTGCATGTCTTTATCACTCTGCTGTAGTTGAAAGCTCTACAAAAGCTCTGTACTTTGCCTGGCCTCTCCTGCACTGGTGGTGAGACGTGGTTATCCAACAAGGAGAAGATTCAGGATCGGAGCAGTCTGAGCTCAGAAACATGAGCTCTAAATTGGGTGTGTTCTGCCATCCTCTGTTAACAGACAGCCTCCATGGCCAGGCTCAGTAGTAACAGAAGAACTGCAAACACTTGGCAAAGGGAAGATAAAGATATTACTGATCAGAGCATGTGCAAGGAGAAACCTTGTGTCAGCAGTGAATGAACTGTGCTACACCAACAGCCAGTGCTGTGCAAGCCAAGCATATTTCACAGGCAAAGGCAGCCCAAAGGAGGAAGAAGAAAGCAGACAGTGGTATAATGAAAGAGATCTTCTCCCTTAGGACCACTGTTCTGAGGGATAAAATCCAATGTGGTATCTTTGTGTGTGGTCACTCACTACTTTCACTTGGCATGGTGCCTACTAGTAACAGAGTGAATGCCCAATATATATTTTACACACCCGCTGAGCATCAAATGAGTTACTTGCAGATGTCATTTTTATGGTCAATTCGCAGCTGACAAGTAATCCAGATGTACATGTATTAGTGTTGAAGTTAACAATTTGTGCCTCTTTCTACTTCGGTAGATGAGTCCAACCCAGCTCAAAAGATATGTATGTATTAACTCAGCAATGCCACTTCATGCTCTACAGATCTATTTAAGAAAGCATTACAGGAGGACAAACACAACTCCACTGTCACTTAGGGAAGGAAATAGTTGTCATTTTGTTGAAACCTTTTCAAGAAGAGTTGACAATTCAAAATATGGCTTTTTACTTTTTAAGTAATGGGAAATAGTCTGGAAAAGCAGTAAAATAGTTTCCTTTCATAACATTTATATCTTTAGGTAAGCGGCTACTGCTGTCAGCAAAGGACTGAAATGATGAAAATCAGGGGGAAAAAAGATGTAAGCTTTCATCCATCCTGACATCTTAGTATATCAAATTTAAGGCAAGGGAGATGAAACCATGAAGAATTATAATGACCTGAGCAGAATCTAAGCAGTTTGGGTAGGTGAGATGTGTCTGCTGCTGCACTGCACAGCTATGTATGTAAAAATGAACTGTAATTCATGTATATAAGAACTCAACATCGTGAGAGGAACTGCAGCGGCCCAGCAGTAAATGTGAATTATGGCCAGCCCTAAGCATAGCTTCAGTATCTCCTGCCTGGATGTAACTCCTGTTACAAGTATTTTGCTTGTGTTGGACCCAACCTGTTTCTACAAAGGGACAGCAAGAAGTGCAGTACAACATTCCTCCCTTACCCCAACCTTCTTTTACCCCCTGGTTGTCAACTGCTGCGAGCACCAACACTGACCACTCCTTTGGCTGATAGCATACAATTGTGGCCCATAATGAGATGGATTCTTTACATTCTGTCCTACCTTTCATGGTTGCTCTGAAGAAGCCATAATTTGCCCCAAGTTCTATCTAAAACAGTTCATAAACCCAAACAGAACAACACTGTTCTCGTAAGTCTCATTAATACAAATTGCCCTAAAAGTCACAGTCACATTGCACTGTTTCCACTGTATTTACAAAAGGGAAAGCATTAAATCACAATGCTCTATTTCATTTGGAAATACATGCATAAATGCAAAGGAATTCCTCAGTGGCTATACTGAGGAAAGGTTTATTCTGCAGCTGTAGCCTCAATTATGCTTGACATCCATAACTAAGTACTTCAGTTTCAAGGGGTTTTTCATTGGCAATGCTACATTTCCATATAAAATCTGTGACATTCTGCCCTTTTATGGTTTTATGTGAACATTAACTTTATGAATTTGCTTTCTGCCTCCCCCCTTCTATAACAACTTCTGCCAACGATTAAGAAAACCACACTGACATTTATCTTGAAAAGCTATTTGAACACAACTTAGTGTTTATTCTTTTCCTCACTGTCTACCAGACGGTGAATGCAATATGAATTAACATATTTAAACCCCCTTAATTAAAAATGTGAAAGTTTTCTAGACTTTACGTATCAACTGTGACCTATACAAGTTACAGTAATGCGTGTTCTCACAGAGGAACGGGAGCCTGGCCCTGCTCCCATTGTCATGAAGACCAGTATACTTACTATGTGAGGCCAAATGAGCACAGAAAAAGAAACTGATGCAGCTATGCCAGGTTCAGTGTCTAAAGTGGGAGAAAAATCTTGCCCAGACTGTCTTCCTTTTTGCAAGATATAGGAAGCTTTAAAGTTAAATGACAGCAATGGAAAGGATGTTTGAGACAGAGTTTTTGATAGTACGTGCCACGCAGGTGCTAAGTGTGACAGGCAGTCTGCTCTGAAATGCTTGTGGTTTTTTGGTTCATGGTTTTTTGTGTGTTATTACCCGGAAGTGCTGGATCACTTAGCAAAGCACATAGACTAGGTACACAGCTGTAAAAACACTCCACCTCAGGCTTTGCAGATAATCAGAAGATGCAGACACACAGCCCACTGTTCCCCTCATGTGGTTCTGGGGCTGCCTGTGTGTGCAAGACACAAGAACTGCTTCTTTCTCTACTTGCATCACATTCAATCCCCTCACTGTGACAACACAAAGCAAACTCACCCCAAATGTGCTCAAAGAGAAAACTGCTTTTGCCCTGCCATCTTCCAAACCTTTCTTCCCCCTGCTAAAGGAAGGTGCTGAGATGTCATTTCACTGTGCCCCTAATGATAACCTTGTGGAAACCAAACCAAACAACAAAATAATCCTCCCCTGGCTTCCTCCAAAACCTGCCAGAAGCAGATCTGGGACTCTTAAAACACCTTATCAGGAAGAAATTTTCTGCTTTCTCCTGTAACAGCAATAGCAGAAGTCAAACTTAGCAGAACTGCTCAGTCATTACACCTCGTTTCGAGAAGCTGCTGTAGAGGTGATAATCCAGATTTACAACAACCTCAGAGAACAGCCAGTCTAAACCAGGATCAGATGGCAACACCTCTTTCCAAGTAACTGTCCCCTTCTAAAATGTTGCTGTGAAAAGCAGGGACTTTGTTCCAGACTATTGGTTGTTACTGACTTCAGCTCTTTAGAAAGAAAATAATCTCTTGTCTCCCTTAGACATGCAATAGTTTGACATTCTCTAAGGAAACTAAGATTTAATGCTAGGGATCTAGTATTCATCAACTTTTTCCTTAAAATTCTCAATAACAAAAGACCATTTAGGGATAACTGAACTGGATTTCTCTCAGTGCTGCTCTGAGAAGCTGGTGAATCTCTCCCACCTGCCCAGGTGCCATGTACACATAGTCCACTGAACTTCTACCCCTCCTTCCAAATACCCTGCTCTGTCTTCACAAACTTCAATGGTGCATGGAAACTCTCTGAAATGACTCACATTCCTCTTCTTGGAACACAGTTAAAGGGTTGTTTTGGGTAGGTTATTGTAAGCATCTCGTAAGAACTCACTCCTGTAGTTTCTGTCAGCTGAATACTCATTCTTGGTATTTTACAGTTCTCTTTAAAGCTCTACAACGCAGCAGAGTGCAACACCATCTCCACACACAAGAAACAGCATTTCTATTTTTCTCAATGCTTACTCAAAATAATAAAGTCATAAAGAGATCCAACGGCCAGGATCTCACACCAGAAAGTTTGCAAAGGAAATCTGGTACAAATGTTTAACGATGAAAGTGATTAATCATTTGAACAGCTTATCCCAGAATGCGGTAGGTTTTCTGTCAGATGAAGCCATTAAATCAATACATTTTTCCAGAAGACATGCTTTACTTCATCCAGAAGTTATGGAAATCAGCGCAGGATTATTAGGTGAAGCTCTATCATCCCTGTCATGCAGAAAATCACTCAAAGTGATCCTGTTTTAGATTCCTATTTTTCTGACTCGCAGACATTTTCTGGGCTGTGGCACCACAGCTAGCTAAAGCTGAACTGAGGCAGAACCAAGATTATGCTTCCTAAAGACACAGTGTCTCCCTCAGCATCCTGGACCAGACTGTTTAACTGTGGTTTTGAGGTCCTTTGGGACTCCTCAGTACCATCAAGCCTGTGAATAGCAACAGCTGTGGAAAACTGTGTAAAAAATGAATCACAGAGTATTGCACACAGCTCTGGTCACAGGGATCCATGTATTTGTAACCTCCAGGCTGAACTACTGCAATCCTCCCTATGTGGGAAGGAAACCACAGATGTTGGGTTCCCCCAGCAGGGACCAGAAAAGCCCATTTAATGGCCAACCCAGGACACTGCACACACCAGTCTGTGGTCCTACCTGCTGGGCTAGGATCCCTTTGACAAAGTAACACATTTTGGAGAGCTCCTGCTCTAATTAATATCCCAAAGGTCTGTCCCATGTTATCTGTGAAGCTGCCTCTTCCTCCATTTGGCTGATGCAGGCAAGCTATAAAGGAAGGGTTGCAAGGAGGAAATTCTTCCACAAAGTATGTACCTGGGACCACTTCTAATGGACCCACAGAGAACAGTAAGCCTACTGATGGCTGGCTTGGCCTTACCCCTCCTCAACATCTGGAACTGGAAGAGGTTTGTACATGCCAGAGCAATTCACTCATCCACTGAGAACTTCCTGAATTACTACAACCTCTCTGTGTCTGGCAGCACACAGACCCACGCAATGCTTCTTCATGGCATCCTATTACAACTTGCACGTTGGAAGACAGACTGGGCTCTCCCATAGGCAACACTCAGCTGTTGCCCTCCATTCCTGGACTGAAGGGTTTTCCTGCTAGTTGGATTGTGGGTTCTAAGCTGAGCACAATAAAGGTCCAGAACCACACAATGTCAAGCAGTTAGGTGCTTATTAACCAGTGCCATCTCCAAGCTGTGGGGCATGAAAACCTTTGTGGAAAGTAACGTGCTCTGTTTGCACGGTCATGACTTCATCCCCTTCTGTCTGCCCCAGTGCACAGAGGAAAACAATAATGTGTTTAAATTTAAATGTCTCTTGTATACCAACAGATACTCTTCCTGCCCTATTAAACAAAGAGTTTTACTGTACATTAATCCCACTGGAAAAAGGGAACAACCACAGCTGTGAGTATGACTAATGACTGACCCAGACTGTTACAGATGGCAAACAACTTGTGTCAGAAAAATCTGCAAAGTTAGCTCTTTTTTTCAGGCCACTACCGTATAAATGAAAGTAAAATTCTATTGAGAAAGAAACAGAGATTTCTACTTACTGATACAAGAAATCAGATCATTAAATCTTTCCTTAGGAAAGACAGGATTTTCCAGCCCTCGGAAATAGAGCTTCAGTACTCCAGCAACTGAGTTAATGTCATGGTTACTTTGGTCATCTGCCAAAGGATTTTCACCTTAAAAAGTAAATAAAGTGAATGAAACACACATGCAGGAGCATTCTCACATGCAACATTTGTAGAAGTGAGTGACACTTTGGGGGCTTTTTGGTTTTAGTGTGTGGGAGGTGGCAATGCAAGCATGCAAGTAAGATAATAAACACTGATTTAGAAATCCCAGGCTATGATTAAACTAAAACCGGCAGCCGAACTAAAGCTTCCTTTAAATTACATAACCAAGTGATCTCCTAGGTCCTGAACTTCCAGCTGGGTCTTTACAGACATGTTGTGATTTACAGTTAGCAAAGTGAAAAAGCCAAACGTTCTTAACTGAACAGGGTTTTGCAGACTATTCTTTGACAAACTGAGTTAGACAGCTCTCAAACTGGAAACCTGCCTTCATTCTGAAAAATCAAACCAGTCAGGAATATGTGCAACCGCTTTGTGAAAACACTGTTTAGGAACTGGAATCCTAACCTGAAACATCAGCCATGATTGAACCATGTGTCATTTTAAAGACTTTGTTCTGAAACACTTTAAAATGTATGTAACTTCCAGAATAACACTGGAATAAACATGGGGATAAAACACTGTTATTATTCCAGAATAACACTGGAATAAGCAGTTAACAGTAAGGTGGACTTAAAAGCTGGAGAATAGGAGGATGTGGCTTCACTTAGCATGTAAAAACAGCTGCCCTGTCAAAGATGAGATCAGGTTTAACAAGGTATGTAACTAATCCTGAGGAGAAAAAATACTGCAGGTATCTTCTTCATGCTTTTAGTCACCAGACTTACTGCTCCAAGGGTTTTCTCATTAGCAGATGATCTGCAAAAGCTTTTCCTGGAAATTAAAATCCCACCTGCTATGAGCCAACAAAAAAGAATGCATAATCAAAAAACCCCAAGTAACTAGCATTGTTCTAACCCAATTAGGGGATTGCTGGCTCCTGGCTCCCCTTGCAGAGCAGTCCTAGGCTAGGTGCTGCAAGCCACTCATGTTTAAAACCTGTTTCACTTCCCAGTATTTTTCCCGTAATTCCTCCTCTGGGGCTGGAGTTTCCTTCGGGAATGAAAACAGTTGTTGAAAATGGAACAACTCTTTTACAGCCTGGATTCTCATTGATTGTGATGCCACTTTGGCAGAGGGACCAGAAGGTTGAGCTGCTGTATTCCAGAAGCTCAAGTAACAGGTTCTCAAACAGCATTCAGTAGTCTCTTGAATCTAATTAAAAACCATAACCTTCCACGTCTGAGTATCTTGAAAAAATACAGACAAACTACTGTTTGCAGTTTATCACTAACAAAAGACTGAAGCTTACAATTGATTCATGAGTCATATGCCTCATCTAAACAAAATGAAAAGGACCCTCATGCTCTTAGAACATTAATAGGGGAAAAACATGTACATGTCATAATTATACTTCATCTTTAAGCATAGGACAGTGCAAAGTTTTAGGTGCAGTACACAAAGTGCATACAAACTGCTTAAACAGCCAAGAAAGTAATTAGAATTTAAAAGATATTTGAATGTCAGATATTAAGGTGCTCGAATAAATGAAAACGGCAATTACCTCTCTCAAATGAATTCTTAATATCATTGACTTCTACCTGGGAACCAGACACTCTAAAAATTCCCTGATGCTGAAGACCTGCAGCAAAGATGAGAGACAGCAGTGAGAAATTAATCTAGTTTACAAAGTACTTTTGATGTCTGCTTTAAAAACAAAGCTGTGGTGGTAAAGACACTATGCAAAAGATACACAAAAAAGTCCGGGCAATAACGAAATGATATAGCATACTTTAGAGCTTACCATATAAATTGATAAATCTGATACAGCTTTCCACGATGAGAGGAATGACTTGTCCTGAATCCTGTAAAAATAAGAGCAGAGAGAGTAAACTGCAGATCAGAAAGAGGAAAACAACATTCTCTGGACTGAATGTGAATGTGCATTTTCCTGGTCAATTCAGATGGACATACAGTGCTGGCAAAAAAATACGTAAGAAAAAATCATTTCTAACAGAGTTCTCTTCCCATGTAGGGACAGAGGGAAAGGAACGAGTGAAAAGAAAGGATTATGGTTCTTGGTGAAAATCACTGAATTGGGAAATTCAGAGACTTCATTCTCTCTCTCTGCCACAGTATCTGGCTAACACTGTATGTGACATCTAAGCTCATGCATGTGTTTTAGATTTTTAAAGCAAAATGAGTTAAAGCAGTGAATTTGCTTTTTAAAAAGTTTATTATTAAGAATAAAAATGAAGATGATCCCTCTACATCCATTTAACTTACCTTTCTTTTCTTCCTTTGCCCAGAGAAGCTGTGGCTGTTCCATCCCTGGCAGTGCTCAAGGCCAGGCTGGACGGGGCTTGGAGCAACCTGGTCTAGTGGAAGGTGTCCCTGCCCACGGCAGGGGCTGGAACTGGATGATTTTTAAAGGTCCTTTCCCCCCCAAACCATTCTCTGATTCTATGATTCCTGGTGGAGAATGGACCTAATTCCTCAAGGTACCCAGTTTTACTTTTTGGTTTTGGTAAAAAATATTGATCACAAACAGTTGACAAGTCCTTTTCTGGACCTGCTGGACTGTCAGAAATGTTCTTGTAGAAGAGACACCAAAGGACATTGCATGCAGTACCAAGTGTCTCCCTACTGACCTGAGAGCACTCCTACATGCTCTGCTAATTCATGTGCCCTAACATAGTGCAGATGATTGCCTGGTGTGTTGTTTCAGGCTGCTCTGACTAGTGTGTGATGAACCGTAACCACTTTGAGCTGAGCTGTCTCTTCCATAGGCACACGGGTGTTGGGAAAGGGAGGTCACAGCCTCCCTGCCTGCAATTGATTTGATCACTATCAAAGGTGCTGGTCTTCACCATGTTATAGCAGCAGGTCTATAGCTACATCTCCAGGTAAGTAGAAGTGTTTTAATATAGGAGAAAAAAAGCTTTTTTAATGGGAGGGGGAGAAGATGACAATAACAGGGATTTTCAGTGAGTTATTTGTCTTTTAAGCTGCTGATGTTTTCAAAAGAACCATCACAGTCCTTCATCCGTGTGTTTTGGCACTTAAAAAAAATGGATGTTTTAACCCAAGCACATTAATGACTACAAGTCATCAAATATCTATTAAAGACACAGATCATATGATTAAAAATTAGTGAGAAAAGTTGGTGCTCACCCTGGAAAAAATGACTGTTTCCTAAATAACAGCTACTGTGGAAATTCTTGTCTTGGAAGCTGTAATTTTTCTTTCCAAATGAATTTGAAATACGTGAGCACTCAGAGAACTGACTAATCCGTTTGAAAGTTTCATATAAAACCAGTCTGCATTACAAAGCCGTGAATTCAAAAGCACCCTGTAACTCAGAGTACCCATCTCCTTTTACAAACTAGTCCTTCATTTTCATGCTCAATTACACTAATGGGAAGTTTATGAATCAAGCCCAAGGAGAAGAAAAGCCAACTACTAAAAACAGTTCGAAAAACACCACGGAGTGAAGCAATGAAACAATGCACTTCCTGAGCTAACCTAACGCCTGACTGTCTGTGTACTCCATGGTGGTTTAGTAGGGCTTACAAAAGGCTGTACTGCTAATTATGCTATTTATATTGTGGCTTGTCTTTTAACTTAAAACCTGGCAAAGACTGGCAAGCCAAGAACCAGAATGTCTGGATGAACACTGGTTTTTTGCATTGTGTCATGATTCAGTAACAGCTGGATAACCCCAGTCCCCCCCAATGAAACAAGTCAGCTTCTAAGCCCAGGAATACTGTCATGTTCACCAACACTGAGCAGCCTGGCTCTCCGAAATGATATAATAAACATGCACAACATGCACCTGTATCTCCAGATAGTACATTGGTTCATGCAAAGAATGTAAAGCCTTGGAAAATACACTGTTTGCAGTAAGAAATTATAACCAAATAAATGATTTTCATATCTGGTTTGGGAGAATCTGTTCAGAACCATGCACAACTTCGTGGTTAAGTAATTCCCCAAACGAATTCCCTGGAATGATCTAAACTAATTGGATTTTGAATCTAATGACAGGAAAATAATTTGATGCAACAATCTGTGTTGGTCAAATGTCAAGAACAGTGGCCCTACTGCTGCTGTGAATTAAATCTGATGTGTGTAGTCAGTGAATGTATGTTTGGGACTAATTATCATTCATTATGATTCAAAAAAGCACCAAAAAGCTATTTTGTGCAATACTGTATTTCTCTAGCTGTTGTCTTTTTGTGCCTGTCAAACTAACTCATCCTTATCAGGGATGACACGGTCTTTGGGCAGGGATGCTTTCCTAGTTAGCTCCCACACTGGCAAACCTGTCATAAGTCTACAGCTTTCTTTTCCTCTTTCCTTTCGAACAACTAATTATGTAAGACTCTCCACTCTCAAGTAAGCCCTGTCACCCACACTGCCATGTAACATAACCCTTTTCTCTCTGAGGGAAAATGACAGAATACCATTTCTCTGTGCTTCTTTAATCCAGGGGCTTTTTGCTGTGGGAGTTTCTGCTTCTTTGCTTACTCTCATCCTTGAGTGAGAAACTGTTCATGGTATTAATCTCTTGTATCATGGGATGATTTCCTGAAAAGTGTTTCTTTGCACCTCACAGCACTGCCTGCATAATAATAATGGCTTTCCCTGTAGCTGTACTAAGAATGGCTGCTCAATTCAAAGACACATAAACTGGTATGGTGCCACTGAGCACCGAATTTGTTCTGCAAAATATCTCCTGCTTAGTTATATTGCACAGGAAGAAAAAAACCCACCTTGTCACATTCAAACCCAGCTCACAGAGCTTGCAGTCAGGGATTTAATTCACTGCATCTATACATGTATTGTTTTAAAGATAGATTTTATTAAGACTTTTTTCCCTTAGCTCTGCCAGCTAGTGTCCGGAGGCACTGACTGTGATGGGCAGGTGCTTGTTAATGAATAAGGAATAGCCATCATTTAAAACTATGATGACTCCAGAGTTGAGCTCAGGTTCAGTTTTGCTTCCTGTACTTGTACACTCATTTCTTAATGCAAACTTGTCCCTCCAGGTCTTTGAAAGAACTAATTTTGAGCCAGGCATGAATGCAACCCGAGAGTGAGGCGGAGATGGTTCTCTTGTCACCAGAACTGTACCTGATGTCTCGTGTGAGAGTTCCTTCGGCCTCGGCTAGAAGCATTATTAGAAATAAAAGTATGAAAAAGAAGAAGATAGTAAATACAGCAAAGATACAAGACCCAGAATAGCGGTGATCACAATTTCACACAATATAATAAATTCCTAAAGTCATAGGAAATCAAAAGCTGGATATCAAACCCAGGGTAATACTGCTTCTCTTTGAATAATGAACATAATGAAAATGGCAAGCAGGAAATTGTGCTAAGTCATGGGATGCACCACTACATCCTATCTTCTACATGATGCTAAGTTTCCTAATAAAACCAGGCTGCCAATACTGTCCCTACTTGATTAACAAAATCGGAGGGAGGCTAATGTGAGAAATGGATTTCCCTCTTTCCCTCTGACTTCAGGAAGTATTATATTGATCAACCGGGAAAGAAAAGAACCCCAGGACAGACTTATACATAATGATCTGCCTCAGCTCATGTGAGGTGGTGACCATTATAGTAAGAAGTGTTGAGATCAGCCACTGGGGTGGCTGGTGCCAGTACCTTGATGAATGACTCCAAGTCACCATTAAACAACTTAGCACTATATTGTGATCGGGGTCTGGGCTTCCTGTGTTTCTGGGGCTTAGGGGGAAGATTTGGAGGCCTAAGGGAAGGGAATATGATTACTGAGAAATGTAGAATTAAGTCACACAATAAAATGAAATGTCTGTAAGCTCATGGCAAAACAACAGAACACTGTAAAGGGAAAAATAAACAGAGAACTTATCAAATAAAGACTTTCCATCAAATTTAAATCTAACAGTGATTAAAAAGTGGAGAAAACCTCCATTAAAAACATGTTACTTATGGTAAATGACATACTTTATGAATCCCTGCTTTGCAGTTTTACCATAAACATTTACTCCAAACACTGCACAATTGGAATGACCTTTTTTTTTGTTGTGGTCATGCATGAAATGTGCAGCAAGCACTGGAATACATCCTGCCAGCTGCAGTAGAACACAGGCCACTCGAAGCACCTCTGATCAAGCAGAGAAGTTCATGCTGGAGAAGCTTCAAATGCAAACTAAAACTGCTCAGCACACTCCTAAAATGCTTCAAAGCCAAACCATCTGCATTTTCAGCTGGAGCCAGGAAGGTTGAACAGCTTTAGCCTTCCACATCCAGCCATCAACATCTTCACACAAGAAAAGAAACACCTTGCAAATTAGCTAAAGGGATGAAAAGAATGTAATCAACTTGAAACCAATAAACAAAAGCAGCATAAAGCAAAAACACCCAGAAAAGCAAGAGCACACAAAACTTTGGGCTGCAAACGTTTAACCAGTGTTATACATGTGATGACTACAACTGAGATCACAGGAAATAAATATCATCTTCCAGGTCACAACTCCTTTTGTGAATGCCATGCCAACAGCTACATGTCAACAGCTTCCCTAGTTCCCTGTGCCAGCAGTTCAATGTTTCTACATGTCTTTCAGGAATCAGCAAAAATTGGAATGTTTCAGTGGAAACAGTGAGGACCAATAATGCACAGAATATTGAAGAGGGGAACTTTGATCTGTTTGGGTACTACCTGCCATTTCAGAATCATCTCTAGAGATATCCCCTTCCCTTCTACGATTTAACTTTGACCTCAAGGAACATTTCCATTTGCACATTTTACAGTGCGGAAACTTAACTGAACCTTGGGCAACAGGCAGGTTCCAGCTGAAGTGGGGGAATTGGTGCTGAGGAAAGCCCTATTCCCTGAGTGCTTCTTTCTCATAGTGACCAGCTGTGAGAAGACAGGAGGTAAGATGGCTTCAAGCTGCTCCCCCATTTTACTAAGGTAAAATCATTGCCTAAATCCATCATCTTTGAGTTGCTTACACAGCAGGGAATTTAGGATGATGCGAGCCTGAGGAGTCACCAGCTTTGGAGTCAAGAAAGAAAGTTTTCTTTTTTAGGCATAAGCTTAAGCTTCCTGGCTTCCATGCATTCCTGGTAGCATCCGAGGGCAGAGTTTAAGCCACAGGTCTCACAATTAATGTCAGCAATTTGGAAGGATGCTCTGATTTGTTACTGCTTTTTAACTGGGGTTATGTAAGGAAAGGAAGTGAGTAAGTCCGACTTCACAGAGCTAAAATAGACCATGGAGTAGTGGGAGAAAGGCTAATATGAAACCTGCAGAGATATCCCCAGGAATATGGGGACCAAACAGAAGAAATCATACAAAACCAAGTGATCCAGCAAAGGCAGAGTCAGAGACAGATTCAAACTTCTTATCTGGAGGGCAAGACTTTTCTATTTATGTATTTAATTCAAAGATGAGGGGTGGTGGCAAGGCCATTCCATCCAGGAAGCAAGAAGGAGGAAGAGAAGGCATTGAGCAAGAATGTACTGCATGGAAAGGGAAGAGTAAGACCAGGAAAGCTGGTCGGGATGTTCCTGCTGTCACCAGCACCATTCACAGAAGCATGGTGCCCATAGCAGTGATAGGACTGCAGCAAAAGAAGCGTGACCAGCTAGTCAAAGGAGGTGATCCTGCCCCTCTACTCTGCTCTCATGAGACCTCACCTGGAGCATTGTGTGCAGTTCTGGTGTCCTCAACATAAAAAGGACATGGAACTGTTGGAACAAGTCCAGAGGAGGCCACGAGGATGATCAGGGACTGGAGCAGCTCCTGTATGGAGACAGGCTGAGAAAGTTGGGGCTGTTCAGCCTGGATAAGAGAAGGCTGCGTGGAGACCTCATAGCAGCCTTCCAGTATCTGAAGGGGGCCTACAGGGATGCTGGGCAGGGACTCTTCATTAGGGACTGTAGTGATAGGACAAGAGGTAACAGGTTAAAACAGGGAAGGTTTAGATTGGATATAAGGAAGAAATTCTTTACTGTAAGGGTGGTGAAGCACTGGAATGGGTTGCCCAGGGAGGTTGTGAATGCTCCATCTCTGTTCAAGGCCAGGTTGGATGAAGCCTTGGGTGACATGGTTTAGTGTGAGGTGTCCCTGCCCATGGCAGGGGGGTTGGAACTGGATGATCTTGAGGTCCTTTCCAACCCAAACTATTCTATGATTCTATGATTCTATAAAAGCTCTGTACTTTTCCTGCCCTCTCCTGCACTGGTGGTGAGATGTGGTTATCGAACAAGGAGAAGATTCAGGATGGGAGCAGTCTGAGCTCAGAAACATGAGCTCTAAATTGGGTGTGTTCTGCCATCCTCTGTTAAAAGACAGCCTCCATGGCCAAGCTCAGTAGTAACAAAAGAACTGCAAACACTTGGCGAAGGGAAGATAAAGATATTACTGATCAGAGTATGTGCAAGGAGAAACTTCTTCATTAGGGACTGTAGTGATAGGACACGGGGCAATGGCTTCAAAATTAAATGGGGAAATTTAGGTTACATATAAGGAGGAAGTTCTTTACTGTAAGGGTGGTGAGGCACTGGCACAGGTGGCCCAGGGAAGTGGTGAATGCTCCATCCCTAGCAGTGTTCAAGACCAGGTTGGACAGAGCCTTGCATGACCTGGTCTAGGGTGAGGTGTCCCTGCCCATGGCAGGGGGGTTGGAACTGGATGATCTTAAGATCCTTTCCAACCTTGACCATTCTATGATTCTATAACACACACAAGTGGCAGCTGCAAATTCAAACAGTTGCCATTGTCCCCCACAGTCTGATACCCTGGGGGCTGCAGTGCTCCTCTGTGTTTGTGTCTGGAGGCAAGTTACAGGTCTGGCATTACACAAATGAAAAAGTACGTGCTATATAAAGCAGGGAGATCTAACACTGTATCCCTTTTTCTTCTGTGAATATATAGGCATGTTTAAGTATTGAACACACGGATGCTGGGGAGGGCAGGTATTCCTGTCCGGAGCTATGTTAACAAAGATGCAGCGTACCCCCTAAATTAATCTCTGTATTAGGTTCTTCTGAACTATGTATCCTGACAAAGTGAATTACAAACCATGAGAGGCAAGGTATCTCTAGTAACTCAAAAATACTTCTTTTCTAGCATCAAAAAGCCCTCTGCAACTTCTAAATTTGATGTGTGATTCACAAATAGTTTTAAGGATCTCCCAGCTTTGCCCACCCTTGACACTGGCCTAAGCAGCTCACAAAAAGGAGGAAGACAGTTTTAATGAACAGCATGCTGAAACAGAAATGTTGAATGTTAAAACACACAGGGCCTGTACACAATTTATGGAACAGCAGCAATGAAATGGATGATGTGTACCCCTATGAAGTTGTCCTACAATTTGTAATTTCTAAGATTTTATTACATTTGTAGCTCTAGATGAGGTCAAATAAAGGTATCTTACCTTGTTGTCATGTATTCTGCCCTGTGACCTAGAAAAGTTTAATAAACATGAAACAATCATTTGTAGGTTTCTGGTTTTTAAATCTAAATTATTCTTGCAAATTACTTTTAACCCTTTCATGTTACCAGCAAAAGATATACAATTATACAACAAATGGGGCAGTGCATTTATCTACCATCTCCACAGCTACATTCAAAATACAAACACAACCCATGTTATGGAACAACTTTTAAGAAGCCTGACCATATATTTAAGTCACTTAATATTGTAAATAATTTGAAGTAGAAATCCAAACAGTGTCTATTGTTTGTGCTCAAGTATTTTAGTGGCTAAAAAGTATGGGAAGTATGGAAACAGAGCTGCGCCAAGATTGGATTACATCTCCTCTTGTGCCTAAACCTGTTCAGTGCTGGAACTGCAGAGCTCTAGACACCAATGGCTTGTGATTAACAGACTCCTTCCTCTCTTTTGTCTGTGTATTGCAGGAGAAAAATACAATGCTACCACTGGGAAACACCCAAGAGAACTGCAGAGAACTGTAAAGAAACAAACACTGTATGCCAGGAAGGTTCCTGTGTAGCTTTTGCAGAGCAACAGACCACTAAGGCATGTGCCCCATGTCAGCTCATGACAATGAAAAGCAGAATAGTGAAACAGTATGAACACCATGGTACGGTAAGTTGCAACCAGCCCCGTTTTCCCAAAGGGGATTGTGCCCTATTAATTTATTTGAACTCTTTGAACATGTCAGTGGGATAAAGGAAAATTAGTTGAATTCATTTACTTAGACTTTCAAAGGCGCCTGATAACTTTCCTCATAAGAGGCAACTGGAGCAAGTAAACAGACATTGACTAAGTGGCAAAATATTCTCATTGATCAAAAACTAGTGAAGAAAAGGGAAATTGAATCAAATTAAATTGTCCTTTTTTTTTTCTCATTATAACAAGAGTGTAACAGTCATTTACTCAAGCCTTCCCATTAGGACCATTTATGGAATACATAATACATTTACTGATGTCCTGGGGAGATCACAGGAGGCAGAACACTGTGTAGATGACTGCAATACTTTTGTATCAAGTCCTGACCAAATTGTGAAGCCCTTCAGAGGGGTTTAACCGTGTTAAGGAACAAGACACACAGTGGCAAATGAAATTCAGTATAAGAGGTTCAAGTAAGATATAAGGGCAGAAAGAATTAAACACCTATGCAGCTAACAAAACTACAGATGATTATAGTGACTATGAAAACCACCCTTAGCATCACTCGTGTTA
Source organism: Melopsittacus undulatus (assembly GCF_012275295.1). Taxonomy (NCBI): domain Eukaryota; kingdom Metazoa; phylum Chordata; class Aves; order Psittaciformes; family Psittaculidae; genus Melopsittacus; species Melopsittacus undulatus. Next base: position 7,434,314 of record NC_047531.1, read on the forward strand.
GGTCGAAGTACACCACTCAATTTGAAAGCTTGTCACACTGCTGAGAGTATGAAAAACAGTGGTATGCAAAACCTAAGAGTATGTGTCAATGTCCAGCTGCACCTGAAGTACCGAAAACCCTTATCTGAATATACAGTTTGCAGAACCAGAAAAGAGGAAATCCATAGAAGGTGGTACAAAGGAAAAACTCTGGGCAAAATCTCCAGCATTAATAAGACATGTACAGATTGCTGGCACCTCTTTTAGAGAGGTGGAAAAGAGGGATGAAATAAGGGTATGTACAATAACCTGTGACAGAAAAAGGGTAGGCGAGGAACTTCTCCCTACTCGTATAACTGAGGGAAGTCCATTGAGTTTAAGAATCTTGATAATATAAGCTAATAAAAAAAGATGTCACAAATCCAACATCTGTGGGATTTTAAACACATCTCTGATATTTAACAGATTAGGACAAAAAACTATCTGGGACACGGGGGCAATTTCTTTTACAACTGCTTGTTCTCTGTCTTGTATTTCCCTCTGCTTTGTTCATTTGTTCATTCAATAGAGGAGCCTTGGGTCTGAATTAATACCAGTATCAGTGAGCTTCCTATATTTAGCATCAATTTGAGTATTTCTCATTTACTTTTCCAAATTTGTAGATGCAGACTCAGCACAGAGTATTTCATCTATCTCCCTTGTGCAGATCATGACTATCTATCCGCTGTGTCCATAAACAGCAACAGACTGTAGTAGGCTGGTGATGAACTGGAACAGAAGCCAGACACTGTCAGTGTTGTGGACACCAGATGGAAATATGGATTTATTCAGCCTGCATCCTAAAATTGTACATATTTAAATAAAAGCAAGAGAGGGTGCCAAAGGAGACCTTATACTCACAATCCTTTCCCTCTCCCCCATTCTCTCCTGCACTGCTCAGCATAGTACCCTGTGTTATTTGTCTGCTGTCTTGCTGACATGAAAGGTTCCAGAAAAGGCAGTTAGAGTGGAGCAGAAGAGCAGCTCACTTCCTACAGATTGATTTCTACACTAGCTACAGCAATAATGTTCATAATTCCACTGTAATTATATCCTTTCAATCACCCCTATTCAAGGAATGTACAGAAACTAGCTCCTCCTTCCCAGGCTTGGGCATTTTAATGCAAGACATACCTCAATAGAAGGGAGTACTTGGACATTTTAACCTGTAAGAACGATGCTTTTGCTCCAACTATCAGCTTTGAATGTATATTTTGGGTACTATTTGTATGTGCTATGCCATGATGATGTGACAACTATGCGCAAAACCACTGTGGGCAGTGGTTTTCTTTCCAACATGCATCCTTCTCCCTTCAGTAGATGATCATGCATTTTACTGGGCTTCCAAATAACAAACATACACTTCATTTTTCCAAATACATTTTCTGTGAGTCTTCGGAGGAAAATTGTCCTCTTCTGACTAAGATCAGCTGCACATTGTTGTGTGTGAATAAACTGTTCAACGCACACATTAAATGAAAATCCTATCAAATCAAAAATTCCATGAGAAAGAACATATAGTTAGTTGTCTAAAACCAGCTACCATCTTCTACCATCTAGCCTTGCAATAAAATACTATTTCCTACCCCCAACCTCAGTCATTCCCTAGACAAGGGCTTTGGGTCACAGCCACTGAACTGTTAATAGCTCTTTAGGCACCTCCACAACTGGATTTGTGGATCTGCTTTTGTATTAAAAGCAAGAAGAGATCTGATTAACAACAGCCACTTCATAGTCTAATGAAAATAAATGGACACATCCTTTAGAGACACTCTTTAGAGAGCAAGTTTCCTTTCTGGAGTCTGATCTTTGAATTATAGTCTTTAACCTTCAGGAGAGGGATTTTACTCTTTGCAGTGTAATTCACTTCCTCTCAAGTCTGTAACACTCTGTGTGGTTAGTCCTCAAGGCTTGCAGTGTGATTCTCCTTTTCCCTTTAGTCCATAAGGAAGTTCCTGTTGGGAGGGCTGGAGCTGCACACAGTGCCTGATTCATTACTGCCCTAATTCAGCTTTACTTCATTTGATCATGGACATCTGCTGACTTGGTGTATATTTTAAGATGTATTTCCAAGAACTGTGGAGAGTGCTCAGGACAATGGATAATTCTCTGCTAACATAACTTTAGCTATTGTATTGTAATAGAATAACTTTATATGCAGTAATGATAATCAACAGGTGCAGAGCTATTCATGGAGTTTTCATTCATCCCAGTTCACAACACACAAATACTTCCTAGAAACCCAATATTAAATTAAGTCCTTAAGAATCTCACTACTGAAATCAGTGAGGTCAGGATTTCACCATGTACCTTTCATAAATGCACCATTAAGCTGTCAGGCTGCACAAAGGACATTCACGTCCATGTGTCAGAAATGCTGCATCAGTGGGTCCACTGTAAGAGATGCACCATGGATAATTTGGTATGCTTAAAAAAATATCGCTCTTGCCCAACTCTTAAAAAACCCTCAAGCCAACAGAAATCATTAGGAAGTAGAAGCAGCACATTTGTCCCAGCTCTCAAACCATGCTGCACTCACTGTGTCAGCTCTCCTTTCAGACACCAGATTTTTCATTCACAGTTCCATTCCAAATATAATCACTTGTCTAAACATCTATGCAGTGGAAATAAATATCTGTTGAGGCAATAAAATCACTACACCAAAACTATGACTGATAAAAATCAAATCTATGCTTACTGGACAATTAAGCTTTAAGTTTTGCAATATTTTTCCTGCACACCTTTGGCATTTCAGTTGTTCATTGTATATTCTGGAATCACTTTTCAGTTTATTGTGTGTATTTACCTTCTCCAAGCGTCCTTTGCAGCAAGTCATGTTTTGCTTGAAGTTTTGTGATCAGATTACTACCTTCCAGATATTCTCTGAATTTCTGTAGAGATGCAGATCAATCTATTACTATGTACGGCACATAAGTTCCAGGAACTTCTACATAATGCTTACTTCATGTATTTGGTCAGTGTCATATGAATGAAGAAGTAACCAACGTACCATGAAATAGAATTGCTCTGTTTCCTGCTGGTTAGCTCTTCTTTTTGCAATGCTAGGCTTACTCAGGTATGTCTCAGAGACTGTTGATTTCACAGACTCTGTTGAGCGACTGTGCTGGAAACACTCTGACACATCATAATCTTCAATGGTGACCATATCTTGTATTGTCTGCAGGGTAGCCTCTGTTGTTTTCTTAACCTGCCATTAAAAGCACAATTTGCCAAATGCAAAGTAAATTTATATCAGAACAGCTTAGTAGGGAAGCTCATTACTCTAAATAATTCTCTGACACACTTCCCCAAACAAACTGGTGTGTGAATGTGAAAAATTAGGTGCACCATAACAGTGTATAACAGAAGAATGACATGATTATGTTTCCTATCTAGTTCTCTGCTTCGCCATGGTCCAATCCACAGACATGGATGTACTCATGTTGACTGGACAGCACTTTCTAGCATTTGTTTCCTGCAATTAGAATTGAAATGTGACATGATTTGATTATGGTGCCTAATCTGGGAGGCAAGAGAAATGATACAGTGCTCTGAAGGGTCAACTCTCCTAAGTGTGGTCAGTGTTACATTGAGTAGTACATCCAGGGATCTGGCTCCCAGAACAACACGTCCTTCCAAGATAAAAATCTGTGACATGACTGCTATGGCAAAGAGCACAGTGATGTTTAAACTGCAGAAGTGGATGGAATACACAGCTGGAGGAGGGGGTCTGGAGAAAGAACAATTTACACCACCTTTACAGCACTTCCTATGAGCTATGGAGCACCATCATCTGTAGCAAGAACCAGGACATGGAGGCCATGGACCAGGGAATGCAGTGTAATGCAATAAAGTAACAGGCAAGATTCACAAGGATGTGATTTATCTCCCAGTTCTGCTCCAAAAGCTTAACCAAATCATGCTCACTTCTACATGCACCTCCAGTTAGGCAAATATCCTGTCCATGCCAGCCTACTTGATTTCTCTCCCTATGTCCCTGGCACTTTACTGAAAGAAACAACCTTTCCCCTACCTTTTGTCTTTGTTACCTTGAGATACTATCTGAATTCAAGTGGGTTTTTTTAAGGCGTGTTTCATGGACATTAATACTCAGTTCTAGGCATTCAGCATGTAACACAGAATGAGAAAAAATGGAATGCTGAAAACTTACCAGTAAACCACACCAAGAAATTAAATGATCCCTATGTTTTAATTTAGGAATAGGTTCTTGTTTAAACTAAGGGCCTCTAACAAAGTGTAATTTAAACCCATTGGGAGGCCACTCTCTGCTGCCAGAGCAGGGGGAAGAGAACAGCACAGCTTTTCTGTCTATTGCAAAAGAAAAGAGAGGCATTTTATTTTACTAGGTGAGCTATTCCTGTCGCAGCCATTCAGTACTCCCGTCTAGAAATAGCTGCAGCTGAGAGCACAAGAGATTTTGACTCAGCTACCATAAAAGACGGTCAAATTCCTTTGTACTACAGTAGTAGCAATTTGAGGACTGTACAGAGGGTGGTCACAAATGACAGTCACTGTTACATGGTGGCTTTCTGCCACAAAACTTTAAACATACGTTTACTCTGAAACATCTGCAAAACACAGACCTTAGTAATGTGAATGTATGGACAGGTGAAGGATGAAGTTCTCGAACATCTACAAAGCAGACAAGGATCTACCTTAGTATATTTACCAGTATTTGATTTTAAAAATTAAAATACCTCATACAGATTGAGCTATTTCAAGATATTTGCAAGCTTTTGACAAGGTTAGCACCTTCCCAAAAATGGTGTACAAAGCATACCCCTTGTAGACACAGATCTTACCTCCTCATTTTCAATTTTCAGTGTGGCCAATCGTGACTGTAGTTGCTGATACCTAAGCATAAGCTCTGCTTGCACAGGTTGCTGGGCAGTGACCTGACAAACCTAACAAAGGATGAAGAAGAGCTATAAGATGCAAGGAATTAAAAAACTGGTCAACAGTCTCTGGCTGCTCTCCTTAAAACCAGGTGAATTCCTACTAAATCTATTAAAACTGAATAAAGCATACAATAAAATGTGTCCATTTCAATTGAAAGTATTTATGTGTTACAAGGTGCGGAACTACGTACCACATCTTATGACTACAGAGCACAGCCTTGTTCTACAGCTGCTTTGCGTTGCTTCTCTTATCACATAGAAATGCAAACCCTGGAGTTGCCTTCAGATAAAAGATATGTACAGGTGATACTGCATTCTGCTTTGCTACTTGCCTTTGGTGTAGCAGAATAGGGCACAACTGGGGTACAATGTATGCTTGAAATCTCCAGATAATAAAATGGGGAAGAAGAAGGGGAAACAGCTGCATTTCAGAGAGCACAGGTTGGAGCAGCTGCTCTCAAGTAACATCCACAAGCTCTATCATGGGTGAGGCAAAATACTTAAAACCAGGATTTATACCGATGTTGGGCTGAACACAGGTTAGCCAGCAAATTCACAGCAATGACACTATGAGCAATAAAGACATAACATACAACAGTTTTCACTTGAGAACTCCAAAGAAACTCAGAACACTGCTGCCAATTTTGCAAAATGTTATCACTGATGCACTTGCTTTTGTGTAGCAATAACTGCTCTTATTGAACTGTGTAAAAAGGGATAAATTCTCTATTTGCTACACAGAAACAGAAACAGGCATGGTGGGGATACGTGTCAGTATACAGACCTCATCACCCATATGAGACTGGAACTCAAATTTCATTGGTGGACAAAAAGCAGTAGGGTACATTTCCATGAATCTCTGCTTGTCACTTCGTGGCTCCAAGCTGTCAACTGCATTTTCAATGATGTCTAGGCCCTCATGCCTGGAAGTTTCAAGGTTATACTCTGCAGAAAGGTATGTTCTTAGGGCTCTGTTAAGACTAGCGTGGTATCCAAGGTCACAACACTACAAACACAATAAAGGAAAAAGGAAACAAATTAAAAAGGAACACCATCCCAATATCTAACTATTACTGCAATTTTCTGTCCTGAAATTATTGTCTTTGAAGTACTTTACAAAATATCTTCTAAATTATAATACAATACTGGGTTGAAGACTGTAAGTGTTTAGTATCCTCATTCTGTTGTAAAGATGAAAGGACAGTTATAGAAAGAGATCAAGTGTACATGTATGACAATATGTCTGCATTTATCAGATACAGATATGTAGTCACTATGTTTACACAGAAAAGGTCTGGGTCTCCACACACAACTGGGCTTTTCAGTATTATTGTCAAATGTAAGCCTCGATCACCTATTTAAACCCACCCTGACATAACTCTACCATTCAAGTCAATGCCAGAAGCAAGATAAAAATGAAACAATTTTGGCTCACCATGTCTGTGTCCAAACAAACCCCTTCACAACTGCATTAGTGACCCATCTAGGATGCTTTTTGATGCAGTAAGAATGGTTTAACATCCTCTCCTCAACAGTGAAAATGTATTTACTGCAAACACCTGATTTCCCATGCTCTGACAGAACCAGCAACATACATTATGTTACTGAATGAAGAAAGCTGTAATTTATGTCTTTTTTTCTTGGGGTGAGAGTAACACTGGAATGTAATTGAAACCTAATTGGTAGAACATAAATTTGTGTTTGTTCTTGAATTTTAAGCATCCTCAGCTTGCATTATTCATGACTAGTTAATATTTTAGAGGAACAGCTGAATATATTTTTTGACTGTTACAGCGGTAATGTACCAAGTGATATTTTTCCTTAACTTTTTCCCCACATCACATGGTAAATAACACCCTCAGCTTCTGCTCAGTGAGTTTCCAGGTAATGTATCACAAACATCTCTGTCACTTCAATAGTGGCACATCAGTCTGCTAACAGTTGCATACAAAGCAATGTTCTTTATTCAAACAAGAGAGATTTGTCCCAGTCAGAGGCTAATGCCTGGCTAGTGCAGTCAGGGAGCATGCTGCTTCAGGGCATCCTTCAGCCACCAGCCACCCATTTTGGATGTTCATCTGTGATATAAAATCATACTTCCCAGCAGGACTCACAAGTCAAGCGATGCAATTGGGTAAAAAAGCAATCTGAACTCAGTCTACTGTAGAACATACGTGTATGTGCACTGCTTATATGCATACCTCCCTTACAAACCCATACACAAATCTCACAGGAGATCATGTTCCCTTCCCTTTCCTCTTAGGCATTTGAAAAAGGAAAGAAAATGAGAGAGAGGACCACAGGCAGATGCACACACTGCACAGGAAAGAGTTTTGAACCTATATACCATACTTAAACCTGTGTGTAGAAGAGAAAGAAACCCCTTACACTTTGCATTGGTGCAGGAATGACTAGCGATCAAGCTGCTCTCTGAAATCTAACAACAAAGGGTTGCTTTATTCACAACAAAACCACCAGAAAGACCAAGCTTTCAGTCCCAGCAAGAGCACCAGGTAGTTACTGTGGAGAGGACAGTGGCTCTCCAAAAAGCAGTTGCTGAACCATTTAAAGAAAATGGAAAACAGATGTTGTGTTCAATCAAACATATACAGATTAGCCTCTCTTGCATTTGCAGAATGGGAATTTGTGTTACATTTACTAAAACACCTACTCAACGTTTACACTAAAGCACATCCGTATTTCAAAGATCTCCAGCCCCAAAAATATTGTTTCTAAAAGGAAAAGTCTCTTGGTGTTTTTCTCTTGTTCTGTGTCAAGTCAGATCTTATATTTAATTCACTATCTTGGATGAAAGAGACAGGCTAAAAGTGCTGATAAGGAAGCAGATGAGGCCAGCTGTTTTATTTCATGTTCATTAGTTTCAGAGAGACTTCACAGAAGATTAAAGTGAGAGGAAATTAGAAATAGAGGGAAATACCAAGTTTAGCATAGCCACCTATCCATGTATTATAAAGCTACAGGCATCTAAAGCCTGAATTTTGGCTCCAGAATAATCTGAGTATTAGTAGAAATCTTATTGATTTACAGAGAGCTGTGTGGGTTTCTGATGCAGCTTTTTTTGCAGGCTAGAAAGTCAGACTGCAGCCTTTATGCTGTGACAGTACCAAGAACTTCATTGTTTAACCCTTAATCTGCTCAGTAACCATGGTCATCTTTTCCAGGTGGTGACAGCTGAACAGGGTAACAAACATGGCCTTTCAGCCAACAAAAAGAACTCAAGTGAAGCAGAATATCCTGCCAGACTAAGGCATTTTCTTGCAATGCCAATGCTAGCTGAGCAAACAAGAACTAAATCCAGAACCTGAACTAATGCTTTATTACCAGTGGCTCTTTGAATGGAATTTAAAACGCCTGAATTAGGAATTTTGCTTCAATGATTTAAGTAAAAAGAGATTTTGTATGAATAAAATCACTGCAACTGAACTGCTGCCCTCATCACGTCCTGTCCGACCATGTATGGAAACAACCCTACCAACCTTTCTGGTGTTGTGACAAAGTACACATGTATGCAGATACACACACACACACATGTATGCATGTACACATCATAGAATCATAGAATCATAGAATAGTTAGGGTTGGAAAGGACCTTAAGATCATCCAGTTCCAACCCCTCTGCCATGGGCAGGGACAGTAAAAACCTGTAGCTTTCTAGAAAGGCTTGTGAAGCTCAAGCAAGCAACCACACTGTTGGCCAAAATAAGTATGAATCTTTGGGTTTGCTATCAGCACACCAAGGCTACAGCCTGGATGGCTAATGAGATTGGCTATCAGTCTATGGGCCAGAGAGATAAGATGTTGGAGCAGCAAGACACGAAGATGAGAAATGAGAGAATGAAGTCACAGACGATGAGTTTTATTGCATTTCTGGATTCACGAAGACTTTCTGTTGGGCAAAGCGGAAGGAGGTGAGTGATGCATTTGGGATATGTGTGAAGAATTAATTTCATAATTTGCATTTTATTCTTATTTGGAATTAAATCTGAAGCAGTCTCAAGAGCATTTACTGTCTTTATTGTACCCCAGAGTATATTTATGCTTGAATAAAACAAGCTGCAGTGCTTAGCACAGAGCTTCAACCAACAACCAAGCTGCTCTTCATTTTATTTCAGGAATAATAAATGCTAAGGGAGAGAGAAATTAATAAAAAAGCCTTAACCTCTGAATAATTAAGTTTTTAATCATCCTGTTACACAGACATCAACACTTATCGAAGGGATATGGCTGTACATGTCATATTTATGACAACTTCTGTAATAAAGATTGTGAGCTGCACACGCTCTACCCTAGTTTTAAACTTGGTTCTATGAATGATTAACAAAGAACCTTTACAGAATAAATTAAGTTCATAATAGCTAAATGTTTCCTAACTTCTGAACCATCTAAAGCACGCAGACTGCAAGAAGAGATTCAGAAACTCCACTCTAAGAAAGACTGACACATGCATGTTTTATTTATTCCAGCAGCAGAACTAGAATCAAATTTTGATCATTATTTCCTAGCCTTTATCTTCAGAACATATGAATGCACAGCAAGGCTGAAAAAAGGTTCCTGTCTTCCTCTTATACCCAGATAAATCTAATAAACTCAATTACATGGAAATCATAATGAGTAATAGTATGTGCCATATGTTCAGATGTTGGTACTAACAGCCCAATTAGCAGGAGTGTGTGCTCTGTTGCTTCTCTGAAACCCGCAATCCTAAAAACCAGTTTTACGTACTAGGTAAAGCTTATTTAATTTAGCTAAAAAATAATCTTTACTGCATTTTTATGACACAAATAAAGAAAAACTTAACCTTGTCCTTAAACTGAACCTACTATAAATTCTGCAAAGAAATAGTCAACAGAATATTCTAATTCCTCTAGTACAACATGCAGAGCACAGAAACATCGTGTGTACCAAATCCTGTTTATCCCTCTGCTTCTTTGCCAATGTCAGTCCCACCCTCAACTCACCACACGCATCAAAACATCCAGCTAAGACTTAAGCAATATTTTTAGCTTGCTTTTATCACAAGAGCTTACGATGAACAACACATCATCATTTTAAGTCAGAAGCCCTGAGCTTTGTTAATGAAATGAAGGAGTTGAACAGTTCAGACTGAGTTCAGCTGAGGAACTGCAATTTAGGATTTTCCATGTGAGTCTCACAAATGAAAATGCAGAGGAATCCAAATGAGAAAGTGTGGGTTTGTTTTGTTTAAAAAATAAAATAAAGAAACCCAGTCCCACAACCCTCCCCAATCTTGTTACAAAAAATACTGAGCAGTTCACTGCATTCCTTCACACATTTGTCTTCTTTTTATCTGACATATTTTTCAGTAACATAGGACAATGTTCAGTTTCATTTATGGGCAATACCAACAGCTCAGGGAGATCTAAATCCCTTCATGTTAACTGGAATGCAGATACAGAGGAAAGGTAATCCCCTTCTGTACAGGCAGAGAGAGGGAGAGAGTTCAGAGAAGCATGGAAAAGCAGGCAGGCAGATGGGGACAAAACAGAAAGGGAAAAGAATGAGCTCACTACCCCTGCTCTGAAAACCCCAAATCTCATGATGGCATTAATAGATTTACAGAATGAGATCGTCTGTGCTGTTGCAACATATGGCCAGTGGGAAGCATATCTCACATTCCAACGATATAACCCCAAAATCTTGCCAAGACTTTTGCATTTACAAAAAGCATTTCCTTTGTCAAGTAGCAAACACTCTGTCTAGATACCAGTGCTTTCACAGAATACACTGATTAAACACAAATGTCTCAAAGTCACTTCATTTAAACAAGCTCACAGTTGAATTAGATTGGCTCTGAAGCAAGTTCTGGTTGCACGTGTTTACAGCCTACTCTTTACCATGATGCAAATACCAGCTAGACTTTCCATTTAAATTCTTTAAGGATGAGTAATTTCTAAAGCCATTTTGCCAAAAGAGTGTTATTGTCTACATTGATCCATGGCTTGGAAAAAGCCACGCAAGGTAGGCATTATTTTCCTGCATTACTAAATATTGTAGAATGTATATATTTTCTGTTAAAAACTAACAGTTAGAAAGCTCTAGTCTTCATGGTTGTGTAAATATCTTTATATACACTGACTCCAAAGAGCGTTGTCTTTGTGTATGTATGTACAGAGAGCTTCACTTCTCCTCCCCTTGCAATTATTTGTGCAGCTCCAGGCCTGTGGTACCTTCCTTTGGCTTTCACGGCTATGGCAGCCTCTGTGGACATTGATGAAATGTGTAAGAATCAGGTGCACTTTCCAACCAAGAACATTTTGACCACGTAGAAACAGGCACTGGAGACATTCACTGTGAAAGGTGAACTACAAAATGGAATGCAGGAAAGATGACAAAATGAGCATCTTTCCAGCTTCAGAAGGGGTGGGGTTGCTGAGAAGAGGGGGAAAGGGACCTTTCCTTCATTCCAGCAGCCAAGAAGAACTCTTAAAGTTCACATTTTTCAGACATGCCCTGGCTACAGGCTAAAAATCCATCATCCTCTAAGAAGTATCAGGTAAACATCCATTAGGTAGGGACACCTTCTCACTTGCTGGCACCCTAGCAAGTATGCTGCCTGTCCTTAGTTTTCTGTCCAGATCATCTGTCTACCAGGATCCTGGTAAACGTCTTCATTGCCTGGGCAGTGCAGGTGGGTGAAGCAGGATGTGCAGGTTCATGGGTGTAGGTTAGATAGGGACAGCATACAACAGAATAAAGTAGAAGAAATCCCCAAGAGAGAACACATGCAACAGTGAGTAGGAAAGGGGAATAGAAGGGATGTTGAGATAGACACTGAGAACTACTAAAACCACAAAAAAGATACATTGTCATTTCTTGGAACAAAACAAGAAAGAAATGAAGCAAAACCAGGGAAAGAAACTGAAAGGGAAAAGGAGAAAGTTGTAACAGAATCAGGTAAGATTTTCTAATACAAAAAACCCCAGTAGAAATGGCAAACTGACTCCCAGTATTTAGAAAATGTACAATAAAACACATGTATGCAGCTATTTTAGTCCATTCATCTCAAGAAGGCATTTTTCCCTCTGTCTATCAACCTTTGCTTCTCCATACAGTAGAAATGAGAAGCCTCTTGTAAAATGCTGTATTAATTTATGCAGAGCTTAGTTGGCTTATTTTTGAGATGAACATTACACCAGAAATGACCGTATGAGCATGTTGTTGACTATTGTAAATTACAAATGATACTGTTGTAGTAGAAAGCATACTCAGATATCTAGGATTTCAGATGGGCCACATTGACTTATTTAACACTACATTGCTAGTGAATTAATATTCATGATACTGTGTTTGCTGCCTCCAAATTTATCGAATATACAGCATGTAAGCTGACATGTCTCTGTATTATGGAAAAATGTCAATAATACAGTTTCTGGAGGCCAAATGCTGGTACAAGTCAACACCAGTTTATAACCTCACTCTCCTGGGATGTTCTCACAGCAATAACTTACTGAAAATCAGTAAGAATTCTGTTGACAGTCTAAGAGTACAGGACTGATTGTGTCTGTTCTGTAAGCTACATGAAATAAGAGTAAAAAGCACTGTAAACCTCACTCCATGCCTAAATGAATGTAACTAAATGATTTTGAAGACAGGGAGGAAATGCCTTCTCCATTATTAGATACCCATTCTAGACACTTACCTTGTAAACAATATCTGCACCTCAGAAATCCTTCTACAGCACAAAATGGAAATGCTTGCCTTTTTGATGTTACTCCTGTCATATTTTCCTCTTGCCATATGAGGAGAAAACACAATGTTCTAACTTTAAAGGAATGGGTCCAGTATCTTACTGGCACTTTATTTTGTGCAATACAAAGCTAAAGGGGAAGTCTGCTGATTATACCTTACAACATTATCCATGATAAGCGTATTGTAGGCAACCCAGATGACTAATGAATTCCCTTTGAAAATGAGAAAGAAAGAAGTATTATTCCTGAGCAGAATAAACATAAAAACAAACGTGCCATTACTTACGTCAATTAAATCTGACAGGTCATGAATATAATACTTGAAAACAGATGCATTGGTTGCTTCAAGGGTTAGCAGGTATTCATTGCGGGCCTTAATAGATTTCAGCTTGTTTTCAGAGTATTTTGCTTGGCGCTAGGAGAGAGATTGTATATTAATGTATTTGAGTCACTTCAAGTTTTGATATGTAAAAAAAATGGTAACAATTCAGGCACACATTCCTATTAATAAGAAAGAATCTTAACTGCCAGCCTGTTATACATCTAACAAATGTAATACAAAATTATAACTGAGTATTTTGTTTCAATGTGACAAATGATATAGTGAGAATTATACTAGGAATACAGTATTCCCCTCTCTGAGGGCAATTGTCAAGTTACCTATACCCAATGCTAGCTTATTAGGTGTACCTTTTTTAATGGTATTTCCCAGCTGGATTTCTCTAATATCATGCTAAAGAATGTCAGAAATGCACTGAATTTACTTCAAACAAAGCTAAATAAAAGGATTATTTACTTTTTCCTTCATTTTTTCTATCTTCTTCACAGAGCTCCGTCTCTGGTGCCGTTCTTCCAGTCGAATATGAAAAACAGGGTCTCCTGACCTCCCAATCTGTTTTTCTTCTTGCTTCTCTGCCTCCTTCAGTTTGCTTTCCGCACTGATGCTCTCCGCATGATACATGTGGTATGTTTTCATGACCTGCAAAAGACAGAGTCAAAGGAGAGTTAGGAGAAGATGAAAATAGAAAGGTATCTACAGAAAAATCACAAGAGTATTTTTCAGCAAAATGTTCTGTTTTGTACATGGACCTTGGATAAGTTTCTTTGCCAACTGTGATTGAAGACTTCTGGTTGCCTTTTTTTTCCCCAGTTAATTTGACAATATCCCATTAAGGATTTTTCCCCCCATTGTTCTGATAAGAAAGAGCAAAATCCTTCCTATTAAACTTCAGGATTCCTATATTTGAAGGAGCAATAATGAAATAATGAGCAATAAAACTAAATCTGTATCAGTGCCGTATATTTCTGACTTCTTCAGGGTGAAGTTAACAGCTTAGCTGTGGATATTGAACATTTGAAAGCAGAAGGACACCTTCAGCACTGAGGAAAGGAAGGAAGCTTTGGCAATGGTCTAGGAGCACATCCCCAGCCGTTTGGATGGTTGTCCACAGCCTGGAAAGAAGTGGCTCCCAGTTATACAGCTGACAGATTGGGCACAACATAAAACCAGACAAAAGCTGGAGAAAGCTGCCTGATAAATAAGTTCTGAGAAGGCTTTCCCCATAGCTCCCCAGTTAATACCGTTATCTTTCCTTTACACACACGCTGGTTCCGCAGCCAAGAAAGCTTGGGCTGCTTGTGCAGACCATAAAGAGTGAGAGGGACTGGTTCAGCCCCATTCTCCCTTTCTTCTTCAAGTAAGAAAAGCCTCAGCTTGCATGTTGCGTAGTGGGCAGCATGCAACCACAAACCACCCACCACTGCTGGGGAGGGCTATCTCTGCCCCCTTTGGACTTTCTGCAGTCATTCCAGTCATCCATGTGCCTCTCCCTCTCCCCCCCCCCCCCCCCCCCCCATTTTTTTTCTGGTGTTATCTTCAGTTTCAAGCTAAGAACAAAGCAGGAAGGCATCCTCAGGCAGCCAGCAGCCTCCTCTCTTCTTCACAGGGTAGCAGAGCTCTTGCCAGCAGATGTTATCTTTGGGTCGAGGCCATGCAAAGCCATTCACATCTCCTCTGAAGGACACAGCTGGGGCAGGGGGGGAATCAAACAGGCTGTTCCTCCCTTAGAAGAGCTTTGTGTGACCCACAGAAGAGACAGAACAGTTTGGCAAGCTGCCTTGAAATATCCTCTAGGGAGGGGAATACTTTTGTAACTGCGTAGTTAAGCCAGTCTATGGAGCATCCATAATGGTAACGCTGAGGACTCTAAAGGGAGACAGTACAACTTTGCTGCAGCATGGCTTAGTGTGGATCAACTCAAACCAACCACATGCCATGTCAGGGGATAGCTGAACTGATGCCTACTTAAAGCCTTGTGCAGCAGAAAAGCTTTCAGGGAGCTGCAATTTTGCATAACCATGTATGTTATACACTGTAACTATGTATGCCACTAGTTAATACTGATGCCATGCTGTTGATACAGTCGGGCCATGCTGTTGATAGACAAGAGCTGGCTGAGAGAGTTGTGATTGTTCAACCTGGAGAAGACCCCAGGGACATCTTGTTGTGGCCTTTTAATACTTAAAAGGGGCCTATGAGAAAGGCCCTTCTTTACAGACAGCTACTAGTGTTTGCTTTTCTTTCTATCTTTTGTTCTGTGTCAGCTCCAGAGCCTTTTTAGTCGGTGGGACAAGGTTAACCCATGCGTCTTACCACCTAATCAAGGCATTTTCTTTCGTAACCTCTCAATTTTGCTGCCTGCAGAAAGAATAATAATGATACCTCAAGAGTTTTCTAATAACCCATCTCAAAGCAACCGATCTAAGGGGTGAAGCAAGGATTTGTTCTGCTTCACAAATGCAGGAAAGCACTGAGGTTTTCCAAACAAATTTGCTGAGCGCCATGTTGCTTACTGAACTAGGCATAAATGCTCTTCTGCAGTGGCTGTGATATTTCAGCTTGCCTCCTTGTTGAGAGCTGTACAACTGCATCACCACCAGCTCCCACCAAGAGGCTCAAATGTCTCCATGTTGACTCTGCTGACCTCACATCACTGAAGAGTATTTCTTCCTTGCACTGCCTGCTTATAGCCCAAAACCAGTCAGTCTTACTCTATGCTGACCAAAAGTCAGTGTGAGAACTACATGGAGCTTGTAGTCTCTATGGGAACCCAGATATCTACTTGAAATCCATGTTCTCATTACAAACTCTGCACAAGTTCTTGGTACAAATGATTCCCAAGATAAGTAGAACTGAAAAAGCACCTCTCCGTTTGGCAGTATTCAGAGCTGGATAACAGCCAGGCTTTGTCCTGCCAGAGCCACACAAGCTTCAAAATCAATACAGACTACGTACAGAGCAATGATCAGCCTATGCATTTGACTCCTGTCCAGTCTGTTATGTTGATAGCACTGCTTATCTCATGCTCTAGTGACATCATTATTGTGCAAGCCTCTGGGGAAAGCTGACAGCCCCAGCCTTTTTCATTTGTCAATGTTTTTTAAGAGCTGATATTGCAGAAGCTAAAGGTAACTTGAGAAACCGTTAGACAGACGTGTATGGAAAATAAATGGGAACAAGCTCGGGAGCTGGCTTCCAAGTATTTCAGTGCATGCTTCCTTAACAATTTAGCTTAGAATTTGCATGTAAAGTTGCATATATGATTCTTTTCCTGAATATTACACCATCTTTTCTCCCTGGAGCTTTTAAAAGACTGTAAGATACTGTAAAAGACGGTAACAGGCTTTTGTAGTTCTTGTAAATAGACTTACTGTATGAAGAGTTCTGAGATCCACAGATTTCTGATCTGTGAATATGCAACATATCCATATATTCAAGCAACAAACAATCTGATGAAATAAGCAATACCACTTCTCAAATGTCCAAACTGCTGAACTGATAGACTACCTTGTGAGAGTATTCATCACTGAACTGACTTAAATTAGTCCCCCAAGTGCTTATTGATCAGCCATCAAGTATACACTGAAGAGAGAGAGCAAGGTCGTAATTCTGCAGATGCTGAACTGTCACCATGACATATGCTGCACTTCTCTGTTGTAGTGAACACATGTACTAGTACCCTTATGAAATTAAATGGTGAGTTTATCTCCTATTAATTCCGCAGGTTTATTTTGCAGATCCAGTGATGTAAAATAGAGATTTTTGTCAGATAACTAAGTCAGACTACAAGCAGATGAAAAAAATGCTACCCAAACTATGTACTCTCCTGCTTGTAGGTGACAGACTGTTCACTTAGTGATATAAACGTCTTGTTTCGTGTGCCAAATTTTCAGCATCATTCACAAGAGCTCAGCAAGCAGGCTTAGGGCAGAGGATAGCACTTAGCACAGGGAAGGGCACATTAGATAATTATTTAACTTAAACCCACTAAAAACCATTACATTGTTATCTGGGCAAATCCATCAACAAGACAGTAATTGTTGCTGTACTTCTGTGGGCTACAAGAGAGGAACGTTCCCATAGCAAGGCGCTGACTTTCCTTTTCTACATACATACTTCTTTCTAGAAAACCTCTTAACCCAGCATAACAAAGACTCAATGCTACAAACCTGAAATACATTGGAATTACCACATGCTTTATTTTTATACTAAAACTGCATAATTAAGACCTTTTTCATAGTGTTTCTCAGGAAACTGGCATTTACCAGAACAGAGGTTCATCCCTGTTGCAATTACCGTGTTTGAATTGCTTCCGAATTGTCTCTGTCGTGAGTTCTCATCAAAAGGTGGAGTTGCAAAGGATTCATTAAATTAGGCTAGCCAATGCTTTCCCCCAAGAAATAAGCAAAACCTTATGCCAATTTGACTACATCAGTGGCCTCTAGCAGTTAAGCAAGCTCAGTAATAGCTGTTTTTGGCATCCTGTTCATTTCCCAACCAACCTCTGATGTATTTCTAGGAACTGTCACTGATGTATTACTACCAATACAGAATTACTGATTTCACCTTCTGAGATCTCTGGTGTGCTACAGTAAGCTGAACTTAACTCTTCCACAGAGAATCCAGATTCTGTGTTATTTCAGCAAAGAAAAAAGAAAATCTGGCAGCAACTACCTTGAGAAATTAAACAGCCAAGATTTTTAGAGAGTAAGATAAAGCAATGGAAAATGCAAGCAGCACAGCAGCCCTGGCTTATTTAATATGAAATTGTTTGCTTTGGACTCTCCCTACTTTTCCATTTTTCTGAAAGCCTTACGTTTGTGTTGCTTGTGAAAAGTGTGATGCCAGTAGGAGTAATTTGGAAAGCCAAGTGGGAGACACAAAGATGGATGTTTACCATGTGCATCACTTTTCTCTACCATTTGCTCTCATTCAGATTGCTGGAACAGCTCTGTATTTTTAGCAAACTTGTTACCTCTTTGATCCCTCCCTGACTCCTTTAGAGGTCATTTATGATGCTCTGACTCCTAAATAAATCCTGTGGAGATCTCCTTCCATTGCAAGAAAAATGTCTGCCTACCTTCTGTTTCTTGCCATTCCAAACAACTCAGACATTATTGCCATATTCCAGCACTTGATCCGATAATACAAGATATTTTAGCTTTCCAGTGAAATGGAAGAAGAGTTTGACTGGGGAGCTCTCACTGTTGCAAAGAGGATCTGTTATAAAATCAGTAATCTGTTGCCTCCTTATGTCAACATGCAAGAGGATTTCTAAATCTCTAAGTTCACAAAAACCACCTATGCAAACCTGCTACAGCTTTCCATTTGACCAACTCTTATCCCTGTAACGGCCAGGAAACAAAGCATGCTTTGTGACCCCACACAACTAAGTGGGCTCCTCTTTCCCCATCTCCATTCACTCAAAAGATACACCTCACTTTAGTTTCAACAGCTCATATTCTTATGTAAAACACGGGACTAATTACTAGTATACATTGCCTGATAGGGTAGGAGGGAGATGAGTAAGAGAGGAAACGAAGCAGCTGGGATGCTGCAGATCTCAAACTACCAGCTGGCTAGCACAGACAGGGAGAAGCCATGCACGATTAAAAGTACTTCACCACTCATAAACTACAGAGCTTGCAATATACAGAATGAAGCTCAGCTATTTAATTATTATTAATAATCAGTAGCAATTCTTTTAAAATGCCTTTTTTTTCTGGATCATTCTAGATGAACTGGTTTCAAGATACCTGGTGCTTGAGAAGCCTGAAAGGAGGTGTGGTGAGGCCTCAGGACTCACTGGCATGCTAGAGATGGGTGGTAGAGCTTCTCATCATTTGGGTGTGAAACAAGCATTTAA
Organism: Melopsittacus undulatus; assembly: GCF_012275295.1. Lineage (NCBI taxonomy): Eukaryota > Metazoa > Chordata > Aves > Psittaciformes > Psittaculidae > Melopsittacus > Melopsittacus undulatus. The sequence goes on from NC_047531.1 coordinate 7,453,187, forward strand.
TTCAGCCCTCGATCCCATAGTATTACAGAAATCCAGGCATGTATTATCTTAATACATGTCCCTAAGGGACCCACTCTTTATCTGAGAAGTTCAAGGAATAACAAGTAAAACACGCAATTTCTTTGCATTGACTATAGACCTGTGTCTCCAAACAAGAACCTTTTACTACCTCAGCTGTTAGTGGTTTTAATTCCAGTCTCTCATTCTCTTCAGCACACTTTTATGCACAACTTGTTGTTTGGTTTTTAATTTTGGAAGGTGACCTTACTTTGCAGACCTTTCTTGTATGATAAGGAATGACAGTAATAAGTAAACAGATTTATTAAACCCATCTTCATACACATTAAAGTCCCAATACTTTCCCCTCATTCAAAGGCTTTAGAGGTATTTAAAGTAAAACAAGGCTTTGCAGTTTAACAGTTATGTCTCATGAAGGTACCATTCCTTAAAAACCCACAACAGAACCAAATAGTAGGGAGAGTCTTTGACATTTGTATAGTATTCACAGATCTGAAATCAATTTGCTTTCTTTTGGACACAAAGATTTATCTTACAACAGTAAAATTTCTATTTTGTTTTATCCTTCCCCCTCAGTAAATCATGGGGCACACAGGAAGATGACTTCTCCTTTTGTAAGTGACTGAGAAACATAGCCCCCAGAGATCAAAACTGTAAATACTTGCTTGGTAAGGCCATTATGATCTCATTCAGTAAACAGCAAATGCCACACAGAATTAAAAACCTGTGCATGAGATTTCCATCTGTCTAGATATTGCTCTACCTTCATGTATACAAGCAGATGTAATACGCAGATCTGCTGCTGATCATTCTAAACATACAAGAGTGGAACAGATGTTACTCTCCACCATACATCACTTTACTATGCATGGGTTATATGTGGCTAAATGCTGAAGAGCTGTAATCAATGACCTTTGCAATCAATGGAAAGCTGGACAATGGAGTTAATGGTGTAGATCATTTTACTGGAAGATGATGCTTGCATCTGATTAGACAAAGGGGTTTGATCTCCCCATATTAGAACTTGCAAATCTACGCAGTTGTGGTCAATGGCTCAATGCCCAGTTGGAGACCAGTAATGAGTGGTGTCCCTCAGGGATTGGTGTTGTGACCGGTCTTGCTCAACGTCTTTATCACTGACATGGACAGTGGGATTGAGTGTGCCCTCAGCAAGTTTGCCAATGACACCAAGCTGTGTGGTTCTGTTGATACGCTGGAGGGAAGGAATGCCATCCAGAGGGACCTTGACATGCTTGTGAGGTGGGCTGATGCCAACCTCATGAAGTTTAACCATGACAAGTGCAAGGTCCTACACCTGTGTTGGAGCAATCCCAGGCACAGCTACAGGTTGGCCAGGGAAGAGATTCAGAGCAGCCCTGTGGAGAAGGACTTGGGGGTGTTGGTCTGTGAGAAAATGAACATGAGCCGGCTGCAGTGTGTGCTTACAGCCCAGAAAGCAACCGTATCCTGGGCTGCACCAAAAGGAATGTGGCCAACAGGTCAAAGGAGGTGATCCTGCCCCTCTGCTCTGCTCTTGTGAGACCTCACCTGGGAGCATTGTGTGCAGTTCTGGTGTCCTCAACATAAAAAGGACGTGGAACTGTTGGAACAAGTCCAGAGGAGGCCACGAGGATGATCAGGGGATTGGAGCACCTCCTGTATGAAGACAGGCTGAGAAATTTGGGGCTGTTCAGCCTGGAGAAGAGAAGGCTGTGTGGAGACCTCAGAGCAGCCTTCCAGTATCTGAAGGGGGCCTACAGGGATGCTGGGGAGGGACTGTTCGCTAGGGACTATGGTGACAGGACAAGGGGTAATGGGTTGAAACTTAAACAGGAGTTTAGATTGGATATAAGGAAGAAATTCTTTACTGTAAGGGTGGTGAGGCACTGGAATGGGTTGCCCAGGGAGGTTGTGAATGCTCCATCCCTCTCAGTGTTCAAGGCCAGGTTGGATGAAGCCTTGGGGGATATGGTTTAGTGTGAGGTGTCCCTGCCCATGGCAGGAGGGTTGGAACTGGATGATCTTAAGGTCCTTTCCAACCCTAACTATTCTGCGATTCTATAATTCTTTGATTTCCAGTGACTAAAACTGGAACCCAGATGACAAGCTATTTACACCTACACTGCAGGTGCTGGAGAATTAGGGGAAGTAAACTTCATCCCAAGAAACCACCCTGTGATAGTAACCTAATTCAAACTGTGCACATGCTCTGTATCTTATTCAAAAAAACTTCCTATTTTACAAAAATCTTAAATTCTGAGAAAGGAATTAGCATTCACAGGAAGCCGTAACATGGAAGTTAATATCTGAATTAATCTGTAGCCATCAGTGGGAACATATAGCACTAGTGTGAAGAAGAGTGAAAACAGTGAAGCACAGTCCTGCAGATTTTCACTGGTGATTCAGCAAAGTATTTCAGCACATGCTTCACAGTTTTTCTGTCCTGGGAGCACAGGCACTAATCCTGCGCCTCACCAGGCACTGGAGTTATGCCACTGTTTAATTGAAACAAGACTATCTTCAGGGCTTACTCACCACTGAAACCCCACTTGAGCAATGGTTTCTACAGTCCCTGATCTCCTGCAGCTGTGTGAATTGTCTGCAGCTATCATTACTTTGCAGAAGCTGATCCCAGCATACTTCATTGACTACAGGCCTGAGCCAACAAGGTTTTGCAGTATTGTACCCTGCAAAATCAGTGCTGATTTCAGAAGGGAAAAAAAAAAAAAACCCATGTTTAGGTAGGTTTTAGGAATCTGTGTCCATAAGCACAATCCAGAAGAACCCAGGGCATTGAGACAGGTCTGATTTTCTTTGGATCTCCTTTTTGCCACCTAAGTTGTTCTTATGTTCAAATGTTCTTCAACCCATCCACTGATGGGTGCACAATCTTCCCTGGGTCAAAAGAAAAACCAAAGAGATGCAGAAAAGTAATATTTGCCCGATCTCTGCCTCAGGAGAGGTGGTCTCTGCTATCCTCAACTAAGATCACAAATTGCTTCTTGATGTAAATATTGTGGCTTCTTTTTATGGTCCTCCCAAATCTTGAGGACAGGGAAAGAGGCAGACTAGAGATTTTCCAAAGGGTTAGCAGCAGTTTGCCAGGATGCTCATAGTGGGGTTTTTCTTTTCTTGCCCCCCTAAATGGTATGAAAAGCCTACACAATCATCTTTATTTCTTTTCATTATTTACTTATCCCAGTCTGGAGGAGAGGAGGGCACATAAGTAACATTTAGACAGCACAGCACTGGATTTGCAAGCACCTATGATTTTTACTGAAGCGTAGTCCATGAGTCAAACCAAGCAGATGTCAGTATGGCCAAAAACAAGGCAGAAAAGGCAGAAGTCTTGCTCTGGTAAGCTCTGAGTAGACATGTCTCCTTAAGAACCAACAAAACTTCTAATAAACTAGCTTAGCATAGTCTGGGGGGAAAAAGGGTCAAAAGCATTAGCATAAGTATTCTAAACAAGTGAGTAGTCTTTCCAAAAGAGATAGTTTAGACTTGTGTAAAAAGACAAAAATATCCATCTCCATTGGGGGGTAACTTACTAGATGAAAGACCATTTAAAGCTTAAGAAGAAGCCTGATATGGAATTTGCATAAGATAAGCTAAGTAAGTAACTGTACTTACTGTGTAAAGCTCGTTAAGTACTTTCATTAAGTCTTCATGAAGCTGAAACGCAATCTCTTTGCTCTGTAATTAGAAAAAAATCATTAGAAAAAGGCATGTAACAACTGCAACGTACATTTGCTTCTTGATATTCGTAATCATTGCTCATCCTTGATAGTGAATGCAACGTTGCTCACAAAGCCACTGTTCTGACAGATTTACAGAGCACTAAACATACTGATGCAGGGATGCAGAAGTAGACAGGTAACATCTGGACACAAGACTTCTAAAGTTAACCCAGAAGAAATCCGAGAGATTTTCCTGTGAAGCGTCAGGAAATTCGGTGCGCAAAGAATGGGTGAAATTCAGGATTAAGGTTATAAGCCTTTTTAATGGAACAGACTGTGCACTGTCTTATAACTGCCACAATATATACAAAAACGAAACCACATAAACCATGATATTCTAGAGGGACATCCCACCCAATTTTACACCTAGAATAGTCTTTGTTTCTCAGCACATGCAACTATCTAAATATTTATGTTAGAAATAATTGTGGCTCCTCTTCGAAACAGATACCCAACTGCACAATACTGCACAGAGCAGGCTGCTGAAACAGCTTTGTTTAGCTTTTCTGGACTGTTGTCTTCACTTTCATTCTGACCCAGAAAAAGAAATTCTTAGCGGTAGTTATTAACAAAAGCAAGTACATCAAAATAAAAGTATTTAATTTGAGTCTCATTCAGATACATTCCTTTGTTTGTTGTCCCTAGTAGTTCAATTAGATGAAAATCATGGCAACTGTGCAAGAACTGAAAGCATTTGTACCATTGCCTTTGGAAAACAGCTATAGAATAGAGCTATGGGACTTGGCAAACAGCCTGGCTACATTTCTTCTGCAATGCTCAGCATTGTAACATCCATGCTGGAAATGTCAGCCTTATTTTCTGTGAATAAATTGATATTAGCTCAGCTTCTAAAACCTCCAACTTCATCATAGATAATGGCTGTAGCTATGAGAAGTACTTTGTATTTGTATAGGAGCCACAGGAAAATCCTCAGGGACAGCTCATCTCCAAAGCTGCTAACACATACTTGGCCATTGCTAAAACACCTGCAGGAATAATGGTTTCTGAATGAGAATTTCCAGTGCAACGCCCACAAATGAAGAGGAACCATTCCACACATCCCACCCACTGTGTCTTCCAAGAGGCTGAAACAGACACACACAGTAGCTGGAACACAGCGTTTTCAATTATTTCTCCTGTTCCCACTGTCATACTTTGAACTCTGGGCAGTATTATAAGGCACTTGCCATATCAGTTATCAGTATTCACTTCAATCCTTTCATGCAAGATGATTTTTAACCAACAAGAAGCTAGAAATACAAATTAAAACACACTTCAGTGAAATTCTTGTATACCCAAGGGCATTATATATAAGAATGCTGGTGAGGGACTATTCATTGGGGACTATAGTGACAGGACAAGGGGTAATGTGTTAAAACTTAAAGAGGGGAGGTTTAGATTGGATATAAGGAAGAAATTCTTTACTGTCAGGGTGGTGAGGCATTGGAATGGGTTGCCCAGGGAAGCTGTGAATGCTCCATCCCTGGCAGTGTTCAAGGCCAGGTTGGATGAAGCCTTGGGTGATATGGTTTAGTGTGAGGTGTCCCTGCCCATGGCAGGGGGGTTGGAACTGGATGATCTTAAGGTCCTTTCCAACCCTGACTATTCTATGATTCTATGATTAGCTGTAGTAGCTAAGGCACAGTGAGACAGAGGCTTTGAAGCCAAGGTAACATAGAACTACTATGAAACTTTCCTTAGTGCTTGCACTTTTCAAAGTCTTGTATTTCTCAGGAGGTATGCTCTACTACTGAAGTATCTAGAACTTAAGATTTACCACTTATTTCTTTGCAACTATCAGATAATTTTCCTTTAATACTAAGGACAAAAATTTGTATGCATAACAGTGCCCAGCTTGTGAAGAACTGGAAAAGGATTGCAGATTTGCAAGCTGCTGTGGGGAAACACAGTAAAAGCTTTAGCAAAAATTCTGAATTGCTTTTCATTGCTTTACATTGGCACCCTGCCTTTAAAAGTCAGCAGCACAGCTCTGAAACAGCTTACACGTCTCCTCCAAGCTCCAAGTGGAGGCCACCTGTTTTCTCTTGGATAGCTGCTTCCATAGTGCTGAATATGAGTGGTCTGATTTTTAAATCACTTTAGCAGCAAAAAAGGACAAATAAGATGGTTGACATCAAGACTAGAAGATGAAACATCTCAAAGCTCATGATAACTCAAAACCTAAATACAGCAACACCGATTCCAAGGCAGCATGCTGTAACCTGGCAGTGCAAAAGTTTGTTTGAGAAGGTGAGACACAAAACCACAAGCCAATTTTCTCTTTACTCATAGCAGATTTTGTCATAAGCAAAGCACATAGTGAAGGATCAACACTCCTTTTTGGTTGCACCTTACTGCAAACAGACACAGAGTTGAGCATTCAGGGAATGATCGCTGTTTACTAGGACTCATTCCTGCTCTTTGCTGCTGTAGAGTTTTGTCCAGCCCTGAAGCACAAGTGATCTAGCCCTCAGGATTTACTGGCCACCATGCACACATTATCTCTTTCAGGCAACACATTGATCAGTGGTAAATTTGAAAGTGAATGGAAGAGATCACAGTAAAGAGGGATATATTTTTAGAAAAGGCTTTAAAATGGGAAGTGAAAAGAGATGGAGGGAGGTAATCAGGGAAAGGAGGACAGATTAGGAAGAGACAGCCTAGCAATGCCCCAGGATCACAGATGAGTCATCCTTCCACCCAATTCATCTCGGGACTCCAATCTGCAGGGGGTGCTTCTAGTGATGGATAACATGTCAGTTACTGCTTCTTGCTAATGACTGATTCTGTAGGAACTGACAAATAAGAATCAGGAAATTCGGTTACCTTAGCAGTATAAAAAGGATTTATTTGCAAGAACCAACACGTTTTACATTAGCATTTAAGATCAAGAAATACTGACTTGAGTGGCAAGCATTAGGGCTTTTAGTGTGTAATATATAGCGTGTTAGAGCACCAGATAAAAGGTGCATTTATTTTCAGTGGTTAATGGTTCTCCTATTTCTCTTTTATGCTACCTATCCCCTGCAGCAGCTCAGCATGTCTGAACTGTGTGCTCCTCTAGGAGCCTTTCCTCAGGGTAGCCAAACAAAAGAACATAAGATGAAGCACACATTTTCCTGGAGCTGAGTTGATGGCTCTTATCAGACCATTAAAACCTTACAAACGATCACTGAGGTGCATCTTTATTCACTATGTCCTAGAGAAACATATTAGCATTTATTAACCAAAAGAACAAAGAACATTACAAAAATGTTAGAGCACATGAAAACTCCACCTGAAAATGCTCATCTGGTGCAAAGCATTAAGAGACAGTAGTGGGTTTTTTTCTACCTGATAGCAGGATAGATCACACCCATGCACCAGTAAGTGTACCTAAGCCACCCCTTTCAGTTTGGGCTCAACTTAGAACCATAGAATAGTCATGGCTGGAAAGGACCTTAGGATCATCCAGTTCCAACCCCCCTGCCATGGGCACGGACACCTCACACTAAACCATGTCACCCAAGGCTTCATCCAACCTGGCCTTGAACACTGCCAGGGATGGAGCATTCACAACCTCCCTGGGCAACCCATTCCAGTGCCTCACCACCCTAACAGGAAAGAACTTCTTCCTTATATCCAGTCTAAACCTCTGCTGTTTAACCCGTTATCCCTTGTCCTGTCACTACAGTCCCTAGTGAACAGTCCCTCCCCAGCATCCCTGTAGGCCCCCTGCAGATACTGGAAGGCTGCTCTGAGGTCTCCATGCAGCCTTCTCTTCTCCAGGGTGAACAGCCCCAACTTTCTCAGCCTGTCTTCATACAGGAGATGCTCCAGTCCCTGATCATCCTCGTGGCCTCCTCTGGACTTGTTCCAACAGTTCCATGTCCTTTTTATGTTGAGGACACCAGAACTGCACACAATACTCCAAGTGAGGTCTCACAAGAGCAGAGTAGAGGGGCAGGATCACCTCCTTTGACCTGCTGGTCATGCTCCTTTTGATGCAGCCCAGGATACTGTTGCTTTCTGGGCTGTGAGCACACACTGCAGCTGGCTCATGTTCATTTTCTCATCAACCAACACCCCCAAGTCCTTCTCCTTCGGCTGCTCTGAATCTCTTCTCTGCCCAACCTGTAGCTGTGCCTGGGATTGCTCCAACCCAGGTCCAACTTCCAACACATCAGTGCTCCTACTGATGTTATCAAGATTTATATTTATGGATTAATGTCTGAGAAGCTGAAAGAATTATTCCACATTACTACCCTTTTATTGCAGTCTGTAAGAATTTTCCACATCGGTCAGAGCACAATTGGGCAGGCAAACTTTACTCTCTTCTTTTGTTTTAAACTGAAATTTTAGAGTCAGTTCAGTTCTTCCTGGAACTCTTTAGTGTCTCTATCTAGCACACAAAAGGCTACTCTCAGTTACATCATTCAGAGAAAATATCCTGTGACTATTGCTTTTAAATGAATCTGCTGCTGGTCCCTGGAGGAAGTGATGTGCAGACCCTTCTTTAAGGAGCTTTGATGAGCTGAAGTAACACTGACATAACCAACACACAGTAAAATGCCAGTCTATAGCAGCAAATAGTTTTGCTGTCCTTCTAAACCTGTAAATGTTTAAGGAAATCATGCAAAAAACCCTCAATATATGCCACAATCTTTATAGCATCAGATGGACTTGGCAGGTAGTCATATTCCTTGTTAATAGCCAGATTATGGGACTAAAATATTTATTGTGCTTGGCTTCTCCAGCATCTTTACTGTAAACACTGGAAGATATGTTCATCTTGGCTCATTACGGTTTCTGTCCAAAGAAAATACATGTTTATAAATTATAAATATACAAATCTGCTTGAGGATTTTGTGGGTGTGTTTATACAGTTGATTATTGATGCTGGGGTAACCAGAATCGCTGCATGAAATGTTCTGCATAATATTTTTCCCTTCTGCTTGACATTTTTCCTTATTACTCTATTCTTTAATTGTCCCCATGAGGCCATCTACCCCATCTGCCTGAAGAAACATGCAAGTATGCAAGGATTGAACTCTGCTACTTTATGTTTGCAATTTTATGAGCAGCATGAAGGCCAGGCATGAACAGTAATCTGTACTGCTTTTATATGCCAGCAACTAGAAAGAAGAGCTTAAGTGCCTATCTGGAAGTATGACATAATAGAATCAGATAAATGCCACAAAATCTCTGAACTAGATCCTATCTCTGTCCTGCATTTAGTACATTTAAACAGATGCTGGTTCCTGACCCCTGGAAAAAAAGAGTGACAAAGAGCTCCTGAGAGAATAAAAATCATTAATATCTACATGTTAAATGGGACAACCTAGACAGGAAATCCATGTACAGTTACCTGAATACAATATATCCCAGCCCATCAGAACATGTAAGGTAGAACCAACAGGGATCATCTCACCAAAGCAATCCAAATGTTGAGACAGATGTATACATGTACGCAAAAGGAAGAACCAGAATAAAGAATAGAGAGAGAAAAGGGCAAGGTACAAAGAGCATGGAGCACAGACACCCCTCATCACTGCATTTCATATAGACCAACACTGGGTACTACACACACCTTTTACAGAAAGACTAAAGAAAGGGGTTGCTGCATACTCATGACTTTGTGCTGTATCCAACACAGGAGACATCAGCAGGAAAGGGAACAAAACAATACTTGTAAGGATGGCCATGAAATTAGAAAATCATAGAATCATAGAATCAACCAGGTTGGAAAAGACCTTTAAGATCATCAAGTCCAACCATTATCCCAGCTCTGCCAAGTCAACCACTAAACCATGTCACTGACAGACTCATCTACACGGTTTGTGAATGCTTCCAGGGATGGTGACTCCACCACTGCCCTGGGCAGCCTGTTCCAATGCCTGAGCACCCTCTCTGTGAACAAATAAACCTCTCCTGGCACAGCTTGAGGCCATTTCCTCTTATCCTATCACTTGTACTTGGAAGAAGAAACCAACCCCATCTCATTGAATCCTCCTTTCAGGCAGTTGCAGAGAGTGATAAGGTCCCCCATGAGCCTTCTCTTCTCCAGACTAAACCTCCCAAGTCCCTAAGCCGTTCCCCATCTCTCTTGTGCTCCAGACCCTGCACCAGCTCCATTGCCCTTCTCTGGACCTGCTCCAGCACCTCAATGTCTCTCTTCTAGTGAGGGGCCCAGAACTGAACACAGGATTTGAGGTGCAGCCTCACCAGTGCCTATTCATTACTACAGCTCAAGGTGGGGCCAATCTTAGGACAGCATGCAAAACATCATCCTTCTAGAAAATAGTTATCTCACTTCATGGAAACGTTTCATTTGCGCACCTAATTGCCCACCAGTGAGGTGGAAGGAGTCAGTAAGGATTACCACTGAGAAGATGAATGGGAAGCCTCGTCCTCACAGGAAGAGGGAGGGGGAGAAAAAAAGGCAGCAGAAAGAGCCAAAAAGCTCAGAGTAACTTTGCTATTGTCTCCTCATCTTGTTTGTGAGCAATGGGGCAATCTACTCTGAGACACTCCCCTTCTCCAGACATGGAAGCAGAGCTAAAGCACCTAGGAAGATGCAGAAGCTGCTGCTGCAAAACTAAGAGAGAACTAAAACAAGGTCATAATAGTGATGCATACCACTATTAGGTGTAACTGTAAGATCTATAATTAAATGATCTCATTATTGAATATAGAGAAGTTTGATTAGCTGGTAATTACTTAAAATGACATTAAATGCTCCTATGTGCAATGCTGTGAGAGCCAATGGATTATAGATATGTTAGACAGGTGTATTTCCTGCCCTTGACCATGGACTGCAGTAAGTTATTAAACATGGACTTATTAAGTTCTTATTTTGAATTCTTCATGTTACCACTGTTCTTATTATTTACATTTATTACTTAGAGAAAGTACATGTTTCATGGAATAGTATGATCAGGCACAAGTGTAGAAGTACCTGCAGGATATAGCATGTCTCTAACCTGAAATCTGCGAACAATGAACAAATCCCATTTGCTTTCATAGGGATGACACTACCTGAGACTGACTATGGTTTTCTCTGACAGAATTTTATTCCAAATCCAGTCTTTTTTAGAAGTAGCCTACAGAAAGTAACAGAAATTGTTTAAATGTTTTATTTGATGCTTACAGATCTCCAGCAAATTCCATGCTATTTTCTTTAGGGAGAATATAATTTTGATGGAGGAGAGCACTGGATGTCACTTTCTCATTCTAAGTGCACTTTCTCTTTGCTCCTGTGACCTCTCTCCCACAAGAGGGACTGCAGTACAGGAATGTGCTTTGCACCTCATCTCTTCCTGTTGCCTGATTGATCTCCATTAAGGAGCTCTGAGGCAGTCTGTGACATATCTTAAGCTAGACTGTCCATTCACATCTGAGAGAAATTATTACAGAATCATAGAATGGTTTGGATTGGAAGGGACCTTTAAAGACTATTATGGTTGAAGCTGCCCATTTGGACTAAATGTAGACAGCTTATGTTCTTTATCAGTAAGGCAAGATGATTTGCTAATAGCTTCACCTTCTGCACAGGTCTTGGTTTTCTCTCTGTCCAGTGTTGTTCACCTCGTAACTCCCTTTTCCCAGAAGAGAAACTGGAGCTTCATCATTCAAGGTATAATCAGTTGTGCAGCTAGGAACTAACGACATATAAATCATCAGTACTTCGCCACAAACACTGCAGCAAGAACTGTGCACACAGGGAGTTACTGGAAATACCAACTTTCTCCAAGAAATATTGACTCCTGGCAGACTGTCCTAAAAATGTGTGCTCAGAAGTGATACTGGTGAACAACCACTGCCACTTTCAGGCCACATGCGCATGAACCTCACTTACAGCATGGTGAGGTGCCACATGTCTTCCTGCCACCCTGCCCCTCACACTACCAGCCTGACCCAGATCCCTTCACACAGCCTTTGGGCCATGCTGCACCTCAGCTAACAGCTGATTGATGTGACACTTTCATGCTGAGAGTCAGCTGGCAAACCCTGATGAAAGGTAGGATAGGGCTGTTGAGGATCTGGGCTCCACTAATGTGAGCTCCAGATTATTGCACAGCAGGATTCCCCCAATTTCCCTTTTCTTAATTCCCCTGTAGAAGAGCCTATTTAGGAATAAAAAAGCATGAACTTGTGCTTCTTCAAGAAGCTTTGCTAGAAAGGGAAAATTTGAGATGTTGCACATTCCTGGGCACCACATGGAGGAAAGAGACAAGTCTGTCAGGAAGATGGGACAATATGCTTCCTGTTAATGCACTGAAAATGTCCAAGTATTCTCCTGCTTCCAAGAGACAAGCTGAAGCAATCTCCATTAATAAGTTATGAGTGAATAAAGGAGGACACACACTTTTCCACAGAAAAACTTATCTAGATCTTTTCATATAGCCTACCTAGAGAGAAGGGAAGGAAAAGCAAAGATTTCCAGTGCTAAAGAACTGAACTACGCTGAAAGCAAACAGGCTGGTCTAATAATGTACACCTAAGGAAGAAGAGATTTGGTGATGTGAAATAAACAACTGAAAAAACTATTCCTGATTCAATACCAAAAGATTTCTGCTGGTCCACGCAAGTCTGAGGTATCTCCACATAGCACTGCAGCATGATCAAATTGCTTTTCCCATTGTCTTTTTAACTTAGAACCCTAGAATCTTAGGACTTCTGCAATAATTGTCCATATTAGTATGTTTAGTGGTTTGTGAACTAGTTTTATGCATCAGACGTATTATATGAACAGACCATTACTAAGAAATTGTAAATTTCAACTCTATTACTGCTACTGGTTTTAATATACACTAATAAATTTGATTCCTGTTTTTACTTTTTTCCTTTAAGTACAACCTATGTGGTCCCTAAATGATTCTTCTTCCCACCCCATCATTATCTATATAGGACTGTGGTCAGGTATATGTGAAATCAGTTCCCTGTTTTGAAAACATTATTTGGGCACTGCTGCCGTCATTCAGTCACACATCCTTTAACCTTTATTGGTTTTGAACTCTTTTCAGTGTGACGCTTACCTACCAGCATCCCACTGTGACCAACGGATACGCATTTATAATCTATATGTATTTCAGAACATTAAAACAACAGTGACTACAAACACACTATGCAGATCACAAACTAAGACTGCCCAGAGTGCATGCTTAGCACAAGAGGGATTTACACACTGTATGTGTTATGAAAACAAATAATGGGCACGTAACAAGGACAAACATGGAGAGACAACACTTAAATGATCTAGTAGAAAAAGTTATGTTATCAAAAGTGTATGTTTGTATTTAATATTGAGAAGGGACAGAAACACTTTTAGGAGCATTGCAGCATACACTACTACCTTTATGCTATGGCATTACAAGGCACACCCTTACTTTGGCTTGAATGTTTCTTGCATAACAGAGTTACAATGAAATACTGTTTTTACAAATAATTCATTAATACCGCATTACTATTTTGGGAGTCCTAAGTGAAAACTGTTTCCTTTCTGCATGGGTAGACAAGTGTGCTTTTGAGAGAACAGGCTTTTTCCCCTACCTTTTGGATATTTGCAATTCAGCTCTTAAGGTCACCAGCATATACAGCAATTTCCCAGGCATTTCAGCACTAAGAATTTGCTCCATGAGAACAGTCATGAAGAATTTATACATGTGCTAAAACACATTTTATGCTACGTGTGCTGGTTCTTCTCCTCAAATGCTACCTATTAGGACACTTCTGCCTCCCTCATGCATCTTGCAAGCCCGTCTGGAGAACTGCAGGAGAGGCATTACCTTCTTGAACATCCTGGTGGAGTCTTCGCTTATCTGCATGAACCGCATGATCACATTGTTCAGGTAGATATCGCTCAGTGTTGCATGGTCTTTGCTTTCTCTTCTCACTTGGTTCAGGAGTAAGTACCAGCAATTCACCGGTGACAAGAGGTTCTGATCTTTCCTAAGGAGAAGATACACACATGTATTATGTATAGAAATATAAAAGTTACATTATTAACACAAACATCTCCCTGACATTTACAGGCCTAACTCGTTCTGTAAAAATGGTTGCTTCTGAACAGTCGGTCAATCCATGCTTGGAATAACTCAGGTTAGGCAAGCTTCAGATCACTTCTAAGACATATCTTACAAATCCCATGAGGCATGGACACAAACATATAGAAAAAGTGTAAGAATTCTGAACACTGCAAACCAGCTGAGAGTCTAAACCACCCCAAACTCTCCACAAAGCTCACGACTGCTGACAGATGGAGTACTTGTGTATTCAAAAATCAACAAAGATCACTGTTGAAAGAGTAACAGTGATTAATTTTTGACATTAGAAATAAACAAGCACTGCAAGCGCATCCCAAATCCTTCCTGAGTAATATCACAGGTGTAGCTGTTTCACTGCAATGGATTTGTATAACTACTTAAAAGTAGTTTACGTCACAAGCATACATATTCTGTGATCAGCATTCATAAATACAGTGCTACCGCCAATCCCAGATGGTTCAGTTACAAGACAAACAGCTTTTCCCACAGCAGTCCAGTTTGGAATTTCCTTGTCAGGCTTTTTGTATTGTAGGCCCACTCCAAGCTTATAATATTGCAAAAAGCAACATCACAGATGACTTCTTATTTCTTTTATACAAAGCAAAATAAAAATACAAATAGTTCAAGAACAGTTTCACAGCCAACAATAACTTATTCATAAAATTTGCCTTATGATTTTATTGAAATTTCAAGTTTGCCTTGGAACTAAATGCTTGAGAAACTTGCTGCTCTTGGGTTTCTTTTTCTTCTTCTTTCCCCCTCTTGTGCAGGGATATTCCTATGTCAAAAGGATCAAGCACGTGATGATAAAAACAGGCAGAGGTGGTGTTGAATGGAGGGAGAAACTCCTTCAACTCTTGGTAAATTGTCGTAATAATTAACTCTTCCCACTGTTAGAAACATGCCCTTTAATTCCTCATCTAGTTGTCTACCTTTAGCTTTTACCTCAGAATCAAAGCAATGACAAATGATTAACAGACAAAAGCCTTTTCTTAAACATCAGTGCTTTGCTTTGCTATGAATCAGCAGTGAGTTAAGGAATCTTCCCCATTTTATTGGAGATGGACATCTTAAGTGTTACAGCAAGGAGCTTCTGGGTTTTATCAGCCAGGTCAGCCAACATGAGAAGCCCTGAAGGGCCATGCTGATATTACTAGGTTCTCACTGCTTCTGCATGTCCCATAACTAATCCGTCAGACCTTCTTGCCTGTTCTAGGAAGAATGGTGGGAACAGCACAGGTCCACCAGTTAACAGTTACACAGTTTAAGTGACTTTTGCTGCTTTCTATTTTGCTCTGTTTTCTCAAAGCAGGGAAATGCAGAGCAAAGCCAAAGGTAGGACTCCAGCAATAACCCCTGAGCACATCTGCCAGTCTGGATTTAACATGCTTAAGAACAAGGAAAGATGTTTGTATGCACAAGGCAAAAAGATTTTTCCACAGGCTGAATAAAAGCCTCTTGAAGTGGTGACATAAGCCCACGCTGGTTATTTCACAGACTCACCGAGTCACTTAACTGAATGTGAAGACATATACTACTGCTCTTTTGAACTGTGCAAGCTGTATTTGGCTTAACTTTTATATTGCCAGATGTGTTTGGAAAAGACCTTTGCCCTGAAACAAAAGCTCTATCTATGTATCTCCAGCACAGCACTGACTGGACAGTGGAAAAAGTAACTTATTTTTTGGTTTTGCAAATACAGAATATTGTTCTATACCCCTACGCATAACAGGGCCAAGAGAACGCATTTATTAATCAGCTCAAGCCTGGAAAATAACCAGATGAGGCTATGCCAGCAAGTAATGCATTTGAAACACTTTAGAATGCATGCTGTACACTGGTTTTGCCAGATGCTACTCGACCAATTTTGGTTCACACATGTTACTATGCCATGCATAAAATTGCAAGCAAGGCATAACATTCACATCATCTTCATTTCTTGGAATAAGAAGGGTCAAGAGGAAGCTCAAGCCCACATGTAACAACAAATCAAAGTAGATTTCTTTCTTAATGCCTTTTTGCCAAAATTCTTGTCCTTTTTCTTTCTAATGGTGACTAACCCTTATTTAGACACTTTCAGATCCTATGAACTCCACTGTAACAGATCAGCACACAGCTTTCAAGTCTTCTTGGGGCTCTGCATCTTCCAGATACTTGTCTGTATTTCAGGCAGTTTAAATTCCATATGGTACAACAGGGGTAATATTTGTGCAGCTTACCTTTTAAGAAACTGAACCCACTTGCCAAAAGCTTACATGAATAATTGTAGGGGGCCATACCACCAAAACAGGATTTAGGCACCCATCTACCTTCAGCTGCAATGAGAACTGCTATGCTGCAAAACAGGAGTGGGAATTTTAAATATGCCTTTGAACCTGGGCTCAGCCTAGCAGTTCTCAAAACCAGCAGAAGTAGAGAGTGGTGTAGCACTCCAGTAATGGCTAACATGGGGTGAAAAGGGAAGGAAATCTCTCTCACTTGTACTGCTGATGATCCTTTGTACTTCTTGTTTTTGCCATGAACCTCTCTGCCAATTTTTCCAGGTTTCGGGAATACTCCATCTCTATTTCCGACTTCTTGCGGAAGAAATCCTGCAGATCCTGAAGAAGTTGCACTCTTATTTCAGTCTGCTGCTCCAGGCATTTCTGCTGCTCGATGAGTTGAGCTCGGATCTCTAATGAAGGAAACACATATTGAAACAAGGGGAACAGAAAATCACAAAATGGAATTTATAAACCTTTAGAATTAGTTTTAAGCAATGTTAAGTTCAATGGCTTTGTAACAGTAGCAGTGGAAAATTACTGAGGTGCATAATACATAGAAAAAAATAGAGTACAGATAGAGAACATACTGGCACAAGATAAATCATTATAGTTGATGTGGTCTTAAGAAAAACAGTCTAGAAAAACAGGACACAGGGATAAGGAGTATCTGGGAATAGCAGGTGTCCAGGATAGGCTGTGGGTAAACTAACTGATAAGTAGGAGGATAGGGGGATTATTATGTCTCTGGTGCTAGTGAACCAATTAAACTGGTATGAGCATCTACTGCGCGTGCTTCAAAGGCTGCCAGAAGTGATGAAGATTGTTGGAAGAAGTAAACGACCCTCAGAGACCACCACCACAGTTCTGTACGCATGCGGGGAGCTTTCTGGAAAATGATGTAATCCATACGTAGCCTCATGAATATGTATGTATGCCCAGGGACTATATAAGGATGGCTTGTGTAGTAATAGGGGGACACACGTTAGGAGGAGTTATCCCCCGTGTCTCCCGGCGCCGCAATAAAGAATACCTGCTTGTCAGCTTGAAAACTTTGTTGGCAAGTTTGTTCCTGGAGTTTTCTCCGAATCAATTTGGCGACCCAGATGGGACCCTCTCTGCTCGGCTGCAGGACCCGCTGAGGACAGGGCTCCCTAGGGCCCTCGGGAATTTTTCCCGGAGGGACCCCTCGACTCATTCGGATCACTGCGGGAGCAGACAAGGACCATCTTCATAAAAGGTATTCTTTTCTTTTCTATAGTCTGTAAGGTGCAGGGGGCATCTTGCATAAAGACTGCATTGGTAATTGGGTTGGTTTGGTATGCGTACGCAAGGTTTGGAAGCCTTCCGTAAATCGAGATAAGAAATCTCGTAGGTAAAGGCGTATACCCGGCTGCTAGCGTCCGTTTGGTATACACCCACAAGAAGCAGGGGGCTTCTTGTGGTTTGGGTCCTGCAAGACGCAGTGGGCGTCTTGTAGAAAAGGTTTTGGATTTTACTGGTATACACCCTCTAGAAGCAGGGGGCTTCTTGTGGTTTGGGTCCTGCAAGATGCAGGGGGTGTCTCGTGGAAATGGTTTTGGATCTTGTTGTGGCTTGTGACATTAAGGATTTTGGTCTTGTGATTTTGGTATTGGTGACAGGATATTATAACTGTGTTATTAACTGTGGTTTGTTTGGTAGAATTTTAGTCTCTGTCTGTTTCAATTGTTGTAACTGTGTGGAGTGTGTCTGTGGGATCCCTAGTGTGTGTGTGAGTGAGAGATTAATAATGGAAAATCAGCAGAGTGAAGAGATCATGCAAAAGAGTCCTTTAGGGTGCATTTCGGCACACTGGAAAGAACTGGGAGGGTCTCCTGGGGGTTCGGTAAATAAGAAAATGTTGTCCAGCTGTTTTGAAAAATTTTGTAACCGATGGTGGCCTTTGTATACTTTGGAGGATCAGGAAAAATGGCCTAAAAATGGAACCTGAACTATAATACGTTGTTACAATTAATGTTGTTTTGAGGCTGCAAGGAAAACGGCATGAAGTAATGTATGCCGATATGTTTTTCACTTTAAGAGAACACGTGGAGTGACAGACGCAATGCAAAATTAATATGGCTTTGGAAAAGGACAGGGAAAAACTGAAAGTTAAGATGGAGAGATGTTGTTCAGCCTGTGATACTGGGGAAAGAGGTTTAAAGTTAAAAAACAGTAATCAGGAAGATAGGCTGTAAAATTATCTATCACAGGTACCTCCGAGAGGAGCACCCTCTGCATCTCTCCTCTGATATTCGTAAGGAGCGAGAGATCACTGTCACTGGCACCAAGCGGCAGATGCACATTCCGAGTTCAGAAAGGGTTAAACCAGCAGTGCTGTTGCAGAGGCATCTGCAGCCCCTGCAGAGCAGGGTGAGCAGCTGTGAGGAAAAAAAAAAAGGAAAACCAAGGGGGAAAAGAGGGGGGAGCTCGCGCAGCTCCTGTGTTTGAGCGTGGGATGCTGGGTGCTGGGGCAGGCAAACAAGTGGGAAAAGACATGTTCACGGACGGGACTGAGGGGCTGTTGAATAAATGTGGACAGGAGGAAGCATGGAGAGAGTATAGGAATCAGGAACGAGTAGAAAAGAAAAAGCCGGGTCGTGCTATAGCCACGGCTGCGGTGGTTGCTTTGAAACTGCGGGGGGGAGAGTTCGGACGCTGGAAGCGAGACTGCCCTTGGGGGGGGTAGTGCCATGGTGTGGCTCCAGCGACTGAATTGGAACCAGACTGATAGGGACCTGGGGAATCTACCCTAGCAGATCCACTGGTTAAATTAAAAGTAGAAACTAAAGGAAATAAAGTGGAATTTTAGTGGATAGAGGAGCAACTTATTTGGTGTTAAATCTGAAAGAAAGGAATTTGTTATAGATGTGGGAGCTACTGGCCACCAAGAAAAACAGAAAAAAAAAAAAAACAACTCACAAACGACCCGAGGCATTCTTTCTGAAACCCTTAAAGTACAAATTGGGAAAAAATAGGAATGCATAAATTTTTATGCATGCCAAATTCTCTAAAATATTTCTTAGGGTGAGAAGCAACATTTAAAGAAGGCAGAATGGAATTTAGAGTTAAAAACAAACAGTTAATTGCAGTTTTGAGTTTATCTTTAATTCAACAGAAAAGCAAACAGGAGAACCTCCCTGAAATAGAAGAAATCTTTAATCAGGTATATCTGGGAGTATGGGCATCTGAAATTCCAGGTAAGGTGAAAAATGCTTTGCCTGTTAAAGTGGAAATAAAAAGGGGGGCCTGCCCAATTAGAATAAAACAATATCCCTGAAAATTAGAAGATCAAAGGGAATTAAAAAAAAAGTCATTGATAAATTTTAAAATATACATTATTAATTGAATGTGAATTGGAATATAATATTCTGGACAGTAAAGAAATAGGATGATAAAAGTTGTAGATTGATTCAAGATCTCAAAGCAGTCAACAAAACTGCAGAGGATGTTTGTCCAGTAGTAGCTAATTTGTATGAATTATTGACTAAATTGAATAATAATCAGAAATGTTTTGCCATCTTGGATTTAAAGGATGCTTTCTTTTGCTTACCATTGGCCAAAGAAAGCCAAAATTTATTTGCTTTTAAATGGGAAAATACTGACACAGGAAGGGAAACTCAATTAACTTAGACAGTATTACCTAAAGGATTTAAAACAGTCCAGCAATTTCTGGAAATCAGCACGAGAACTAGGATCATGGAAGCCACCTGCTCAGATGGGGACTCTGTTACAATATGTGGATGACCTATTAATTGCTACAGAAATAAAGGAAGAATGTATCCAGTGGACAGTGGAATTATTAACTTTTCTGGGACTGAATGGTTATTGGGTATCCAGGCAAAAGGCCCAACTAATCCAAACCCTAGTTTCCTACCTAGGATATGAAATAACAGGAGGACAGAGAGAACTTGGAGCTTCTAGAAAAGAAGCCATCTGTCAGACTCCACAACCATCAACTGGCAAGGAGCTCCGGACATTACTGGGAATGACTGGATGGTGCAGACTTTGGATCCATGATTACAGTGTTCTGGCCACCCTTGTGGAACAAGATGATATAGAAAGTGTGGTCACTAATGTTGTCAATCCAGCATCCTTTTGCAGGAACAATCGACAGAACCACTAACACAAGACTGCTTGGCCACCATAGAGACTGTATATTTGAGCCGACCAGACTTGAAAGAAAAACCTCTGGAAGATGCTGATTCTTGGTTTACTGATGGTAGTAGCTTCATGAAGAATGGTAAACGAAAGGCAGGATATGCTATTAACACCACTTCACAGGTAACAGGGGCTAAACCTTTACCCTCGAACACTTCTGCCCAGAAGGCAGAAATAATAGCATTAATGAGAGCCCTGGAATTGGCTAAAGACAAAAGGATAAATATTTGGACTGATTATGTACATGGTGCTATCTGAAAAGAATGAGGACTTTTGAACAAACATGCTGCAGAAATTCTACAATTACTGGAGGCTGTTCAGCTACCTGAAGAAGCAGCTGTTATGTACTGTAAAGGACATCAACAAGGTGACTCTGATCAGGAAATTGGAAATAATTTGGCCAATTCTGAAGCCAAACAAGCAGTTGAACAATCACAAATCATGTCCTTAATCCGTGATGGCAAACTAACAATTGTAAAATCTAAACCTAGGTATTCAAAAGGGGATAAAAATTGATTGAGGATCTAAAAGGACAGGAAAATAAAGAGGATTGGGTTCAGATACCTGATGGGCGAATTGTAATCTCCTATAACCAACTCTGGAAGTTAGTTCAGGGAGAACATAATAAAACTCATTGGGGTAGCAACTCTTTATATAAATATTTAGACAAATTGTAGGAAGAAATCTATACAACACAGTTCAATCAGTGACAAGACAATGTCAGCTATGTCTTAAGAATAAGCATAAAACTGAAAATAGAAATCAAATTGGGACAATTGTAAGAGGAAGTTTCCTGGGACAGCAGTGGCAAATAGATTTTTCTGAATTATCAAGAAAAGGGGGTTATCAATATTTGTTGGAGTTAACAGATACTTTTTCTGGCTGGCCAGAAGCATTCCCTTGTAGGATAAATAATGCAAGACAACTCATTAAAACATTATTTAATGAGATAATACCTTGCTTTGGAGTACCAGCAGCAATTTCTTCCAACTGAGGTTTGCAGTTTAGTGCAAAATTGTTATGAGAAATAAGCAAAAATTGGAAATTGATTGGCAAGTACATGCTCCATACAGTCCTCAGGCCAGTGGGCACGTAAAAAAGATAAACCATCTGATCAAACAACAAATTAGGAAAATATGTCAGGAAATGAAATTATATTGGCACCAAGGTTTACCACTGGCTCTATTAAGAATTCGAACTAAACCTCGGTGGAAAGAAGAGGTTAGCCCGTTTGTAATTTTATATGAAAGACCATAACAGTCCCAAGTTAAAGGAGAAAGTCTGCAGGAAGTGGGGGAAGGCTATCTCTGACAGTTTTTGGTCAATGGGAACCAATTTTTTTGGGAAAAGAATTGGAAGAGATAAATAAGAGAGTAGCAGGGACAAGAGCAAGAGGTTTGGATTATCTGATTTACCCCTTCAGATCTAGAGACTGGGTTTATGTTAAGAATTTTTCAGGAGATCCTCTACAGGACAACTGGAGTGGACTGTACCAGATATTACTGACCACATTTACAGCAGTGAAGATAAAGGAACAACCTGCTTGGATACATTATTCAAGAATAAAGAAAGCACCAGAACCAGAGAAGACGTGGCAGATGGAACCTTCAGTACTCTTACGTATGAAATTGCGTCGGTGATAATTTGGACTCATACGATAACTGGTGCATAAGCTTGAGACCAGAATTTATACCTGAAATTAATGCAAAATGTTACTGAAGTTTTAATCGTAGTGACTGTCAGGTGTGTGCACAGTTGCCTAAATCAAGAGAAAGCCTGGA
The DNA here is from genome assembly GCF_012275295.1 of Melopsittacus undulatus. Taxonomy (NCBI): domain Eukaryota; kingdom Metazoa; phylum Chordata; class Aves; order Psittaciformes; family Psittaculidae; genus Melopsittacus; species Melopsittacus undulatus. Next base: position 7,475,194 of record NC_047531.1, read on the forward strand.
ACTCCCATTAATTGGAGTTCCAATTCCTAACACTGTTTCATGGACAAATCTGTGGGTGAACACTAGCAATTTGTATTCAAGTGAAAGGTTAAAGTTTGGAATAGTTAATCCTAATCCAGATAATAAATATTACACCTGTGCACAAAGATGTATTACACCAGGAACCAGGGTAGGAGACTATACTTGCTTAAATGCCACAGATGTAGGTCACCGTTCAAATTGCAATTACACTATTAATATAGATGGTATCGTAGTTCAGTGGTGGCCCGTTCCTAAAGGGAAAGGATGGTATTGGTTATGTGGAGAAAATGCTTATAAAACTTTACCCCCAACTGGAAGGGGGCATGCACCTTAGGTGCTATAATACCCAATTTTACTATTATCAACAGGTATCCTTCCGGAACCTGGATTAGAAGTTTTGTTAAACGGATTAAGCAAAGGTTTAACCCTATTATTGAACGGCACACTGCATTTCATAGTTTTGTGAGAGGGCTAATTCCATCTTTGGGAGTAAGTGAATTAGAGAAAGCAATTGTAAATATCTCAGCAACCATAGAGGAAATGGAAAGTAAAGATATTGATATAATGCAGGCAGAACAACAAAACATAACGAGCCTATCTAAAGTGGTATAAAACCGAATGGCTCCAGACATGTTATTGGCATCAGAAGGAGGAGTTTGTTCCATAATCAATGAAAACTGTTGTTCCTACATAGACCAAAGTGGCAGAATTGAAACATATCTGGAGGAAATTTGGAAACAAACTAAGATATTTCATGGGACAGCCATGGATGACACCTCCTATGGTTTTGAAGAAATATGGAAAAACTACATGGTTACCTAATCTCTCCTGGTTGAGGCAACTGATGGCAAGAATATGGATGTTAATTATTTTAATATTGTTTACTTGTGGTATGATACAATGTTCCCTCTGGTGTTGTAAACTATCTATGATAAATTATGAAGATTGGAAAAGGAATGAAATTAGGCACCGAGTAGAAATGGGAAATTATTTCAAAGGACTTTTGATGGTAATGGTAATATATAAGATGTTGCAAAAGAATTTGCAAAAGGACAGAAAAAGGGGGGAATTGAAACAAGGGGAACAGAAAATCACAAAATGGAATTTATAAACCTTTAGAATTAGTTTTAAGCAATGTTAAGTTCAATGGCTTTGTAACAGTAGCAGTGGAAAATTACTGAGGTGCATAATACATAGAAAAAAATAGAGTACAGATAGAGAACATACTGGCACAAGATAAATCATTATAGTTGATGTGGTCTTAAGAAAAACAGTCTAGAAAAACAGGACACAGGGATAAGGAGTATCTGGGAATAGCAGGTGTCCAGGATAGGCTGTGGGTAAACTAACTGATAAGTAGGAGGATAGGGGGATTATTATGTCTCTGGTGCTAGTGAACCAATTAAACTGGTATGAGCATCTACTGCGCGTGCTTCAAAGGCTGCCAGAAGTGATGAAGATTGTTGGAAGAAGTAAACGACCCTCAGAGACCACCACCACAGTTCTGTACGCATGCGGGGAGCTTTCTGGAAAATGATGTAATCCATACGTAGCCTCATGAATATGTATGTATGCCCAGGGACTATATAAGGATGGCTTGTGTAGTAATAGGGGGACACACGTTAGGAGGAGTTATCCCCCGTGTCTCCCGGCGCCGCAATAAAGAATACCTGCTTGTCAGCTTGAAAACTTTGTTGGCAAGTTTGTTCCTGGAGTTTTCTCCGAATCAATATCCACCCAGGTCAGTGAAAACAGATGAGAATTAAGTGTCACCAACCCAAATTACCAACACTCCAGCACATTACAGCATCACAGCTGCACCAGCACCTGGTTGGATACAGCAGTGGCAGCTCTCACATCCGCCACCATTGACTTAGGATGCAGCATCCTCCCACCTGCTGCCTATCTCACAGACAGCTATGGCAAGGGAGCAGGACTCTGCTGGGCTCACGTGAGCAGAACACCTGCCTTCTCCTTCCTCTTCCATCCTCGTCCTGACCTCTGGCATTAGCAGAGATCTGACTTGGAGCGACCTCCTTTGCAGGAGATGGCACACAACCATTTCAGCAGCAGCTCCTTCTGCTGCCCTGAACAATGGCAGGATAAACAAGAAGCTTTCGGGCCAGCTGGCCCATGCTGGTTGGTATCATCAGGTACACTATGGAAACAACCTTGTGATAAACTCTGAAAACATCATCTACCATAGCTGTGCACAGATGAGCTTCTGTATCTGCTCCATCTCTGGCAGGGAGGGAACTGGTGTACTATAAATGGATTCATCAATATTTTACAGTGAATACAGAGGGAAAAGTTTGCATGTATTTAGAAACAGCTATCTGAAGATTTGCACAAGGTTCCAGACACTGTGGTACACTCATTAATGTAAATCAAAATCTATTTAGAAGAGAATATATGCTCACAGTTATCATGTAAAGTAACAGGGAAAAGCCTCCAGATTTCTTACCACCATTTGCTATGTGCACAATTGCTATGTGGTAGTTTTTTCTTTTTTCCTTCTTTTTGGGTTTTTTTTAGCACTTTCATTTCATGAGTGCTAAGCAGCTCATCACATTACAGGAACACCGAGTCTAAAAACATCCCTCTGGTTCTTTTGAAAGACTGCTTCATTAGAGTTTTGTCAGCTGCCCAGGCTCAGCGCAATCCAGCTTTGTGGAGTAAACACAGGAGTAAACATTTTGTGACCATAATAAATGTATGTATTTTTAAACAGTTCAATGCTGTGACAGGGACTTACTGATAACAACACAACATGCCAGAAGTGATGTCCGTGTAAATGCAGAATTAGAATCATAGAATGGTTAAGGTTGGAAAGGACCTTAAGATCATCCAGTTCCAACCCCCCTGCCATGGGCAGGGACACCTCACACTAAACCATATCACCCAAGGCTTCATCCAACCTGGCCTTGAACACTGCCAGGGATGGAGCATTCACAACCTCCCTGGGCAACCCATTCCAGTGCCTCAGCACCCTCACAGTAAAGAATTTCTTCCTTATATCCAATCTAAACCTCTGCTGTTTAAGTTTCAACCCATTACCCCTTGTCCAATGCTGCAGGCAAGATGATGTTGGAAATCTTAGATGCCTCACTGGCTTGAAAACGAATAGCATTCTAAAAACCTCTGCTAACACCACAGTGAACTGCAAACCAGCTACTAGAAACAACACTACAAAAATACATCCGATGCAATGGAGAACTAGTGCATCCTCACTGTTCTTTACGCAGGTATGAAGGCAGAAATCCATACTGCTGGGATTCAAACATGTATACTGAAATAAGGCAGCGTGAGCACAAAATATGTTAAGCCAATATATTTACTGGAGGAGGAAGCCACTGCAGTATTTTCTTCCAGATCTCCTCTAAGCTACCAGCTGCTGTGTTAATCATTGATGAGACCATCCATTTTTGTAGTCAGGGAGGTGAACCGAAAAAATCATGGTTTGGTTTTCATTTAGTTTCAAATCAGTTTGTTGGAAAAGGACCATGCCTCCAGCAAGGATAAGCCACTGTAACATGACACTGTATCAATGACATTCATGTACATAGAGGAGAAAATCACACTGGAGCTGGAAGGTTAGTAACAGAACCAAAATCCCAAGACTGCTTTTTTTGTGTGTCTACTACTTTTAATACTGCAATCATGGAAAGATCCTGCATATAGGAAACAAGTTATACAGACTCACTGATCAGAAGCAGCAGTTCTGCTCGTAAGTTGGAGTCTTGACTAAATGCAAATCTATGTAGTTTGGCCATCTCCTTTTCCCACTACAGACTTTCTACCAGTGACTTTAAAAGCAGAGCTCTGTACAGAGCAACTATGTTCTGATTATTCTGTAGGTCAGTGGATCTTGCTGCTACAATTCTTCCTTTTTAGGCAGGCTTTTACCATAGTAACAGGAGTAAGATTTTAGTAACAGAAATACATGAATAGAGATGCAATGAACAAGAGATGACAGATACAATATGAGAATTTGCATTAGCTTTCTGATGCTGTCTGGACTTCCAGTGGACAGTAGTGGCTTCCTGCAAACTTGTATATTAGAGAACGAAACTGGAGCATGATCTCTGAAAGCTGATGGTGGCTGGAGGTGTCCAAGCCCTGAGTAAGGTGGTAAGTTAGGGGTACAGGGGGACTGCAGCTTTAGGAAGGAAGTTCCACAACTGTGGGAATCTCGACAAGGAGAAAGAACATGCTGGCTCCAAAAGGCTGAGAACTCATGGCCTCCTGCCAGAGGAGAAAAAGGGGAGATGTACACCCACTTGTGCCAGCTGACCAGAGTGTGCAGAACAGACTTCAGCATACAGCTCTCCTGCCAGTCTTTCATGTCTTTCTGCTCCTGCAGTTTATAATTCTTCTTTTACTAGTAACTTGTGTAATGCCACAGTGGCAGGCTAAGGAGATGGCAACGAACAAGACGTCAAATGAGCAAATGTTGTGATTCTCACTTTCTGGTAAAAGCCAACCAACAAAAAAACCCAAACCCACCCCCTAAAAAAAACATAAATTCCCCATAAACACTGGCATAACCATCAGCCAGTCTGAGCAGCTCTGCATCCCAAAATCACCACTGTCCAAGTACTAGCAATGAACACATTACCTACTGCTATGGAAAAATGCACCAAGGCAACGATATCTTCTTCAACCAATGTGCATGTGTGATTTCCCCAGGGCTATAAAGAGCGGCATGGAAATTTGTTGCCCGGTATTCAAAGACATATATACCCAATATGCCACGAAGGTGCCAAGTTAAAATCTACTAGAGCCCAAACTCCATAGATACGGAGACAGGTGCAGCAGGCAGCAGAAGGCTGCCTCTCTTATTTTGCTGGCACATTCAAATTCAAAGTCGAACTGATACCAGCTGTAATAGACAATGACATTGTCCTATTCGGCTCTGCAGGGTAGCTGATGTCAAATGATTGCCAGGCTACTTTGTGTCAGGAACAGGCAGTTTAAAGCCTGGATGAATTAACACCTTCTCCTTCTCTGTATAGCAGCTTTGAGTCGTGCTCACTGGTTTTCTGGCCAAGGGATGGGTCAAAGGAAATCTCATCCATTTTCACTACAGAAAATTCAACAGACTGAATTAACATCAAATAGGAAAAAATCCCTTTGTCCAAGATTTACACACACAACGTAAGCAAGGAAGCAGCTAATGTGCCCATAATGAAATCAATCATCTGAGTAAAGTTTCATTTCTAAAGATGCTAATGCTAAAAATTATTTCAACTATGCCCTCATTGACACCATCCTCTAGAATTACTGCATTAAGTATAAAATTAGGTTTTATTTGTGGCAGCCTTCAAAATACAGCTCTTAAGCTTTCAACAAACCTTTGTTTTCTTCTGACATGAGGTTAAATCAGTGCACTATGAAAAGCAAATGGAGACAAGATTATAGCTGTTTTGAGAGTTAAGTATAGAGTGGATGAAGCTGAACTACTGACATCACCCAAATCATAATCAGAAATAAACTCATGAAGGTTAACTCTTTGCACACACTACAGTATTACAAATGATAACTTATATAGCACTGGGGTAATACACTGTGTTACCCTGGAGAAGATAGGTGCAACCGGTTATAGGCCAGTTACCCCCCTGAAGGTACCCGTGGTGAGATACACTGCAATGTGACACATAATGATGATGCTGGCCACACCGGCAAGGAACAAAATTTGTCACCTTCACTTCCATGCACACCAAAGCACCAGGCTCCATCACATCCCAAAAAGCCATGGGAAACCCCCAGAGAAGCCAGACACCTTGTAAACCCACAGTATTAGCCAAATTAACCCTAGAACAACCCTGCATGCAGATTGCCACCCCAGTGGCTCCCTGCCCTGTGATGCTGCAGAGCTCCTGACACCCTGCACTAGGCTGTGCCTAGTCTTGTCAGCCCTCAGAGACCTTCCAGACCACCATGAACACTCATCACCAACTCTTGATCAAAGCAACTCTGATGAACACTTCATGGTGCTGTTACATGCCTGCCCAAGCCACCCCAAAAGCTGTTGCAGCCTGCCACCTTTAATTCACATTTAAATGGAATTAACTCTTGTGCTTGTGGAGCAGCCCTGCCAAGGTTTTGGTGTTTGCTGGAAGCTCAGGAAGGTGTTGTGAGCCAGACACCTCTCCCTGGCTACCCCACTGTGAGCCTCCCACCTGCTGCCTCACCCTGCCTGGCAAGGAGCTATATTTAAGTCAGGATTACAAGACATGAACTATGCAGACACGTTAATGCAGCAGTATTACTGGGTAATAATACAGCCTCAGGGCCTCACCCTGCAAAAGATTATCAAAGCAAGTAGCTCATCAGAACTATCTGAAAGCACAGAATGGCTCTCACAAGGCACAGTTATGTTTGTAGGTTTCATCTGCTTAGGTAACTTCAGACAAAGCTGTATCACCTCCCAACTTTCTTTATATACCTCCTTCAGAGAAAAATCACAGTTTTAGATTAGTTTAAAACCACTCAGAAACGTCTCATCAAACACACTGAAGACAACACCTGGTATTTTAGACTTTTTGTTTCTAAACCATTACAACTTAGTATTTTTTTTACCCCGGTGGGGTATGAACACACATCTCCCTCACTGTCACATTTACAATATCTCGATCATATTTCATAGGAAAAGATTCAGACCTTAAATTCAGCCTAGACGTCATCTGGTGACCGACATGCACTTGTAATTAAGCAGATATTGGAGCATTAATCATCTTGCAGTTTGTCCATGAAGACACTTGAGTCTTACATGACTCTTACTATGTCTCAGTTATTTACCATAAGAAAGGCCCATGTCCGAGCCTGATGCTAGAAGCTGGGGTGCTGCATCGAGGGACTGATCTTTCTAGTTTCATCTCAGCCTTCTGACTTGCTTTTGGCTTCTCCATTGAGATGGGCAGAGCTTTGGCCCAGCCGAATGCATGTGGCCAGAATCTGGAGTATAGGTTTTGTTTCAGGAAGATGCTTAGCTGCAGCCCAACGATGATGCTGCCAGCAGAGAAACCACAGCAGGAATCACTGAGAAGGGCATGAGGTGCCCCTGTGCACATTTAGTAGTCCTTAATGCCATGTTGCCCCGAGGATCAGTGCTCCCACATCTCCTAGGGACGTTATCCTGCCCCTCAACAGACAAGAAGATAAAGATGGTGAGAAGTATCAGCTCTGTGGTGGGTGCTTTGCTGCAGCTGCTGATACTTGTCTCTGAGATACACACCCTGAAGCTACTAGTGTTGAAGAGAGCCATGGCTAGAAAGCTCGTGTTTCTATGACAAACGGCAGGGAGTCTGGCTCATGCTCCCTTCCAGGTCCTTGCTGCCATTTCCCTGGACCTCAAGGACAAAATTCCACTTCAAAAGCCAGGAAATTCCACCAGCCTGACAGCTGATGAGAGATGCTGGGGTGAGTATCTCACAAGCTACTGCAGAAATGCCTTTAAACAGATCATGAGCCTGTCCCAAAGCATTAACTTTCTATGACAGACTAGTGAAAATCACTTCCCTGTGTTCAACATGCAAGTAAGAAGTGTGGCTGCATGGACAGCGATGCCCTGGAGCTTTTGAAGGCATGACTTTTGTGGACTTTGCTCTGCCTCCCAGCTGATTTCACTTAGGATGCTGAGCATACAGCTTTATGCATGTTCCCACTAGAGGTGAAACTTCTGCAAAGCACCACCCAGCTCTAAATCTACTGTGTGGCTTTGTGCCATTTCCCAGATAATTAATTTCAGACTCTCTGTTTGTTTGGGTTTCTTTTGGGATGTGGTTGAGTTTACCTTGGATGGAACACATCTCCAGGCTGTAGTTGTCTGTGGAAATGGATGGGGAGTCAGAAGCAAGCTAAGTATCTAAAAAACTATACAAAGGGTCAGGAATCTGAAGCCCCTGTTGACACATGTCAAACTGTAAACCCTGTTCATTCAAGCACTTTGGCATGCTTAAAGATAAAAACAGTCCTTGTGCAGCCATTATCAAGGGAAGCTGATGGAGAAGCCACCTGCAGGATGAAGACTCTACAGGTCTTATCTACAGGTCACTTCAGTTGTCTTGTTGAAACAAAGAGAGCAGGGGAAGAACAATTCTCTCCTTGCAGCAGCAAACTTTGGTCTATACATTAAGGCAAACACCCTCCTACCTACTGCAGCCACAGACTGATCAACAACATGTCCCCAACCAGAACCGTGTAACTGGGGGCTCCCAATGAACAGGATTCAAAAGGGGTGGCTGCATTAGGGCACCTTCGACCTTCCCGTTCCCCTTGAAATGGGAAGACATGTCTGGAAAAGCTAAGAAAACCTCTATACATAGCTGAAGAAGATTTTCTTCTTGTTGTTCTTGGACTAATGCCCTCCTGCTTTCCACAGCCACAGCTGCTGGTCACTTGGCTGCCTACAGTCCGAGCCTGAATGGAGGGCAGGGTGCCAGCTCACAACTTGGCAGGACACGTCTTGCCACAGCACTACTGCCAAGTGACTGTGGATTTGAGCAGGCAGTCTGCCTGCACCACACTTTGAGTGCCGCTGCTTCTGCGGCAACTGCTCCTTTGCACCCATAACTAAGTGCTGGCACTATGTCCTAACAAACCTTGAGCATGACATGCTTTGTTCTGGTCACAGGAGCTGGGACTCTGAGGACACAAACGTTCATCCCTCATGATGATCCCTCCATCCCTCAATGTTCATCCAAACCAGCCTTTGTTTTGGTCAACACGAAAATCCCAGCTCATCCTGAAACACTGATGAACAGAAGAGGGCAAAGTGCAAGATGCCTCCTCTGCCTCAATGATCTGATGTAAGGGTCTTTCACCAGTCCTCACCCCCTGCTGTGGGAACAGATGCTGTCTTTCAACCCAACCCATCCCACATCCAGATAAGCAGATCAGCTGTGTAAACCACCAGCATACAAGTGAAAAGTAAAGAATCTACATCAAATAAGCCCCAAAGCAGAAGCTACCCCGACTGTGGTGATCATGGCAAAAGTCCATAGCCTGAGAGAGGACAGAAAAAAAGACAGCCAGACAAGGAGATTGTGTGCATCTTTGTCTGCCAAGCAGACAGGCGATCATGCAGTAGGTGTCTAAAAACCCATTTAGGTCATCTGAACTGTCAAGATCTATGTGACAACTTACTCTAAAGCTTCTGAAGGGCTTCAACTGCCTGGGTTTTTTATGCTTGTTAAAGACACCATGAGCCTTTCCTTGCAGACTTGAACTTTGGGCCAAGAAGAAAATTCAAAGCAGACTCAGGATGCCCAAATCTTTCTCCTCACCAGCAGAGCAGAAAAATGACTCATGGCTCCCCTCTGAATAATTCGTTGCAGCAATGTCTGGAATGCTGGATTGACATGAGAGCACGCTACGAGGAAAAGAAACCCAAATCACATCCCTTCCTGGCCAAAGATTTCTCTAAGTCTATTATTTAATTTGGTTATTACAGAGTGCTGTGATTGCTCTAATCAGTAGCTGCAATGTACCCTTTCTTCTGATTATTTTCTCTCTATAGAAAATGATTTCTTTTTAGAACCAGCCATCTCTTAACTATTCAACAGAATTCACACAGTCCATGCTCTATGCTATATTCTTGTTCCATACTTGCTCTTCTGTGTTTAGATTGTAAACGCTACATTTGAACTAGCACCTAAGGAAATGTTATTTCAGCCACGCCACTTCATAAAGAGGAACAAAAGAACCCCTTCATTTCTACAGCTATAAAAACAGGTTCAGCTGACCATCAACCAATGGTCAAACTCCCATCTCCCACAAAACTCATGTCAGCGAAAGATCAAAGCTTGCAAGCTAAATTCTGACCTCCCTGAAATAGATCTGTCACTAACTTTACTCATGCTGGGATTACTGTCTTTACTTAAACTTACAAGAAGCTTACGCTTATCCAACTGACATACTGCTGTCAAAGCAGGCAGCCTTTTCCCCTCTTGCATCCAGGCTACACAACTCTCCCAGGTCACTGTGTCTCAGTACCAGAACTTCCACAGGCAGAAGAACTAACCCATAGCAGGAAAAGAAGTGTTTCCTGACAGTTATGCTCCACGGGTATTGTCAGAATAGGGAAGAGAACAGCAGGCATAGCTGTTCTATGACATGAGTGGTCAGTGCCATTGCAGATAAGCCTCAGTCTCTTTCCAAACCTTCCCTGAAGGTTTATGATGCTATAGCCAAGATCATTTCCCAGCAGCAGCTTATGCTGGTGAGTGAAATACTGCATTCTCAGCAGGCTTGGGTAGGAGCATACATGAATTCTTTGGAGAAGGGGCCCAGTTCGCACTGATGGCAGCATGCAGGTGGGCAGGGTGGAAGCAGAGCTTGGCACATACATGCTATTGCCACAAGACTGGGGCTGCAAGAGAAACAGCCTTATGAATGGGATGATCTTTGGGTATCAGCAGAGAGGCTGTTCTGAAGTGAACACGCCACTGCTCGACAGCTGGGGTGGTTTTACTGCTCCTGAAATGCTGTATCTGTTCCGCAAAAGAAATCACACTACAAGGTATCGTTTTTCTGGGTGACAGTCAATTCTCTTGCTCTTCAGAGATAAACCGCTGGCAGGTTTATCTTTCTGTATGTGTTACTTCATCTGTTGTGCTTTCATTTCAGGTCACCTGGAACTTCAAAAAAATAAAATCCCCTTATTTTTGTAACAATGCTCAACCTGTGAATTCATTATTTTAATGAAGAACTTGTGTCCTTAACAAGATGGTGTGGACTGCAGCCCTCCAAAGGGCTACTCTGAGATGAGTGATGTACCCTCAGACTACAGCAACACATGGCAAGAAATAGAGAAGAAAATGAACGGCAGGTGGTAGTCTTAAAGCTGATGGTAACATGTAAAAGCAATGCTAGAAGCATGCAGGTTTACAGATATCACCATTGTGATACCTGGAATCACCACTGTTACTACTCAAATGTGAGCAAGGTTTTTAAACAAACCATTCTTCCTATCGAGGACTTCTGGATAATCTTTTATTTCCCATATGAAACTATATTTGGTCACAGCTCTATTGGTTTTTGCAATTTCCGCTGCAAGCAGCAGCAAAAAGGAGGAAATTGTAAGGCAGATGGAAGACGTGGCAGTCCTTTCCCTTCCCCTTTTAATTTGCACTTTGGAGATGGTGTTCTGAGCATGCCAGAGCTGCTGAAGCACTGGAGAACCTCGAGTCCTGCCTGACACTGCTTAATTATCTCAGCATGGCAGATTTAGGTCCCCTTGTTGCACTCCTCTCGAGCATTTAGAAATTATTGTAGTGTTTTTATCAACTCACAGCTCCTTTAATTAAATTTAGGTGGTAAAAAACATCTAAATCCGATTTCAGACTTCCATAAGTGCTCTGATTTTTCAGAATAATATCCAAGTGCCTGTTAGAAAATGGGATCTGTAGTGAATGCAAGTTCCCAGTTACCCTGGAAACAATTCAAGGCAACTCCACTCCCTTAGCACCCTAATTGTAGATGTCTTTTCTGCTCCATGCTTGCCCAATCTCCAGGAGTTTATTTTCTTGAAAGATGGAATGTGACAATTCAAAGAACATTTCCCATCATTCTGCCCTAGCCCAGATAAAGCAGAAACAAATAATCAGCTACTAGGTGCTATAGCAGTACTTCAACAAGCAGCACATGTATGCCCCTGCAGTTGTCTGCTCACTAAGCACAAAGTATTTGGTAGCTGAAGGATCTGTTTTCCAAAGGTTCTTCGAAAGTTTCCTCAAAGTGCAAAAAACACAGTATAAAGGCAAGTCTGCAGCAGGAAAATACAGTTTGGCATGATCCAAATAGTAACTAAAACCCAACAGTCTTAATCAGCTTCCTTACTTGTACATGGGTGAAGCCAGGTTAAGTCCCTGCCGCAAGGCTGAGGCTGGGGCTGGCTAGCACAGCAGTGTCTGCTCTGTGACAGACACAGCACCACCCGTCCATCAATGCCTCTCTGATATGACCCTAGGCTCAGTGCTGACACACATCTTTTACCTCGGGGGAAGCTGAAACCTCCCTGCCACGCAGACGTGAGCACCACTTCATTTTAAGCACTGCCACAATAAAACCCTTCCTTCTTAGTATCTCTGGTGGACAGCTGACAAGTGAAGATGTCTGAAGGCTTCTTCTAGAAATTACACGTGAAGAGATGTGTCTTTTCTGGACAAAACCAGAATTATTGTGAACCTCCAGCAGGTGACATATCTATTAAAATGAGAGTAATGCTGTTGGCAGCACAGGGCAGGAACTCCTGAGCAGAGGGACACAAGGGAAAGCCATGAAATCTGCACATCAATCAGATATGGCCTCTCCTGTATGTTGATGACTATCACTGTGTTAAGACTCAGGAATTAACAACTAGATAAAATGCCCTCCTTACACCCTGTGAAAACAATTCTCCATGCATGGCACATCTTTAGTAGGTCAGTAAAACACTTTTAGTATGACACGCACCCCAATGCATGCCATAAATAAGAGCACAGGTTTGACCCAGCCGTGACTTTCAGCGACAGCTTTTTAAGTCCCAAGGTGAAGCCACAGTCTAGTTAAGGGCAAAAAGGAAACCGCACTTTGTGCTCTGTGTGCCAGGATTCTACCCACATCCCTTTTCAGCCCAACCTGCTTAACATGCAGCAAAATACTTCCACTATTGCTCACTTATCTTTGACATATTTAACTCTCAAAAATATAGGTTTAACGTATTGAGCACTTTGGTGGTTTTCTGCTAAAACAACTTCTTTGCTTTTTTTTCTTTGCTGTAACAGATCCATGATGATCCTTTTCTTCACTGACATACACAGCTATGACACTATGATGCCTTCAACACCAGTTTAAAACTTTATGTGCGCATCCCATGATTCACCTGAGTACATCCCTGTGTTTGCAGAAAGTCCTGTCTATTCCAGTCAACCAAGTGAGGCAAAGACACTATCTTGGGCAGCACACCAGAGCTGCACAGCCTGGGTTAGCTGCTGACATGTTTCTGGGCACAGCGTTAGTCCCTGCACGTGAACACCCTCCTCAATGGCACTGGTTGTGCAGGGCTCAGGGGACAGCACACACCAGGGACTGTCCCCATCACTCTGTATCGGTGAGGTGTCCCCATGGCAGTGGGGGACTGGAGCTGTTCTCTCACTCACTCAATGCTGAGCAAAGGATGGTGTGTACCACCCAATAAATCTCTGAACTAAAAAATATCACCATGCTTTGCACTCCTTGTACAAGTTTACATGTAAAATTGCAAGCCTTACTGGGGAATACATCTGTGAGACTGGATGACCTCGAGCTGCATCATTTTTTAGTGAAGATGTGGCCTGAGTCTGCAAAAGGGAAGTTCCAGTTTGTGATTCCTGGTCCTCTGAGCAGGACTATGACATTCATAAATATATTTCAGTGCCTTGTCTCAATTTCTCACAGCAAATAAGACTGAATTTGACTCAAAGGATGATTTATGAAACATGACAACATCCCATCCTGGTAATGGGAAAAAAAAACCCCAACTTTGTAAAAATTACATTTTTATTTATTAAGCAAAACAATAACCCCCATCATGATGGAATAACTTCTGTCTCTGGGAATCCTAAAAGGAGCAAAATGATAATCACTATGCTGGTTGATTATAACTATCACACAAAGAGCAGTAGCAGCCAGGTATTTTTATATGTCATCAAATTAATAAGGTGATATAAATTCTGCCAAGCTTTAAATACATTTGTCTTTGTGCTGCTCTGATTTGGTAAAAGGTGTAATTTCTAAGTGAGAATATAAAATGCCTACCTCAAAGGAGGGTTTTCTGAGAAGTTTGAACCCAATTATCAGAGCCCCAAATTCCACTAACAGCAGCTGGGGAAAAAACAAATCCTTCAGTGTCACAGAGCAGATTCTTTGTTCCATCTTCCTGCTACAGGGAAGTATAAATTGGGTTGTGGATCACATTTAATTAGATTTATCTTCACTTGTTACAGTAGGAGGAGAAGAAAGGCCCCTCTGAGCTTCCTGCTAATGGGAATAGAAAAAAATACCCACTAGTGAGACTGTTTGTAGGTAACTGTTGTTCGCCCACTCAACAGCAAGATGAAGAATAGCATCTGCTTGTGAGCGAACCTTGAGATAAAATCATTTGCATATTTCCAGCTCCCCTGGAAACAATCTTCAGTCTGTTAGAAGTTGAAAACATTAAAAAAAACCCCAAACCCCACTTTTTTTAATGAGATGAAATAGCAGCAAAATCTAAAGTTGATGATTTATAGAACCGATGATCTCTATCGTCTTCCTACATTAATTCAGCAGTTTGTCTATTCTGCAAATGTCTCTCTGTGAGAGACATACGAGTGGTTAGGATTTCCAGCAGGGCTCCCATGACTGCTCTATGGAAGTAAAGACTCCAAGAACAGCTGTAGGAAACAGATGTGCCACTTAGGGCACTTTCAGTGTAAGGCCAAGGGATGAATCCCTCATGTGCTACTTAGTTCAGGATCCCTTTATTTAAAATAAGAAGGCTGTGAAAACCCTATTATTGTCTATGCTCTTAGACTAGGTCCCCCTGGGAGCAGACATTCTGGTAGCAAAAGCCGTGCTGGAGTGAGTAAACAAGAGCTGCAACGGGCAGGGCAGGAGCAGCAGCTTCTCAGTTTCCAGGGCTAAACTGGAACTGAACCTGAGCCACTTAGTTTTCATGCATATAAAGTGCCAGCTCTGCAAAGAACATCAGCAACCATAGCAGCTGGATGGCAAAGTGTTAACCTGCAGAAATAGTTATTTGTTACTTTGGGAAAAGAAATGTAGTTTATTAATTCACAAACTTAGTGAAGAAATCAAAGATGTGACACCTATGATGGAGAAATCTTCATCCTGGAAGAACCATCCTCCAACCAGGAGCAAAGAAACTGGGGAACTTTTGCACAGAATAAATGCAGTACACATGGACACAGATTGGAGAAAAAAGCAAGGGTGCTCAGAAGGACAAACCAGACATGCCAGCAAGTGGTACAAGTCTCTGACTTCCGACAATTTCCCAGAAGAGGCTTTATCCTCAGTTAAGGATGACAGGCACACTCTAAATACTCCTGATACTGGAGTTACATAGTACTAAATTTCCAAATGTTTACCTTAGATCTGTTCTGTTTAAAGGGAAAAAAAAACCCAACTAAAAAAAAGAAAAAAACCCAAACCTGAACAAAACAACCCAAAACACAAGGATGAGCTGAAGTCAGTCATGAGACTATCGGGAAAAGAGCAGAAACCAAAGGATTAACTAAGGACCAAAAAGTCATGAGGTGTGGGCAGTACACACCACCTCTGCCTAGATGAGCCCAGGGGTGCACTGGCCAAATTGCTGACAAGAAAGTGGTTGCTGTGACCAAAAGGCTGGAGAGCATCTCCTGGAAAAGGGCAGGAGGAACAGCGATGCCATCATATTCTAGTCAAGCGAACCATTACTTCTGCATCAAGCAAGCTTCTAAAGCTCTCATACAAAATACTCCTATAAAAACAAAGTGGGCAGAGAGATAAGGAGAAACCAAGACAGTTCCTGGAAAAGAAAACTGTACAGTGGAAAGCTATTAGAGTTACTCGAGCTTATCAAGTGACAGTGGATAACTTAAACCCAGCTGACCTTCAGTTTCAAGTAACCTGCAGTCCTTAGCCTCAAATTATTCTATTCCCTTTGCATTTAAAACTTTGAAGGGCACGAAAAATACAGATAACCTGGTTGAAAAGAATTTAATCTCTCCAGTTGATGCAAAACCTGCCTCCTTCCTGCACCTAGTCAGTCACAGTACAGAGCGAATGTCTACTGAAAGATCAGTCCTGCCCTCTCTACCTGGATATATAATTTCACTTCAGTGTTAATCTACTGCTTTACCACTTTGGTGGTCATCTGTCATAATCCAGCTACATAAAAATCACAAAGTGAAGACTACATCTGCGTGACATTGAAGTCATCCTAGTTGACTCCATTTGCTCACCACACATATCCAGCAAAACTAATACTGTACATTACTCATGTCCAAACTGGACATTATCCGAAAGACCTCATCTGTAGCTTCTCTAGCCAACAACCATCACCTCACAACTAGCTGCATCCTCCTCAGGACAGGTGGCTAAACCCCAGCTTCTACTTCCAATTTACTGTATGTCTGCGCAGTGCAGAACAAAGCGCCAAGGCAGGATGCAACTGTAGGCAGTACCACAACACGTATCAAATGCTAATGGTGAAGCCATGGTGATCTGTAGATGACTTACCCCTATAGAGGTGGCATGACGTGTCAGTGAGCATGTGTACACATACCCTTCTGAAAGATACAAGACTATTACTGTAAATTTTGTTCCACCTTCACACTGGGCTGGAAACTGTAGGATCCTGGTGTTCCACACTTCATTTCTCAACACCACCTTACTACAAATAGCAAGGTCCAAACATTTGCAGTCCAAAGGCAAGTTACAACTTCTAAAACAAGTAGTCTCATCAAAAATGTTGCAGATATATTTTTCCTTGTTTAGACAGACGTTGAGGTTATAAGGAGCAAGAGTAAGATAGCCAGGAAATGTTGAGGTCTTTGAATATAATTTGCCTTTATAGGCTTTGAAAGAACAAACTGCTGATAGGAAGAAAAAGAATGAACACTTTATCTAGAATGGAAAGCAATGACAGTAAGTGCTCTAACAGTATTTACATATCCTGCAAGTGAAGTCTTTCTGACATGCTGTTCCAGGTAATGGTTCTTTCCATGTCTGCAAGACCTAGTTTCATCCCAAATTGGCACTGGTTTTGACCCGTGAGAAAACAAATGGATGAAGTTATCCATGAACAAAGGCTGGTCAGAAAGCTCAACAGCACTGTAACACCCAGATCCTGCTGCAGATGAGCCCAGCTGACCTCACCAGGAACCTCCCCTCCCTCCACACAGCAGTAAATTTACTTGGAGAAAACCCAATCCTACCCAGAACTGTGTCAATCACTGTGAAACTGCTTGTAAATACAACTGGAATCTATTGATAAGTTACAATGAGACATTTATTTTGTTCCCCCTAGAGACAGATTTACCAAACTGCTTGAGGGACAGGAGCTGGCAAAAGCCTCCCTTGGGCAGCCTTCCAGTATTTGAAGGGGGCCTACAGGGATGCTGGTGAGGGACTCTTCATTAGGGACTGTAGTGATAGGACAAGGGGTAACGGGTTGAAACTTAAACAGGGGAGGTTTAGACTGGATATAAGGAAGAAATTCTTTACTGTTAGGGTGGTGAGGTACTGGAATGGGTTGCCCAGGGAGGCTGTGAATGCTCCATCCCTGGTGGTGTTCAAGACCAGGTTGGACAAAGCCTTGGGTGATATGGTTTAGTGTGAGGTGTCCCTGCCCGGCAGGGGGATTGGAACTGGATGATCTTAAGGTCCTTTCCAACCCTAACTGTTCTATGATTCTATGATTGCACATGGCACGCAGCCATGCTGCTGAACTCAGCCTCCTCCTCCCAGCCAGCGGGGCAAGCTTTTCCCACTTCCACAGAGAGAGTCCTCTAACCATGCAGGTATACAGCAGTCTTGAAGAGATTCAAATCAGAAAAGCCAGTAGCTCCAATGGAAGAATCTGGCTGCAAGCCAGCTTGATAGGAAAAAGTTTTCCAGCAGACCTACAAGCAGTTCACACTTGAGCCAAACAAGCTGCTTGAGCTCATCAGTGTGGGTGGAAAAGCCACCCAGAACTAAGGTTGTCTTTGACTGAAGCAATGTGAGGAGATGACAACTGGAGACCTATCTCACGTCCTTTGAGCAGGAAGCACATCTGCAACAGTTTAACTCTTCTGAATAACTGTTTCTGGAATCATTATTAAGGCTAGATGTAAAAACTGCATTTTGTTAGAAATCTACGGATTTCGGTTCCAGGTTAGGACACTTATAACTTTGACAATGGATTCTTCTTTGCAAAAGGACTCCTCACTGCCATTACATTATGGATGCTGCTCACCTCAACCTGCCTCCATCCCTCAGGTGCTGTGATAGGAACTCGAAGCCGGACAGCCTGCCTTCTCCTGGGTGCTGCCTACATTGGGCTCACCCCTGCTGCCAGCTTTGTGGAAGAGAAGGAAAGACACCTTCAAAGCACATCTCAACCCATCAGGACGCATGGAGAGTGTATACAGAGGTGATTTCAAACAAATAAATCTGAAGAAATCAGGAAAGCCCTTAAACATTCCCATTCAACAAAGGAGAACAAACATACTCCAGCTCTAAAGCACCTATTGATTTCAATTAAAACTTTCCTTCCTCTGCAAAGTTCAGTCTTTTGGTTTATTAAAAGCTTGTAATGAAGATGGAAACAAAAGTTCAAAACGTTCCCATTTCCTGCAGGTGGGAAATTCTATTTTCTTTTAATATGTCATTAGCCAGTAAGTTTCAGACAGAAACTTTCTAGTTTAAACCTCCAAGCAAAAAGACCTCAATAACTGCTACTAAAGGAAACTGAAGGGATGAAAAAAGACATCTCTCAGTGGCATAACAGCAGCAGATCCAGGAGAACCAGCAACCTTGCAGAGGCTGCATCTGGCAGGGGGATACCTGACAAATCTGTCTTTTCCCAATTTTATCTTTAGATATATGCATTTGTTCACTGAAATATAACAAGAAAAAGCAGCATCCTTGTTCCCTGTGCTGTTACTCAGCACACACTTCACCAGCTTGGCGCTGTGGCACACCTCAGACCCTCTGTCTTATTAGGAACTTGCACTCATTCACACCTCAGCTATGCAAGAGAACACACTGCCTGGCTGGCTGCTGCTCATATAACACCAAATATATCTGCCTCTGCTGTGGGCTGGATCCACCACCACCTACATCCATCCTCTGAACGCTTCTGTGCATGGGTGACTTCAGTACAGAGCTTCCAAGCAAATGAATCCCAAACTAAATTGGGTTTTGGATGCCTTCCATGTATTCCCCCTGCCGTAGATGGGCATCCCAACACCTTCTGTCATTGCTCAAGAGCCTCCTTGGGTTTTTTTTGCATGGGAGGAAGGGATAGCAAGAACCTGAAGTACTTGGAGGCAAAGGAAATCCTTTCCATTGTCTTTTCACACAGGCACTAGACAGACATGTAAAACACGCTGGTTTGCAGGATGCTCCTCTCTATTTACCAAGATGTTTTATTTAGCAGACATATGCTCCCTCGGTATTCCCCATATGTTTTGGGTTTGTTTTTTGTTTCAATTTGGAGGAGTGGAATCATTTGCTCCACTGCAGGCAGCTTACATGAGAAACATTTGGAAGAGCAGAAGACGACAGAAGAACCTACCTGATGAATACATGAGACTTTTAAACTTTGAGTTCAACAGCTCCTCTATGAAAATACAGAACCAGCTTTTGCAATGTTATAGGCATTCCTTATTAAAGCCTATGGACATAACACCTGAATACGGATGTGCCACTTAAGAAAAAATACAGTAAGGGTCAGGTCAGCTCAGAAAGCTGTACCTTTCCTGCACAAAAAGACAAAATACTGCACTCTCTTCAATACGAGACACCTTGTGTTAGGATCTGGTCAAGGAAGCCATTTATAGCTCACTACAGCAGCTGTATTGATCAAATGAATGGATGTGCAGTTGTGCTCATTCTTGTGCGGTACATAATGGTGACCTTTCTATCCCCCATGTCCATCTAAATCTCAAACCACTGTTTGACAGATGCTGCACATAGAGGAACAATGTGTTTTTCATGAGGCCAGAACCCATGCAGGCAAGACAGGAGCTGCCTGGCTGAGGGTGAAGACAGTGCAAACACAACACCTGGGAAACAGGGACTTTATTCTCAGCTTTCACTACAGTTCTACTGTGATCTAAGGAGAAGGTGTTTTACCTTCTCCTGTGACAGGATTTGCAGAAACCTTGCAATTTATTCATCCTTTTCAGTAATTTTTGTACCTTGAATTTTTAAAGTTCTAAAAGGAGAAAAAGAAAACAAAAAAGAGGAAAAAGATAAAAGATTAAAAAGACTTAAAAATACAAACAAAAAAGAGAAAAAAAATATAGAAAAAGCCAGAGAAAAAGGGAGAAAAAAAGAGCTGTTCAGTGTTTTTTAAGAAGGTGAAGGGCATTTCAGTACAAAGTTGGGTGGTTAAAAAGAACCTAAGGCAGGCAATCATGTACTTTCATGCCTTTTTCTTTCAAAAATGATAATAAAAAAGCATTTTTAAATGAATATTATCTCAAGAGGAAGCTGTCTAGGAGCATAGGAGCGGACATTGTGAATAAAACCAAAGACCTTCAGTTTGACAGGGCTGTATTTGACCATGCTTTCTCTACCATAGGCCACTTATCACTGCCTAAAATCCAGCTGACCTCACACAACAGCAGGGAGGCAAACCCAGGCTCTGTCATTTAGACAAAGTAATGGAGGGGAGGATGCATCAACTTTTTTGTTCTGAAAGCTAAACCAAAGTGATTCAATGAGAAAAAATGGAAATCCAGCAGACCAAAAACCTAAAGGCCATCCTATCAGCTGCAGGTACTATCAAAAGCAGAATATCACATCAAATCTGGTATTATGAGAAGGGAAGCTTTATTGCCTATCTTTGCATTTGCTGTTAACAGCAGTCTCTGATTCTGCCCTTTGCACACTGCAAAAGTTCAACTTACGCTGAGCTAAGCTGGATCTAGAGCAGCACATCTGCACTAACATGCGTTATGCCTGCTCAGGGTGTTGATCTCGCTAAAAATTAATGAGGAAAAGAAGATTATCCATCATATCAGCTCTCACTGCAACCACAGTGCTGCCAGAGTGAGAGGAAGGAGAGGCAAGAACATGACAGTAGCTAAGAATGCTAATGGGACTTGAACTGCAGATGGACTGATGCCTCGGCTGATCCCTGTTAGCTGAGGGCTGCTAGTGAAATACGTGGTTCCACCTTCCCTCCTCTCCCTGGCTGCTCACCCCTCCTTTTTCCTTCTAGCCCCTCCAGAGGTAAGATGCATGTGGGTGCATGATCTGTCAGACCAAGGCCTGAATCCAAGCCAGAAAAAGAGGGTGAGGGAGCTGAGGGTCACGTTTGTTTTCCATCCACATCACTATAGGGTTGCACTATCCCTCTGGCCTAGGAGAGCTCATCTTCCACCCTGCTTCTCTTTCAGCCACCAAGTCAGAGGAGCAACCAAGTACCACACGCTCTGGTTGGCTCCCTGGGAGAGATGCTCCTCTCTCCATTGCTACCAGAAGGAACCCAGAGAAACCAGCCCCTTCCCCAAAAGGTCTGGCGACAACAAACCATTGTGTAATCCATCTTTTGCATCACCAAACAGATCTGTAGCACCTGAAGCAGCAATCGGCAGCTCCCTGTGCCAGTGAGTAAGGAGGGGCAGAAGAACAAGCGCACACAGGAGCACTGATGCATAGACAAAAACTCACTTAAGTTGTTCAGATCTGTGGTCACACATGTCAAGGGGAAAAAGAAAAGGTTTGAGAAAAGCCCTCTTTGCTCTGCATGAAACAGTGTCATCTGATTGCATGCTCTGGTGTTCCTGACAGCGCCTGGCAAGGGGTTGTTTTATCTGTCAGCCCCTGTGAGCCACTTACAAAGATGCATTTCCCTAAAAACGATGCTCTGATGCCCTAGCAACAGTAATGGCACTAATGCCAAGGGCTCACCATCTTCCAGCCCGCATCCTACAGCATGGGGGCAATTTCTATTACTGTCAGCCATAAAATACAACGGATATTGTCAAGCACTTGAGTAAAAATGTATGTGTAAAGCATTAACAAGAAGGATGATATAGCTTTCTCCTTGATAAATGACTCTCTTGCCTAAAGCCTGCAGCAGACACAACCACATATTTTACCCTGTTTCCTCTGGAAGCCTTTTGGTTTTGCAGATCAGACCATCATTTAACACTACTGGGTTTGCAGTGGTACATAGCAGCAATTCACAGGATGCTATGCATCGGGAGGGCAAGCAGCCATATCAGGTATCTAAGATAGACATAATGGTACCTGTGTGCAGGAACCTAATTATTCCTCATTTAGTGAACTATGAAAAGAGTCCTCCTTTGGGGAATTCAGAGCACCCAGAGTGAATACCTCCTCCACCACCTTTGTGCAAGTTGCTGGTCCCAAGGGTTCTGGACACCTGTGACAAGGGAAAGGTCAACCAGTATGGAGAGTACATGGCAAGATGAAGCAATCCAATCATGGAGGAAGCTGGGGAGGAAGCTGTCATATAATCGCTTCTTCATGTGTACATTAGACTTGTGTGTGAAGGTGTCAGGATGTTATTCACTTGTGAGGAAAAGGAAATACCTTATACTGTAGGTCTGGTTATTTTTATTGGTGAGGGAGAAAAGACTCCTATGGCAGGAGCTGGCTCTCTGAAACAGCCAGTCCCAGAGGCAGGACATTGCTCAGGATGTCTCCCTTTTGTGAAGGGCTTGATACAACATGAGGCTATGCATCAATGCATGAAAGGGACAGATTTGCCAAGCAGGAGCTTGGCCAGGTCACCAGCTGGCTAATACACACACACTGGACAGGAACACACACCGCTCTGCTCTGAAGGAGTAGAAACATGCCTCCTCGCTGTGCGCCACAGCAGACTGACTTGAGACAACCTCTCCTACACCAGTGGGATGCCTTTGTAAGTACAGCAACACTTCCCTTATTGCTGCTGCTCTTTCCAACCCATTCTTTTTTCTCTGCTAGGAACATAAGATGCAATACATTTGATGTCTAAGGACAACTGCTTAAGTAAGAGCTCTACAGAAGATCATAGCTAGCACATATTATAGATCAAAGGCACTCAGTAAGGACTTCTGAGTCCGGATTTGGGAATGCTAACACAAAAGTAGTTATGAGCACCTACAAATACACTAGTCAGGAAAGAGAGTAGTTACAACAATTAAACACCAAAACCAAGTATCTCTTTGTCCAACAGGACTTAAAATTATAAAGCAGATAGAAAGGAAATGCTATGCCAAAAAAAAACCCAAATCAAACCAAACCAACAAACATTTACAGCAACAAAACAAGGATTTATCTCAGAAGGAAGGAATTATAATTATCATGCATCAAATGCAGCAGATAACTCACTTCCACAAACAAATGCATTTGAGGGAATTCTATAACGAACTGAATCCTGTGTTAATGCTTTCCAGGTGTAAGATGATAGCTAGAAAACCACAGTAATGATGAGCCCTTAACTATGGCAGAATGTGAAGTTCTAATGGGGTGATAATCTTCTCAGGATTGCCTCTCTGCAGAGCCTATCGGGCCTGGCCTGATTTCCCTTATCACTTCCAGTCCTGAAGGCATACCACCAACTTCATCTCAGCTCATCTCCAAGCCACCAGGAGTCACCCAGGCAAAGATCTGTGATTTTAGCTTTACGGTTTGGGTTTTGGTTTTGCTCACATGTTAAAAACATCCTCCTCAACATAAAAAGAAAAAGCTCCTGGGGAATCAGTGCTATAGAAGAAAGGACAGAAACTAGGTATGAAATACACAGGGATCAAAAGCTAAGAGAATGAAAAGCATTTCCCTCTCTAACCTACTGAGTGAAGTGTTTCCCTCAAAGATGTACTGCTGCTGTTTCTGGGTGTCTGCCATGACCTCCCACTGACTGCTGGACATCAAAGCAGAGTGTGTGATAGACCTCCATCTCAGAGCAGCCCTACTGCACACAGCCAAGTGCCAGCGGATGTTACACTGCTGTTCCCATCTCAGTGTTAATCTTCCCATCCTTTATGCCCTCTCCTTTTTGTGCTCCAGAGACATGGTTGGCTCCTTGAAAACTTGTTTTCAGTCCCTTATGGTTCCTTTCCCCTCATTTTTCCTAGTCAGCTTCCTGGGCTACTGGGGATGGAGAGTGTGGGAGAATGCTCACACACCTCTTCCTGCCTGCTTCATGCCACAGAGTAAAAGAAGAAATGATAGGGTCCTTCTTCTCTTGCTACCATCATATACTAAGGAGGAAAGTGTTTTTGCTCCTCTGTATGCACTGCACTGGGGGAGGAAATGTGTTGAGATGGTCAGAGTATCTTCTTTCCTTCTCCTGATCTTAATGAAGTCAGATACAAGGGACCCATAAGCTACAGAGATTATTGTACATCTCATTGTGAGAGTTCACAACCAATTCTGCCTCAGCTGCTCCCCACCCCCCCCCAGTCAGGACTCTATTCTAGTCTCCTGTGGTTAACATAGGCCTCCAAGCAATAGGTGATCATCTCTCATGACTCACAGAGTCTGCCCTTATTAAAATATTAAACCAACATACAATTAATGTTGTAGTGAACTTCTACACTGTCTTTACCAAAGCACTGTATAAAGTGAGGCAGCTATCAGTATGCCATTGTGGTGCCCGGGGAGCTATGACAGGCATAGGAAGGAGGAATTATCGGAGGTCCCACTGGAGGAAGCAAGGGCACAGCATTGAAGAAACACCTGAGTAGCGGCAAAAGGGGCTGTGAGAGCAGATTTCTGACACCAAAAGCACCTCCTCCTACCAGCTATAGGCTTTACCCCATAGCACACTGACAGATGCAACACCTGGCATTGATGGTAAAGGGAATCCAGGAGGAGTGAACAATTTGAGTACAGAGAGAATATGAAACACATTCACTCACATACTAGTACTTTCATAACACTCATTTGAAAGCTCTGTTGCAGGTTTGCATACTAATAACTTCCTCATGCTTCCTAAGGGAAAGTGTCTTGCTCTAGGTGTCAAGAAGCCTTTTTCAACAATCCAAATATACAGACATCTGTTGAATGGAAAGAAGAAATTGTGTGCAATGCTGCCTTCAGTGTGCAAACCAAACATCTGCATAGTCACACACAGTTTATTGTCCAAGTTCAGAAGGAGGAGAGCCCTACATCTGTCTAAATCTACTTCCAGCAGCTGGGGCTACAAGAGGAATTAAGTACTACTGTTGAGTGCAAGGAGGTTCTATTACGAAAGACAAAATGCCTAAAAACAGGGAAAAAAAGAAGGAAAACCAAAGGAAATACACAACTAGACCACAGTCATGTACAAATATCTGAAGTACTCCAAAGCTGCTGTAAATTACCTGGCAACATTTCAACCAATCTACATTTACAGTATTTGCTCATAATTTGCAACTTCACTCAAATCTGAAGGCTCCAGAATGAAGTTGTAGCTCTTGTGTATTATCTTGGCTGCAAGTCTAGAATTTTAACTCTGGAATTTAAATGGTGCTTTTGCATAATAAGAAGCTGCTTTATCATTTTCTGCTTCCTGTCTGAAAGAAGCTATCTGATCAGGAAAGTAGTGATGCATACATTAGTGAGATGAAAAGCAGCAGTTAAAGCCAACTCCGGTGTAAAATTAAAGTTTATTATTAAACCATGCTCCTGAAATTCTTCCCTTGTTTGAAGAAACTCAGCACAGTGACTGCATTTTACAGAGCAGAGGAATGATTGTGGAAAATCCCTACGTTAAAGTTCAAATCCTCAAAGAAATCAAACCTTTTGTGACTCGAGTAAAAAGTGTCTCTAACACGTAGGGCAACACTCTCATTGCCTCCCAGAAAGGAAAACCATATTTGCTTCAAAAGTAAAAGGCCATTTTCGCATTACAAGCCTGGCCGGTGACCTGAGCTGTAGCAAGCAGCAGAGCTGCAGAGCTAGCTCCTAGGTCACTGTGCCTCTAAATGAAACTGTCATTAAACAAATAAGCTTCCTGTTAGCTTACTTCCAAGTCCATTGCATCTTTACATCCTATAAATCATCTCTATTTTTTCAAAGATAAGGGAACTTACTGAGATCCACAACTTCAGGCTAGCCAAGGCTTAGCAGGAGAGCTGCAGCCACAGAGAAAAGTCAGGGTGGATGAAAATACATGAATAGGTTTTCTCTTAGAAAATCTTTACCTCACTAACCATAAAACAGGAGAAGACCGATTCAGTCAGAGGTTTTTAAGAGACATTACCAAAACACTCTGTCCTGATTTTAAATCTTTCCAATTTTATGCTGAGTTTTGACTAACTGTGCAAGGATCTTGTTCAATATAATACAAGGCATAATTGCCTGATCTTCCTGCACTGTGGATGTTCATTTCTACAGATGCTGGTACGGTGAATAAGAAAGAGAAAACATCTAGCATTCTGGACTCCTTTGTAGTAAAAGTAGGATCAAGTTCTGATCAAGATTTTTAGAGGTATCAAGCTGAGTAAAGTCAATGTCTCTTAAGAGTTATGTCATCTCCAGCTGCACACCAGGTCAGAGCAATCCCGGACACAGCTACAGGTTGGGTAGAGAAGAGATTCAGAGCAGCCCTCCAGAGAAGGACTTGGGGGTGTTGGTTGATGAGAAAATGAACATGAGCCGGCTGCAGTGTGTGCTTACAGCCCAGAAAGCAACCGTATCCTGGGCTGCATCAAAAGGAGCGTGACCAGCAGGTCAAAGGAGGTGATCCTGCCCCTCTGCTCTGCTCTTGTGAGACCTCACCTGGAGTATTGTGTGCAGTTCTGGTGTCCTCAACATAAAAAGGACATGAAACTGTTGGAACAAGTCCAGAGGAGGCCACAAGAATGATCAGGGGCTGGAGCACCTCCTGTATGAAGACAGGCTGAGAAAGTCGGGGCTGTTGAGCCTCGAGAAGAGAAGGCTGCGTGGAGACCTCATAGCAGCCTTTCAGTATCTGAAGGGGCCTACAGGGATGCTGGGGAGGGACTATTCATTAGAGACTGTAGGGGAAGTTTAGATTGGATATAAGGAAGAAATTCTTTACTGTTAGGGTGGTGAGGCATTGGAATGGGTTGCCCAGGAAAGCTGTGAACGATCCATCCCTGGCGGTGCTCAAGGCTGGGTTGGACAGAGCCTTGGGTGACATGGTTTAGTGGGAGGCATCCCTGCCCTTGGCAGGGGGGCTGGAAGTGGATGATCTTAAGGTGATTTCCAACCCTAACTATTCTATGGTTCTATATGTGACATCCAAATCTATCAGTCTTGCACATCATTATGGGCACACTTTCCTTAACCTGTACCTATGCAGAGCAAGGCAGCACTGCACTAAGTCTTGGTAATTTCCAAAGGAGAAGAGTCATGTTCCCTCTAGCTTCTCTTAAAGGAAGGTACCCTGCATTTCCAGAAGGAGAATCAATCAGATAAATACCTTTCACCATATAGCCTAGACACAAGGACATGAAGATTTACCGATAAATTTTCCCTTCCAAAACTAACAATGTTGTTCATTGTTCAACTGAGACACTTCCTGCCCTCTCTTCTCCCTCGGCATACAAACATTGTGAAGCATCTGTGAATTCTCTATGGTGAAAGCTATTATACAGTCCTCTGACTGATGCCTTCAGGAAAGGTAGAGCCAGAAAACATTATCAACAGTTCAGAAGCATAAGAGTTTTATAGATTTACAGTGTGGACTACCTAGATGCTTTAATATCTTTAGCCAACACACTTTCACATACGTAATATATAGGGTGCTGAAAGTGACAGTGGCAGAAGTAAGACTGTTAACATGGAGTAAAGATTGTGATTTAGCTCATTATCAGCACATAGCACTTCCTAGGAGACTGGCTAGGACAAAGTGTGACAAGAAACATACCTAATTAAGATGCTAAAGAACACCTATTTAACTATCAGTCAGCTGGGAAGAATTAAATGGCTAAGGCTATCAGAAAAGAGGAGATAATGGGCAGTACAAGTGCTTTTCAGATAGGCTTAAGAGTCGTGGTCTGGTGCCTAACCTTCTGTCAGGTTCCCTGTGCAGAGCAGGTCTGGCTGGAAACCCTAAAGTGCAAAAGCAGCTCATTCTTTTCTATGACTTCTGTTTCTTTAGTTTTGCAATACTCAAACCACACACACGAAGTTCCAGAAGCTTTTCAGTTCTGCAGCACAAACCAGAACCATCTAAACTGAAAATGTCACCTCCAGATTTCTTTCTTAATTGCAGTAGAAACTTCGGGAGCAGCAAGGCCACCCAGTACTGACTGCTACAGCTGGCCCCAGTGTCCTGGATGCCCAGTCACCCATGGGCACTTGTGCAGCTTCAGAAGAGCACTGCCGGTTTTAGGTGTTCTTCCAGGATGTAAATGCTATTGAAGGCATCTGACAACCCTCAGAAGCAAAGCCAGGACTTAAAGTAAAAACCTTTGTGCCTTTCACCCCAGAAGAGTCCAAACTCTGCTTTATCAGCATTCTCCTAATAGCATTTCCTCTGTAGGTTGAGCAAATCCTGTTGGTTGAACAATGCAATTAACTTGAGTGTAAAAACATAAAATCTACATTTCAGATAAAGAAAAACAGGAACCGGTAAGAGCAAACTTGCTGAAAGCTGCCCATCTGGAGTGTGATATCTGCTGGTGTGTAACTTATGTTTTACAATAATACACTTACAGAAAAAAAGGAGATCTATTTTTACGCTGCTACTCTCGCAATGGGACTGTAACAGCTACACCAGAAACAGGGTTCAGCCCAGGAGAGAACTAGCTTTTCAATGAACTGACAGCGCAGCCAAAACTAAACCGCCACATCTCCTAGCAACCATTAAATATTCATATGCACTGTTAATATATTGCACCTGGAAGCAACAATCTCTGCCCCAATCTAGAGTAAAATTCTCCTTTTTCCAGTCAAGTGAAAATAACGCACAGTCACTGCTAAGATAACAGGTCTAATCATTTCCTTAGGCTGCCTCCATTCCCTGTATGTCGGCTGTGAATAATTCATAGTATGTGCCATATGTTGTCTGAAGTAAGTGTCCCTATAAGTGTTTGTGGTTCTACTTGAAGGCATGTCTTCATAAATTACATTATGATATGCATGACATTTAAAAAACCAAACAGGGAAAACAATTCAGTGTAACATAATCCGCTTAAAGTTACCACTCAGACATTTGTTGAACATTCAAGTGATTAGCGCACCGAAGCACATCCTTTTTCAGTGCATACAGGCTGCTTCTGCTGGCACTGATTTTAAAAGCAAGAAACAATGTAGGTGGCACTCAAAATAAGGACTTGGTCCAGCAACTCCTTACACACACAGATAACCTCTGCAGACGTCCCAGAGCTTGGACCGGTCACTTGAGCAAAGGATGGCAGGATTAGACTTCCTGCTGGTTGCACCCTTGCAGTAGAGAACCCCCCACCATACAACTATGGTTTCCTGTTTCCTGACAGATCTCCAATGGCTTTTCTGACTCCCAGCTGGCCTCCCAGCAGCATCTCCAATAGTGTTTAGGCAAGCAAAGTTCAAAAGATAAGCAGCTGTGGAGCAAAGACAAGAGAATTGGTCAAAATAACAGGATGACAAACAACAGGATCTCCCAAGACAGTGGCATTGTTCAGAGAGGGGAAGCAAATGGTGAAAAGCATAGGCAAGGGCAGAGGAAAGGAAAAAATAAAAGCGGAAGTGATGAAACCTGTTTGCTTCTGTCTCCCGATAGCCGATGAAAGATGAGCTAATCAGCACATCCCTCAGCTGGAACAGGAATAAAACCTCCCTCCTACAGGAGCATCCTGTCTTTCAGACTGCTGACCCTCTGACCCATGTGGCTGAGGTCTGCCCACCAGTTCAAAAGGTGCTGGAGAGGAGGGCAGGCAGCCAGGCAGCCAGCCACAGCAGGGTTTCGTGGTGCACGTTTCCTTGGGAAACAGGTCAAAATCTGAAGGATAAAGGAATACAAACAAGCACGTTCTCCTATACTCACAGAAAACAAATTATCTCTGAGGCTTTTAAGAAGGAAATTGTAACTGGCCAGAAAAGACAGGCAAACTGGAATGCTGATGAGTAGTTTTGAAGTATTTAAGAATTCAAGACAGCTTCTCAAAATGCCAGCATAACTGTGTTAGTGAAATCCCAATATACTGAGGAAGTCAGAAAAGCAAGAATGAAATTAATCTCTGAAGAGATGCACATTTGTTAAACCATCATTTATTTCCGATGCTTATACCACTAATGTCACCAAAACCCACTGGTAGTTACCAGAACAAAACATTCCACACATAATATAAACATTTTTTACACAGCCATGACCCTGTGAAGTCATACATTTCCAGCATGAATAACACAAGTATCATACTGGCACCAGCAGGGCACAGGCACTTAAAGTGAAATGTAAGTTCACTCTTCAGGCAGTCAACAACTCAGTAAAGCCTGAGAGCCATAAAGCTGAGATGATGCTCCCCCAGTCCAATGCAAGAGAGTGCTCTAGACTGTAAACAGGCAAACTTGGGTTTTAACTAAAGCATGTGTCAGTATGATGCAATCAGAGCACAAAGGGCTAGACAGCCTAGTGCCCAAGGCAGCACGTTTACAAAAGTCAAGTAACTAAAACAAGAATAATTAAAAGAGTAATGGTTTCTTTCATTGAAAGTTTACCTTCAGGAAGAGGAAACTTTTCCATGCATTGGGATTTAGTTAATCTCAGTAGATCACCTAAGCCTCCCAGCTTTCACATATGCAGAAACACCTCTAAGATCGAAGACAAGCAAATCAGAGACACAAAAGAGTCTTGCAAAAGGCATCACTGATGGTTCAGTTCAAATCCAGTACACAATTTCTTCAATATCCCAAGGATGTTACAGCGTTTGCTGGTTTTTGATGGCTCTTTTTTAAGTGCTCTATGAATTATTATTAGATGAAAATTTTTAAGTTCAGAAAATGTGTCCCTTCTAACTCAGAATATTCGGTGACAGAAGTTTTTGCCTAGCTCTGTCAACTGGAAAAAACGACAGCTCAACTGAATTGTCAGTGCTCCCTGCTAAGAACATCCTCAATGGGAGTGCTCTGGGAGTCTACCGATACTGACAGAATCTTGAGTTTATTTCTTTAATGAGGGTTGTGATATCATTTAACAGCCCAACTCTTTCCACATGGGAGAACTACAAACTCTTTTTCCTTCAAGGAAGGCTTTGAGCGTAGAAGATTTGGGGGGATATTTCTGTTCAAGGTCAGTGTTCTCGAGTATAAAGTGTATATTTAAATAAGAAAGCTAAGTGTATTAAGTCTATTTCCATGGCACAAAAAGAGTTAGCTGTGCATAGTTTAATAATTGAAGTAGATACAATTATTTTATTCCTTACGCATAAAATCTCCCAGAACCCCCAGCTGTGAAGGAACCCCACTGTGCTAAATGATGTGCAAATACAGAATAATACACATCATTTTCCCAAAGTTTACCATCAGCACGATGACAAAGCAAGCACCATCCCTGCTTTACATTGTTCAAGCCTTGAAGAAAGCTGTGTAAGGAATCCAGATCTGCAGAGACCTGATACAACAGCTCACAAGGTCCACAAGATACAACTCTCATAAAGTTCACTCTCCTTCATCCCTTTTCCCCTTTTATTGCCAGGCCACCTTTCCCCCACCCCCTTTTAAAAATGGTAGCCCACTAATGAGTCATTTGTCATTGTGGAGTCACCACCAGTTCAACTCAAAGTGCCCAAGAGCCCCATTAAATTCCTGCCTACTTACCATTAACATATTGAACATTTCACTGTGATTTTGTCATGTTCTGTTCTAGCTGCAGGCGTTTCAGCTTTTGTTCTGAGTGGCTTATTTTAATGGTGACTAACATCCATTTATTGGAGATGATGGAAGCAGTTTACCTGTGGAGGTGGGTCTTAAAAAAAATCCAGTAGATGTACAGAGACCACTCTTTAATTTCTCAAGGACAGAAATATCACGTTTTAGAATCATAGAATAGTTAGGGTTGGAAAGGACCTTAAGATCATCCAGTTCCAACCCCCCTGTCATGGGCAGGGACACTAAACCATATCACCCAAGGCTTCATCCAACCTGGCCTTGAACACTGACAGGGATGGAGCATTCACAACCTCCTTGGGCAACCCATTCCAGTGCCTCACCACCCTAACAGGAAAGAACTTCTTCCTTATATCCAACCTAAACCTCTGCTGTTTAAGTTTCAACCCGTTACCCCTTGTCCTGTCACCATTGTCCTGAGTGAACAGTCCCTCCACAGCATCCTTGCAGGCCCCCTTCAGATACTGGAAGGCTGCTATGAGGTCTCCATGCAAAGTAGCTATGAAAAAATACATCATTGTGTGGTCTGAGTCCAGCACACTTATCAGAAATGCCATGATAGGACATTCTGCTCCTGGAACAGCAAACATATCAATATGTCAGCCATGAGTCAAAAGATGGATGATATAAGCTGTGAAACAGAAATGATACACAATGAAACTATGAATACTAAGAAAGCTGCTATGCAAAAAAAGAAATAGTTAAGGCATTGTAGCATAAACCAGCTGTTGAGAGTCCATAACTCAGCATTGTCTAATAGGGCAGTTATTGTATGTCTTAATGCTGAAATTCAATACGGCTGTGGGAAGACCAAACATGGAAGCAACACAATAGGTTCTCAGATATGAACATTTCAGTGTACTCCTGAAACACAATGGGCCAAGCTGTTAGCTTCAATGAACTGATTTCCTCTGTCTCCAATTAGGTGCGAATCTTGCTCTGCAAAAGCTGACAAAACCAGACCAAAGACTTACTGGACAAGATAAACAGCACCTTTGCTGCAAAGCCTGGATGAATTGCCAAGGGTTCCCCAAAGCATTAGTGCTCCCAGCAACAAGGAAGCAAAGAGGGAAGCTCCAAAGACAGATCTGAGCTCATCCAGTGTTGGCTACTAACATTTAGTAAACATGCACTGTATTTAAACCATTTTAATGTTTTCAAAGCTAAAGCTTATTTTATACTGGTTTTGTTCTAAATTCAGTGTGTCCCTGCTTCAAAAAGAACAAAATTACACAGTTTAGGGAATAAAATAGGCTTGGTGAGGAAACCACAGCCTATAACTGGAGGAATGAAACTCCGGGTACCACCTAAGAGTGGTAGAGCTGCAGGCTTCCTCCACCAAATAGGAGGGTTCAAGTTCTCTCACTCAGACAGGACACAACTGGAGATGCCAGGAAGGCATGGGTGGGCTGCTGCCCACCCAGCAATCAACGCACTGGCTGCTGCAAAGTATTTTGGGATGTGCATTCTGTGGCAGCCACTGCACTGCACAACACCATCTGAAGCAAGCAAAATGGGCATACAGCCTGAACGAAGCCTTACATAAATACATCTGGAGTTGAACCACTTAACAAGATCTCAGTGCAAGCCCACATGATGAAAAGTGCTTGAGATACAGCTTAGAAGTCTGAACAAAAGCCATCTTCCAAAGTCAAAAGCATCCCTGATATCGTAAGAATTGGGAATATATAAATCAACTATGTAATTAATACAGTTAAATAATTTATAAATATCCAATAAGGTGACACTGCCAGCCCAGTCCTTTTTAAATGCAGAATTACTATGTTCTGATCATTAAGAACAGAGGCAATAAAGAATGCAATAGTTAAAAGGCAAAGTTAACAAACCAACCCAATTCTTTCCATCTTGAGATTCCCTGAAACTGATAACCCTGGCAAACAAACTGACGGCTTATGAGCAAATTAGTGAAATGGAAGATTTATTTTCCTGCATTCTGTGAGAAAACTGTCATCTCCCAGAACATACTTCCACCACCATCAGTAAAAATAAAATATATCTCTGAAGTCACAAGCATTTCCTCCTATTATTGAGAGCAAACAGCATATTCTTATGCAATTCTGCATTCTTTTCATGAGCGTTTTGTTATGAAGCTAAAATGTTAACTGGTACAGGATGTGTTTCTCTGTGAATGCCGTGATATTTATTTGCTTAGCATGGGCAGGGATACCATTATTAAAGGCATATTATGGGCATTTATAGAAGTCTCATAAAAAATTATTTCCTACGCTTGTGTTTTGCAATTCTACTGTGAATACCCAAGGCGAACCAAACAATCCACCCCCCTTATCCCAGCCCCAAAGCTCTGCAGATTCCATAGAAGTTATTGGAAATTATTCTTTCTTTCTGTTTTACATACATCAAAATTGAAGGTCAAATCAATTTGTCTTTTCATGTAGTATGCAAGTTCCGTATTAAAAACATTCTCATTTCCACAACAAAAAACAGTTCTTTCCTTGAGGACTTTCCAACCCTTTATTAAGCTTGAATTCACATGTGGTGTATATGTAAGGGCATCATTAACTTCAGCCTTGTCTAAGCTGAAACTGAGATCAGCACAAAGACAGCTAAAGATATATAACAAAACTAGGATAGTGCCAGCACCATCTGAAAGCTACAGGATTAGTTTTAAGGCAGAACTTAAAATATTAGGGATAGTTCGCTAATTTAAAATTAAGACATCCCTTATAAATACTGACTGTTCTGAACTAGACTTTTTTGCATACCAAAGATTAATTTAGAAGTATACGCATGAAATCCATTGGAAAGTGCCACAAATCCTTTGGTGTTTTTCTTGCAACCATTGGCATCACCTCGTACAGTTCTTAAAATAGGTACTTCTTTCTCTCTAGTGTTACACCTCATCATGACAATGGTAACTGATACAACACTATGACATCTGATCTGGTCCATTCTGTAAGAATGCATTCTGCTTTCCTTTGTTTTCTTCTTACAACCACCATCCCAAAAAAAGTAGATCTATTCCTGCCCTCTAGGAACACTGCATGGGCAGTCACCTGTTCCTGCACAGATATTCACCCCCTCTGCCATCCTCTTTGCAAGCTTCCCACTATCCTGGCATGGGCTGCCCAGGTTACCTTGCAGAAAGCATTATATCCTCACTGTAGCCATGCTCTCCATGTGACTTCCAAGGGTTTGGTTGGGCTGCAGCCATCAGAGTCACACAGTGACTGCTCCCTGGGATCTCCAAAACCCAGTCAGCTCATCAGGGCATGTATGGGGGGATCAGGAAGGCAGCAGAATTGCATTGGCATTCAAATACCATGGTCTGCGACCTCACACCCTGCTTGTGAACAGCAGCATAGGTCACCTTGAAGATCCTCTTCATAAAAAGCTTCAATAATAGCAGACACAACAGTGAGATCTGATTTATTTCATAATGTAAAGGATGCTCCCACCCCAAAACAAACCCTAATGGCTTTTCTACCCATTAGTTTTACACAGAGCTCATCAGGCCACAGGCCAGTTACAACACTAATAGCTGCTGCGCCTTTCCACTACCACTAAGTTTATCAATACAAGCCAGACCAACCGATCCAGTCTGCAGCCCAGAAAGACTCATTTGGAAATGTTACGTAAGAAATGAGCTGCTGGCCTGCCTGCTTTGCTTTTGTTTATCCACACAAATTAAAAAGTGTGTTCATGCAGAAGACAATCAATAGCAGAGAACAGCTATACCCACTTCTTATGCTGGCTGGCCTATTTATGGGTCTCATTTAAAAAGCAACAGTAAAAAGACCACAAGACAGAGAATGTGGCAGATGAGTGGTGGACACTGGAGAGTGAACCAGGGTGTGACATCTGTCTGTGAGCATTTCCCAGAACCCAAGTATACAATTGCCAAGTTACAGATAAACCTCAAGCCAACAATATACAGTAATCCTTATGACAGTGCAAAAGAATGGAGCCCTGGACACAGCAAAATAAACTTGAGAAAAAGCAACTACAATGTATGAAGTAGAAGACGCAAAGATGCTCCCTTTCAAGAAATCACTGTAGGAAAATAAAAGCAATTGTAAAAAATCTGGCAGTGCCAATAAGGATGATGTACCTACTATATTTAAGTGCTTCTACAGAAATGGGACATTTGGATCCAGCAGTCGTCCTTTCAAAAATCATGGGAAAATTGTCCAAGGATTTGTTAATCACACATTTTGAATTTCCAAAATCATAGAATTACAGAATCATAGAATAGTTAGGGTTGGAAAGGACCCTAAGATCATCTAGTTCAAACCTCCCCTGCCATAGGCAGGGACCCTCACACTAAACCATGCCACACAAGGCTCTGTCCAACCCAACCTTGAACACTGCCAGGGATGGAGCATTCACCACCTCCCTGGGCAACACATTCCAGTACCTCACCACCCTTACAGTAAAGAACTTCTTCCTTATATCCAATCTAAACCTCCCCTGTTTAAGTTTTAACCAGTTACCTCTTGTCCTATCACTACAGTACCTAATGAATAGTCCCTCACCAGCATCCTTGCAGGCCCCCTTCAGATACTGGAAGGCTGCTATGAGGTCTCCATGCAGCCTTCTCTTCTCCAGGCTGAACAGCCTCAACTTTCCCAGCCTGTCTTCATACAGGAGGTGCTCCCTTTTTTAGCTTAACATTTATAAGAGAATTGTGAAATACTTCCTTCTAATTTGCAAGCTGAGAATAAAACAAATCCAAACAACACATCCTTCAGTATATCTCAGTATATCTCCAAGCTATGCATACTCTGTGTCATGGTACCTGAAACAGAAATCGGTCAATGTTACCTAGAATTTTCCACGAAGTTCCAAAGAAGAAAAAACAAAGAAAAACAAAAAGAGAAAGGCAGTGCCTGCAGGAGGTGGCCATTTATACATTAAAAAGTAAAGAAGCTGCAAACAGTTGGACTGCAGACTCATGCCTAATATGCATTAAGCGTGTCCATCACAACTACTTTTCACAGCCATTTGGTATTCTGACAGCTTACTCTGAGGTTTGAGATCATTATGATGCCAGCCCCATGCTAGCCTTATGTAATACTGTCTGTGCCCATATAACTTTTTTCAGGAATGAAAAACTAACTTTATTCTAAACCACAGTGTTCTTCAGCCACCTAAAAAACACATTTAAATGGGGGGAAAAGGAATTGCTCAATCCAAAGGCCAGTTAATAGAGATGGAATGTCTCCTGGTGCTCACATCTGACCTTAGCATTTCTCCGGATTTCACTGGTCTCCCTGGTGATAGTTGCTACGAGCACTTTCAGTGTGTGTCATGAGAAACACTTGAAAAGAAATCGTCAGTGCTTTCACACAGCCCTTCTAACCTCTGCTGCATTAACTTGCATCAAAACCCCTAAAAAATAAGTTGTAAAAATTGTTCTCATTTTTCTTTTCACTTCCTTGGGAACCCAAAGCCTAAGCATTGGACGGGGTTTGCCTCTGTCTGCCACAATGAGCCATTTAAAGCCTTCTAAGATGAAAAGACTTTCAAAACTTGCCCTCCGAGGAATGAACTTGAGAAGGTGAAGGTGTCTTGTCTTTGTCACACACACTGAGATGTGATGCAAACTAAATTAAAGCCATGGGGCTTTGCTCATTAGCTTCTAACATTGGGCTTTAAGAATCTCACTGTATTTTATGCATCTAAACAAACGTGAGTTACAGCTTGCGAGGTCACAATAAATCAGATTAGATTCTCTTTTTTACTGATTTGACAATACCAGCATTTTATGTATTTAAATCATATAAGCCTCCAACCAGCAAAATGATTCTTTATAAACCTTAAAAGATAAAAGCATCACATCTGATGTTTGTTCCATAATACTGAGGCAGTGAGGTCCTGGTGTCATAGTGCAGTGTGCCTGCTTATGCATGGTATGTTTTGAGCAGTTAAACCTATTTGAATAGATACGATAGAACCAGATACCACAGTTCAATATAGCCACTCCTCCTGCCTTTTTGCTTCCGTGATACTCCAAAGCAAGTTCAAACTGAATAAAAACTACACTCATTTTATGCTTTATAGTGTAGTAATAAAGAAAAATTAGTTGGTTATTAAAAACAGGCAATAATTCCAACCACAACAAAATTGACTGGAACATCAGAAACTGCCACAACTTAGAACACATGAAAGATGAACTTTCAGAGGGCTTGGAAAACACAACTAAGGCCGTCATTTTCAGAAAGCACCCTGGCAGCAGCAGAAAGGGGTCCAGATGTATTAGATGTATTAAACATCTGCTTAAAAGCTTTCTGGCAAAATAGAGTCAAAAATTGAATTTTATATTGAATGGCAAAGCTCAAGTTTTTCCTATAAAGGACTGCTTTACACACATGAGAGTTTGTATTTTGCTGGAAGAGAGCCTGAAAGTACAAAACACTTCAAGCTGAAAATATCCTCAGTCAAAAATGGAACTGTAATTCTCAGAGAGATGCAATTCAAGTGCTTTACACTTTCCACTACCATCTGATGGACAACTTCAAGTGGACTATGGACCTTTAAAAAGGGGGCGGAGGGAGAAGAGCTCTTATAATTAGAAAATTCAGCTGATAGGGAACTTTTGAAGCAAAATACTTCAATTTTACAATTCCCACGGGAAAACAAAATGGCAACTTGGATGTTTTTCCGCTTTTAACCATTGACTAAAATACAAGGGGAGATAGTAGTGCCATCCTCAACTAGCTAAAGGGAAGTCATACAGAAGTCAGACCACACTATTCTCAGAGGTATACAGTAACAAGAGGAGAGCCAGTGGACACAAACTCCTTGACAGGAAATCATGATTAGCTGTAAGGAGGAAGTTTTCTCCATGATCCATGGAACTAGATGATCTTAAGGTCCTTTCCAACTCTAACTATTCTATGATTCTATGATGGTGGTCAAACAAGGGAACAGATTGCCTAGAGAGGCAGTGAAATCTCCATCCTTGGACATACCCAAAGCTCAAGTGGAAATGGCCCTGGGCCACCTCATCTAAGGGGCTGCTTGGAGCAGGCTGGATTAGATGGCCTCCAGATGTGTCTTCAACCTAAATTATCCCTAAATTCTATACAGGCACTGAAAAGATTATTTGCATGTTCACCAGCAAAGTGAATGTATATATTCTTCTTCATGTACACCTACCTCTCTATAAGTAATCTTACTACACAGTTACAGTTAAAACAGGACTGAACTCTTCCTTGCATTGTAGGCAGTCCCCTAGACAAGGAAGGATTTTGTTCGAATGAACAAAATCACATGCTAAACTCATTTGGAAATAAGAAAAATAATCCTCAAAATGAAAATACTCAGTACTGCTATGCACACGGTTTGTGGGACAAGCAAGACATCTGGAATTCCCTGAGAGAATACAGAGCTCTGTGAAGACAGTGACTGTTAACTACACGTACTTGACACGCACCAGAGTGGATTAAAAGCTCTTTCAAATGTTTTTATTATGACAACATCAATAGCCACTGACTACTATTTGCATTACCTCTTAGGAAAAGTGTCATCCAAATATGTAAGCATGATTGGATCAACCTAAAAACACTCAGGGAAAAAATCTTTGCCTCCCTTCATCTAACTTAGTGTCTGCACAGAAACGTAGGGCAGTTTCAGGATACAGGGAGAAGAATTCTTCAGGAATATAAATGTCAGTGTATTTGTGTTTAAGTGATATATATTCTGAGTTGTACTATTCCAATATACCACCAACATACTGGAAATACCAGCAAAATTGTTTAATGAAGGCTGATTTTTTAAAAGAATAGTTAAAAGAAAGCTCAAGAACTCCCCAAAGATCTATCCCAAGAGGTCTAGAACCAGATCCTTCACATTTCTTTTACAAAGCAACATTTTCAGATAATTTGATGAAAAGCTAACAACTACCAAAGAAAAGTCATTTTAAGCAACATATCAAGCAAGTGACCTTCCCAAAGTACTGAAAGTCTGAGAAAAACTGCTCTGCTTTGAATTAGTGACATTGGTGACAAGCATCCCAAATACTTGTTTTCATGCTTGAACTGAATATTCCCTTCTTGGTAAAGAATTTAACATAGTAAGCCAGAACTATATCCTATTCGTAGGGCACAGAGGCATCTTTTCAATTGTCAGTCAATAGATCTTCTCACCTTCATAAGACTTAATAAAAAGCTTTTTGAGAAAGAAAATTACATCAGCCAGTCATTTTTACCCATGAATGCTTCATGTCCACAAGCTGCAGGAATTAAGGTAATCTATATGAAACTCAGTGTTACAAACAGTACTGAAGACTAGAAGAACAGCCATTAACAACTCGGTCTGAAAGTCCATGCAGAAAGTCATTTATCTCTAACAAAGCCAGGGTAAGCAAAGAAAAAGACAGACTGGCTCCTATGTTATTCCAGTCTCCGACTGCTGGTGGCTGAAGAACTTACAAGTTGGCAGCAGCTTCCCAGGTTCGAGACCACCTTTCACACTGGACACTTCCAATATGGGCTAATAATTGTCTAATACCACAAGTTAAAACTGAAAGAGGGGAGGTTTAGATTGGATATAAGGAAGAAATTCTTTACTGTGAGGGTGGTGAGGCACTGGAATGGGTTGCCCAGGGAGGCTGTGAATGCTCCATCCCTGGCAGTGTTCAAGACCAGGTTGGATGAAGCCTTGGGTGACATGGTTTAGTGTGAGGTGTCCCTGCCCATGGCAGGGGGGTTGGAACTGGATGATCTTAAGGTCCTTTCCAAACCTAACTATTCTATGATTCTATGATTATGCGTGCTCTGTACTCACCATCCCCAATAATAGTATGTTCCAGAATGTCACCACTTCAGTCACTTCCAGTTGTCTTCTCCATGGCCTTCTTTATTTTGCTGACTTCAGCTACACACCCTTTCTTTCCCAACCATTTCTTCCCAGGTTATTTGTAACCACCTTTGCACCAAAGTGGTTGCATACTTCTGATTGTCTTCTATACATTTTTAGTTAGGCTACCTTCTTTCTGAGATGGAGTGACTACAATCATATTTAATGTTCAAGAAGTTCTGCACCATGGATTTATGTAAGACTTTCTGATACGTAGCATACTATTAAATCAGAAGACTTAAAGACAACACATTAAACCACAGCCATGGTTTAATACCTTCATCCATTGTTTAATCCATAGTCTATTATGTATTTTACCCTTTCAGCTGTCACCCTTTTAATATGTCTTCGATTGTTTCCTCATTTTTATCTACTTCCTTTCTGGAACATTATAGTGGGAAGCAGGTTTTTTCTTGGAGGCCTTTTCATTTTTAATGAGAAAACTGAATTAAAATAGATTATATTGTCTGTTACACATCTTCAGCATATAAATTGTGAATGAAGTCCCAGGACAAAAGGAGAATTTTTCTTCTGGATTCTCCAACAGAGTCATTTATACTTGGCTATTATTTCCACATCATACCTTTTGTGACTTCTCCCTTGTGTATGTAGAGGTAACTGAAGCCTCTGGTCATTATTGTTTTCTAACATCACAGCAATCCTCATCCTTCCCTATATTCTGCATCATTAACTCCACTCTGTGTTATAACTACTGGTATATTTCCAGGATCATTTCTATATATATCCGCATGCAGTGAGTCACACATTGATACATTTGGCTCATTAATGCTATCCAGTTTCACTTTCCTTAAAGTACAAAGCCATGATCCTAACTGTAACAAACTCTTATTCCAGTGAATAACCCAGTATTACAGCTTCTGGGATAGTCATTGTGAAAGTATCCTGACTGAAATAGAGATACTCCAGTCCACCTGTATTTGCTCATAAGGGTTTTGATATTTGTACAGAAGCACTTGCATACTGGGTCTTGCTTTTATCACCTGGTTTTGTGTGCTCTGGTTAAATGATACTGTCAGGTAGGAGGGATTTTTGCAGTTTGCCTATTGATACAACCTGATAATGCTTCAACTTGTTCTCTCCAGAGAATTTTTATATCTTCTACTGTAGAAGAGACATCATCCCAAATGTACATTTGTTTGCATTCATTCATTTTCCAAGTCTTTAGGCCGGGAGAGGACTGGGTACAGAAGCAAGTTACGTGCTCCCAACACAGGTTCATGCAATGCAGTTCTGCTGCTTCCAGATCCCATGATGAAGATTTCTGCCTTCTACTGTGATACAGAAGGGACTTCACAGGCTGTATCTTGAGACTCAGAAACAGCTTCCTCCTCCCAGTCCAAAGGAGAAGGTGAAAGATGCAGGCTATTGACTCTCGGAATTACTTTGGTAGAATGACTACTCCTAAACCAGAGCACTTCCAGAAGAAAGATTTGCATCTCTTTTAAATAAGCAATCCACCAGAAGCTGCAATCCTCCCTCAATGTAATTATGACTTTATGTTCTACGGGGAACACATGTGTACTTTGTGACTCCAGATTACCAAAGATGCTCTGGCACCTGACAGACATCAGCCTTCTGAAGAGGCACAGGGTCATGTCATAGCTTCACAATAACATCAGTCTGACCAGAGAGCTATATCTGGTAACATCTGTGACCAGCTGCACCTGCTGTTTGTTATTTGTCAGTGCGTGTGTCATTGTGTGTATCATTGGCATTGTATGTATCATTGGCATATCATGTATGTTATCATTGTGTCAGTGTGTGTATCACTGGCAGTAGCAATAAGAACACAGTAGAAATGCAAAGGAAACACAAAGTATTAATGCAAAGTCTTGAAATTCTTATCAGGTGCTTTC
Source organism: Melopsittacus undulatus (assembly GCF_012275295.1). Lineage (NCBI taxonomy): Eukaryota > Metazoa > Chordata > Aves > Psittaciformes > Psittaculidae > Melopsittacus > Melopsittacus undulatus. The sequence goes on from NC_047531.1 coordinate 7,517,430, forward strand.
ACAAGAAAGACTTTTTGTTCAGTAGTACAACTTTTCCTATTCTGCATGTGCAGAACACACACATAATGGTGGGTAAACAAAAAGATTCCTCTTTCCTCACTTCATCTATTATTCAACAAAATATTCTCCTCTTTTAATTCTGGCAATATGTCCTTCCTATTCTCTATATACCAATTCAGGGATATTTTCTTATCTTTCATTTGTCATATGTAAGTACCTGCACAGTTGCTAGTTGCTAGCAGGCCAATATGATTACTGATGAATCTTTCTGTTTACAGGCAACATGAAACAATCATTGCCACTGCAAAGTAAAAGCAAAGATTTTATATTTTCAAACTGAAAAGGCCTAAAATGAAATTTAAAGTATTTACTGCAGCCTTCCTCTCTGCCTCTTCTACTGATAAGTGTTTCTTTCCTTTGCAGATAACTGTGCTAGTGTCCTTTTCTCAGATGCATGAGCAGTAAACTGTGTAACAAGCAAGCAGACAAGTCACTGTCAGGCTGGCATCTTGGGATTCCACCAAAACTTCTTTGTTTGTGGGCAAAAGAAGGGTCAAAAATACAATGAAAGGTAAGCTTCAATAGTCTTCAGTATCTGCCCTTCAGCATCTTCACAGCAAACATTAAACATTATTGCCCAGTAATGTCAGTTTGATACCCAGAAAGGTCAACACATGTCCCTTGACAGCCTTTGGACAGGCAGACTTCAGGAGGCACCCACACAAGTAATGTCAGAAAAGTGCTAATACAACAGGCTTACAATATGATTCTCAAATACAGTAGATTATTTTCTTTTCAACTGGTTTTCTGGGTTACCACATAGTAAGAGAACCATACGTTTAAAATGCTATCCTCATACTAGGTGTCTCATATTTATATACACACACACAAGTATGTATGTATTTAAATTAGGTATCAAAAGGAAGTGTGGTTAGTGTTTCTGAGCAACCAAAATGCCACACAGGGAGCCCATCACATAAATATGCAATTCAGTGCTTCATTCCCAACCTACAGATGCAAAGCTGTTCTTTGCAACTCATTCATTAAGCAGCATTGAAAAAAAGGCCAATGACCAGAGTAATGAGCACTGATGTCTGTCTGCTATAAATTTAGCACATGTGGTAAGCAATACATAGCAGAATTTCCCTCTAAGCCATTAGGACACACACAGGCTTCTAACACGTGTAGTTTCAGGAATCTCCCTTTTGGTTTTATCAACTCTGGGACCTTATTTGATTGTTGCCAATAGCAAAATGTCACCTTAAAACTACTTTTACTTCCTTAAAGGCAGGTACAGAGCATAATTATCACACTACCTTAGTACATAGCTGCAAAGCTTTATGCTGAAGTCAAACTGTAATGCAGATAAGGGTATGCCAAGGTGGGCCAGCCAAACTGCAGAACTGCAAAAGAACTGCCAGTTAAGAAGTCTAGGAGCCCTAAATTGAAAAACAGGTTGCCTGTGTCCTCTTAGCACAGCTAAGTTTTAGTTAAATGGGAAGGTTCAGAAAACACAGCACAAACACACTAGATCCTTTCCTAGGGACCAGGTAAAACCTGTTACTGGAATTTAGCCTCATTATTATAGGTAACTGGCAAGTAAAATACATTGTAGGCTGAGATAAGCAGTAAGCAGCAGACCCACATATAATGGATTTTAATTTTGGTTGTGCTGTGCAAATCCATAAATACTGTTCAGAAGAGGAAATTCAGCTGAAGAAGCGTGGTTCCTTTAGGGACCAAACAAATAGGAAGCATGAAAATCCTATCGAAAATACTAAGAATGTTGGAGGAGCTGAGAAAACTTTATTCCTCTCAGTGAAGTACTTCTAGGACTTACCCTGAGTTGCCAAACTATTCCTACTGGGCCAACATAACTACAGCCTTGCCCAGACTGACTGGCACATGCTACTATCCTCACACAGAGTACAACATAAAATATGATATGTAAACCAAAGATGAAGAATACTTCCTTTTGGGTAAAAAGATAAAAGACAGTATTACCTCAACTGTCAAATGTGTGGCAAGAGAGACAGTATTTTTAAATTGTCACTTTTAAAACCTGCGATACTTTGTGTTGCGAATAAAAGAGATTTTTAAAAGCTACACTACTTTGTGCAACACAAAATGTTTTACAGTGAACTCAAAACCAAAAAAGACAGAATTCCCTCTTTAACTATCCAGTTCTAGTGATAAGCAGAACACTTGCTCAGACAATCATCCAGGGAGGAGCTGGGGGTTGCAGGAAGAGAGTTAAAAACCCACCGCATTTTGTTTAGAAGTGCCTTTAAACTCTGCCTTATTTAACAGATCATCCAATGGAGTGGAAATGTTCTGATCTACAAGTTCTATTTGCTTCTGCAAACTGTTTACATACCCATCTGTCTGTAGTGACTCCAGGGTACTCTTCTGCTCTTTGAAGATAAATACACAATCAAGACATATGCAAAGTGGCACAGAAGGAAGTCCTCATGTAAAACATACACAAAAAATTCCTTAATTGTTTGCCTCCTATGATTTGGTTTTGAGTTTAAAATATTTAATTAATTAAATGGGACATACAAGATCCACATATCCTCTCTGGAACATACAAATGGAAATCCTGACTTAAAAACTGAACTGCAAAGACATTGTATAGAAACAGCTAATGTGCTATGTTGGTAGGCGTAACATGAAAACATGTCAAAAGGGACTGTGCTAGAAAGCAAGTTGAGTCTGCCCATATAGGTTTCTTGCATATACCATTCATTGGCTCTCATAAAACTCAAGGAACTGCAGGAGCAGGCTATGAATACTGTGGGAGAAAATGAAGAAACTCTACCAAACAGAAGCACTATAGTTGTGCCATCAAATGATCTTTCGCCTTTGAAAAACAACTCCTTAAGACAGATGTGTCAGAATTGCTAGAGAGATAGAGAACCATTCCAGCCATCAGAAAACTTACTGCTTGGACAAAAAAAAAGTAATAAAATAGTAAATAGCAAATATAGATGGCATTAAATAACACAAGTCACATCACTTGAGTAAAAGTGAAAACTACTGACAAACTAATCACTCTCCTCTATGAATGCTGTAGGTGGGAAGTGGACTTGCACAATGTGCACACAGCAACTTGAGTCATTAAACATGTTTTTACCTATAATTCCAGGATGATACCAGACCACAGTTTGGACTAAGGAAGAATAAAAATGCGTCAGTGACTTAAAAGCACTGAATCCAAGTCAAGAAGTACCAAGGAGGCTCTAGATTTCCCATCAAGATAGCATAGTCAGGAGGCTGTTTGGTCAACCTGGCTCTGAGCAAAGTGAGCTTGCATAGTCCCACTACACAGCGTGTGTCCAGATGACTTGCCACTAAGCACAGGCAGGATATGAGGAAAAGGCACAGGCTGCTAGCTCACTCTCTGAAGACCTATGGCAAACAGGGAGACTATTTTTTAAAACAGAATTAAAAATATATGCACTTTGTCCTGTCAACATCAGTTGCATAACCCAAAACATTCCTGCGGTTATGGCAGGAAGCTCCGATTTTACTAGTCAAACCCAATGAAGATAATGTTGCAAATTAGCAGAAGACAGAAAAAATCCCATTGGAATTTTTATTGAAGTATTATAAAATAAAGTTTAATTTAAGGAAAAATAAATAATTTTAGCCCTCTTCATATTCACCAATGTTTTTAGAGGCAAAAATCAAAGTGTTGTTCTATGTCTTCTGCAAGTTTATCACTAGCTTAATTCATTTTCATGACATACACCAAAAAACACTGAAAAAAAGAAAAAGCATACACCAAAAGACACTGAAATTTAATGTAACATACACATTATTTTTCTCACCTTCAGTGAAATGGAATTTTTAATTGCACAGGTCTTCTCACAATAGTTTAAAAGTGTAATCAGGGGCATGTGTAGGCTTCATTATGTTGAAGGCAAGCAATTCTGCCTTGCAGTCCTCTTGGCATCACAATGTATCCATTAGCAATTGCTGATTTTAGCTTTTAACAGTGACTACAGCCATATCAATTCATGATGCTGACCTCTATTTTTCTGAATGAATTAAGAGGAAGAGAAAAAACGTGGCTTCCACTAAGCTTCCATTCCAGCACAGGAAATCCTGTGTGGTTGGATACAGTATGTGTCATGCTCAGAGATTTCATTCTACTCCCCTTTAAAAGCCAACATGAGCAGCATGTCACAGGAAATTCTTCCTTATTTTCAGTAGTTCATAGGACAAGGCTTCTTTGGAAACAAGGTCAGCATGAATAGAGCATTGCTTCCTTATCACTGCTAAGCAGCTGCATTGAGGATGCAAGACACAAAACTGCACCCTGTCCCTGAATGCCTTTTTTCATAAGCTTTAAGCATATGCAGCTTAAGCAGTTAGAATTTCCTTTGTGCTTTTTAATTTTGAGATTTTTATATCACACACTTTCAAAAAATATTTCTTTTAAAAATGTACTGAGTTAAGGTTAAACTCCACCTAAAAAAATCATCTTTGGGTACTTTTAAACAGACAGCACCACGCAGCAAGGTGGAGAAAGAAATTAGTTCTTCCTTGAGTCAAGGTGATGAACAATGAACTTAAAGCATGGAGGTTTGGCCACCTCTTTGGGAAGTATGGGGCCCAATTCCAGCCCCTGTTGCAATGTATAGCTTTCAAGGTATTACTGTAAGCCTCTCTCTGCCACTCAGTTATAGGGAAAGTTCCAGCACTACTTAGTCTTTAACTGAATAAGCAACTAATAAAGGAATTATACATTTAAAGACTGAAAAAGCAAATTCCAGTTCTTCCTGATATAAACCACTTAGAAATAATTCAGTCTTTCCTATGCTTTGTACCAGAACACAGATTAACTAAATAACAACAGCAACCCAATCCAGCAAGACTGTTACCAAGTACACCCATGAATAAGGTGTTGCTAATTTCCCTTGGGAGAATACCTTGAAAGGTTTACACTGATAATAACAGCAGTACCTGAAATATTTGCATTTATTTTTTGTGTATTTTTGAAAGGAAGTCAAGGGATGGAGGGAAAGGAGCTCTAAAAGTAGCATCATTTTGTCACGCAGAACTATTTAACTGGTAATCAACAGCAAGTACCCTGATAACACAGGAAGGCTTATAAAATTAAGATGCTTGACCCCTCACAGGCAGACAGGCACAGAGTGGGCAATGTCCAGTTACCTCAGAAAGACTAACACATCAACTTAGTGCTTTTGGCAGGTGAGATGCAGGGGCAGTGCACTTGCTCTCACCGTGCAGACTGGACTGATCAAGAAGGAAGAGCTCAGAGGCAAAAAGGCTGTACCAACAGCGACCTTAGAGAAATGGGATGCAAAATGAGTGAACACAGAAGAAAGCAAGCATCCCAGAGCAGTGAAAAATGGTCCTAACAATTAAAACACACTGTAGTTTGAGGCATACAGCAACGCAGTACCTGACTGCACTGCATTTTAATCTCATTTGAGTTGAGCAGCAGCACAAGTATTTTGCAGAAGATGTACATACACAGCCAATACAAACCTATTATTAACAGGTTTGTCTTCCTAGTTTTCTGGCTGCAGAGCTCCTTAGAAGTAGTTCATGAATTCCCAAGTGTTCTCACACTGAAAGCTTTAATGCAGAAACAGCCCCAAGCTGATGAATTGTAGGATCCTGTATCCTCCTTCCAGGCTGGACTGCTAAAACATCCCTCAGGCTCCTAGACAGTTTGAAAAGGGTTTGGGTGAATGCAGTTACCCAGGGTAGAATCTCTCCTTTTCTTCTGAAGAAAAGCCATAATGCCGGATAGGTTACTAGAAATAGGTATCGTGAAAGAAATGACAATGTTAATAATCAGCCTACAGAACATTGGCAGACATTTTAATTCTGTCACAGGACATGGTACCTCTTGAAAGGTGATAGAGATGCTTTCAGCTGTATCATCAGGTAAGGTAAAAAGTCCTATACTATTCTGGGTTTTTTAACATCAAGAAGTCATTCTACAATCTGCAAAGAAGTTACAGTAGTCTGCTGTGTGTGGAATTGCAAAGTTGCTTTTACAAGTATCTTCAAAAAGAAGTGCCATAGGATAAGAAAATATTACTTGAAACCATTAGAATAGTAAGGAAATGCATACGGAATCACTTTGGACATTTAAGTACGTAGCTGGCAGAATATTCCTATGACACTGGGATGTCGATGTTAATTTTGCAATGTGGACAGCAAGTGCAGCATGCAGAGTAGTAACTCCTCACAAATGACAAAGGTTTCCCTTTCTTCCATCCAAACCTTATGACTGCCCGTTTTTTCAGGATGCTGCTGTTACCTGAAAGCTCAAACCTCAATATAATTTATGCAGCCAGCACATTTTATTTAATAACTAAACTCCTCTGGGACAACTAATAGCATAGATTTTCCCTTAATTGTAAAGTAAACCTAAAACCAAAAAGCCCCCAAACCAACACCACACAAACTACCCCTTAGATCTTTCAACTGGTTTTGAATGTACTGTTTCATCTGACTTAGAGCCATATCTGAAACCAGACAAAGAAGGTACAATTGGTCTAAACAGATCAGGAACTACTCCTTAAGCAGAGCATACTATACTCAAAAGTTTTTGCTTTAGATTTATTGATCCTTAGAAATTTCAGCCCATATGCAACACCAGAAAGCAATATCTTAAAATGAAACTTAGCAAGTACTTGTTCTGTTGGTACAACCCACTGATGTGTCAATAAGATCTTCTGCTTGACTCTAGTGCATTTGACAGGGCTTAATTTCTTTCTGGACGTGGAGTTAAACTGAAGCCGAAATGTGGAGCTGAAGTTGTATTCCTGTTCTGACAATGATGGAAAACCTGAAACAGTTCTTTCTCAGTATTACTTAAAACAGAACTTAGACCAGTGCCCGACTACTTCACTGATGGGCTGTCTATCCATAGGGGGTAGGCTCCCAGAACACAGAAACAATGGTGTCAGAAAAGCCTTCCACACATCAGGTAGGTGCAGGACGATCCTGGCACAGGCACTGCTGGAAGCAGCTATGGGTGTTCCTAGCCTAGCCCAGGCCAGTTACTTCTGGCAATGGAGGAACCAGGCTCTGATCATGTCACAGAATCATAGACCTTGGAGCTCTGCAGTCCCTGGCTTCCAGAGGCTGACTGGTTTTGCACAAGGCTTCCGAACGGTGAATTCTGTAGTGCTCGGCTCAACTACACTTATTGCTCAGTCTCCCAGCACCTGTTACATCAGAAACAATGGGGAAAGGCTTCTGCCTGAAATACACGCAGCACAATCTATGCTGACATCATGCTAAACACAGGCTGGCTATGAGAAAGGAAACCACAAGCACAGAAGCCATCCCAAACAGGACACAGCTTCCAGGAAGTCACTACTGACAAATTCTAATGATTTACATCATGTTTGGTTAGAAATTATTTGCATGTAGTAGGGCAGAAATGGGAAAATAATCCCAGAGCTGAGCCCACGCAAGGCAGCAGAAGGCATGGCCACAGAAGCAAGAGAGCATTGACTGAGGTTGCTAAGAAAGACTGGTTGCACAAATGACTCAGCTTTAGGTCAGTGTCAAATTCCTTTCAGTTTCTTCAGAATCATAAAAATCATCAATATTCATGTCTTTCCCAGCAAAAGTCTCATTCTTTAGATTCTCTTGTGAACAGAATAATCCAGGCAGAAGAAAGTTGGAAGTTTCTTTCTGGAGCAGTGAGACCAATCCCTCTGCAAATTATTTGCATCTTATGGGAAAAAATACTACTTTTTTTCCAGTTCTATCTTTATCACACAAGTATTTAATTCTGGTGACTGCAAGCCAAAGTACTTTAGGAGGTTCATTACCTCTACACTACATGTAGAAATATACTCTTCTGTAACTTATACCTGTCTAGCCAAGACATTCCATGCACCAAGAGACTCCCAGATCAGCAGAACAAACAGGCATTCATGCAGTCAGAGTGCTATGAAATTCCTGAGGCAAGGGGCCACTCAGAAATTATGGAAGGCCTTCGGGAGCTGAAAAGTTCCACTATAGCACAGGAGGCTAACCAATGGGACAGCTTCAGGAGGATAAGGGTGGCAAAAAAATAAACCAATGAGAAAATGTACACATTAATTATTAAGGTATGAATCCTAAATGTTATGTGGTGAATAATTCAACCAGTCTCTATAAAGGCTTGATATTTCCCATCGAGGAGCAAGCATCCATTTCATCACTGCAGTCACTTGAATTTTAAGGCTTCCCTTGCCAGTGGTAAACTGTTCTGTCACAGGCCACAAAGGATCCCATACAACAGGAATCGGCTTTATTGCTTTTTATTGTTCTTTCAGGCAAGAACTACTTTAATCTCACCAGAACCTTTGCCAGGCTGCTAACAAACAGGCAGGGCATTTGTGCAGGGGCTTTCACCCCACCGTACCAAAAAGGGAGAGAAATAGTAGGTAACACTTGGAAAAAGCTGTTCTGTTTAAAGACACAACAAAATGTACATTCACCTTGACAATAAAGAAGATTTGGGATATTTACTTGCTACCTCTAACATATTTTATTGTGCGAAAAGTAAGATATTTGGTACATGGTTAGTCAAGTTACGTAACTCCAGGAGACAACTCACCAAACCCCTTCAATCCACATCAGGACACATTAACATTTGTAGATTAAACACAGAAAAATAGCAATTAATGCCCCCGATGTTTTTAACAGTGTACAGCCGAAGAGATTTTCCTCTAATGGAATTACGAAACAGAAGCATGCCTTGTTTAGCACATTAACAGGCTTGCATTTACTGCTGTCAGCATTGGACCTCCCAGTACAGCCATCATCCCCATAATCAATTAAAATAGTTTACAAATGCCACCCTGGTATTAGTCAGACAGAGTTATTCACCCAAGGAAAGATCTCTTAAGTTTAGGAATAGGGGTAGCATTTTTCAGCATGGAAACTGGTTTGTCAACAGGCATTCTTCTCCTTCACAAAACCTCTGACAATGCCAGCTCAGAGCAACAGTAGCCTCATTTACTGATGGGGAAAAAAGGCGTCCCTTTGTACCATCAGTTTTGTGCCCTTTCAATAGCAGCTCTGGTGGTAGACTGGTGTGGACAATCGCAGTGACCATCTGTGACTACGAGACAGACTAACTTGGGTCTGACACTGCTACACCTTGCCCTGCTGAGTCTTTCATATGGCTTTGAAAAACTTAATGAAAATGGATACATTCAAAGCTGAATAAAAAGAGGTCTCAACAGGCTTGACCCTAAACCTAAACAATGGAACTGCAATGCCGGCACCATTGTAGCAACACGACAGATGTAGGTCGTGCTAGCTTTCATCTGTAGCTGTGACTGATGGCTTGCAATTTGCTGACAAGACATATAAAGTTTCCATTTTCATTTGGTTTGTAGGCATGAATTCAAGAGTTCAATTAAGATGGCAGATATACATTTTTGTTGTTGTTGTTCACAGAGAGAATTCTTACAAAGACTATAGTTAGTTTATATCACTGACCTAGGGACATTCTTGTCCTAAATCTGCTCCGCAGCACTTACTCTAGGATTATTCAGTATCAGATAGGTTTAAAATGATTACAGAGGAGTATCACTCTTTAATCAGAGACATTAATTCACAAAATCTTTCGTATCAATCCAGACTTTAATAACTACATACTAGCATTTTCCCGATTGCTTTAATTACGGAATCTAAACTGTATTAAATTTACTTAATTAGCTCAATAAATCTATCCATCACAAACACACGTTCACTGCTGGTGCATCATTACCATGTGTTCCATCCTATGTGGATTAAGGCACAGATTCTAAATTTGAGCTAGGGAAAAACAAACAAACAATATCTCCTAATCTACACAAATGACCTGTTGAGTAGTCATGGGGAATTTTACAAGCAATGCATTTCTCTCTGTTCTTCCTGGACAGAGCAGTTTCAGGAATTCCTCAACAGGAGCAGGGCCAGTTTGTGTTTGAGCTGTCCTAGTATGACAAAATGTCTCCAAGAAGAGCAACACCGAAAGCCATCAAGATATGGCAGCAATCAGTTCCTACAATACCCTGAATTTGTAGGCCACCCCCTTTTCTCTGTATTGCCTTGGGTATCTGGACCTCAGGAGAACAGACTTTGGGCTGTTCAAGGACCTACTACCAGCCCATGGGACACCGTCCTGGAGAGAAGAGGGTCTAGGACAGCTGGTTGGTTTTCAAGGATCCCCTTCTTCAAGCTCACGAATGGGGCTGCACTATGAAGATGTTTCCAGCAGGTCAAGGGAGGAGATTGTTTTGTCTCTACAACACTGCTGAGATTTCATCTGCAGTGCTGTGTCCAGTTTTGGGCTACCCAGTACAATGGGCATACTAGAGAGAGCCCAGCAAAGGGCCACAGAGATCATTAAAGCACCAGAGCATCTGAAATATAGGGAGAAGCCAAGAGAGTTAGGATTGTTCCTCCTGAAGAAGACTCAAATTGGATCTTAACAGTGTTTAAAAATACCTAATGGGTGAGAGGGGAAAGGAAGAGGGAAGACAGGAGACTGGCTCTTCTCAGTGATGCCAAACAAAAGGACAAGAGGCAGTGGGCCCAAATCGATATACAGGAAAAAAAGACCTTTTTAAATATCTGCTGTCAAGTTATTAGCATCTTCCTTATGTGAGGTTACCATACTGATCCTTGTGACAAACAAGAGCCAGTCATGATCAAGTCAGGCAACAGGAAGAATCATTTAGTAGCACATTCTATAAATGCAACACAATGTCCCTGCCTCTCCTTCCTGGTAAAGAATCCCACATGCCAGCGGAGACTGTTCCAGGGGGAGGGAAGACAATAGTTTTATTCTGCAAACTAATTACTCATATGGGATGCAGCAAAGTGGGCTCAGGTTGTGGGTCAGGGCAACAGATTTAAACACGTTCCAAGAATACTGTTACTGTGAAGTATCCTTTGCACCTCCACAAGAAAGATGGAGTGTTCTGCACTTAAATGGAGTTTAATGTTCATGAGTAAAACTGGAGTGTTACATTTCTAGACTTGTCCACAAAATAAATTTCTGACCAATGAAGATACATTAATGCAAAGGGCTACTTCCCTCTCCAGAAGCCTGACCAAAAGCCCAATAACTCAATAGTAGCTTTCTTCTGAATTTAGTGAGTTTTGATAAGGCCCTTTAAAGAGGCATTATGGATTTGTTCTGGTAAGCACTCTCCTGATAGGCAAGAGCAGGAGGATGTCAAATACCCAGAGTATAGGTAAACAGGGAAATGGGCTGTTGTGTGCCATGCCCTAGAGTTTTTCAACCCAAACAAAGAGTACAATCAATTGTTTCCCAGACAACAGCAGTCTTTTATCATTGTTGGATTCGACATTTAAACTGCAGAAGACAGGCATAGGACAGAAGGCCAAAGCTTCATCACAAGCATCTTTTTGAGGTGTTCCTTTATAAAAAGCATTTAAGACATGAGATTATTCCACTGTCTCATCACACATATTAAGCCAGTAAAAATTAGATAAGCTAGTGCAAAAAAAACCCAGCTTTAAATCCGCTAGGCTTCCTCTTACCAGTGACTGTTGGGAGGAGGAGACAGTATTCTGTGGGTTTGTCAAAGACAAATTAAGAAACCCTTGAAGCTAGTACACGTTATTCCTTAAAGGTCCCAGCTTTATAATTTATTGCACACTTGCAATTTGCTGAGGCTGTGCAGGAGGTTACTGACTTCAGGAACTTGGCAACACAGAGCAATGTACACCCCAAAACAGACCAGAAAAGATCCCTGTCATTCTTCATGTTTAAAGGAAATACCACCTTTTATTTAGATCACACAAATTGAAGTACAAAGATGAGTAAGGGAAAAATGCCATTACAATGCATGTACAGACCTAAACCCAAAATATAACAGTTATAAGCATTGCTATTAATTTTACATTGCAATAAAGGTATTTCCTGTATGAAAAATTAAAGTGAGCAAGAAAACCCAAAACCAAACCACTGAATAAGTCGAAAAATATGTCCTTAAAATATCTTGACTCAGATGCTCAGGGATGTGGAGAAGGAGAATCTTATTTTAAGAGCTTCCCAAGTAAAAATTACTGCTTTATTATAAACTCAGCACTTAACTCTGTAAACAGATGTGCTTCTTCCAAACTTCCCCCACCCCATCCATTGTTTTATTTATTCATCTGATTTAATGCAAGTTTCTCTTACACAAAGCAAAAAAGACTGCGATTGCAACTCATCCTAATTAAAGGTTTCCTTGTTCTATTAAGGACCTTACTTGACTGTTCAATACCACTGCCCAGAAGAACAATACATATTTAAATCTCTCATCTCCACAAGGGAAGAGAGTCCTTTGGGGCTCAGCAGTCACTATAACAAACTGGCTTGGGGACAAAATAACTATAAAAAAATAAGTATAAATTTAAACTTTCCTCCTGTCTCCAACACTCCACACCCTGTACCCACCTACCTTTACATTTCTAACATATTGCACACTTACAGTCATGTGCAGCTGCCTCCTGCACCAGCTCATGAGGTCTGAACTGTGGAGAAGGTGCAAGTAGCGACCATTAAGAGACAACCATTGTTACTCAGAATTAGGTATTGTGTTAGAACACACCACAGGACTTGGCACTACCTCCCATGAGGCTTTTGCAAACAAAAGGGTTCTCCAACAAACATCTGCATTTCCCAGACAGCTGTAATCAGTGGCAAGACACACAGGACAGCAGCTTTTAGACAAGCTATAGATTTTTCAATTCAGAGTGACCAACAAGCTCACCCCACTCAAAACAAATCCAACTCAGCTTTCTTCAGGCAACCTGCAGGCATGTGTCTGTAGCTGAGCTGCTTATCCTGCAGAATGATAATGAAGCATGATACCAACACCACCTGTAAATTCCATAGGTGGAAGCGACTGACCACAACAGTGTCAAACCTCTCAAGATCTGGTTAGAGTTTTGCAGATGTCTGTTGAAATGGTAGTATTCAGTTCTGTTGGGGGCAGAATATAATCCAAGAGGCTCCCAAAGGAAATACCCTACAGCTCCTCATTCATCTCTTGACCACTTGTATTACCTTCCCACACATTCCAAGTACACTCACAATACAGGCAAGTGTGCATTAGTGATGTGACAGCATCTGCAAATAGCCTCCAGCCATATAATGCAGTGCACACATACCCTAATTATGTGACATGCATTTCAGGTCACAAGACAACAATATATCTAGTCATATCAGAAAGAGAGCATGTGGAAGCTAGAGGGGAGAAAAGCAAGATCTTGGTATTCCATCTCTCCAAAGAAAGAGAAGATTAATCTCTATGATAACAACCTGGTCTGCAGCTTGCCCCCACATCCTAATAGGATCATCTCTCTGCATGGAGTTAATTCTGATAAACCAGGTCTGGTCTATGGTCCATGGGCTGGCTGTCGTTGTTCAAGACTCCAGAGTGTCATCCGTATGGATTTAGACACTTGCATCTAAAACCAAAACTCACCACTTTCTGGTTAGTGCTCAGTATTTTATACACATATGAAGCCCAGCATCACTATCCCATCACCAGAATACTTTTCCCATTACAATGTTTAGGGAAATAGCACACACACCACATCTGTAAAGCAATTCAGGAAACTTTTTTGCAATATGAACTCAAAGCTTTTTAATATTAATATAACCTCTGTCCTTGAAGCAAAAGTCATCCTCCTTGTTCTTTGGAACCTTCATTCCATCAATACTGCAACTTCACAGCTAAACATATTAATAGGGTCATAAATATTCAGATTATGTAATAAAGACAGTGAAAGCAGATGATAAAGTGCTGTTAACATTCATTTACAGCAGCTGGGAAGGCCCTGCCAAATGTTGCTTTACATAACAGGTCGTGACGCTGTGACTACATTAAGCTTTCTGATCACTCTTGCTTTATCTGCTACGATTTGGAGCACAATATGAGACAGCACAGACTAACCAATGGATTTAGAAGCCCTTTCAAGCGCACCAACATTCCAAAGGTTTAAAAGATTAAAATATCAAAAAAAGCCTCATGGTTACTGTGTTTGTGCTTTTGCCTTTTATAGTGCAGAGTGAAAGTGACATTCACATCATTTATCTCCATTAGCTCCACAATTCAGTGCCTCCAATGAAATTTAAAAGTGAGTTTACTTTACGGTACCATCCTTCAGTTAAACTATATGCAAAAAAGGGAAACAGCACTCAGTAAATTGAAAACATCTCCACTACAGTTTTCACAAGGCATCCTGAGCACTACTGAAACATTCTGTAAAGTGTGCATAATCCTGTCCACAACCAACAGTAATTGTTGTATCTGAATCAAGTGACAGTTCTTGCTTTGCTCCAGTATACTCTGTATTACATTTCCATTGTGTCAGAACAGTCTCTGCTCCACTTAAAAAGTCAGAATTCCCAAAGCATGGGTCAGATTGTACAAGCTCTTAGGCAAGCATCAGCCAGCCACGTGGACTGAGGGACTAAGTCATGATGTTTTACTGTAAAACACAGTGACTAATAGTTTGATTCATTCATTTTGCATATTTCCATGCCAAAATTAAGCCCAATCCTGCAGGCATTTATGGAGATTAGTAGCCCTAGGAAGGTTAAGAGCTCTGGTGAGGTCAATAAATTCATGTGTGTAAACAAGGCTGCGCATAACAGGACACACACGGCAGCTACTATTCTGCTTGTAAAAGCAATACCACTTCATTCATGCCTCCAGCCCTGCATTAGTTAGCAACTATTCAGAGCACTGAATATATAACAAAGCCTAATGCTTTAACTGACTGAAATTTTACAGCAGTGGGTCTCAAGCTTTTCCTGTAGCCAAGGCTCATTAGAGAGAATTGACATACCTACAGACAACGGAGGAGTTTCAGCAGCACTTAACAGCTCTGGCTGCATCCCATCCCTATGGGGCACTGCTTCAGCAAGGCCCACCTCACTGCTTGCAAAACCACAAACTAAAGCAAAGAGGATCTGACTAATTACCAGATGTCAGCAAAAAACTTGGGCATTACAGGAAAAAATGAAATTCACAAAGGGACACACCAGTAGTCTGCATCAAATTACAAGGAACTTGGTACCTGGTTTTTCATTTGAGAGGGCTATCTTCAGTCAGCTTCTGGAGACTCTTGTCAGTGCATTCAATCACCTGAGATTAAGATCTCACTTCACCTTAAATTAAGTGCTCTTGCCCAAGCAGGTAGAAGGAGATGATCCTGCCCCTCTACTCTGCTCTCGTGAGACCTCACTTGGAGTATTGTGTGCAGTTCTGGTGTCCTCAACATAAAAAGGACATGGAACTGTTGGAACAAGTCCAGAAGAGGCCACGAGGATGATCAGGGGACTGGAGCACCTCCTGTATGAAGACAGGCTGAGACAGTTGGGGCTGTTCAGCCTGGAGAAGAGAAGGCTGCGTGGAGACCTCATAGCAGCCTTCCAGTATCTGAAGGGGGCCTACAGGGATGCTGGGGAGGGACTGTTCATTAGGGACTGTAGTGACAGGACAAGGGATAACGGGTTGAAACTTAAACAGCAGAGGTTTAGATTTGATATAAGGAAGAAATTCTTTACTGTTAGGGTGGTGAGGCACTGGAATGGGTTGCCCAGGGAGGTTGTGAATGCTCCATCCCTGGCAGTGTTCAAGGCCAGGTTGGATGAAGCCTTGGGTGACATGGTTTAGTGTGAGGTGTCCCTGCCTATGGCAGGGGGTTGGAACTGGATGATCTTAAGGTCCTTTCCAACCCTAACTATTCTATGATTCTAAGTTAGAGCAGAGTTTAGTACCACACTTAGAGGAAAGACCAAAAATGTTTTTTTTTTTTTTTGGCAAGTTCAGTATATTTGCACAAGAACCACAGCATAAACATGTCTTCCCAAAATCAGAGACTCTTGAGATGAGATTCAAAGGGGTAAGTCCAAGGTTATAAACACACTGTAATAGGAACAGTAACCCATATGATCCTAACAACAGGTCTGAACCCCCAGTGCACAATGCAATGTTCAAGCTGTAACCTAAAAAAGTCTTTGAGAGCATCTTGCAAATAGACCTACAAGCAAGGCAAAGGTTCTCCAACTAGAGGTAGTTATAGCAAATCCCATGATCTCCCATTCTACTGATATCTTATGAACTGAGGAAAAAAAGTAATTGTAGTGATGTTTTCTAAAACAACAGAAAAGTACTTACAGTTAAATTTTTACCTTCAAATATCCTAACACAAGCAATGCTGAGGAAAAACAAAGCTATATAATGTAAACAGCATGTGCTCTGCAAGTCAGATTTTACAACTGTGAAGACAACAGATTACATGTAAATACTTAGGGAACTGAAGTTTCTAGCAAGTCTTCAAATATATTCTATCTCCTTATTTACAGTGTTTTTCATAAGCTTATAAGCATCCTCTTATCCAGTAGGAACTGCTAGCAATCCAGGATGTAATAGCTATTCATTTAACTAAAATTCAATTCAAAACATTCATATTCATTCAAATTAAAACAAACAACAAAGAAAAACCCCAACAATCAAACAACAAACAAAAAAGGTAATCAAATGAGTAGCCAAACAAATTACTGGGTAACTGAGTAGAGTTCAGAACAGAACTAAGAACAAATTGTTCTTGCCAACACAAAATACATCAGTGCACAAATTCAGAAACGTGCCTGAAGAGTCTTCTTAAACTCCCTTTTTAAATGAGGTTGAAAAGGATTTGGAGATTTTAATCACTTCTATCTTCTTGCCTGATTCTGAGCTACAGTACTTGTACACAGCTGTTCAAACAACCTCACTTCACCACATGCAGCTGAAGTAGTACAAGGAAAGAATATGCATGTTAATACACCCAAGTAAGCCAAATATCTGTAAGTACCTTGGCTTCTTGACTACTGTCTGCTGCCCTCTAGAACACTTCTGCAAGGAAATAACCTGATCAACTGCCACGTTCAGGTTTCCTTCTTCTCACAGCTATATTAATACACTGTGATCATTCCCCTCTAGTCACTAAACCCCCAAACATTCGCTGTTATTTAACTAACAACTACAGACTTGCTCACTAATATTTGCAGACCCATCCTCCTTAAACATCAGTTGAGGTGATTTTTCCATCCTCAAAAAAAACCCAAAACCCAAACCTCAATCCCGCTCTTCACAAATATGAAATACATCAGGAATATTTGCAGACTAAGATTCTAGTGGCTGCAATGAAAGCTGTTTGTGAATCTGCGATCTAGCAACTGGGGAGAGCAGAACTGCCATGGGACAGAGGCCTGAATATGCTCTATGAGGCGAGTGCTGCTGCAGAAAGAGTTATCCGAGCAAAGGTTTGTGCAAACAATCGTTCATTGGTGAACCTTTCAAATAACTCTGAGCAGATTTTTTTTCCCTTTTTTCATAGATTTTCCTGCAAAATTAGAGACAATCTGCCAAAAATTGCCTTAAATCCTGGCAGAGTGTTAAGGTTGAAAAAAAACAATTCAAGATTAAGAAAACCAATTCAAAGTAAAGGGTTGGGTTTTTTCCCCATATACTGTATGACCACATGCAATGAATAAATAAGGTATCCTCCGAATACTTCTCCCTCCAGATTAATGCAGTATTCTTAATTTAGAATGGTCACAAATATACTTCAATCCTACAGCCCTTCCCCATCTCCATTTCCTTCAAAACAAAGTAGAGCAGAAACACATACTTGCTGGAATACATAGTGAGAACCATTAGCTCTCAGGTGACTGCTCTAACTGCCAGGCAATGGATTCATAATCACTCTGTAAATAATTAAATATTCATTAAGGCTGCAAAAAAGCAGGAGAGCTTCAACAAACAAGAAAACGGGGAGTCTTATCCCAGAATACTCTGTTCCCTAGCTCTCAGGGTAATCACTTGAAAGGTGGGAGAGCTGGATTAAAGACTCTGTTTTTAATAAGATAAAGGTACAAAGGTGTGAAACCAGACTCCTCAGGCAAATGATCTGCTCACTAGGAAGGATGCACTGATCAGATTCCTAATGCTGCTATTACATGCATATTTCCACATGGCTCAGCAAAAGAAGCTAATGTTTTCAGGTCTTCTCTGGTGGCAGCTTAGATGACATCAGCATGGATGGGGCCAACACTCATCTGTTGCCTCTGCCAGCTGAAGGCAAGGCAGATTCGGGTCTATAAATAAGGAACTATGTTAGTGAGATGCTGAGTTTCAAATTGTAACTCTCGCCAACAGTCTGCAGAATAAACATGCAGGCCAGTATATGCAGTCACATAAACATACCCACAGACACCTCTGAAGTGAGACTACACCTAAAGGGGACCTAAACATGGCACCTGAAAGGCAAACACAGGAACTAAGAGTTTTTTATGGACTTAATCCCATAGAATATTTTTCACCTTAAGCCACTTTGAGCCCATATGGAAGAGTGTGAAAACTGCTGGCGTAGCCTGAGAGACCTTCCCATTCCATCCAGCAACCACCACAGAATGACACAGAGGTACACTGGACCAGACAGAGGGCCACCAACAAGACATGTGCTTGGTATCTCCTCCAACAGTCCCTCTGCCAACCCACCCCTCTCACCAGTAACCCATCACTTTCCTAGTCAGGGTGGCAGGTACTGGAGGAATTACACATTGGCTCTTATTTTCATTTACCTTGCCTTTTTGATATATAAAAGGTTTTCCTGCATTATCAAACCAGTTATCAGGGACTGCCCACAAAGGTTTCCAACAGATGCTCCAACAGTCAGGCGAAAGCTGCTAAGCAAATTTTACCCCTATTAGCTACTTGGTTTTTGGTAGTCAGAGTTATCCTTGCCGTTCCATCAGCCTCTCAGTACTGCGTGCCCCACTGCAGTCTACTGTAACATACATATACTTCATTGGACTTTCTTACAAACATAAAAACAGTCTCTAAAGGAAAAGATGATCCAGTTTTCCATATGTAGATACAGTCAGCCAAAGCCACACAATTCCATATTTGCTTCCCGTTTTTCTACCATGTTAGCAGGTAGAAGCAGTGCTGCAGCCCTGCTCAAATATGGCCTATTCTTCTTGTCCACAGTTTTGCCATTAACATATTCATATTTTTCATTGCTTAAAGTACCAGAGACATCTCCACAAGACCAGATACCATGCCACCTTAAAATGGCTTTATTCAGAATAGTTACCATAATAATGCATTAAAACCTTGTCAGAAGACACATGAAGCAGGAAGAAGTCTCAAAGGAGGATTGGAGGGAAAACAATAAACCTCCAACTCTCACACCACATAAGCCCTCAGGCCTAGCAGAAACCTGAAAAATGAACATTTTATGCCATAGTCCTATTTTACAGGTTCTAGCTTAAACAAGTTTGTTGGTAGAGAACTGTCTGTCTAGGCTCCAGCGAAGGTCAGTAACTCTGGTTAGGTAAAAAGGACAGGACAGTTAGAGATGCTGCTCCTGGCTGTTTGTTTCTCTATAATACCATATTGTCAGGATTGTGAAGGGTAGTGTACTCTACCAACCCACATGTAATGCTAAACACAGCAGCAGGAGTACTGCTTAAGCAGCATGGGATTTGACCCATAACTACAATATCATGGCATCATAAGTGGCTGGCAATTAAAGGATTACAATACAGTTCATGATAATCCGATGAGCTCTGCTGTAGATGCACACAGACAGCTCATAGAAGGTTGCTGGGGAAGTGCTGCCAGGCTCCTTCACAGCACCTTTTAGGAGAGGCACCTAGTAGGTGGGACATGCTACCTGTACCGGGCTCATCTCTTCTGCACAGAGGACCTTCTCCTGCTCTGCATGTGGCTGATGCTTCAATGCAACAGCATCTGAAGAGATAATGCTTTTGCTTTATTTTCTGGCATAACATTAAGAATCTCACTAACTTTGTGCAGTTACTTGGAAAGAACTTACTTCAAGAAAGGCACAGACTGCACACAACCCTATTACTTTAGGTCTTAACCTCAAGTACTCTGTTGGGCAGCAAAGACAGCATAATTGACAAGCTCTTAAATCAGGTTCTTCACCTAAATCAAGTTCTTAAACACACCAGCTATCCCTTTGCAATACAAAACAAATGAGCTACCTTTTCATTACACAGCTTTCTTCATGGAGCTGATATTATTTATGCTAGGAATGCAATGATGTCAATTTGCACAAGGCATCTATGAACAGAAGTTTATATACTTTCATTTCTACTAATCACCAAATTAGTGCTTTGCAAGAGGAAGAGCACGCTGCGCCATCTAAACACAACAACTTTGGTGTGTTAAGTATCTTATATTAAGGGTGAGAACTTTTTTTTCTTTTTAGTATATCTTTTGATATACTTTTAGATATCTTTTCATTATCTATCTTGACATACCTTTTGATTTTGCATAAATACTGCCAAGGAGTAAAAGTAACTTTATGCCTACCAACTTAGTCTCAGCGTGTTTTGGTACAGAGGCTTGTATTGCAGCATATCTAGGAAGCAAGAACAATGACTAGGGGCACTAGACAGCTGCCTGATACGGCGCCCTGAACTACCACAAATGTAAAACTTTTAAGGAAAGGGACTGTATGGATCATCAAGTCTAGTCTCCTGTTACCACACACAATCCTATCTTATAATCTTTTCTATACTGGACAGTTGGCATCTTCAAAAAAAGAAAAAAGCAAAAACCAGTAATGACAAAAGGCTAAAGTTTGGTTTTGGGGTTTTGTTTTGTTTCCCCAGCACGAAAAACAGAATAATAGATCTTGTTCTATAATAATAATAATAATAATAAAAACCCAACAATGACTTACAATCCATTCAATTTCTCTATTACTTTCTAAAACAGTAACTTAACTGTTGACTTTGAAAGTTTCGGTTCAAATGCATGCTCACATTGGTATTGAATACTTACTTTATCTTGCCTCTGACCTAGCACTTCAGATTGTTTATCCTCTCCTGTTAAAAAAGAGTCAGAGGGGAAAAGCAGAGAACAGCAAGGCTTGAAAGACAACAGGTTGCTAAAAGAACAGAGCCGCACAAGAACTATCACTGAATCTTATTAGACTTCTGCTGTACTCTGTGAACATGAACAGATTCCTCTGATCTTCAGGAGGCAGATATTCTGGAACTGGCTAGAACAGTAAAGAGTGGTTTCTTTTACCTTATGAAAGAATGTACACTGGAAAGTGAAAGGGGATCTGCACACCTCCTTACTTAGTTTAACACACAGCCAGAGCAAAGCCAAAAGTGTGCACCACTCCACTTCTGACACCTTGGAAGAAACAAGTCAAAGCAGCATTCTGAAGACTCCCAACACAAGACAGCACCAACACACTGCTAGCAGATCCTACACGTGAAGTAGTAATTCAGATGAGTAAGCACTGAGTCAGTTACGGAGTCTGGACAATCCATTTACATGAATCTGAAGTAGTCAGTTATATTTCCCACACCAGCTAATTATGTAAAGGGTTACAATCATTACTTCCTGAAAGTCATCATCCAGTAAGCCAGCTGCATTTGCCTTTATTCCCAATAAAATTAACAAGAAATACTATACCATAAGTGCTTTAATTACATTTTTTGTAACTTCTGTTTCACAATAAAAAATGATTTTATGTCTACTGTATTGAGAATGTTTTGGTTAATATGCTAATACAGCTCTCTTGCCTGCTTGTCAGCACTTCTACATATGTTATGGGAAGTCTCAGGAGGCTGCAGCTGAAACTCAAACAGGTTTTATTGGTCAATAATACATAACAAAGTTAACGAGGGTATTCTGACTGATGAATCCATAATCAGACTTCTAAGCAAGTTCATAGCATCACAGAATGGTTTGAGTTGGAAAGGATGTTAAGATCATCTAGTTCCAACCCTGCTGCCATGGACAGGGACATTACCTCACACTTTTTTCCTTTCTTGCCACTCTGTAATTTAAAGCCACCCTCCCAGATGCTATGATCAAGGAAGATGAAGTTCAAGTACCAACATACCTTTGGAGGGACGTCATTAAAAGCAGATCAACTGCACTGCCCTGCACTGGACAGAGTTAGAAGTTAATGACATAGGTCATCCTTAACTCATTTCAGAGGTGTGATTATTACAGAACCACATCATAAATCATAAGCTTTCTCCACAGCATTTTCCAAGGGCATTTAGTGGTTTGGCCAATGCTTGTTTCCTACATATTTTTCTGACATGGGAGACTGGCTCCTTTTCTTGACCAAACGTTTCAAGTGGAAGACTATGAAGAGCACCTTCTCTTCCTACCTGCAACACCTACCGCATTAATATGCGCCTAAATTGGTGCACAGTGGAATTATTTTATGGTGCCAACCATAAACTATTTTCTCCTTTTAGAGAAGACAAACTGCTCATTATAATGTTTGCACTCGCTGACTAGCCATGAGCAATACAGTAATGACCATGGCTATGCCCCTATACAATCCACTTCTTGGAAACAGAATGTTAGATTTGCTTTGGGTTATTTCCAAAACACTCTTGATTTTCCATAACATAATTTCATCTCAATAGCTGGATTTATCAAACAGTCACCTCCATGTAAACCCCAGGTTTCCAGTGGGTTGTATAATGCAGGATTGAATACTGCATCTTGAAATTCATATGGGTATATGCCTGAGAAACAGTGACATGAACAGAGAAGGAAGGGCACATGGAAGAGATTTTCCTTGTTCAGTTACTAAGCTGTAGTTTTGCCTGGACAAGATAGATTAGTGGGCAGAGCAGAAGTAAAACAGAATACACCACCTTTAGCCTACCAGGTGGCTATAACAGACTT
Organism: Melopsittacus undulatus; assembly: GCF_012275295.1. Lineage (NCBI taxonomy): Eukaryota > Metazoa > Chordata > Aves > Psittaciformes > Psittaculidae > Melopsittacus > Melopsittacus undulatus. The sequence goes on from NC_047531.1 coordinate 7,540,187, forward strand.
GTGACACACTTCAGAAAATAACTTCCACAAGCTGCAAAAACCAGGAGATTCCTTAGGAAGTGGTGCCTCAGGATTACCACTCCCATTACAATAGATCAAAGTGAACTGTTTGTCTTAGAGCACTCCCACAGGACCAAGCCACGACACAAACTGCCCTAACAGCCTGCAGTGTTTAAGGCTTGGAAACAAAGGAAAAAGAGCAGCGATAACTAACTCCTTTGGTTTTGGTGCCAGATATAGTCTTGGTAATGTAAAACACACGCAGCAAGCAGTCTTCCTGTGCAGACAGCTCTGCCTCTCACCCAGAAGACGATCCCATGCTCTCAGAAATGGCTCCATGCGCTTCAGACCAAGTATCTGCTACTGCAGAACCTGTCAGGCTCATCCCTGTTAGTGGTTATACCAGCAGCAATGGAAGTCATTGTGCCTTCAACCCTGCCTCCAGTTTTCAGCTGTTGCCCATCCTCTACATGTACGTGCATACATACACACATACCCCCACAATCTCCTGAACTCAGGGTGCTAGGCACAGCGCCCGAGAGACAAGAAGCAGGAAAGGAAAAGACACAAAGTGACTTCAGGCAGAACAGGCCATTCATGACTCACAGCTCCCAGACTGCCAGCTGAGAGCAAGGTCAGCCAGCCTTGCCTTGGAGATGGCCAGCACTTAATGGCATCAGCCCAGTCAGCTCAGAGCAGACAGCACAGGGGTGCCCCAGGGAAGGTGGACAGGTAACTGGCAAGGTGGCAGAAGTCAGTCACAGAGGAAATGCTGCCATGAAACTAAAACCTGCAGGAAGCAGAGGGAGCAGCACACGTGGTGCAAGGAGCCCTGGTACACATTTAGACTAATCACTCGCACACAAAAACAAACCCCCACACTCCAAAGCCTATTTTGCCCTGTGAAAGCCAAGCAGTAAGAGTAGATTAGACTCTAATAGGGATTAATACAAGTTAAGATAGCACTGATCTCCACTAGGGAGACCAGAAAGGTTTGGCATGGGATACAGTGACAGCTAGATGCACTGGGGGCTTGGAAAAAAGGTTAAGGAAAGAACAAAAACCATAGGAGCTTCCACTAACACCTGCCTAGCTCCATTTGTGCTCTCCCCCATGTCCAGCCCTCCCCAAAACAGAGACTAGACATGCTGCACTGTCAAGTCATGGTCAGTGATTTCTAATAGGCTGTGTAACGGTCAGCAGGGGATTTCTTATCCAGTCTCAACAGCACTGACCCACTTTTTGCCAGTGCTACCATCCATCACCTTTGACTGACAAGGAGACCAGTTTTCACAATAGCCAAAAATCTAAGCCCAGCAAAGTTTGAGGCAGAGAATGAGATGATATTCAGATGCCATTCTGCCTCACTGCAGCCATTTCAAAGCTATAAGTTTCATTTTATTAGCAACAAGGACTTCAGTTCATAAAAATGTGACCAATAAAAGATAATGGCAGGAAATTAAATGAACCTTAGCATGATTTAGGGCATTGCGCTGCAATAGCAAAACTGCACAGAAAGTACGCTTGGAAAAGCAAAAAAGCCCAAAGAAGTGATCATAAAAGGATCCAAACTGCTTCAGAGAGTTAAAGCTTTCTTAGAAACTGACAAAAGAAGTCCAGGTATGCACAAGACATACACATCGAGTAAGCTTTATCAATGACACATTGCCATTCATTGCTTACCCTTTCATGTGTGCTACAGCAATTACACCTTTATTCACCTTTAAATTAAAGTAAAAGAATAAAATGTAGTTTCACTGCAGTACTGGGAGACACCAGCAGCAGTATGTGGTCAAACCAAGACAAAAAGTCTACTTTCCTGACTGTTGGCCCCATTTCCAAAATGGTACCAAGAAAAGGCACCTTTTTTTAACTCTAATTGTATAGCAATATAGAGGCCAAAAGCTCTGAACTTCCTCAATGCCAATCTCTGGAAAGCAGGCTTTTTGTAGGGCACCCCTCAAATAATACAGTGCACACAGTACTGAACTAAAACAAGTTCCTTTAGTTTTCATTCCAAGAAAGCTGTGAGAAGAGCAAGAGCACTGAATAGGTCATTACCAAATAACAATAAATAATAACAATAATAATGAGATTGTTCAGTTTATGACTGAACTATCTAAACCTGCAGACACCCCTTCTCACTGCATAGCCAAGGACAAACTCATTAACAGTTACCCAGACAACTGAAGTTCCTGTTCTGAAGGGCAGGATCAGAGAGCAGCAAGAAAGAAGCAGGGGGAAAAGGTAAGCATCTATCCTTCATTAGCCTGTCTCTCAAACAACATGTAACTCTAGCTGAAAAACAACACAGAGAACAATACCCTTTCTGTCTAAGACAAAACTCATTGTGGTCAAGCTCTTTGATCAGAAAAATTCCTACCAAACCACACTTGATAAACTTGAACTTTGGAAACTGGCAACTGTACCATCAGGATTGTTTGAACTAAACCTCCACAATTCTGGCATCACACAAGGCACCAAGGTTCTCACTGGGAAAGCTTTTGTTTAAAAATACTTGTAAGTTTACTATAATGTCAACCCAATTTGTGTTTCAGAGCTTGCCCTTTCCTCACAGAGGTTTCTGTTGGTGGTGGTTGTTTAAATCTGAAGTTGAAATTCAGTTTCACAAATTAGAGTTGTTGTTTCCCATAAAAGTTAATTTGGCAGTGTAATACAGTGTTAGCAAGTTCTTCTGGTGGAAAATGCAAGTAGTTTGTTCTCAACACCATGCAAACAGTGATCTTAGGGAAGTGTCTCCCTTCACAAAGCTGCTTTTGGGCTTATATTTCCACTCAGTCACTTCCAACTGGAAAATGAAGGTGGAAAAAGGAAGCATCTAAATAGCTCTTCCCTCAGTCCTTTGCAGCTGGAAGTGCTAAGAGGCTGTTGAGGTCCAAGGATCCTCAACAGTTCAAACCACACAATGTAACTCACTGAATAGACAGGCCCAGATAATCAGCACAATGCTTACCTATCCAAAGCACATTTCTCCTGTGCACAGAAGGCCAATTACAAGTCTTAAGAAGGTAAGCATGCCAGTTTTACACTGGAATGATGAAAGCTATTGAGTGGCATACCCCATCCTCTGCCACTACTACATATTTCTTCTCCAGAGAGAGAGAAGGTATTCAAGGTCTCACTAGCTCACCCTTCACCATACCTGAGATATGCACATGGCCATCAGAGGATGCTCTAGTATTTGTTCACTACTGTGGATTGCTCAATAACTTTGTCAACAGACACTAGCTGATGTTATCAGCAGCACCAAGGAGCAACTGGTCATCAGAATACAAAAGGTAGGATAATAATAGGCTATCATACTCAATTGAGCTTTGAGTTAAGGAATGCTGCAAATAAATCTAAGTGAGGTCATGTATTAGAAAGTTAATACTTAGCTTTCATCTATACCACCAGTCTGCTGCTCATTTAAACAGGATTCCTTTCAATTCATAGCTCTAGTTGTATTCCTCACCCCAGTTCCAAGTTTGGTAGGAAACCTACCTCTGATGACTTCAGAGGGCCTATACAATTATCACAGTCTTAAAAAAAACAACCCACATGCAACTGATAATCTGGATGGACCAGGACATTTTAAGAAGCCATTTTACCCAGTTATCCAGTACTGCCTGCAGAAAGTCTACAAGGCACATTGCCCAAACCATTTTAACAATAATATAAGGTGTTCCTCAGAGCTGTCAAAATGTTCCTGAATAAACAAACTCTTGATGCCTTCCCTAAAGCTTTTGAGTTAGAGAGTGAAACGCTGCTGAGAAGTAGGTGCTTCCGCAAAATTATCAAGTAACAAGTCTATACTGGAACTGAAGTATACCAAGATAACTCATTTCCAATGAATAAGAGTTACAGAACCAAGCAATCCTCCCAATGTGCCTTTACATCTATAAATTAAGGTACCTATTATAATGTCGTTACATTGCCCAAAACAATGGGTATAGGTAATCCCCCACTCAGATCTAACTTCAGCATTTAGACATCCTTAAGTTATACTGCTTTCTCTATGCTGTTCCTTTCAGCTACAACTGGGACAGTTCTCTACAGAAGTTCGTCTGAATAACAGGGATGTTGCAAAAAACATGTGCAGTAAGATGTTCTATCCAGCAAGTCCGAAGTACCTTGTCCACTTCAGCTTGACAAACAGGTGACATCTGCAGCCTTTCTACTGTTTCTGTATGAGCTCCATTAACGGCACAGCCAATCTACTGATACTCCACAAAGTTCAAGGAGAAGATGTCAGTTTACACCACCCAGGAACTGGGCAGAACAATTAACATCTGTTACTGCTTCTTATTTGAGGACTTAAGAGCAGAAAAGCTATGTGAAGAATGGCACTGTTAAATCCTCATTTCCAAATATGGCACATATGCATACCCCACAGGACATGTAAATTAGAGGCCCTTCTTTCTCCAGTATCAATATTCAGACATCTTACAACAGGATTTACAAATGCAAACATCAGTGGTATGGTTTCTGAATTGCTAATGCTGGTGTTCAGAATGCTGGGCTCTAGAATACTGGGCTCAATGCAATCTCATAGTAAGGTAAAGGATATATGTGGTATTAACATTCATCTGCATGCACCTGTCCAGAGGACCTCAAATGTCCAGTTTGGAGCCAAACTGTCCACATCCTTCAGGTTACTAAACTCAGCAGTGAGAAATGAGCTAGCCACTGCAAACAGCAGAAATCACAAGCAGCAAAAGCTTCTGGCCACACCCTTTCTCCTATCCTAATATATGACATTTTAAGTAGTATATAGGGACCTACTCTTCCTGCATTACCTTGGACTTACCTTGCTGGCTATCAGGACTGCTTTCTTAGCCCTTGAACCCCCCCAGTATCAGAAAGATCCTCAAGTTACCACACGATGATACTGGTACTGTTACAGTACCACTGAGCTATCACCAAGCAGAATTATATCTTAGCACAAGCAGCTCTTGCCACCAGAAATACAATTGTAGTCCTACTGGTTAAAGCAAATGCATCTCTGGCTACAATTTCCAGCCCAGCATACTTTTTCAAACAGCTGCTGATCAACAATTCAGGCAAGACAGTTGAAAGCAGACTGTACACACCCCAGACCACCACAAAGGAGCAAAGCAAGTCAAAATTGCTATTAAGCCATGTTTGCAAATACCACTTCCCTCTGCAATTATGATGGTAGATTGTCACACTAAAGGAGAGCTGTGTTACCAGAGGTGCTTTCTATCTTAATCTTAGTTGTTTGTGAAATGATTCAATACACGTAGCTGAAGGGCATGGCATTTTTCCTTCATTACTTGAAAGATCAGCTTATATAGCAACCGGCTGTAGTTAATAAAGGCTGAGACTGTAACAATCACGTTAGGAGGAAGTAAAGAACAGTGCGCACACTCTGCAGAGAGCTTAAGATCTTGAACAGTTTTTCTGCTCGGTGATCAAGACAAATCTGTACCATCTCCACAGAGAGGCAGAAGCACCAATCCTCCAAGGGCTCAATGGCAATGAATTCACCAGCTACGCGAGAGCTGCCTCAGCCCTGCCCATGTCAAACAGACACTTAAGGCATGGCCTATCTGCCAGCTCAGAAAAGATCCCTCACTGCCCACCTACCCAGCAGGTCTTTTATTTTAAGCCTAAATCCCTTCCTGGACCCAGAAAGGCTTTCATTGGTGAGCTGTACTTTTCACAGAAAAGTTAAGCTTACAAAGAAGACAACTGAAAACCTACCTCTTACAAGAGTAAATATAAATGCAATGAAACTCCAAGAATTGTCTTGAAAACTTGATCTTGCAGGATCAAGAGGAAAATTACTATTCAATTACAGGAAGTCAACAAACAGCCCTCCCACCCTGTTTCAGACACCTCAGTCTGAATGTCCCCAGCCCTTGCCTGCATGGGACAGGAGGGCTCCTGGAGCCCAAGGGCCATGGGGACACCGTCCTGCACATCGCAGATTGCGGGCAGCATCAAGGAAGGTCCACCCCACGTATATAAAGCCAAACGTGTGCCCACACCCACATCATTTTAATAGTGTTCAGACATCGCATAGCTTTTTAAATGCTGCATTTCAGGTTCGCATCCATCTCAAAGCTTGCGTTTATTGCAGTCTGTGTATTATGCAATATATTCCCCGACAGCACCCAGAAGAAAAGGATGTGCACCAGGAGACCCACACCCCACCGCCCATGCCGTTACTTTCCCATCCTCTGTTCCACCCAAGACGCTGGCAGAGGAGAAAACGCTAGGCAACGAGAGGAAACTCGAGGGTCTGGAAGCGCTGGTGGCTCAATCCAGAGTATGCCAGCGCTGCCCTTGGCACAATAGTTGGATGCAATACAACCGGGCGATGCGAGGCTGAAATACTTCCTGGGATGGCTGAAAGGGCTCATTCAATAGTCAAGGGTAATTCTTAGCCGTCTTCTACAGCCCAACACAGAAACTACAACCCTGAGGGGAGGGTGGAGGACACAGCCATGTGCTTTAAGAAAGGAGCATGGCTCACTATTGTCTCCCGACTCAGTTTAACTGCCAAGCCCTTTTCAGTTCCATTTCTCATCCCCCTCCCTCGCGTCTCCGAAGTCGGCAGAGGAAGGGAAGGAGCTCCGCCGGGACACCGCCGAGCTGCCGCCCGGCCCCGGCCCCCGCCGGCCCCTCGCACAAACCGGCACCGCCCCGAAGTTCAGGCAGCAGGAACCGACCACCCGGCCGGCGATAGCGATGGGGCGGCCGCAGCCCGGGGAAGGGGACCGGCAGGGTGCCCGTCCCGCCTCGGGGGGCTCTCCCCCCACCTCCGCCCCGCACCCGGGAGGGGTCCCCGCTCCCCGCGCTTACCTTTCACTTGACTTTCATACTCCGCTATAATCTCTTTGTCCTTTTTGAATCTGCTCGGGGTTGACATTATCCACTTGCTTCTTCTCCTTGTTTTAAATTACTACGCTGAATTACTAACACCGTTCTGGAGGGGCTCCCAACTTGGATGAGATGGCCACAAGCCCGAGCGAGCGGGGGGGGGGGAGAGGTGGGGCCTGGCCCCTTAGGAGCGCCGCCGGCACGGGAGGCGGCGAGGCAGGGAGGCGGCGATCAGGCTAACCCCGGAGCCGGCACCATCGCCTCCAGGCACCGCCGCCGGCAGCAACGCGGTCCACGGCCGGGGGCCGCCACAGGGCACCCGATTCCACTAGGCGAGGGCGGGGGCTCGGCGGCTGCGCCCCACCATTGTTATCGCTGCTCACGCACCGTGGAGACGGGAAGGGACGGAGGGAAGCAGCCGGGCGGCCGCGCTCGGTCCGCACGCCGACGGCACTAGTTACTCCTGTCGGCGGGGTGGGGACTCGCAGCCGGCTGCCCGCCGTGACTAACCACCGAGGCGCATGTCCCAGCCCCGCACCCGAGCAGCGGCCGGCTCGGGGCGGCGTCCCCACCGCACCCTACAGAGGTGTCTCCGGGAATAAACTTCTCCCCGCCCTCCCACCGCTCTCTCCTCCCTTCCTGCCTCGGCCCCGGTGGCGCCCGCTCCGCCTCCCCCCTGCCGGCTGCCGCCCACCGCAGGCCCCGCCGCTCGCTTCCCTGGGGTGCCCCGCGGCGGGCGGCCTAGCAGGCCCGGCGGGGAGGGAAGGGGTCACCGTCCGCGGCCCGAAGGGAGCATATGGTGTCCGGGTGTCCGCAGGGGACGGTGGGTGAGGAGCCGATATGGTGACAGCAAGCCCTCGATCTGGAGGGGAAAGTTAAAGCCCCGTGTGCAGCCGCCGCCGAGCCGCACGGGGAGTGGGGAGGCTGGAGGGGAGATGTGCTCTTGGGGGACCCGGTTTTCCTTCCCTGTTTCAATGGAGGCAGGGCAGGGCTGTGCTGATGGGGGCCATGGCCGTGCTCAGCGGCCCAGTCCGTACAGGGCAGGGCACTATGGAGAGGAGAGGTGCGGTCCTCAGGACAGCGGGTCTTGCTTCTGCCTTCGCCTGTATTTTGCTCCCTTCGGATGTGGGTTGTTCTCAAGGGCAGGACTGCCAGCACCCCCGTGCAGGGCACTGCCTGTGGCACATGGGAGAAACAAGGAAAACGGGGTGGGAGGCCATCCAAAATGCTGCTGCCTTGAATTGCTGTGTGTGGCATGCATAGGGGCTGACCCTTTCAGATGGTCATGATCAGTGTCAGCTTTAGAAAGATGGACTCCAGCGCTGTGAGTGATGGTGCACAGCCCTCCCTGTGAAGTTGGGGCTCTGTGAAGGATAAAGATGGTCCAGAAGTGCAGGAAGAGCTGGAGTTGGCAGGTCACCAAAGGGGGAGGTAGCCCAAGCGTGCCCTTTCTCCTGGGTGACTCCATCAGCGATGGACACAGCCTCCTTCTCTGCCTGCAGAGCTGGCAGCAAGCTCATCCTGCACAGCCCCAAAGGGCTGAGCCAGGTGCCAGCTCTGCAGGCAGAGATGAGGCTGTGCATGCCAGGAGTTGAGCACAGTTGTTCACAGATCCAGCAGCCACACTTCTAGGTCCTGGATAAGTTTAGGAGTCACCTTCAGGAGTCAGGTGTGATTCAGGTTGCACAGCCCGTTTCTCTGACTGCCTGAAACTCAGCCTTCACCTGAGAAAAGCCCGTTAAAAAAAGCTCAGAAAGAACAAAGAGCAACAGGCACTGTTGCCTTGTGATGGGCAAAAAACATGGCCATCAGTCATGGGTCAAAGACAAAAGCTGAACCTCAAGGCAACAGCTACAGACTTTGGGCTGTAAGGAGGTCAGCTCTGTAGAGGTTAAAGGCAAGCAGGGGACTTTGGAGGCAGAGAGGGCTTTGCTGATGTTACATATATCCAGGAGTGATTAGGCAAAGTTGCAGACTATTCACAAGGAGTTTCTAAAGCTGGCTGCTGTATGATTCCTCTGGTGAAAGTGCCCAGAGATCCTGTTTTGGAGTCTTGACACTGCCAGGACCTGACCCTTCAGGACAAATAGGAGTGAACGGTGGGATTATCTGCTGCAGGGAGTGTTCAAGAAGGCTGCCCAGTAATTCGGCTGGATTTGAGTGTTAGTGCTATGAGGATCTGGCCCTTGGAGGGCAGTGGCACAGGTAACTGGACTTATGCAGACATTCATGACTGTATTTATACTTGATTCTTATAAACACACTGCCTTATTGTTGCAGTCCCTCACTTCCACACCTCTGTATCTCAGCAATAAGTGTATGTCTGTCACTTGCCATTCATCCTTCAGTTTCTTTAGGTACCATGCCCTCCCCTGCTATGGGATCATGGTAACAGGATTCCTGCTCCCCTTTCCCCTCCATGTATTGTTCTCTGTGATTTTATTGTGTTTCTTCCTCTTGCCCTCCCTGCACAACCTCTTTCCTGTGCTGATGCCAATTCAGATCACCTAAAGCAGTCTTGGTACAGGAGGTTATTGTCTGAAGACAATTCAGCTCCAAGCTGGATGGTCAAATTACATCCCTTGAATAAGAAGCCAGCCTCAAAAGAGCAGTCATCTCTGTAATCCCACCCAGCTCTGATTTTCATCTCAGTCTTTGATGCTCACTGTCTTGCCTCCTGGCTGTTCCAGTCCAGCTGTTAAACTGGGTTCGGGTTGATTTACAAGACATTGGACTGCATTCCCAAGGGACATGGGGTGCTAGCTGGAGATTAGCTGAGTCTTGCCTGGTCTTGCAGAGCAGTGGTTTTGTAAATGGTGAGGACACAGATGGGTGGTGAAACCTTTCATGCCTTGCATGAGGCTATGCAGGCTGGCATCTCTGGCCAGGCCAGTTCCCTTTTCCCTTGCTCAGGAGCTGGGCATGTGAACCATGCACAAGGTTCACATGCCCAGCTCTTCCCTCTGTGCTAACATGCTGCAGCCAGAGGATAGGCCTGGCTTCCCAGAGCCAAACCAGAGGCTGCAGGCAGAGCATTCTGTTACTCTGCAAAGGCAATTGCCTGTGAAGATGCAGAAGCCATCTTCTGGATCTGGAGATTGATCTCCCTTCACTCAACCACTCGGCTCAGGGCTGTGTGTCTATGGTAGGACCACCAACCAAGGGTGGACCTGTGTCCCAGCAGGCTTGAGTATGCCAGGCTCAGAGCTGCACAGATTCTGGATCCCTGGGTTAGGGTTGGCCTCCAGGACAACCGAGATTGAGCTGGCTGAGAAAACTCATTTCCCCTCCCTTCCCAACCCTCCCTGCTTCCTCTTTCCCCCCCCCCGGCCGGCTCTTCTTTAGGGATTGGCAAAGGATTGTGCATTATTACATGGGGGTAATCTTCTTTTAAGATGTACGTGGCAGCTCAAGCCTCCGGTCTCAATTCTGCACTGTTTTATACAGCCTGCAATCCCATCGTGAAGATGGTGATTGCACATGAACAGACCGTGGCTGGGCTCTGCAATGCCAGGTTTGAGGTGACTTACAGGACACAGAAGATTATTACAGAAATGCTTGTCTTTTGAAACCTGTTCTCAAAGAGGTCCCCACAGACTTCCCAACGATTTCAAGAGGACAAGGCTGGAGCTGTGGAACAGGCTTGCTATATGAAGCCCTGGGCACCTGTGAACGATGCTTGACAATTTGTTTTTCCATAGTGTTGTTTTATGAACTCTGAATTATTGCATGTAGAATATATCTAGATCTTGGCAGGGAGGTTGCTATAGGCATTTAAAAAGTATTAGGAAAAAGCTTATAGAGGGCACATATGTCATTGCAAGAGGCAGAGTTGTATCAATAATGCAGGGTAGCAGGGCACTACAGTGGTACAATACTGGTGTAGGGTTATAGACTGTACCTCAGTGTGTGGAGTTAGATAGTCTACTCCATCAGGGAATTGGAAGTCTTGAATTATGTATGATAAAACAGAGATGTGTTTATACAGAGAGCAGTTCCTGCAATACTTCATGCACTCAGTGCAAAAAGGGAATAACCTGGGCATGCTGGATTCTGCTTGCTTGAGAACTTCATTATTGCATTGCATTTACACAGCCTGATGAGCTGTGCAGTATTTGCTTTCTTGTGCTGATAATAAAAATAGACTGTATAACTGATTGCTGGAATATCACTGAGCTGTTCTCTGTGAGCACATAATGAAACACATTGACCCCCTAAATAACAAAACCCTACACTAATTTTCTTTAGGCTAAAAAGAAGACGGAAATAATTAATCTTGCTTTATACTTGCAGGCAATCAGTCACTTTACAGTTGGACAGTAAGTCCTTAAATGAAAGACCAAGCTTTAACTGAAACAATTAAACATTTGCTTATTATTGAAAAATCACTAAAAGTCACCATTCAAAGAGCATGTTCAAATGTTTGCCATAGATAAGATGCACATTTCTATAGAATCAAATCTATTTGCTTGGGAATGAGATTATTTTAGTAAATACAGTTGCTTATCTAAGATACAAAACCAGCAAGGCTTTTTTTCTCTCCCTGCCCCCAGCTGTGCAGCATTTAATGCTGCTCTGTGCTTATAAACTCCGGAGACATGGAGACAAAATCTGGGCTTATGGGTTTTGTCATAGGCTGCAGAAAAGCCTGGGCTTCACCCTGGCTGATGGGAAAGTGAGTGGCTCTGAAGCATTCATCTGGACCTTCACAGCAATGAAATGAGGATCACGAGCTGCCCAAACTTCAGTAGCTCAGGAAAGATGTTTCCCTCACCTGAGATTCTCTGTAAGCCTAAGCAGTCACTAACCTTTCATTTGGAACAGTACTCTGGCCGCTGACATGGGTGTATTGATTGTAAGGGTCTGTGAACATAATCTGTTCCAGAAGTAAATGAAGAAAAGGAATTCTTATTGCACAGTAGGAGTATCTACAAGGTGGAGCATGTAGAATCGGTAATGCGCTTTAAATTCATGCCATATCTGGGCCCATAACAATTTTCAGTCCCTAGGAGTTTACTATGTACTTCAGATTACCGTTTGTTGACCAATTGATGGGTTTCTTTTGGATGTAATGATCTGAGTGTCTGTTTTGTGAGCTTCACACAGCTAAATTTAGGCAACTAAAATCATATGCCTAATCTAAATGAGTCATTTAACCAAGTCATTTAACCTCCCTCAAAAGTCAGTCAAGAGAGGTGAGCACGTCCTTGGTAGTGATTACTGTTATTTTAGACATTTCATTTAATATGGATTTTGTTCCGGTTTTCCTTGTTGTCATAACCAGGGTCATATAAGACAGGAGCGTTATCCTCATCATAAAACCCGAGTGTAATATGCTGAATGTTAACACCAGTCTATTAAGAATATGGTTATTATTTATAGTCCCTTGCTCCTGAATAAAATGCACAGCTAAGCATATGCAGACTGCATTTGTTCATTTGCTATTTGCGGTCACACTGGGAAGTAATCCTGTTGGCATGTCATCTGAAGGAGGATTCGGGGGAAATGACCATTAGATATTAGGTACCTTCTACATAAAACTGTGTGTGTTTACAGCCAATCTGCTGTGTTCAGACACATGTAATAGTGCTTTCACCATGAAATACACCTGAATCCAGTGGAGAATTTTTCACATCACAGGAAAAAAAGAAGTCTTCCAAGTGAAATCACTGATTTAAAATGAAAGAGATCCTTCTGTCTCAATATGGTGAGGTTTCAGCCCTGGAAGATTGATGCAGTCTGGGACATGAACAAGCACTGTATTTCTTCTGAAGCAAAAAGAAAAGCACAAACCCAATTAGTTTCATTGTTATTTTGTTTGAAGAAATTAATGAAACCTAAAGCAGTAATTGGTATGTCAATATTTAGTCCTTTGGCTTTTACAGTCCTGAAGTGCATGGTAATGTTTCCTTGTTAACTTGTTCATTTTGAGCAGCGTTAATAGGTCTAATGACATAACTAATATAAAGTGATGAGGCTACTTTATGCCTTTTACTGTTAAGAATATTATCTTTCTTTAATATGGTGTTGCTATTCACTTCCCAATTAGTAAGTATAAGGAGAAGTGAATTCCGAGAAGTAACTTTCTCACTTAATGAGACTGAGGCAGTCTTGCCACTTTGAAGAAATATAGAAGTAATTGCATCCTCATTGCAGGGTTTGTGTTCTCTCTGAGGCTACTTTTGTCCTCTTGGTAGCCTTTGAGGCTCTGGTTTTCCACTTCTCAACATAATGAGCCAAATGTCCAATTTGCAAGCTTCACACACCTAAATTTAGACAAGGCATGTGCCTTACATCTGCCAGCTAACATGCATTAGCATTATTCTGGACCTTCATCTTCTTAAATTTAACAGCTATTTTATCCAGAAAAGCACCAAGATGGTTTTTGGTTTAGCTTTTCTTTCTGAATCTGGTGGGGGAACACTGATGTATTTGAGATAACTCCTCCAAGTGAGCCTAAGGGGCTATGTTAGTAGTAATTCATGGTCTTTGATGAGCAGATAATTGCAACTCTGATAATGAGCTTTTGGTTTTACATTTTCTGTTTGCATTGTTTATGTTTGTTCTGTCAGTTCCCAGCTAAAAAGGAAACGCGCCTGCTATTTCATTGCTCCTGACCTTCTCATCCTAGTGGTTTTGAGTGAAGAACGTTAGAAATTGGGTTAAGTTGAAAAGGAGAAGAAACTTCAGCATCAGAGAATTAAGGACATTCTATTTTTAAAAATCAGTCCTATGTACTTCATCATGCTGCTGTTATCTGACTTCAACTAGAATGCTTATATGAATAAGGCTGCTGGATTGTACCCACGGAACTTAGGGGAACGCAGCTCCTGGTCTTGCTGTCCTTATATGGCCTTCATGGGCCATTCGGGTTTTACACAATCTCATCTTTCTGGGCTGCTTCAGTCGGAGCCAGTAGTTTAAAGGTTGTGAATCACCCTCATTTATCTCAAAAGGGCATTAATTTTGAAGCCCAGCAATGACACTTCAAATGTCAGCCTTGTTCATTTTCTCAGAAGCATCTTTCTAGCCTGCTTATTCATTAGTGTGGGCTAGAGGGGTGGGAACAGCTGCAGCCTATCAGGCTCAAAAAGTGCCTCGCTATTAATGGTCTACCCAGCACGCTGCCATTTCTCTGATTCAGTCCCCCAGCCCACCCTCTGGCTCAGCCCTTGCCCAAGAAAAACTCATACATGGAGAGAAACGAGTGGAAAAAGAAAAGCTCTTTCTGTAACGTTTTCTCTTTTGATTGTTGATAGCAGCAACATGCTGCTTTCCCCATTTCTTTTGTCCCTCAGCCACTTTTGCCTTTGCTGTTGCAAAAAAAAGACAAACCAGAATCATGCAGGAGGAGTGTCATAGAATCATAGAATCACAGGGTGGTTTGGGTTGGAAAGGACTTCAAGATCAAATACTTCCAACCCCCCTGTCATGGGCAGGGACACCTCACACTAGACCATGTCACCCAAGGCTCTAACCTGGCCTTGAACACTGCCAGGGATGGAGCATTTAGATGCTGATTTAGTCAGATGGCTGAAGGTGGTCATACCTGGGCAAATGAAGGTAGGAAGGGATACAGGCACCAAGCTGGGCCTTGGGGGACCTGGTATTTCTATACTTTGCTTAATACGAGTTTAACATCACTCAAAATCCCAGCAGCTAGAATGACCTGAGAGCACTCCAGGGTGAGCTGGATGGTAGCAGCTTTAACAGATTCAGGCTGCAGAAACAACTGAATCTAGACCTTCTGCTTCTCAGGCTGCTGCTCCCCTATATTAAAAGACATCACAAGCTCCTTCTCCTGCTGTTGGCTTTCAAAAGACAAGGGTTAACCCCAATGTTTTCTTTTAAAGACTTGACACTTGTGTGACTCCCTAAAGGGAAGGTGGGACTCTCTGAAGGGAAACTCCTTGCTGCAATCTCCCTTTCAAAACTCTGTGCTAAACACCTATCCCTGTGCAGGAGGTAGAGACTCCAGGCATTTCCCTCTCCTTGCCTGTTCTTATTGTCTGGCTGTGAGAGTCTTTTCATGTTGCCTGCAGGGTTTGGGGTGAATTTTGAGGTACCTGTAATTCCTCAGGCAATGCCCAAGTGCCTGCTGCAGAAGTGTGGACTCACTGGGGGCTGGAGGAAGGAGATGCTGTGGGTACCTATGTTCTTTATTGGACCCTGCTTTCTGTCCTGTCCTATCCTCAGGTTGCAGCTTACCCTCTCTGCACACTCAGGCTGCTGGCTCTCATCAACAGGAAAGACACGGTAGCTCAAGGGTAAAATATAATGGTCTTACCCTCACAACTGTGGCTTCAAAGTAAAACTGTTAAGCTTTTGTTCCAGTGTCCAGGAAGACATGTCCCTCATGGGACAAAATCAGTAAGGAGCTCAAGAGCAATTTTAGCTTTTATTTTTGGCACTTGTTTGCACTTTTCTTACTGTTATCTTCTGTTTATTATTTTTGTTCATCAGACCAATGTCACAATAATTGCGTTTGCAAGTATTGCAAACTGCATGTAAACATGCTTGTCTCTGAGTGGTTAATGTTCTTTATAGCGTTATCTGTTCCTCTTGCACACAGATAACCAAAAGCTTCCTGTTAACACCAACTGCTTCAAAAATTGTTTTGACCAAAGTCTTACTGCGACTGACAATATCTGTTTAGGGTGACTCATAGTTTGTACAAGTGCAGAAGACAAAAGATGCGTAGAAAATCCGCCCTAGGGACCACCAGGACGGTTTCCAGCGAAGCTGGAATGTATTTCAGATGTCACAGCTCCCTCCAGTGGGAAGATGCAGGCAGCGGACTGGTGCCAGGAGGAGGTTTCTGCAGGCACCATCCTAAAGATTCCAAACCTCAAAAAGAAAGTGTTAAAACCACCTTCTCTTCCCAGCCCCCAGTGCAGTAGCTGATTCTTCCTTCTCTCCACATAACATAATAATATTTGAACCAAAGATTTATATAAAATCTGGGAAAATTAACCTACATATACCAGATTTTCATATAGACTCAAACCAGGTATTCCCTGTTACCTACCATGTAAATACAGTTGTTTGTGTTGAGTAAGGCGGCATGGCTTATGAAATCGCAGCATCTGAGATATACTAGGATAAGGAAGGTTTCCTATATTAACATCCTGCAAATATTCTTCAACATCAAATAACTGAAACAAATGCAACACAAAATACATGTCATTCATTTGAACATATGTGAGTTGGTGTAGGTTTGCTTTCATAACACAGATTACTGGTATTTTTGAACCTCAACAAGAGCGGATTCCTCCTTTTATGGCTTTTCAAGTGTGAATGAAGCCATGTCCATGTGAATGACAAAGTCTAAACCAGGCTATGTAACAGATCCAGAATGGGAATAGGTTCTCTTTTTCCAAGAATCTGAAAACACAGAACTATTATATTTGAAGATCTTCAGTATTCTGATACTGGGTGTCATTTTTTGTGTGACTTCCCTATCCCAGAAATCATTGTAGCTTCTGGGGAGATGATGCCTTGTGATACATGCATTTTATAAATATCTTAATTTTCCCAATTTCACCACCTATATTAATAATTTTAGATTAATAATGTAATATTACTGGATTGATAATCTGATATGAGAAGAAAAGTAATTAATTGGGTTTAATGCAGTTCATTGCTGCACCTTTCCAACCAGCTTCTGGTTATGTTACTGTCTATATTAAGTAGTGATTCAAGCTGTAGGTTTAAAAATGGGCTTGTGGCTGATGGATGGTGCTGGCAAACTAAGGAATAGATTCATCATGATGGTTATAGTTAGGTGGTGGCTCAGCCTATGAGAATCTGTGTTAGTTACAACGGTAACAGCATCTGGAGACACAGCAGCAGCACTACACAAACCATGTGCATTGTTATCTGTTCTCAAGGTACATAAGATGTTGCCTGGCAACTGCATGTAAGCTTGTCAAGTGTCTTAAATTATGTCCCTGTGATACTGCATGACCACAGAATTAAGACCATTGACTCTGCCCGATCGTTTAAAAAGTGACATTTAAAGCAAAACAAAGCTCCTTTTCCCAATCATCAATATGCCTTGCCTTAACCAAGCATACTGTGCTTCTGGTGTTCCTAAACACACACTACAGTATTGCAGTTCCAGGATAATTATGCAGAAGCTTTTTTCTTTTTCTTGAGTATTTTAGGATTTCTAGGATTTATAAAGCATCCTGCACATAGTCAGAGGATGCTGCTCCTTCTTTTTTCTCTTTCAGTTTGAGCTTACATCTCTGTACTCGCACCAACAAGGAATTGGTGTTTTCTCTCTTATGGCTTGGACCTCTACCTTGTGTAAGGAAAGTCACTAATACACAGACCATCTTGGCATGTATCAGTAGTTTACAACATACTATATCTACATTTAGGTAAGTTAAGTACACCTAAAAAATTAGATGCAATGTATACAATATTCCTAGGTTTCTGTAAACTGTTACTGCTGCACAGTATCTTAAAAAGACTGAAGGTGAAACACACTAGTAAACCACCTTTAAAATCACAGCTCTGATGCACAGTCTAATCCATGGTCTTCAGTGTACTAGCCTCTGTGAAGAGCTTATGGAGAGAAGAAATGGTAAATCTCATGAATCTTTGCAGACCCAGGGTCAGCAGGAAAGTTGTCAACATTTTCCTGAATCCCACTGTCCGGGACCCCCTGCAGTGTGACAGTCACCCCTCTATTCAAGCCCATTTTGATGGTAGGAATTAGGAGTAGATCTCCTACTTTAGGGTAAATACTCTAAGCAGAAGGTGGGTAATTGAAAGGGAGTCGTGAATTCATATTTCTGTTTTGTGGACCCCTGCCTATTTGAAGGTCTTAAATAAACTTTGAGACAGCCTTTTGCACTAGACCTCTGCAAAGACTTAAGGAGATGCTTTGATGCTCATAGGTAAGAAATCCCAGATACATGTGGAAATTCTATTATACCAAACAAGAATTTTTAAGTTGCATGGGCAAGTTTCTAGTGAGGTCAGATGCCTCCAGCATTATTAACCAGCTGCTGCAGAGTTCTTTGAGTTAAATTCTGAGACACAGGTATTCAGTTCTAACTTATTTCAGTATTTTATCAAAAACCTAGTCCATTTCTTCTTCTTTCTTTCTTTGTTTTTATATATGGGCCAAAGTCCCCATTGAGATTGTGCTCTTTTGGTGTTTTTGTACCTAATTGCTTATTAATGAACCTTCAACAAATAACTAAGCAAGTGCTAGATTTCTTCTCTGAAAACAGCCATGGCAGGTCATCTAAGAGAGGATAGAACTAATAGTACCCACTCATACCATACTCAGCTCTGTACAACTTTCTTGCTGTATGGTTAAGTGAGAGCAAAAGCCAAATTTTCTCAGGCACTGTTGCTTGTTACTCAGAATTTTCAACTAATTTCACATTATGCTTTCTTTTTGTTTTCCCCCTTCTATGTGTATGGAATCCTCACCTAATTTTATAAGATCTATGAAATGTGCAAAACTTACTATGGATATGAACATAACGCATTATTGAACAAAGCACTGGAACAGGTTGCCCAGGGAGGTTGTGGAGTCTCTACACTTGAAGATATTCAAAAGTCATTTGGACTTGGTCCTCAGAAACCAGCTGTAGGTGTTCCTGCTTGAGTGGGGTAGTTGGACAAGATGATCTCCAGAGGTGCCTTCCAACCTCAACCATTCTGTTGGTCTGTGAAACATATAGTGAAAGGGAATCCAGTTACTGTCTCCCTCCTCTCTTTCCCCAAACCTTCCCAGCTATCTTGAAAGTACCTATAGAGAGAAAAAAAAGGAATCAATCTCAAAACCCAAACCCATGGCAATAGGACATGACTCAGAAGTTGGCAAGTGCAGCCTGCGGAGCAGAACTAAGAGCCACTTGTTAAATCTAGAGCTTCTTGGGCAGCTCCAAGAACTCACAGTGAGCTGGGGGACTGGCAGCTGATGCATCCCATCTGAACTGCCAGAACAGAGCAGGACAGAACCATCTAGCACAAGATTTTTTGTTGCTGGAGATTTTCTTGGTTTTGGTTTGAAATTGTGTTAGATTGGAAGAACTTCATATCTCTTTTCATAGATAATGGTGAAGAATTGATACAGGGTTATCAGCACATTTCAGAGGTTGTCTTTTAGATACATCATATTGGCCCAGTGTAAGATTTTAGTCCCTACAAATCAAGCACTGCAGTGCCTGATGCCAGATGCAGCCTTAGCTGTTCGCTTCCCATTTATAGTGTGTGGGGAGAAGCAACTGCCCATAGCATCCTGTGTGCTGTGTAGGAGCTGCCTTGTGTGGGCCAGGAGACATGGGCATGAGAGGAAGTTTGGAATCCCTCCTCAGCTCTCCAGCATGTGAATGGGTGTCTAGGCTATATGGGGCAGATAGTGCCTGATAGCTATAGTTATTCTGTTAAAGAATGAGGCATAATCCAATCTTTTCCACCATGTAGCTGCCTACATGTTAGAGTACTCCTCAGAAAGCATATCTGCCATAGCCAAGGGGATCCCCAGCCACTTCTGTTACTGCCCAAGAAAGTGTCCTGCACACTAGACAATAGGCAACAGGGAAGTAGTTTCTGTTCCACCTGTTAAACTGTACAGTTGTTCAGATAGGACAGTAAGGTTCACTGGCAGGACCACAAGAAAGAAAGTGACAGCAAGTCTTACACTGTAGTCTGGTGGGGAATTGAGGTGGGGAGTCACATCTGCTTTATATAGACAGAAAGTTATGTGGAGGTGAAGTAAAGAAGAGTTTGATCAAAAATGTCTGCAGTGCTAAGGACTGGAAGGACTTGAAAGACTTTCAAGGTTTAACCTTGGAAATAAGTGGCCTGCTTTGTACCTATAACCTTTTTGCAGAAGCTAAAGGGGAATTTGAAGCTACAGATGAGCTTTTTGGTTATTTTATAGAAGTAAAAGTGTAGATTCTTATCAGACAGGCCTGACTGAACTGCTCAGTTCCTGAAAATAGGTCATGGAGAGAATCTTCACTAGTTAGAAAGTTGGCAAAGACAGTCATTGCAAGTTAAAAGCATGCGCCAGATCCGTTTTACTTGTATAGTGATGTAATGAACAGGGTTTGTACCAAAGCTGGACGTGATGAACAGTGTGACTCAGTTCTGGGAGCCACAGGGAACAAGTCAAGTCAGGTTCACTTTGCAGAGCTGTGCTTTTTCTGATCCTCAAGAACACCAGCAACTGCAGCTGCACCTTCAAAATGCCCCACAGCACACTGACATTTATCCAAGGAATTAAAACTTTCCTTTTCTTCTCAGGTCCAATTCTCTGTTTCATGGGTTTAAACTGATACTTCCTTCGGCTGAATTCAAATGAGAACTTCAGTGCTGGTGAGTCAGACGAGGTACTGGCCTTTAGGTATTTGGCATGGAAATCAGAGTCACAAGGCTTGTGTCAGGCATCTCGCAAGTCTGTGCAAAGTCAGGTATGAAGCTATGCAGTGCACCAGGGGGAAGAGTTAGAAGGGAGAACTGATGCATAAACAGGCCATCATAATAGGAGGCAGTACTAGTGGGATACCTGACTACCTCTGTGCATTCACTATGAAGCTGTAACACAGGCTCCTGGACTGTGTTCTGGGGCCCAGACATTCAACACTAAGCCATGTAGTGCTTGAGTTTGAGCTCATTGTATGAACAGTAGACATGCAAACTTTTGTTTCCTTTTCTTCTTTCTTCACCTAAGCAGCCTCTGTTCTCTGGATCTGTTTAATTACAGGTCCAGAACAGTTGTTTTGCCACTCAGATGAGTCTGATCCTCTGCATGCCCAAAAGCAGGAATAGAGAGGATGGTTAGGTCAGGCAGACAAGAGTGCCCACTGCAACGTTACGTGTCTGGCCAACTGTTTAGTCCTCTGCTAAAACAGGACTGGTCACAGATCAGTATTAAGAGCTAGACTGTCTCTTTTCCTGGATTTTCATTACTTTGCTAAGGGAACATTGGAGTCATTCTTCTAGCTTTAGTATTAAGGGAGTATTTTACTTACCTTTAGCTAGAACAATGCCCTGGATAAGTCACCATGCAAAGCAGGTACCAATGTGGAAGGAAAATTTGAATTAATCCTTATGTATATGTTCCAAAGTTGATGAAATCATTTGGCACTGATTTACTGACTTAAAGAAGCTTAGGATGCTGTACCGTGGTGAGTATCTGAATGATGGAAGAAGCTGTGTTTCTTTTATTAACTTCATTACATTATTTCATTATGCATTATTTCATTACATGAATCATTACAGTATGCAAAGCTGTCATGAAAAGTTACAAGCCCAGGCATACAGTCCTGCTTGTCCTATGTTTACTATGATGAAAAAACCTAATAATACCTTATTCATGTCAAAAAATCTGTTTGCCTCAGGCAAACAGAATTTCAACCAGCTTGTCTTCCCTTGGCTCTTCAAACACACCAGAGATAGTGAAAAAACCCTCTGTCACTTTTCTTTTTAGCAGTTCATATGTTAACTGGAGATGAGTCAACCCAGAAACTCTGAGTGGCTACAGTTTACCTTGAACTGGGAAGAAAGGGCAGGTACTCTGACTTGATACTCCTTCCTAGAAAGGAATAAAATAAGTCTATACCTAATGGTTAGAAAGCATTTTACCTGAGATGGTTCTTTCACTGCCAGAAATCTCATTAACCTTTTTCTTTTTTAGATTTTAATGTGCATGTGGAATAACTATTCTGGAAATGAGCATTTCAAAGCTCACACTGTGGATGTTTGTTGCGGTTGACCTTGCCAATGGAATATGAAACTTATGCCCTTTATCAAAGGTGAAGAGAAAATTAAGTTCCAGAGAGAACAGTTCTCCACTTGTCAATATTCTGTATATTCTTTGCTGGCAAAAATGTGTTTTCCCCCTTCAGCTATGCTGTCAGTAGCTGATTCACTGAGATGCTAAACCAGACATTGAATTGTAATCGCACCACCCGAGCTGAACCTCATTGTTAGAATAGAACATGGGGATTGCAGCACCTGTGGAAGGTGGCTTTGCTGGATCAGTGGTCTTGCTCCATTTAGCTTCAATTCAGTTACCTAACACCTCATCTTGTTCTTGATAGTGGTGTTCTGCCACAACACTACAGTTTTCACATTGCTCTACAGAATTGTCATGTTTTCCAAGTCCAGCTCTCATACGCCAGCCAAAAAGTGTCTTTTCTTTCATCTTATGTCATACTAAGAAGTAAGCCTTAATTCTTGTTTTCAAGATGGATTCCTGGCGGGTGAGTTAAGACCAAATGAGAGGTGGGATGCAGGCTCATATCTTCCTAGCACTGCACTTCTTTGCTGCGGCTAAATCTGGATAGCTCCTGGGCTGACGAGAAGGCAGGAGGTAGCTCTCATAGCTCTGATCCATCTCCCTTCTTTCCATAGACACCCTCTCTGGGAGTAGAGCTCATGAGTGGAATTTCCACTGCTCTTAGCACTGGCCCCATAGGCAGAGAGAGTTCAGTACTCTCTAGTGCTTTTACAACTGTCCTGTTCCCCTTAAAGCTTCCTGTCACACTGGGCCCCCCCCAGAATCACCCTGTCACTAAGCCAGAGTAGATCTCTCTATCCCTCTGGATTCCTGCCTACACACTATATCTGCATATCTCCCTGAAACTCTGGGGGCCTGAGGGCAGCCGTGATGGTGGCCATGTTACCATCCTCCAGGACCATGTTTTTTGTTTGTCTGGGAGGTGGAAGAGTGAAAGGCTGGATGCTAAATGGATGGATTCCAGCTAGGGATATCAGGAGGCTCCATTGCCTGATCAGCTACCTGGGTAAGGATGGGGGTGATGTGGTGGGAGCAAGCCCAGGTCAAAATACTGCTCTGTCTGCAGTTTTGCAGCATCATGAAAAGTGGCTTGGGTGGTGAAAACTGGAAGTTCTTTATTACTGAAAGTAATAAAAATACCAGAGCCTATAATTTTGTTCTGTTTTCTAGTTCTTGAAAAGAGGAGACCAGAGGTGACTCTGGGGAGAAAGCAAAGAAAGTAGATAGCTGTGCTCCTCCAGCATTCAGACTTAACCAAGGCATCAAATGGGAGGTAAAGTCACATTTAAAACAATTTTGCATAATGTATGACTAGAACATGTGATGTGATTCAGCTTGGTCACTGATTTTAATGAAGAAGACAACATGTATGATTTAAAGAAGGAACCCCTCGAGGTATAAAACCAGCTAGTAAGAGGCATCTTTACCCATACTCCTATGACAAAGCTGTTAAGGATTATTGAATGTCATATTTAGTCCACTGTACCCTGTAATGTGCTCAAGATAGATGGTTTTTAAAGCTGTCTGATGATAAAGAGGTGAAGTACAGGAGGAATAAGGTCTTGCAGTACAGTTTAGAGAAAGAGATAGGCATGACTGTTCTGAGTGGTTGATATTCTTGGGTTTCTGTACAGGAACACAGCAAAGCCTCCAAAGTGCTTTTTCATAAACCCACTGGAAGTCTCCATGCACAAGCATTGACTGAACTTTTTGAAATGAATATTTATTATTTTCCTCGCTTCTCCATGATCCTTGGGGATCCTGTGATGAAGGAGCCTGTAGGAGAGAAAGGTAACTTTATTCTCTGCCACCGCAAGAGCCTCATAAACAGCTTCAAAGCAGGATGAAAATGCTTTGTGCTTACCTACTGATAAGTTTAGCACCACTGTGCTCAAAAGGATCCTTCTGCAAGTTAAGCTTTAGCTCACAGGGAAAGAAAAAAGTCTCATTTTATGTGGGTGCCATTAATTATGAAAAATAAGCTCCTCTTTTGTAGATGACTCGCACTGTGAGGACGAAGAAGATAAATTTCCTCACAGTTCCAGGTAAAATGAAGAGTCTGCTGTGCCTTAGCTAAAAGTTCATTAGGAGATTGGTATAGATATTTTTAACTGAATGCAGTGATGCATGTGCTTTATCCCAGCATCTTTTTATGTCTTAATAACTTCCCTCTGTAGCGGGAGGAATTAGAGAGGAAAACCTTTTGAGGAGAGGCTCCAGAGTTGGGTGAAGAACAGTTCCTCTTTGTCCAAGAGTAGGCTTTACTCACCTCTGGGGCTGCCCTCCTCACTTGTATGTTTTCCCTTTTGATGGATATTTGCACCTCCACTGAGGTCCTGGCAAGAAAATTAAGGTACTGCTCACGATGAGCAGCCTGCACTGGGCTGTACTAGTGTGAATGCAAGTGCTGAGCAGGAGCACCTCCTAATCATGCATGTAAAGGGCAGGTTTGGAAGACAGGATTTGCTAAACAAACTATTCCACCAGTTCTCCTTTCCCAATCTCTAAATGATGCAGACTCCCAGCCTTGTTTCCTGTGGCTTTCCAGAGGTCTGCTGATTTAGCTGACATCTATTGCCACATTGGTTTCCACATCCAAAAGGGATCATGAACTTACAGTGTTTATTGCATTTCAAGATCTTCCCATGAATGGACTTGTAAATTCTCTGATCATATGTGATAACTCAGCATTCATTTTCATTATACAAGAATGAAAATTCATTGAATCCAAAAAGGAAGAAGGGAGAGGCTTCCTCCCCTTTTAGATCACTCAGAGTAGCTTCCTCTTCAGATGTCTCACTTGGTGCATGATCTTGCAGAAAGCAAGGTAATCATAATCTAAGAGACATAAGAGGAACAAGAAGGAAGGATGCATTTTATGTCACCTTCAGAATTAATAGTCTGAAATGGTCAGGAAAACCAGTCCAGTGTTAAAACTGTGGATGCTTCTTTCCTTTCTTCTCATCAGGGCTTGTTTTGAGCACCCAGCCTGAGCAGAGGCAACATACATTAAATAGAAGCAAAATGTCATTTCCCTGGAAAACCACCTGCCAGGTGAAAGGTTGTGCCATGAAACAACATCTATAGTGTGAATGCAAATTTAGCTGTCTTGGACATAGAAGATGGGTGAGAGCTGGCACAGTTGAACAGCTGCAGCAAGCCAGCCCAGGTTTTGATTAGCAGTGCAGCCATACTCAGTAAGTCTAAGTTACAGACAGCCTGTGGAGCACCATGAGTTGTCATCAGATCTCCCAGTTTCCAGGCTGGGGCTCTCTCCACCATCCCAATCTTCCTCACATTGACAAACAGCTACCAGGCTCTTCCCTGTGTTTAATATGTCCCTGTGATTGTGAAACAAAAATATCTCCATAGCTAAAAGGCTTAAACTTCTGCAAAAACCAATTAAGGTTGGAGCTCTGCCCTCCACTTCAGTGAGGGCACGTTTGGGCCCTCAAGAACTGAGCTGTGAGGGAGTGAACAGGATGGGACATGCTCCATCCTTCATATGCCCAAGGCTGGAGGCCAAAGGCTTTCAAGCACTGAGGTGTGTCACTGTGTGATTGCACATATCCTGTTCTAATTTGAAGAGGGCTTAGAGCATTATTCTGTAAAGAATATGCAACATGATGAATATTTCTAAGATGATGAAATTACTGGATTTCTTGGTTAAAATCAGATAAGTACAGTATCTAAAATAATAGCCCTGTACAGCTGAAAAACAGTAATGACTTTTCAACCAGCCTTTTTCCCTATGGAGATATGACAGTAACATACTGCAGTGGCTCCTCAGCAGTCGAGAGCCATGTGCTCTCTCCTGTAAGATTCCTGGTCACTGCTGGGCCAGAGGTGCTGAGGATAGCATCCTTTCCTCCAGCTGCCTATGCACAGTGCCCTGTCATTCATTAGGACCCTCAGGAGGGCTTGCTCTTCCTCTCTGTGACTGAAATAACAAGCCTTTCCTGGGGGAATAGGATACATTTTGTTGGTGGAAAGAAAAGGTTTAATTTGAACACTAAGCAGCAGGTTTGGTGCATGCAGGTAGGGGTAGGCTTATTGGCTGAGTGAGAACAGAAACTGTGAGAAGCAGAGACCTATGATAACCAGTCAGTTAACTAAGATACAGGAAAAGCTTCTGAACAGTGTTTCTGCCAGAAAAGACATAATCCTTTTTCTTCCACTTCAGGGTGACTTGACTTTACCTCCCACGAATGCCATGTAGGAGACCCCGCTGAGCAAGAGCTGAGCCTGAATGCTGCTTTCTTTGTACCATTATCAGCATACTCCTGGTTATTTCAAAGCGGCTCAACTTCGGTATTTTATAGAAAACTTTTCTTTTATTTTTCCTGGGACTGGATTAAAATAAAAATACCTCAGGAAGTGCAGTTGATGAGAAATACAGATTGAAGTGTTTTTACAAGAGTCAAGGCAGCATTTCTTGTGGCACTAAACTGAGTGCTATAGTAGTATCTTCTCGAATGGTTCAGCAATTACAGGCAATAAAAGACCGTTTGGAAGTTTGACTGACCTGATCAACTGATAGAGGATCCTATTTTGCCATCGGGGCAAACACACCAACTCTACTAGCCTTTCAAGGTCCTTCTCATATTCATCTGTAACAGTAAAGCTCACAAGTTGATTTAATGATATTCTGTAAAATCTAGAAGTCTTGGTGCCAAACCATAGTGATGACTCAGTTCATCCTCCCAATGCTGAACTGACAATGTCAGACTATAGCATTTTTTTCCTAGGAAAAAAAAAGACATAATTTCCAGTATCTGATTTTAGTGCAATTAATGTTGTTATTATTGTCAGAATAATAATTATTATTTATTACATATTATTTATTATTCAGATATGTTAGCAGAGTGCGTAACTTCTAAATATTTGGTTACAGCTCTATGGATTTGACTTTCTGTCTTGATCAGGAATAAAAATACAAAGCTGTTAAAGATGGTGATCAAAGCAAGAAACAGACAAGTGTAGGTTCTAGAATAGTTGACATGGTGCCAGTTCTTCCTTTGCTTTTGTAAACACGCTGGCTTCTGGTCCCTGGGGGATATTTGCTAATAGAATATTGACTCTCTGGATGATAAATCCTTTCTTCAGGCTTACATGAAAACAATTATTATATGCTCTGTCCCTGGCAGTGTTCAAGACCAGGTTGGATGGAGCCTTGGGTGATATGGTTTAGTGTGAGGTGTCCCTGCCCATGGCAGGGGGGTTGGAACTGGATGATCTTAAGGTCCTTTCCAACCCTAACTATTCTATGATTCTATGATTATGACACTAGCTTATACTAATGATCACAGTTATTAAGGCTGAGTTATTAAGGATAAGCCACTACTATCTCCAAGGCTGATCTGCTGCATTATACAGAGCATGGGGTTTCTGCAGTTAGTGGCTGCTTTAGGTCCAATAGTTCAGGCTGAAATGGAACATGTTTTTCAGAATAAGGTCCAATCTTGGTTTAAACACTTCCAGTGCTGGAACCCCCCAAACCCAGACAGAGTTGTTTCTGGGGGGTAACCACCAAAGCCTGCAGTGCTGGCTGAGATTTTGCCCCACAGCAAATGGGCTGTTTATGGCCAAAACACTGCCAGTGTAACCTCAACAAGTATTGAGTTTTTGTTGCACAGTCCTTTCTCCTCTCCTTTGCAAGACAAAGTCTTTGCAAGACTCGAATCCCCGGAAACTGAATGCAGTATTTTGGTATTTAGCAAGTAATCACTTATAAAGCTGGAGAGTTTCAAGGATGTTTCATTCTAGCTTTAGGAGTCTTCTGTTTAAATCACTTATATTGAAACCCCTTGCAGTAATACTGGTTTTTCTCCCTGCATGTTACAGACATCTGTTTATGTGCTGGTGGTTGTGTTTACCAAAGTGATATAATGATCGGTGGCAAATATCAACTTGTGAGGCTCTTTCTGCCTTCACAGAGCACTGATCCAGGTGTAACCATGGCAATTTATTTTCAAGCTGTAGATGACTCAGGGAGAGTGGTGATGTTTGACACAGAGACCTGCTCCGTTTTCCTTTTTGCCCCCTGTATTTCTTCAGCAGGCATAAACCATTGTTTTAATAGTCTCATTGTCTGAATCATCCTACAGGCTTGAAAAACACCAAGTAGGCAGAATTTCTGTTCTTAAAGGAACAGCTTTTATGTCGTTCCTTGGCATCTAGATCCATTCTTGTGCTTGATATCCTGCGTTCAGGTGAAATAAGTGCTCATTTTTTCCCTTTGTGCCAGGGTGCAATGAGGACTGTGGC
The DNA here is from genome assembly GCF_012275295.1 of Melopsittacus undulatus. Lineage (NCBI taxonomy): Eukaryota > Metazoa > Chordata > Aves > Psittaciformes > Psittaculidae > Melopsittacus > Melopsittacus undulatus. The sequence continues at coordinate 7,568,076 of NC_047531.1, forward strand.
AGGGGAGCCAGGAGCCAGCAGTGATCCTGGCATTGGCTGTGCCTACACCCACAATTTCCATCCCATAAGGACTGACTATGGAAGAATCTCATCTCCCTCTGACTACAGAGGCACACAGGAAGTTTCAAAGTGGTCTCCTCTGCTTTCCACACTCCTCTGAGGGCACAGGCTGTGCAGAGAAGCATGGCACATGGCCTCCAATGCAGCCTCACTCAGCTCAAAAGGCAATCAGCCCTGCTTTGACTAGCCTCAGGAACCCCTCAGCACCCTCCTGCTACCTGCTCATCCCATATAGGATGATTTTCTTTGCCCTTTATAGCAGAACACATGGCCCCATGAGTGCTCTCCCGCTTGACCAGCATCTGCCCTCTGTCATGCCCCATGCAGGGTGTCCAGCTCCAGAGTTACTACCTGTACTATCCATGCCGAGCATTCTGTGTGCATCTGGTAACACAGACCCTCTGCTCTCCTCTAACCATACCTGGTCGTGCCCCATCTCATGAGCTTAGCTGGTGAACACTATAGCCAGCGTTCAGCCTTGCTGTTGTTTGGTTTAATCTAACTGCTTAGTTTTCAGATACGAAGGTTAATCTCAAGCCTTACTGTGACACCCATCAGATCACTTCATCTGCTCTGTTCAGGTCTTTTTATTTCACTATATGGATGAGTCGTTTCTGAAACAAACAACTTGAATTTGTTATGTAAATTTGTATTAGACAAATGAAGCTTATACCAAAATATGTATAGAAAAAGGATTTCCAGAAGAAGACACATAAATTTTCCTTTGAAAAGCTGTGCATCATAAATTACTATTTTCCTCTGGTGAAAAGGTGTCATGAAAATTGGCCCAGCTACACATAATTGTTTTAAATAGTCATCATGGAAGTGCTCTATTCACAAATTTGGGGGTAAAAAAAATCCAGAGCAACAACATTTCAATACTCCTATTGGATACCAGCCTATAACCACTGAAAAATGCCTTTTTTCTACTCGTACCATCTGGGAGAACCTGTAGTCCAATATCCTGCCAGTCATAGGATGTAGTCAAGGATAGCACAAAGAATCCTCTCCTGCTATATATTTAATGATCTTTCTATATCCTACCTATAAACCGGTTCTGAAAACATTCTTCCTGCTCTAGAGCTCCAGCAACAATCCCCTTTTCTGAGCTGAGCACTGGCAGGGTCAACTTGGATTTCTGCTCCTTAGAAACATGAACGCAGAGAACATTTCTCCCAATGTTTTGCAGAGTGCTCTTGATACTATTGGCACATGTCTCATTAGCTTCCCTGCAGATAAACATTAGTAAATGCGATCATCAGATGAAAGTTACTGGAACAAACGTGATTAAATGGTTCCAGCCACTTGCTGCTATGGGGAAAGCATCGTGCTTGTCAAAAAGCAAGGTGCAAATTCAGTTTTCTTTTAGGACAAAACAACCTTTAAGAACACAAGGCATTGCTGCGATTATCACAAGTCTGTGTGTGAACTTAATGGAGCATAACACTGCTCTGGCTAGTCTTAGCTGCTCAGGCATTGAGGCAAAAACCTTCCGACAAACCATGAGTGCTATTCTACATGTCCCTCCCCATTCCCATCCATAGGAAAGTTGTTGATGAAACATCATGGCTCTGAGATAGAGACTATATTACCAGTGTGGAGACAGAGGACACTTGCTGTGTAGAAGGAGCTCATACATCTATACCTGTATCCTTGGCTACATCAAAAGAAGTGTGACCAGCAGGTCAAAGGAGGTGATCCTGCCCCTCTACTCTGCTCTTGTGAGACCTCACCTGGAGCATTGTGTGCAGTTCTGGTGTCCTCAACATAAAAAGGACATGGAACTGTTAGAACAAGTCCAGAGGAGGCCACGAGGATGATCAGGGACTGGAGCAGCTCCTGTATGAAGACAGGGTGAGAAAGTTGGGTCTGTTCAGCCTGGAGAAGAGAAGGCTGCATGGAGACCTCATAGCAGCCTTCCAGTATCTGAAGGGGGCCTACAGGGATGCTGGGGAGGGACTATTCATTAGGGACTGTAGTGATAGGACAAGGGGTAATGGGTTGAAACTTAAACAGGGGAAGTTCAGGTTGGATATAAGGAAGAAATTCTTTACTGTGAGGGTGGTGAGACACTGGAATGGGTTGCCCAAGGAAGTTGTGAATGCTCCATCCCTGGCAGTGTTCAAGGCCAGGTTGGACAGAGTCTTGGGTGACATGGTTTAGTATGAGGTGTCCCTGCCCATGGCAGGGGGGCTGACACTGGATGATCTTAAGTTTCTTTTAAACCCTAACTATTCTATGATTCTATGACACTATGACCTGGGAAGCTGAAGAGAGCTGAGCAAAGGAAGGTCTGAGAAACAATTATTTAACTACACAGGTTAGTAATCCATAATTACTATGTGCTCTTTGCAATACTCTTCTACATTCTTACAGTTTGTTATCTGGCATGGCCACAATACTGGGTTGAGGTGACAAATGAGAATAGATGCTACCAAACATGTGATGCCAGCTCCGTATCTTCTGAGGGTACTCCTGTATAAATAATGCCACACACATTTACTCAGGGGCACAAAGAGGGAGGCTGAGGAGCTAACTCTAAATGCATTTTCTAAAATGGAGAACTCTTTGCTGTTTTCAGGAGGTTGTATTGGTTCTGTTGCGAGATAGACCATATATATATAAATGTAGCTCTTCTTGGAATGAAAAACATTCTACCAGGTCATTAACCCATTTCCTTTAATTAAAGATTGCAGTATTGCTTTTTTATTGCCTAAATGAAAACTACAGCTCTGCTCTCCGCACTTTGTGTTTATTCAGTCTCTCCAGCAAACTAGTACTTTCCATGAGAAGTCTGTGTCAGGGGGGAGGGAAACAATAAGGGTGAGCAGAAGCTCGTCTACTTCCAATGAAAGGAATTAAATGTGACTTTAAAAAGCAACTTCTGAGGGTTTTTTTCTGCATTCCTGATTCAGCTTTCAGCGGGAGAAGCATGAAGCAGAAGTACCAGCCAGAAGTACAACAGGAACAAACTTGGATGCTGGGAAGGGAACGGATGCAGGAGCACAGCTGGCATCTTCGAGTCCATGCTGCTCCCTCAGATACTTGCCATGAAGGACATACAAGCACGTGGTGTCTGCAGTGCTGCACATGTGGCAAACTGTCCATCTGTTCCATCTACCTCCTGATAATATGGACTGATCAGTCTGAACCAGAGTCCACGAAGATCTCATGCTGTGTAACTTCTGTTGTAACTCTTCCTTTGTTATGTTCATCGTGTTCACTGCAGCCTCAGTGGACTCAGTTCCCAGTGAACAGCAGGTGATGACCAGAGCACAAGTCATGAGGAGAGGCTGAGATAACTGGGGTAGTTCAGTCTGGAGAGGAGAAGGCTCAGGGGGGACCTTATCACTCTCTACAGCTGCCTGACAGGAGGATGGAGGAAGGTGGGGATCTGTCTCTTCTTCCACATAAAAGTGACAGGGTAAGAGGAAACGACCTCAAGTTGTGCCAGGGGAGCTTTAGACTGGATATTAGGAAAAATCTCTTCACCAGAAGGGGTGTCAAGCATTGGACCAGGCTGCCCAAGGAAGTGGTGGGGTCACCATCCCTGGAGGTATTTAAACAATGTGTAGATGTGGCACTGAGGAACATGGCTTACTGGTGGACTTGGCAGTGATAGGTTACGAGCTGGACTTGATGATCTTAAAGGTCTTCTGGAACCTAAGCAGTTCTATGAACACTTCTGGTGTAGTGAAATGATGCACATAAGAAAAGCTGCAGTTTGCCACTGATTTGATGCTTACAGTGGTTGCAATGGCCGTGCAAATCAAGAACCTGAGGATCTAACAAGAGATGCTGTGGGGTTCCAGGGATACCATAGGTAATGTTTGTGTTGCTGCCTGGTGCTGGTCATTAAAGAAACACCAAACATCATTCTGATAATAACCAGTAATCTTGAAAAGAACCAGATAGGTGCCAGTAGGCAAAATATATCCCATATCGCTGCATGTACTGGTGTTGATATGTCCATAGACATGCCCATAATGAATGCCTTCTAAGAATTTCCCACAAAGAAGTCCAGAGCTAACTTCTGTCAACACCTCCCTATGATTAGATCAGGCAAATAGACCTGAGCCAAATCGTTGGTCCTTGGACACTGAGACACTTCAGTCTCCCTCAGGACTGACAGAAGAACAGGACTCATGAATGAAGTTGCATAAATCTCTTTTTGTTTTCAATTTAAGCTCTGTCCTACTGACAAGAAACTTTCTGCACATGAGAAGATGCTTCAGTAGATAATCAAGGTGCTGAATAAGCAGCTGTAATGAAAGATGCTCTGTGTGCAATGACCTTACATTTTCCCTTCTGAGCTGCAGTGGAAGTGAAGCAGGAGTCCTGATCATACATTGGAGTTCTGGGCCACCTTTCATATTTGCAGCACTCTAATTCCATTTCCCTTGGGGCAGGCTGTCCACAAATGGCTTCAAATAAGGTCCTCAAGGGAGTGGATTCAAGCAGTGAACCTTCTGAACAGCACATGCAATCTTCACTGGTGACTTGGAGCTCAAGAATAATATGAAGTGTATGTGTTATCCCAAATAAGATCCAACTGTACAGGCTAGAAAGTGGCAAAATTCCCAATGTCAACTAAATGCCAAACTTTGAGTTTTGGCAGATATTTCTGCTGATAATCATTCTGTCTGAGAGATTCAGTTGCCTGCTATTTGGATTTTCTTCATTATCTGGGACCTTTCAGGGAAAGAGGCAACAGTTGTTGGAAAGCCTGGAAGAGATGGTCTATCTGCTCTGGTTTGTAATCCTGTTGCCAAGACCAATAACCATCACTTGTGCAAAATACTGCAGACACTTCATGAGACTGTATAGCATCTGACACACAGCAAATGTAATCTTCAAAGAGACAATATTTTGCTTCCTGGGCCTCATAACCACTGGTGACAGTAATTATTAAAGTAAGGATGAGAATTAAGCCATTTTCAAAATGTAGCTGAACCAATGACATGAAATGTTGCCTGTTTATACTAATTTTTAAGTTCCAGTAGCCGGAATTCCTGATGTCTACCACTTTTGCATGAGCTTTACGCTGCACCAGTGGTTGTTGACACCATTTCAGGAGAAGGCATTTTATTAGATCAGCGAGACTTTTATATCCATTCTATGTTTGGTCATTTTGATCTGTGCAAAGCAATCATTGCTTCAAGTGATGAGTTGTCCAACATCAGATGCAGCAAAATGGTAAAGTCACCCCTCTACCATACAGAGAACCTCTCAGACAGAGAAAAAAGGTTCCTAGATAATGGAAAAAGAAAAGACCTGGCAACTGCCTTGGAGCAGATTGATCTTTTTGTGACTTTGTTATAGACTCTGATGCAAACAGCAAAAATAAGAGCACACCACCCTCTTTTGGAAATGCTTTGGATTACAATACATAACAATTCATCAGCGTTTCATGAGTGATTATTGATTTAATGATCAACCCTCAAAAATGACTCTGTACTCATTTATGATCCTCTACACGTATTTGCAGTGAATGGATTGTGAAGAACCCTTGAGAGTGGTAAACAAGAGGAGACTGGGGAAACTGCGGCACATAATCCTCCAGGATATACTCTCTAGGATATACACAAGTAGTGAAAGTATCACACTGCCAAGTTTAAGAATGGGAAGTGAAGCTACTGTCTTGGGCAGTGCTTGAAGATACTTGAAGCAGACCTTGCTGCTGCTGCCCCCAGTCCTCATTTCTCCCATGCCATTGGAGCCCCAGCTTTCTGTCCTTCTGCTGTCCCATCCACGTGAAATGCTACCTACAAAACACTACCAATAAGGTCACCAAAATTCAGACTGTTATTTGATTATAGGTGATGGATGAAAAAAACATGAAGGTGAAAACTTTGTATTTATGTTGGTGCAGTTGTATTTGTTTCTTAGCAACTTGCAGATTTCTTTGTCAAGTGTTGCTGCAAGTTCATAAAATATGCAGTGATTTTGCAGTGTTTGTTTCTGTCTCTCTTCTCTGCCTACTGAACCACCACAAGTCAGTCCTTTGCCTATTGCTGTCTAACACACCCTTCACATTAATGTTGCATATGCTTCCTACGTTAAGCAGCTGAGAAATCATTAACAAAGTTCTTGATTTATACTTCTCATACTGAGAGAAGTAGATCAGAGTGATGTACGGTCATTCCAAGACTCTGGACCATAACAAAACAATGGCTCCTTTAAGTATCTGTTACCTCTATGTGTAAAGAAGGCAGCAGCAGGATAACTATGTTCATGAGTAGTCTCTGGGGGGGGAGAGGGGGTGACAATGACAGATGACTTTGCAGTCTGAGGAACCAAAATTAGTCAAAGCCCTGAAGGAGAAGAGCCACCACTAATGAAAGATCAGAGCAATCAAGACACCTGAGAGCAAAGTGTTACTGATACACTGTGAATTCAACAGGGAAAAGCTATGATCCTTTGATAAAACAAATTAATGTTGTGTGAAGGAGGTTCAGTCAGTAACTGAGACACACTAATTAAAGTCAACAGAGAAATGGGGGGAGATTGGTAGGTGCTGTATGCAGCAGAAATGTCTTGTTGATTACAGGCCTTAGGGCTTTGGCTAATTTTGGTTCCTCAGACTGCAAAAGTCATCTGGTGTAGTCACACTCCTGCCCCCTCCAATCTGAACCATTGGCCCACTGACCAAACACCAGCAGACCAGTACAGCTTCACAAACATCTGCATCCATGGGAAATGGGAGAGATATCACTGTTCTGCAAATAGGGAAACTGGCAAAGAGGGGATTACGGAGCCAGAGCTAAACTCAGGAGTTCGCAAATTGCTCTTGGGGTACAGTACTCCTGCTGCTCTGTTTCTTTCTAAAATACTTATAAGCTACTTTTTATTAACACTATTTAGGTTGACCCCATATTTACATTGCCATTGCAGGCATGTAGCAAGAAGAGGAGCCAGTGGCAACCATGCTAGCCAGGGGACCGCTGTGCACAAGTGTGATGCTGCTCCTTGTGAACCTCTCTGAGAGTCCTGTGGACATACCACTGCATTTGGATGCATGAGGGATGTGGCATTACAGTTTTCCAGATCTGAGCTTATAGCCCTGCACTGGCTTATGTTATATGGGTGTAGTGTCTCTCATTGTGACCAGAGCCACAGAGCTGGGTTAGGTTTGTCCAGGACATTGAAGTGTATTAAGCTCAGTGTCGCAGTGTTCAACTTAGGTGTGTGATCTCTGCAGTGAAGCCCCTTGTGCTGAATTATGCATCTAAGTCCCTACAGAAGTGAGTTGCCTTACAAGGAAGGCAGGTTGCAACAAGTGGTGCGAAAATGGTGTTTACCTAATGATTATCAGTTGTGAACATCTGGAACAGAGGCAGGAACTCAGGATGTCTGTCCTCTAGGTAGATGCCATAACCAATATAGGCGTATTTGCTATCCCACTGAACACTGGAAGGTTTTGTGAAGAGTGGGATGACATCACATGGAGAAAAGCCAACTCCAGTCTATGCTGACACTTGGTGCATTTTTCCTTCTGGGAGCTGGGACATGTGGGTTCAGGTTTTCACAGGTGGAGAAAGAAACTGAGCCCAGTTCTTACCCATCTTGGGGAAGTGCTCACATGCCCGAGGAGTGACATGAAAGAGCAGTCATAATCCCCTCCATTTCAGGTGCTGCTGTCTGAACAAAACTGATTGCCTTTCCTGTTTGAAGAATCCAGCCCAAGAGGTGTGCATCAGGCATGCTGTGGGCATGTGTAATGGGCCCCAAGGGAAAGGAACATGAGCATACATAGTCTGAGGAGTGACACTTGGCTGGAGATAAGCATGGAGTTGTTCAGCCCTGACCAGACTGGGAACTCAGGTGCACACAGAGGAGCAGAAGTAGAGGAATTTCCACTGCTGAGTGTGTAACCAGTGGGTTTTAAACCAAGAGAGCACACAATAGCCAGCAGTGAGAACATAGCCTCCTCCTTACACCACACTGACCTGTGATGATGGAGGAATTACTAGTAAAATACTTACAGCACAGGTATGTTTTTAACAAGTTGTATTTCATGTTTGTAAATGCTTTACTGAAAATCAACCACAAATGATGAATTGTTTCACCACAAACCCCGGCAGCAGGGAGAACCTATTTGTCTGCAGGTGGGGAATGTGCATTTGCAACTGAGAAACAAAAGAAGCAGCAGTTTTAAGGACCACTTTCTGGGGTAACACAGCTCACCAGCAGGCCAAGCACCATAGGCTGTCCAAAAGACTGTTCCCTATAGAGCTAATCTAAGCAGAACTGACCTCTCACAGGTTCTACACTGGATGTGAATATCCTCTGGTAGATTAGGCACTTGGTGACTTCTGTTGGGGTGAGCTGAATTCAGATCTCAAAAGTCACGAACCAACGTCTAGGACTTTGATGTCAAATACCGTAAGCTATGTTCAGGTAGCTATAATTGCATGGGAGGTTTCATTCAGGGAATAAAGCGCATTCCTTGCTGCAAAATGGTAAGCAAAGAGATGTTTGAAGTTAGTCCTCTTTTCTGCTCCTACAAACATAATCCTTTTCACTGAACTTTTAATACAGTCAAAAATCTGATACAACAGACTGTAAATGCTTAAGAAACAAGCACTCAGATAATGTAATATCCTACAGATAGATACTTTGGTAGCATGCTGTGCAGCAACAAAAGCTTTGCTAAGGCAGAAATTCAGCAAAAGCCTAATTTCACCTACACTGGTAACTGGTAGAAATCCTCCATGGGGACAAGGAAATGATATCCCTACCAGGTAGCAAGCAATTTGCTATCGTCTAAAAACAACAATGTGAAAAGAGGGTCAGCTGAGTAAAACCACTTCCCAGGGTCTAAAAAAGCAAAGAGACAAGACATAAAAGAAAGAGTCAAATTAGACAGGGGAAGAATTGGTACAACATGGCACAAGGTGCAGATTCCTGCTTGTAACTCATCAGATAGTATACTGTCTTCAGTTTTAGCCTTAGCAAGACTACTTAGTATTCACTTTAAAGCAATCATGATACTCTACAATCATCAGCAAAGGGCTGCATTGACAGAGATTGATAAATCACGATTAAATTAATAAACTGAGCCCTCCAGCAATAAGGAATATGCAATTAAAGACTGCATACCAGAGAGCACACATCACTGTCTTAAATCTATGCTCCCATTTGAAGGAAGTGTGAAACACTGTTTGAATTCCTACAGCAATTAATCAGGACATTCCATTTCCCCTTAGTGGAAACAGAGCTGTCTTTAATTCTCAACTGCCATATTCAGAATGAATATGGAGATCCATATTCCTAAGGAATATAGAGATCCATATTCAAAAAGAGGATCCATAAGCTCAAGTCCATTGGGCTGTGTTTGTGGAAACTAAGAGTAACTCTTTTGAAATCAAACTACCTACTTTCCTCACATGCAATGGCAGCAGACAACAGAATATTGTTATTAAAAAATATCTACCTTTTGATACAATAGTTCTTTCTTAAGAATACAAAGAAATCTTTGTGCTACACCTGAAGTAGCAATCGCCTAATTTATGTTACCAGCAAACTAAGTAATAAGGATACTTACTAAGTATTCTTAGTAGAATCTACTAAGTCTTCTATCTTCAAGCTTTGTTCTGTTATTAAATTTGCTCAGGACTATTATATATATATATATATAATAATTTGAGTTTCAATGAAACAGGCACATTTCTTAATATATTTATGCTTTTGCACATTTTAATGAAAAAAAGGTGGTTTAATAGTGACAGCATCCTGTCCAATATGTGGGATGTCTTCAACTTCATCTTTGAGTACTGCTTCTCCTGTAAAACTCTTTAACATTAAGCAAGATGCAAACATTGCTGCTACATTTCACCATTACAGGTTAGATTTTACTGTTCAAAGAGTTCGATTCTAGCATAGTGTTATGTTGATGAAATGCCATTCAGCAGAAAATACAATTAGTATGAGAAAGAAAACAGAAGTGAAAGAAAATGAGAAGGAAAAAATAATCAGTTTTGATGCCAAAGCCTGTCAGACATTATTCCTTTGGGTCTTTCAAGTTCCTTCAGAGAAAAAGATGGTTTCCTCTCTCTTCTATAGCATAGAACTGTTTTTTCATGTCTCATAAAGAATTTCAAGACTCATTTATTATTCCCAGCTTTCCACTGTGACAAAGGAAACATTTTTTTCTCCCCAGTCAAAAGTAGGGGCAAAGAGAATGGACTCAGCCCTAAACTGTGGTAATGCTTCTGAAATGGCTGCTGGGCAGCAGCAATGGCAGTGTCCCTGCTGGACCAAAGGCTTGCACCCGAGTATTTCAGTCCCAGAGTGGGTTAGCATCTACCTCCATATTAGCCTCATTGCTGACAACGGTTGTCACAAATACTGAAGTGTAATAAATAAGCAGCCTGAGAAGAAGATGTTTCAGCATCTGCTATGGGAATATTACTTATGGTGGATCTCCCCTCATGGCCAGGGACAAGGCCAGGCTTTGACCATGGCAGGGGGGACGGAACTAGATGATCTTTAAGGTTCCTTCCAACCCAAATCATTCTGTGACTCTGTGATTCTATAACTCTCATTCTTCAGAAAACTCCACTGTAGAGGGGAAACCATGAAAAGAAAGAAATCACTTATGCAGAAACCTTGTATTTTGGGCTCTGTACAAAAATAATTTGATACCAACTTCAAAATTTAACAGATTTATGCTGTTTGAATAACTTCATCTGAAAGAATGGAGCTAATTTCAGTCATTCAGAGATTAGTTTCCCTTTATTTGTGGCCACCTGCACAACTTGCTTTCAATGGGTTATGTCTTCATCTGGATGTTAGTGAATGACTCATTTCTGTTTGATGCATTTATTTTGCATCTCATATCTTCTGAAAACACATTTAATGGCAATTGTGTATAATGCTTCAGTTCTTTGGGGGGGGGGGAGTTTGTTTGCCTTTTTTTCTTTTTTTGGGGGAAGGTTTTTTTTTTCTTATTTTAAATGCAGCTCAAGCCACAGATGATACATTCCTGAAGATGGAAAAAAAAATGAAGACCATAGGAATTGGAAATGCTGTCACATGAAAATCAGACATTTCACACTGTCAGATGGGACTGTGCAGAGTATCAACTAAGAAGCAATTTAAGGATACTTACCTAAAACTATCCATCTGTGATTAAGCTGCTGCAAAACTGGCTGAGAGAATGAGTCACGTTATTCCATGGCATGCTTGACAAATACATCTGTGTGTGACTACGGATCAGAAACATCTTGTGTTCTACTACAGCTGTATTCACTGAATTGCACTCAGGTCCCAGAAAGGAAAGTGTGAATAGAAAAGCACATGCTGCCAGGGGACTCAGCACAACGAGGAGGGAGGAGATGTTACTGTACAAATACATGGCTGCGTGGCCAGCTTCTCTAAACCAGGCAGTGGCTTTTGGGTACTGAACTTGAGCTATCTTAACAGGTTCTTGATTTATAAATTGTGTAGCAGTTTTCTCTGAAGACTGAGGTCTCTTTATTGGACCTTGTATCAGAGATGCTTAAAACACTAGCCAAACTGAAACACCAGACCCTAAGGGTCTAATGTTACATAGCCCATTTTGGAACTCTTTGCCCTCACTATTTTACTGTTGTATAGTTCCAGCTCTCTGATGGATTTTCTCTTAAAAACTTTGAATTAAATACATAAGAACATACTTCAGCATTCATCTTTTTCCCACTGGCATTACTTTTCACTGTCAGTTTTCAACCCTAGTGCTTTTTCAGCTTTTACACTCTTTAAAAGTCACACAGAGGGGTTTTAACACTCAAAGCAGTCCTCCATGCTCAGATTCAAGTAAAGATATGAAAAGAATTTATATTGACAAGATAGAAATATATACCCATTTACTGGCTTTTATTGTTCAGGAGGCACTGAAGAGATCCTGACATTTGACCAACCCAAAGAGTTTAAGTATCAATTGGTAACATGACCCTTTGCAAGCTGTTTCTTCATCAAGGGGATTATCAATAATTTCTGGACAGGTGATGGGTAAGAAACTTATGCAATTCTTTGTAACTACACAAGATGCTGAGATGAGAATAGTTTAAAACCTTAGTGTCACTTTGGAGTGACGCTAGAAGGGCTTATTGTACAAACTTATCTTTGTATAGTCAAAACCAAACCCCAACATTGGGATCCAATGTAAACTGTACATCATCCTTCCAAGCACACTTTCATCAGGTCAGCTGTTTTTTGGGGTGGTGATTCATCAAACCCTTTGTGTAGGCTTCACTGCACTACACAAACATTAAACTTTTCCTTAGCTACTTGAAAATGGCAGTCCCAACATGACTTATGGTAACAATTTTCTTGGAAGCAGCAGTTTCTTACAGCACGATTGGAACTGCATTTGAAATACTTCTGTCTCTCCTGTGTCAGTCTTTATGAACATGCCAAAATAAACATAACCTTGTTCAACCATCATCCACATCTCCCACACCAGCTGGAAGAATTCCTGGAAATACTTTAGGACTCTATAGCATGGAAGCTGCTTCTGAGTTTGCCCAGCTCTTAGAGGTTATTATTAACATGCACTGTTTCCCAAGAAGTAACAGCATTGTATTTCTGTGGGTTTGCAAGTGTTTTGGTGAAGGCAATAAGCCAAGAGAGATTCCAGCACAAAGCAAACCTAATTCATCTTAGTAAGTGCTGTGATAAAGGCTTCTAGAAAACTCCTAGTAGCATCAGTCATTGTGTAAGTTCCAGTCTCTAAAAGTATCTAAAAACATCAGGAAACCTAACTATTGAAACACACTCACAATTTAAATGTTCAAGAATGGTAAGCAATTGGCAGCCAGATCGTTTGCAAGCCACTTCCTTATCTACAGGATTACTAGCAGTTATAAAGACTAGTTCTGTTTCTTTGGGAACATATTGCTCTCTAGAAGCTGAACTTTTAAACAGTTTACACCACATGTTCACAGCCGTTCTTAAAAGGTTCAGAATTATGTAGGAGACAAAAGGGACATGAAATTACAAGAAGCTAGATCTGTTTCTTCTTATAGAAAGGCAATCCAGCATAATGTAGTCTTCATCAGCAGGAAATACCTCAAATAATGAAACTGGTAGTTATCTATTCTGAATACAAATCTAAATTTGATGCAATACACTCCATAATGAGCAATCTCTGTAATATTTGAGGTTACAATCGGCATTCCTGACCAGGACAGGCTTGGTTTTGTGCTGAAGTGCCTCTCCAACAGCATGCATGGTTATAAGAGGCTTCAAGTTGATGTTTTGTGCTCTGGAAAGCTGTATTTCACCATCCCAGCCCAAACCAGAGGGCTGACTGCAACAGCAGAGCATGTATTCTCTCAAACAACTGAATTGATTCTTCATCTTCTCACTGACAGTAGATAGTATCTGTTCCTGCCTGGATGTGTTGTGCATGGGATTAACTATCATTTTCACCATCTTTTTCTTCTATGCGTACAGAATACAAGCTCCCAAAATCCAGGTGTTTTGAGACATACCTTATACCAAGATCTAGAGCAGCCACCATGAATATCATTGTCTGTTAGCAAACTAAAAACCACTGGGTTTATGTATTTTTTTGTTGTTGCTTGCTTGCTTATTTGGGTTTTTTTCTGTGTGTGGTTTATTCCAGAACTAGACAGTATCATTACACAAATGGATATTACTTAGCAGTAATAGTCACTGGCTTTTGAATTCATGCATGAGATGAACCCACGGGGACACTGATACTTGAAAACAGCAAACTGGCTGTTAACACCACCTTTGGTATGCCACTGCTGTTTAACAGTTAACACTGCCCAGCTGAACACTCTTAAGGTAATACTCATTATTACAGTCATTTTTGATGTACAAGAACAGTAACAGATCCCTTGGGCTACATTTAACAAAACCTGTTGAAACTGCTTGTTGTACATGCACTATTATACTTCTGCCATCTTTTGGAATTGACAAGTTTCAGCAGATGTTGAGCAATGAGATAAGCTACAAGCAGATTCACGTTTCAAGCCTGGTGTTCGGAATGTGCAGCTGTAAATGCAGATAATGAATACTCCCAGAGGAGAACTTCAGAAGGGTTATGTCCCAAAACTAAATAGAAATGAAAGAAAGCAATTTTCATATCTGAACTTGAAGGAGAAATAAATTGCTATGAAGCATTTCTAAGAAAAAGCTCTGTTTTTACCTTTAGATATACATTTTTATTCCACAGTGTTTCATTAGCTTTATGGCCACCTTCTTGGAAATGAAATGTCAATCAAGTAAACAGTTCACATTTTCAAAACAAGCACCTTACCAGGCTATATCTTAATGACTGTGCTAAACCTGGCAATTTTGCTACAATCATACTTTTCTTCTTCAGTCTACATAATAAATTACCCTGTACAATACAGCTTTTCCCTTCCTTTTCTTTGAGCACAAGTGTTGTTCGCATGTTGGATTTTAACAACTTCACATGCTCAAAAGATATTCTCTTAAAAAAAAAAAATTATCAGGTTACACAGCAACACAGAAACTGTGAAACTAGTAATAAAACTGTTGACATCCTTACAGACCATGATCCTGCTAAGTCAACAACCTCTCCGGACATCATTAAGGATGGAGAACCAAACGTTGCTCCTGGCCAAGCTAGTGCAAGTCTGTTGACTTCAAAAGGAATGCATCCACCCTGTCTAGATTTTCAAAAGGGACAATTTACCCTTTATCAGTGGACAAAAATGAATTTTCCAGACTATTGATGAATTTCTGTCTCATCCATGCTTTGAAGTTGCGATACCATTCTAAAAGCTTTTTTCTCCTTTGAATTTTATCTTGTAAGCTCATTTTTTTTTCGTTCTCTAGAACAGCAGGAAGCTCTTTCCAGTTTTTAATAAAGATAAATGGAGCCCCCATGGTCTTTAATAATTGTAACGGAGCACTGTGGTACATTGATGAGTTTCCGCAATCACCTGGTGTCATTACATCTTCTATAACAGGCAGAGATCCATATGAACAAGCTTCATAAATTCTATAGCATTCTGTATTTATTCCCACTGGGCACAATGTCAAATCACTCTGCAGCAGGGCATCTTGATAGTCTTTGAAACTTTCATTTGTTTCTTGAGGCTGCCACCTAGGAAGGTAAAGTGGTTGAAAATTAGTATTTTTCTCTATCGGCACTGCAATGAAAAAAGTAAGAGATATGCTTTATTTCAATTACCTATAAAACGGAAAATGCTGTCAACATGAGTTTCACATTGCACACACAATCAACTGGCTTTTACTTTTTGTCTAAACTATACCTAAAGAGTCAAGTCACTGTTAGAAATAGATTGTAACATTTTTAAGATATGGTCCTTTCAGGAAATTGTTAACACTTAGAAGTACAAGCAAATTGAAACACCACTTTAAATCTACACGACCTGGACGATGCATATATCAATTCACATCACAGTTCAGAAACAGACATACAGGGAGGCACTCAATGGACTTCTTCATGATTTTTTTTTCTCTAGACCTTAAACACTGGAACTCAATTGAGGTTTGCTCTTCAAAAGTTAGGATGTAAAGCAAACCATTAAGCTGAATCCATCTGCTTGAAGCACCTCAGAATATCTTTTATGTCACAGATAAAATCCAGCTCCTGGGATTCTTCATCAGGGTAGCTGAGGTCTTCCCAATGCTATCAAACATTTTACAGGTGTTGCTTGGCAAAAGTAATACATAGAATCAGAACCCTGATGCTGTCAGTCAAAAGACCTGTTCTACTTACTTGAAATGAGATCTGTGCTGTGCAGGTTAAAGCCAGTCTCTTATATGGAATACAACAAAACACATTATCTTTTTGTTCTACTAAGACATTAACACACACAAGGTACAACAGAAATTTTTCTTCTCCCACCATAATCAAATGTACGTAAAGAAAATAAAAAAATAAATATGGTCTTTGTACGTAGTATACATCAGGGATTTTTTTATATCTTTAAAAATATGCTTTATGTAAAAGATAGCAACAGAAAGGCTGTCATGTTATGAAGACCTAAACAAATAGAGTCAGGAATGTTCTCTGTTTTAATTCTGACCAGTTACATTTATTTGTACTATTTTTTAACATTCAGTAAAGGTTTGGTAATAATGAACTAGGCAACAAAGTTTGAATATTTTCACTAAGTAAATCAAAGTCTTACTGTTCTCTGGCTGCAATCCAGCAAAGTTTGTCAAGCCCATCCTGCTGCAGAACTTCCATTAGCGTTTCCCTAGAAGAGTTCTTATAAACTGTTCCTAAGAAATTACATAAGTAAGATCTTGGATCATGTACCATTGACCAGCTGGGTTCTACAACTGGAAAATTTCTGTAGCTGTAAAAACAACACATGAATTAGACAAGCGTATGTTTTATGTCAAAGAAAAAACATATTACACCATTTCATCTTTACTGCAGCAGATTCTAAGACTAAAACAACCTATTTGTTCCCAGTACACATCTATAAACACAGACACACAAGCAACCCAGTGCAAGTCATGCCGTAAAAGTTTGTCTCTATTTCCTTTGCCCTCAGAGACTTTCCAGAATACTTATGTTTTCTTTTGACATCAGAGACATTATGTGTGCATGTTACAAAGCATCCTTGAGAAACATGCTTTTTCAAAAGCAGCTGTTCTTGGTACAACCTCTAGTTATAACTGAAATGGATGGGTTAATGGTAACTATGGTGTTTAAGTGTCAGCTACCCTAATCTTTGGACATGCATTTAGTAACTGAAAATAACACTGGCATCCTCTGAAAGTAAAAATCTCATTTTGATCTGGGCGGGCTTCATTAATCTTTTGGCTACTAAATAGCTGTCATACAAGCTATTTAACTTGTCTTTTTGGACACAACAAAACCAATGCAAAGTCCTGGAATCCAATGTAAATTGCATGCCACCCTTCAAGACATCTTTTAACCACATCAGACATTTTTCTTTTGACTGATTTTCTGAATTGTACTTCACTTATTTTGGTCAGCATGACAGTCAATGAAACACTGCTGCAGCAGAGGGGCTAGCACTAACCTTTTAAAATCATAGAATAGAATCATAGAATAGTTAGGGTTGGAAAGGACCTCAAGATCATCCAGTTCCAACCCCCCTGCCATGGGCAGGGACACCTCACACTAAACCATATCACCCAAGGCTCTGTCCAACCTGGCCTTGAACACCACCAGGGATGGAGCATTCACAACCTCCCTGAGCAACCCATTCCAGTGCCTCACCACCCTAACAGTAAACAACTTCCTCCTTAGATCCAACCTGAACTTCCCCTGTTTAAGTTTTAACCCACTACCCCTTGTCCTGTCACTACAGTCCCTAATGAATAGTCCCTCCCCAGCATCCTTGCAGGCCCCCTTCAGATACTGGAAGCTGCTCTGAGGTCTCCATGCAGCCTTCTCTTCTCCAGGCTCAACAGCCCCAACTTTCTCAACCTGTCTTCATACAGGAGGTGCTCCAGTCCCCTGATCTTCCTCGTGGCCTCCTCTGGACTTGTCCCAACAGTTCCATGTCCTTTTTATGCTGAGGACAGCAGAACTGCACACAATGCTCCAGGTGAGGTCTCACGAGAGCAGAGTAGAGGGGCAGGATCACCTCCTTTGACCTGCTGGTCACGCTCCTTTTGATGCAGCCCAGAATACGGTTCCTTTCTGGGCTGTAAGCACACACTGCAGCTGGCTCATGTTCATTTTCTCATCGACCAACACCCCCAAGTCCTTCTCCTTGGGCTGCTCTGAATCTCTTCTCTGCCCAACCTGTAGCTGTGCCTGGGATTGTTGCGACCCAGGTGTAGGACCTTGCACTTGTCATTCATTACATAAAGTTAGTATTTTTTCTGCTACAGCTGAATGTTAAGAAAGTTTCTGCTCCTTTGCATTCTCAAAGACAGATTGTCCATCTACTGTTGTTATTTTTGCTTGATCACTGTTCTATTTCCCTGCTGTTTCTTTTTTTAAGAAAATTTATATCCTGATCCTAATTCCTACTGGTTTCAAAGGTAGTCTCTATTATGTACTGATTGCTTCACTGCTGTTAATGGTTCTGACCATGTATTCAGTTTCTTTACATTCCCTTCACATTAAATTTCCCTTTACATTTCTTTTCATTAAATTTTGACAAAACAGTCCTTTCCTTGTTTTGCTGAGTGATGAATGTTAATTCACTTACTTTCAGAGAATCATTTTTTCTTCAAGACAAATATTTATGAAGGGTTCTACATCTCTGTTTTCCCTCTTCATTTGGAAAATCTCGCACATTTGCATACCTTTAACCACAATTTGTACAACTATTGGTGTGAAAGGGCTATGAAGCCCCATTCTGATACCTGATGCACCTTTCTCCACCCAGCTTTGCACTGCAATTTACTGCTGTAACTCTTATTACTTTCTGTTATGTCAACTTAATCTTTGCATCTCAAAACTCAGCTTGTTGCCAGGAACTTCCAAGGCCAACAATCCTCAGACATCAGCAAGAATTCAAATATAGTCTATTTCAATGACACTGTGTCCAAGCTACACATAAAAACTCAATATAGTTTGCCAACTGGCTCAGGATATTAAATTTAAATTCAACACAAGATATTCATCTTTTCATCTTATATTACCAGAAGTAGCTAAACCACTGTTAACTCTGTTAATATGGAATAAAAATGCATCTAACTGAACCAAACCTTTATATACTCCACATAGCTTAAGCAGTAAGCATACAAAAAATGTTTTTGTTAGTAAGCAGTTAACCAGCTTATATGTGAAACTGGAGTATAGTAATTCCAAATGGGAGCTATAAAATTTCCTACTGAGGGAAATAACAAGTGTTAAAAACTTGGTTGGATGGTACCACCAGTACCATCCCTTTCCTAAACAAGCAGTAGCTAAAATTTAATTAGGTAATTATCTTTTAAATCCCCATGTCACTGGTATGTATCATATCAGCAGTTATGATAAATCTCAACAACAGATCTATGAAAGGAAAAAAAATAATCAAACAGAAAACCTGGTTAAGCACACACAGGTTCATTTTTTTAAGCTCCCTAAATCCCAGTATTCTTTTCCTGTTATCATTTTTATTGCTAAATGCAATTCCAAAGATTGCAATGCCTGATTTACAAAATCATTATCAGGCTCACGTTCTGCTGTTTACTTACTATAATTGCTTTGGGTATCAGCAGAAACATTCATGAGTATTTCCCATATCTTATGCATAACAATTCTGTTTCAATCATAATCTGTGTCTAGAGCACTTACGTAGCTACTCCTAAAGGCCACTGGAAAATATCTTCTTCATTTACCAATGCATAGTCGTATGTAATGAAGAGTAGATTTACAAATCCTCCATTTCTTTTCAGATATGGTTGAATCCATTCATTGTTGCACTGCTCACTTCCAAGCAGCACAACTGCTACATGCTGTAGTTTGTGAGTCTGAATTAACGTTCGTGCGTAATGCAACCACTGAGTGGCGTAAGTGATCTTTGCTTTTTCTCTTCCATTCAGAACTAGCACCACGTTTTCAGCTTCAACTGAGAAGTAGCCAGGAACTACAGATGGACCAGTGATGAAGCTGTGAAAACCAAAATACAAACAGTAAACACCCTTATGACAAATCGTTTACCTTAATGCTCTAAACACCCTTACTACACAGTGTGTATGCCAAAGATATTTTTTTTCCTTCAATAAAGTAAATGCAGTATACTGCAGAGTAACTGTGAAGCTGTAACCATTTCTGTCGTCAGTATTCACGGCTTAACACGGGAATAAAGCTGCCTTCATTTTTATTCAGGAAAAGGATACTCAGACTTATAAAATAAGATATTTTGTCAATAAATCAGAACTACTACCATATTCAAAACTTGACGTGTGGGTAAACCAATCAACTGTAAAAAAAAGGGATATACTTTAATGTTCACTGAAAGTCAACTTTGTTTTAATCCCAGTAATAGCCAAGGAATGCTGTATCACACCAAGAGAGAGGCCCTCCCAAAAATCTGTCAGAGAATACTAAACCAAGTATCATTATGAAGGACTGGTTTGGCATACTACTTCTCTCTGTAATTTTGGTGCAGTTAAGGTTAGACCACAAAACCACTGTGTCGTCTGATACTGAGTAGAATCTGTAATATGAGAGGTGTCTAAGTAAATGTAAATTTATGTTGCTTGAGTGACTTTGATATACACTAGTAAGCACAAATATTGCAGGTAGAAAACTGCATTTCTAGAGCTTTCACAATGTATTTCACAGAGTAATTTCAACCATGTAGCAAAATCATTATATCACTGATCATTTACAAGTATCTGACAACAGCTAATTAAGAACCTAAATTAAGCAAGCCAGTGTTTGGTTCAGCTCTTGTTCTTCAGTAACTGAGATGTTAACAGACTATTTCTTGACTGAACTCAAAGGATTAGTGATTACAGCTTGGGAAGAGCAGAGGACAAAAAATAACAGTAACACCCCCCACTCCTCCTAAGAGCCACTTAAGTGTTAAGCTTTCCAAGTCCGCTGCATTACTACAGCTTTTCAGCTACCAGCAATGCTTAATTCCGAATGAGTTTTAACAGATTTAGAATGAGCATGAGTTTTAACTCATGAAGCACCGAGACTGACAGCTAGTTTCAGGTCAAGCGTGCTTAGTGAGGAAAACAAAATTCACAGCAAAAGCTGTAAAGAACTATTCCTATGAGGTTACCTGAAGCAGACAGACCTCAGGCAAGCATTATTCTAAACCTGAGTTAAACTAATATGCTGCTGTCTTGGTGAGAGTGGTGTAGTTTGGAGCTAACAGTTTAACAGACATGAGAACAGACAATGAGAAACGATTTGTAAGAGAAAACACCTTGAGCATCAAAATGGCCAAAACAGTGTATCACAGAATCATAGAATAGTTAGGGTTGGAAAGGACCTCAAGATCATCCAGTTCCAACCCCCCTGCCACGGGCAGGGACACCTCACACTAAACGATGCCATCCAAGGCTCTGTCCAACCTGGCCTTGAACTGTGCCAGGGATGGAGCATTCACAACCTCCCTGGGCAACCCATTCCAGTGCCTCACCACCCTAACAGTAAGGAATTTCTTCCTTATATCCAGTGTATGTAGTCAATCCAGTGATTGCCTTGAAAAAGAGACCTGAGAGAAAAGTGTTTCATCTATGGATACAGTGTTGTGAGGCTTATCAATTTCACAGGAATAACCACATGCACAGGTGGGGAAGCAGTGACCTGCGTGCAGGAAAATATGAACTTTCACAGTGTAAAAAAGTTGGGGAAAAAAGAAAAGTATGGAAATCCTATACCCCAATAAACCACAGGGCTAAGGTTGTGCTGTTAACTCCCAGTCAGAACACAACTGAGAAATGTAAAGAGAGATTACAAATGCTACAAAATTAAGGCAGTAGTTCTAAGAGATTTTCACTACTCACATGAAGGTTAGCTTAAGGAGGCTATGGGAAGATTACACTTTTGGACTCAATAAATTACTTGTTTCCTGTCAAGTCCTTGTTTTTCCTTACTAATCTCAGAATCCATATGACAAGATGCTGGGTCACCCAGACTTAACTCCAAAGGTGTTAGTCAGACTGCTACTCTGCAAGAGAAGCATGATTAAGCTTAACACTGCAGCAGGAGGGAATGTACCAAATACAACCAGCATAATGATACTCCTTATGAAACAAAAGAATTAAAAATGAGAAAAATCGAGAAAAGTCCCTCTGACAGGAGTAGTGCAAGTAAGAAGCAGCCTGCAAGGAGCTTGTAGGCTGTTCAAAAACACTGTGTTAGCAGCTCAGGTATGCTGTGTGCCTCAATCCCAAAAGGAAGCAATACAGACCTCCAAAACACATATGGCTTAATAGAAAAGTTAGGGAAGCTGTCAAAGGCCAAAGGACAACATTGAAAACAATTAAAAGCTTGCCCAAATAAGGACATCAAACCTCACAAAATACTGCTCATGAAATGCGAAGAGAAAATTAATGTTAAAAGCAATTTGAAAAGCACATTGCAAAAAGATGCTTTGATTAAGAGTAAAGGTTCTTGAAACACATGAAAACCAAAACAGATTAAAAGTATACCAAAAAAGACAACTACAGAACTGGAGGGATAACAGTTTAAAATGGGATGACAAAGCTATAGCAGAAAAAAATCCTGTACCTAACTCATTCTTTTCAGCAAGAAATATAAGGTAAAGAACACAAATATTCTATCAAATGGAGGATTTGGACCTGGATGGCATTCACTTGGGAATTCTTAAGGAATTCAAACATGGGAGTGCAGAACCTCTGGCAAAGGTGTAGAGCTGTCATTATTAAGAGTCACTATGCCTTATAAGAAGGGGTTCACCAGTGTCATTCCCATCTACAAAACAACTTGAGGACTCTGGAGCAGACCAGTCTGTATAAATTCCCTCTTTGGAAGAGTGTAATAAATAGTAAGATCACTGTATCTTACCAAAAGGTAAGATCACTGATCACATACGTGGACAAACACTGCTGTTTCACTAATCTGATGCAAATCTATGAATATGTAAATAATACAGTTAAAGAGGATCCAGTAGACATAGTGTATTTGGATTCTCAGAAAGCTTCACCAAAGGGTATTAAGGAAACTGAACTGTCACAAGCTATTCTTGGCACAGTCCTCTGGCAGGTAAGAAAATCTTTGCTGACCAATATGCTTTCATTCCGGCATGAATCATGATGGTTGCCATTTGTGAAAGGAGGACAGGAGAACCAGACTTAAGAACTGCTGAACAGCTGGGGTTAACAGGGATTTGGAGAAAGCAGCACTGAACATTTATGAAACAGAGAGGGTGTGCCCCTCAGTGAAACAGAAATGTAGGAATGCTCTTAAGGACAAGAGATAAGAAGTTTGGCACTCCTGCCTCGATAACATCCTCCTAGATGACAGGAGGGAAGGACGTGAATTGCTCCAGGCCAAGGAAAGTGCGAAACCCTGCTCTCCTACTTGTATGAATGTGCCAATGTCACTAGAATCCACAGCTATGCAGCTCTTTCTCCACTTGTGTTTTTAAATATATATCCCTGCATTTCATGAAGAAGCTGATAATTTTAGCATTTTTAGGTAACTTCTTTGGTAAAAACTTGAAGCCATCGAAATCTATATAAAATGTGTATACTCTATCATAAATATACAAAATGGGCTTTTTCATGCACCTATCTTCAAGTGATATTTTGGCATTGTGTCTTTTAATTTGACATTCTTTAAGAACATTCATGAGAGCTCTGTGTTTTAACAATCATTACTTACCACAAAACACTGCACAGCAGCACATATCCTCCAAATATATCACCTCAGCTAGTTCCCTCTAGTCTCATCTAGTAATCAACTGGAGATAATTTACCTCAGCCAGGCATTAAAGAAATCAACAATTCTGTAATATCTTATAACCAGAGAGCAGAAAAAAACATGTACTAATTATTCCTGACCAAAAAAACCCCAAACTAAAATAACATTTCCCATTTGAGTAAAAAGTAGAACAATTTCAAAATCCTAATAATTTAAGTAACAGTTATATTTGTGTATTTTTTATACTTTACACAACAAACTCCTACTAACCTGTTAAATTATAATCTCTGTTACGCTGGTACCAAACTTAAACTCTGCATTTTTATGGGATCTAGCATCCAAGTTGAAGTTAAAATAAAGACTCTATTATCCCTGGTTCCTCTAAACAAAACAAGAAGATATTTAAATGCTAGTATAGAAGTCTTCCTTTGAGAGATGTATACCCTAAGGAACGATGGGAGGCTATTTTTCACCTGAAACAGGCACACCAGAGAGAAAATAACTGTAATCAGTCAAGTGACAGACTCATTAAGTGCAGCAAATTACCTTCATTTTATAAACATGAAAGGCAAAGACTTGGAAAAAATTCTCACATCCATACCAAGAAGACAATCTGGCTGACAGAGTGCCACTGATTTCTAAAGCTCCTAAAATTTTACTTCTGGAAACAAAAGCCTCTTCCCACCAAGATAACACTGCAGGCACAAGCCTCCATTCAAAGCAAGTATTGTACCCTTTCTCTTCAAAAAAACCCCTTTCAATTCACAACCATGTATTTACTTCAAACATTATCTACAAATTTCAACCAGAACCCTATCTTATTGTGGGAGGAATAACCACCTTTCTGAAGCAACAGCTGAGCACATCATTTATTCTTTAAAAGAAAGCTCTTTTAATAAGTGGATCCTGGTGAAACTGACTAAATGCTATAGGAGAGCTAATACTGCATACTGTAAAAATAAAAAAAAATCCTTCAGCTTTTACTGTATCCTTACAGAAAGCTGTAAAATTATATTGTATATGACCTCAAAGTTCTATACTGTTCCTTAAATATGTTTGACTATTGTCTTAAGACACGCATGATCACAGATCAAACCCCATTTTTAAAACAAGCAGTGCTTCCAGTGTAATCTTTGTAATTCAAGCAGTTAACCAGATGCTGACAGGATGTTTTTTGTTATAGAAACAAGTGAGGGACCAGGTTAGGAAAGCTAAGGCCCAGTTAGAATTAAACTTAGCTAGGGATGTTAAGGATAACAGGAAGGGATTCTATGGGTATGTAGGAAATAAAAAGACAGACTAGGGACAACATAGGCCCCCTCTGGAAACTATCAGGAGAACTGGCTACACAGGACATGGAGAAGGCTGAGGTTCTGAATGACTTCTTTGCCTCGGTCTTCACTGGCAAAGGCTCTGACCACACCACCCAAGTCTTGAAAGGAAGATGCAGGGACTGTGAGAATGAAGACCGTAGGCTCACTGTAGGAGAGGATCTGGCTCAAGACCATCTTAGGAACCTGAATGTGCACAAGTCCATGTGATCGGATGAAATCCATCCATAGGTCCTGAAGGAGCTGGTGAATGAAGTAGCTAAGCCACTGGCAAACATATTTGAAAAATCATGGTAGTCAGGTGAAGTTCCAAATGATGGGAAAAAGGGAAATATAACCCCCATTTTCAGGAAGGGGAAAATGGATGACCTGGGGAATTACAGACCAGTCAGTCTCACCTCTGTGCCTGGCAAAATCTGGGAGCAGATTCTCCTGGAAGGCATGCTAGGGCACATGAAAGACAACAGGGTGCTTAGCGACAGCCAGCTTCACTAAGGGGAAATCCTGCCTGACCAATCTGGTGGCTTTCTGTGATGGGGGTACAGAACTGATGGATGGGGTAGAGCAGTTGATGTCATCTACCTGGACTTGTGCAAAAGTGTTTGACACTGCTCGACACAACATCCTTGTCTCTAAATTGGAGAGACATCAATTTGATAGGTAGACTACTCAGTGGATAAAGAACTGGCTGGATGGCCACACACAAAGAGCTGTGGTCTATGGCTCAGTGTCCAGCTGGAGACCAGTAACAAGTGATATACCTCAGGGGTCAGTGTTGGGACCGGTCTTGTTCAACATCTTTGTCAGTGACATGGACAGTGGGACTGAGCGCACCCTCAGCAAGTTTGCCGATGACACCAAGCTGTGTGGTTCGGTTGATACGCTAGAGGGAAGGAATGTCATCCAGAGGACCTTGACACACTTGTGAGGTGGGCTGATGCCAACCTCATGAAGTTTAACCATGACAAGTGCAAGGTCCTACACCTGGGTTGGAGCAATCCCAGGCACAGCTACAGGTCGGGCAGAGAAGAGATTCAGAGCAGCCCTGCGGAGAAGGACTTGGGGTTGTTGGTTGATAAGAAAATGAACATGAGCCGGCTGCAGTGTGCGCTCGCAGCCCAGAAAGCAACTGTATTCTGGGCTGCATCAAAAGGAGCGTGACCAGCAGGTCGAAGGAGCTGATCCTGCCCCTCTACTCTGCTCTCGTGAGACCTCACTTGGAGTATTGTGAGCAGTTCTGGTGTCCTCAACATAAGAAGGACATGGAACTGTTGGAACAAGTCCAGAGGAGGCCACGAGGATGATCAGGGACTGGAGCACCTCCCATATGAAGACAGGCTGAGAAAGTTGGGGCTGTTCAGCCTGGAGAAGGTTGCGTGGAGACCTCATAACAGCTTTCCAGTATCTGAAGGGGGCCTACAGGGGTGCTGGTGAGGGACTATTCAGTGAGACTGAACTGATAGGACAAGGAGGAAAAAACAGGGGAAGTTTAGATTGGATCTAAGGAGGAAGATGTTTACTGTTAGGGTGGTGAGGTACTGGAATGGGTTGCCCAAGGAAGTAGTGAATGCTCCATCCCTGGTGGTGTTCAAGGCCGGGTTGGACAGAGCCTTGGGTGACATGGTTTAGTGTGAGGTATCCCTGCCCATGGCAGGGGGGCTGGAGCTGGATGTTCTCAAGGTCCCTCCCAACCCTAACTATTCTATGACTCTATGAAATCATGGTTTTGATACAGTCCTATTTATAAATGAATGAGTGAAGTTCCTTTTCCCAGAGTAGAAAAAAATCCCCAAATAGCAGGAGACATTTTCTTGCCTCAGAACTCCATGCTTCTTTCAGTCAGCTATAAGCTGCAAACCCCTGTTCCTCAACTTTTCGTAGGGATTTTTTTTACCCATTCTCCCAAGGTCCCTTGGCTCTCCTCCCTCTCAGCATTGTTAAGTCCTTCCACATTTTTTCACAAAACAGATGAAACTGCTCCATAGTTTTCTATTTGTTAATAATTACAAGTTTTGGGCTATAATTTGCTGGCTATCTCAAGTATGTCTTTTGATGAATAAATGTAACCATTTTCTGTGCTAATTTTGAATCAGAAATTGTATGCATATTCCACAGTTATCAAAACACGACAAATGTAAAGTATTTGCAACTAAGAATTGTTTGGGTTGGAAAGGACTTAAGATCATTTAGTCACAACCCCCCTACCACAGGCAGAGACAACTTCCACTAGACTAGGTTGCTCAAGGCACCTGTCCAACCTGGCCCTGAACACTGTCAGGGATGGGGCATTCACAACTTCCTTGGTAAACCTGTTCTAGTTATTAAACTAATTGCAACTTTTGAGACAGACAAAGTAACGCGCCTGTGCATCTTACTATGTTCTTTAACTTTCCAATACACCATTTCCTAAAGGTAACACAACTAAAGTCAACATCATGCAACTAGTACCTGAAATATGTTTTTCCTGCTTTTTGGCTTCCTTCTCTCCATTGTGCAGTCACCTCAGCTGGCTCAAGGTGCCCTCCAAAAATATGCTGCCACAGGTAAAGACCTACATAAATGAACACAGGATTGAAAATTTGAGTGCACAGATCTTACCTACTCTATACTCTTAGCAAATATAATATTTACGGGAAATTAAAAAGTATAACAACCTAAGAACATGGGAAAGAAATGACAAAGCTTCTCATATATGTCATATTCCATATGACTGAATTACTGAAGATCAATTTTTCACACACTGGGGCCTTTAAAAAGATTCTTGGGCTATCAAAGTATCAGCAGGTAAGGATATACCACACTACCACATCTCTAAGCATAACTTTCTAGTACACACATCACTGAAAAATGAGGCAATCAGCACTTCAAGGACATACTTCTCTTAGGCTTTTCTGAAACACAACAAATTTTTGTGAAGGAATGCATCACCACATAGTATATTAATGTGTTCTACAATCATCTGCAAGTAAAGTTCAAATGAACCTGGAAACTTTACATGTTCAAAAAAGGCTAAATAAGAACAATATGTCTTCAGCAGTAGTTAAAGAGCTTGAGAGGATCTTGGCCCCAGTCTATACAGAAAGGAAACTCAAGTGTCTTTCAAAACTGAATAATTGCAAAGTTCAGCAGCAGCAGTAGTACTGCCATACAGAAAATGCCTTATTCCTCAGTGTGTGATGCTTTATTGCACAAAGTGTGACAAAAATATATATTCTGGTTTAGCCAAGAGGCCTGTCCTTGTCTTGTAAACTAGATTCTATGAAAAAAGTAACTGTGTTTCTCTACCATTTGAGCAATTTTGACAGATCCGAAAACCAGCCTTGAACTGGTGCAAAGAAACTGAAGTCTAATTACTCTTATATATATATTGGTATTAACATCAATTTGAGTTACATCTACCAGTTCCTTAACACTCTTCATGTATAGCTATCTGTATTATTTAGTCATATATATAAATTTCAGACAAAAAAAGGTAAACTGCTGTAACAGGAAGTGGGTAATAGACATTGATTACTTCTGCTTACCAATTGCTGCTTTGCCCCAGATCTGTACTCTAAGGCTTATTTGTTCTAGGTGAGATCTTGCATTTTTTATCATCTTAAGATTAGCTTCGTATCTCTGCTGAGAAGCAACCAGCTCATTCTTCTCATCCCCTTCCCATGGATTCCACTCTTCATTTCCCAAGGCAACATGATCTAAGAAACCCAAAAGCGTAATTAACATAAAAAGAACAATCTGACAAGTTTAGCAAACGGACGAATTCTCTGCAGCTCATGATGTTAAGCAGCCCCTGACAAGCTTCCAGCCGCCGCGGCCCGGTGCCTCACAAAGCACTGGAGACATGGCCGCCGCCAGCGCGGGCCCCGCGATGGGGCTCAGCCCCGTCTCCCTCAGGGGTTGCCCCCGGTTCCCCCCGCCGGTGCTCCCAAGGCCGGGGACACCCCGCGGGAAGGCCCCGCCGCTCCCTCACGCCCGGGACGCCAAGGCCTTTCCGGCGCAGGCAGTGGCTGACAAACGGCGTCGGCCCCGGAGCACAGCCGCAGCGGCTCCGCCGCTGGCAGCCAGGCCGGCTCGGAGCGGCCCCCACCGCCGCTCTCACCTCGCGGGCCGCGGTGATCCCGGTGCGCCGGACGGGGAGCGGCCGGGCGCCGGGGCCGGAGGAAGACGGTGTAGGCCGCGTAGAGTGAGAAGAGGACGTAAGCGGCTACCAAGGCAGAGCACAGCCGCTTGCGAGCGCCCCGCATCCCGCCGGGAGCCGCGCCCTCTGGTGCGGGCGGGAGGAGCCTGCACCTGCAGCCTGGGGCCTCGTCCGCTGCCCGGGAGGCTCCGGGTCTGCCGCGGCCTGACCTGCCTCTGCCCCACTGCCCTCCCGGCCATTGCCGGTACAGCCTCCGGGGCACGGCGGGTGCGCTGCAGACACTCGTTCCTGTGCAGCCCGGAGCCGAGAAATGAGTACTCTGAGGTACTTGTGTGAAAACGGGCTGAGAGATTTGGGGCTGCTCAGCCTGGAGAAGAGAGGGCTGCGTGGAGACCTCATAGCAGCCTTCCTACACCTTTGACCTCTGCGCAAACAAGGTAATAATATCTCCTGGATTTTAGGAAGCAGAGGTGTCCTCCATTGTGTAAGAGGCTGAAAAGCCCAACAACAGCAGCTAATGACACTCAAAAGAATTCTGAGCCCAGATCTGCTGAATCAGGAAGCTTGGATTCTTTCTTAGCTGTGAGACAGGTTTGCTTGTGGCAGACTATCTTGTCTCATGGTGCTCCAGCTGACTCCTAATAGAATGATCATAACTGCACTTCTGGGAGGATTATGAATCCAAGTTGATATAAAACAGTTGACGTTTTCTTTGAACGACTGGTACTCTATAAAGACAGGAAGAGTTGGAACAAAAAAGAATCTACTTAATAACAAGGGCTTTTAGCAGTAAACAAACAGCAAAAGTTCTTTACATTATAAGGCATTGTGAGTTGGGAGATACAGGGGAAAGATGCATCATCTGGTTCAATAACTGTGTTTAGAAGTAGGAAAAAGAATAAAAAAGAATAAAGAAGTGTCAAGTACATTCAATAAATGCCTATTCTGTTCAAGTATCCATTCCAACTAAGGAAAATTAACCTGGAGTTTCAAAATTAAGATTATGAGTGTGTCTGGAAACCTAAGTCAAAATATATTCTGCTCTACATCAGGTAGAGCAGAGTAAGCAGCTACAGAAGTAAGCTTTTTTATTTCCTTTGTAAAAAGTATTTTTTTCTGTACATATTATGATGACAACAACACTCCCTGATACTTGTATTTTACTACTTTTGACTGCCTTTAATAAATTTTTCTTTGGTCTCTGTTACACCCTTCTAACAAAACCTGTAGTTAAATTCTGGGTATGATTTGTCTTGGTCTCTGCTCACTGATTGTTGGATTGGAATCGATTGACAGATATCACTGGGAAGTTCTAGAAAACCTGTATCGATGCCATGGTTTAAGCCCAGCTGGTAACTCAGAACCACACAGCCACTCACTCACTTTCCCCCACACTTTTTCCTCCCAGCTCCCACAGGGATGGGGAGGAGAATCAAAAGATGTAAATCTCATGGGTTGAGATAAGAACAGTCCAGTAATTAAGGTATAACACAAAACTACTACTGCTACCACCAATAATAATAATGATTATAAGGAAGATGACAAGGGCAGAGAATATAAAACTAAAAGGGGAAAAGGAAAAGAAAACAATAAACACAAGTGATGCACAATGCAATTGCTTACTGCCTGCTGACCAATACCCAGCCCTACCCAAGCAGGGTCTTCTGGGTAACTCTCCCCAGTTTATATAGTGGACATGATGTCCTGTGATATGAAATACCCCTTTGGATGGTTAGGATCAGGTATCCTGTCTCAGCTTCTTCCCATCTTCCTGTGCCCCTCCTCACTAGCAGAGCATGATACTGAAAAGTCCTTGATTGGACTAAACATTACTTGGCAACAGCTAAAAACATCCATGTATTACCAGCGTTGGTCCCAGACTAAAGTTGAAAACACAGCACTGCACCAGCTGCAAAGGAGAAAAATAACTGTTACTGCTGAACCCAGGACAATTGACCAGCATGTAACGTATGTAGACCTGAGCAATCATCAGGAATGAAAGGATCAGTTAGAGATCTAACCAGAACATCGAACGAAGTTGTTGCCAGAATCCCTGCAGAAAGGTTTTGAGGTATAGTCACTGCTCTATTAGTGCTGTTTTCACTGATTAAGAAGTTTGCAGGGTTTTCTACTCCCATCTGCAGAATGTAGTAGGCAGCTGCTCTTACAATTTTTATTCTTCAAAGCCCAAGATTCCTGTGAGGCTGCACGGTACAAGGCTGAATGAAAGGGAGAAGTCTGCAGGGGACAATTAAAGGTATGAAGCCACAGAGAGGCCTCTCTGCTGGCTGCAGATCATTCTGCCTATTCCTTTGGCAGAGGTTCTCTCCTGGATGAGAGAGACAGTTCTCATGTGATGAGAGAGGTAATGGACTCTGGTGCTCATTACTGCTCAATTAATAGAAATACTTCTTTATTCTGCTGGCTTCCTTCTCTTTGGTTCATACAAGTACATCCTGACATCATCCTTCAGACAGAATCAGTCTTGGCTTAACTAAAGTAGTTTACCTGCAACTAATTATGGTGGCTAAACATTCACCTCAGCTGGGTGATAACTTAAGGCAGAGACATGATGGTAAGGAACTGCTGATAATGGTGACAAATTAAGGGTGGTGATCTCTATTTTTTTTGGTACAGGTGGATCAGTAAGAGAGTGTCCACCTGTGACCTTGTAGCTTCTTGGTTTAAGTAAGAAAAGCCTCTTCTGGAGAAACTAACACACTGCAGAAGAATGCAAATAAAATAGGGTTTTGCTTGGTTGAGCGTTTTTGTTTTTTTAGCCTGATGAAATGACAAAACCAGCTATTGTATTTAGTTCTGTGTTTATCTCAGATACAATTCATATCTATCTGCAGACATTTTTAGGTGTCAAAGGATTCTACATCCCATGTGGCATGTGTTACATTTAGAGTATCTCTAGGCTGTTGTCTGTGTAGCCTCTGCTCCATTTCTCTCGTTTTCTCCCATTCCATCAAAATGTAAAGCCATCCAAAACACTGCCTCCTCCTCTAATACAAAGGACTCATAGCTGCTGCTTCCAAGATTCTTTCATGTCTTAGGCATTTTTTAATGTCAGGACTAGGTTAGACCTTCCCAACAACCCAAATAGGTTTGATGTTAGTCATGCATCCCTAGCAATTCATGGTGGGGAAAACTCTGATGACACTTCTTCCCATACTTGCACTAGCAGAAGGCATTGAATACCCATAAGCATGTCCCAGGGCAGGCATTGACTCTATCACCCTCTGGGAAGGAGGCATGTACCTTCCGATGGGGTAAGAGCTGTGGATTGTCTTGAGATGGTTTGAACATCTGATGAAATCTGCAAAAAGCAGGTGTGGAATATGTTCTTTGGAAGTCTTCTGCGTTTATCCAGTTGAGCTGGGTTTCCACATCTCTGACACTAGCAAGGCTTGAAGCCTCAGTCTGAACCAGGACATGCTCCTCCACCAAATAGGTGCAAATCTTTTTGAGGTGAGCAGTACCTATTCAGTTCCCTATGGATTTGGTTTTATTCCCTCATGCCCATTTCTAGAAATGCCTGAGCTGTTTCCCTTGGGAAAACATACTGAAACACAGAGCCTGAGAACAACAGTACTCCATCAGAGAGAAGGTCCATCTGGCCCAATACTCTTGTTCCCAAAGTGGCCAACAATCAGTGTCTAAAGCAGAGCCTATGAGCAGAGCAGCTCTACTTCTGCCAGGGTTCTGGGGGTGTTCTAAGACCTCAGTGGCTGAGTTGGACTAGATGATCTTTTGAGGTCCCTTCCAACCCTTGGGATTCTGCGATTCTAGGACCCCCAGCTCACTGCCTCCTGCCAAGAGCCCAGGGGATGTGTCTCATCTCAGCCTGTGGCCTTCAAGCCTTGCTTGAGCCACGTTGTCGCTGTGCCTCTCCCCGTCTCCTGGATGGGTCTGGGACCTGCACTGTGAAGAGCTGCTCTTCTGCATGGATGCCTTAGACCTAGGGCATCACTTGTCATGCAGAGTTGTAAGCATAACAGCCTAACCTATTCCAATTCTATTCCAGTTTAGTCTAGTGTAGTCTTTTTCATTCTGTTCCGTTGCATTCCATTCTGTTCTGTGTTTCATGCCTCTCGGTTCCATTCCGCTCCATTCCATTTCATTACCTACACTTGTGAATTGCATAACAGTGTGACTGATTTCTCTGCAGTGTCAGGGATTTTCAGCTCCAAAAACATTTTCAAGGACACAAATTACAAAGCTTTCAAGTGGAAACAAGATTATATTATTCTATTTGATTTTTGTTTTTTTTTTCTTATATTTCATGTTATTTTAGAATCATTAAATCCTAGGATCATAGTTAGGGTTAGAGAGAACCTCAGGATCATCTAGTTCCAACCCCTCCTGCCATTCATGTTGCCCAAGGCTCTGTACAACCTGGTCTTACACCTCGCCAGGAGATGGCACCCAAGGGTCTGCACAGTCTGGTGTTGCAGCCTGTCGCCATGGGTTAGAGCACACAGAGCATCCTTGGGCAACCTGTTCCAGTGCCTCAACACCCTGACAGTAAAGAACTTCTTCCTTATATCCAACCTCAAAGTTTTATATTATTATTTGTGAGCATCGTCACCAACCACACACATATGTGCAAGAAGGTGTGTGGGAGCATGGGCTGTTTCCCAAAGCATAACACCTATCAATGGTAAGCACACTATTGACTTCCAACACTTGTTCATCTGCTGCACTTTCTGGCCACGGGTGCATAAAAAGTGCTCTTGTGCCTGCCCAACGCTGGTGTTGAATGAAGGGAGAGATGGAGAGAGGCAGCTGCTGATATGGCAGCAAGCCTGGAGCCCTTCCAAGCACAGGCTGCTGTGCACAGGCAAGAGCCCCCAGGGCTATGGAGCCAAGGGAAGAGCAAAGCTCACTCCCACTCTGAGCTTGCACTTGGCAATGGAGCCAGGGCACGAGAGTGCCTTGGAGGTGCGAGAGCAGCAGGAAAGAGCTGAGTCCAAAGGGGAGCCCTGACAAGAGAATGTGCTCAATGCCACAGAGGACAAGCAGCAACTCCCAGGACCTACCCTGGGAGACCAGAAAGCTTCATCCCTCTGGATGTGGGTAACGAGGGCCACCTGTGTGGAGCAGGAGTAGCCCAAAGGAGCCCTGTCACGCGGCTGTGCTCGCCTGCAGAGGAAAGCAAAAAAACCTCTGGGGGCCCTTGCAGGTTTCCCGTGAGTTAAAAAAGCCTTCCCCCCACCAAGCTGCAGGACACGCAGGGCTGCCTTGGTGGTGCATGAGCAGCAGGCAGTAACCCAGCAGAATGGACCAGAGGAGCCCTGACAAGTGGTCCTGCTCCATGCTCAGAGGAGGCAAGAAACCCCCAGGGACCAGTGCCAGTCTGCCCCGGGGGAAAACTCCTTCCTGACCCCAGCTCTGGGGATTGTCTGTCCCTCAGCATGTGAGCAAGACCTGCTGCTGGTCCATGGGCTGGTGATGCCTCCCAGGAGATAACCAAGCCCTATTCTCCCTCAAGTTGGAGCCACCTCAGGGGCTTTTGAGAGGAGGGATCCCTGAAAACATCTCTCCACTCTATTGCTTATGGCTGCTGCCCCTGGCTCAGTGGGGGATGAGGATGGTGAGCTCTACAGTCATCCTCAAGAAGACATTCCTATGGTCTGGCCATGGCTATCCAGCTGAAAAGGATTACTGTCCTTCCCATGAGCTAAGAAGTTGTTCCTGTCAGGAAGAGGACCCAACAATAAGATCAGAATATGGACAACTTATAACGTGTAAATCAATGAAGAAGGATGTTTAAATAAGGAGCAGAGACCCATGAAAGGGCTGTAAAGAATAGATCTAGGTATTATGATTCAGCAGGATGAAACTTTACCTATCACAGTCTGTCAAAGGTTCAGGAAGTGTGCTTCTACTGTTCTATTTAGCCTTTTTTTTGCCAGCATTGTTCACAATCTCTTTCTTCTCAGGGTACAAAGGCTCACATTCCTCTTTAAAGCCTAGGAGGCTCTGCTTCTCACTTGTGAAGGTCTTTTAGTGTCTGACCTATTTTTCAGGATGATTTCCCCTCCAAGAAGGAGACAGGAACCATATTATGCCCAGCTCATAGACTTTAGTATTGAACAGGAAGGACTAGGCTTTCTTATCATTTATGACTTCTCTGAGTGCTATTTATAAGGTTTCCTTCCCTCTTTCATCATCTGTTGCCTAGCGTAGCATGAATTATAGCTGTGCATGCTCTGTTCCAGCTCTCTTTCT
The DNA here is from genome assembly GCF_012275295.1 of Melopsittacus undulatus. Lineage (NCBI taxonomy): Eukaryota > Metazoa > Chordata > Aves > Psittaciformes > Psittaculidae > Melopsittacus > Melopsittacus undulatus. The sequence continues at coordinate 7,603,123 of NC_047531.1, forward strand.
TGCCATTTGAACAGTCAAGGAGATATTGTACATGGCTGATCTTTCATTCAAGTACTTTATTAGCTGAGAACAGCACATGTCAATTAACTGAATCTATTCATGATTCTGAGACTATCTATGGGTACTATAACAACTTTTGAACATGGGGAATAGTGTGAACATTCTGATATGTTTGAAATGAACAGTTTGGTTTAGCATTTCACTGCAATGAAATAAAATAAATTACCTTCTGGAATGAGACTTCTTTATTCTGGACTCATTTAAAAAATAAGCTTGAAGATAAACTATTTACTTGTAGTTTCTTTATTTCTGGTTTATTTATTATTATTACAAGAAAATGCTTTGAGATGAACCGAAATAAGCTTCTCTTCTTCCTTAAGCATAGTGGCTTTACTCCTCCATGCACTAGTTCAGCTAGCTACCAAGAAGAGTTACTGTCACAGCTCTGTTAGGTTTCATGTTAGTGGTCAGCCTGAAGGTGGTTTTAATGAATCTTGTTTACTTCCCACTGCATAAGAAGACACACAAAATCAGTTAGTTACCGCTTCTTAGCTGAGAAGCAGCAACTTTCAGCGGAAGAAAGATCATTTTTTGAAACACTAACTCATCTTTTTTGTGATTATGAACACTGCTTTCAGTTATTTATACCAGAATTACCTAAGGAAATGCAGCTGTGCCCTTCTTCTTATGTATGCAAACTAAATCAAATCCTTTGTGTCTATTTTATCTTTCTAATTTTTGTATTTTTTTCCTACTAGACATGGAAATAATGGAAGCCCTAGGCTTTCTGAATATATCCCAGTAGGAAGTGAGTTAAAAGAACTAAAAAAGAAGCTAATTATGAAAGTTGTAACAAGTGGCATGATTTTATATTTAGAAGCCACCTTTTTATTTTTAAGCATCTGATTTTTCCCGTTGAGCTCTTTCATTCTGCTGAAAGCTTTTAATTATATGGCAAAATCTCTTAGAGTCTTTGGTAGATAGTAAATGGAAGACTGTTAAAACTCCTCTTTAGCTTCAGAACTCCTACTCTTCTGAAACTTTAAATACAAATCTGTAATGAAATCAATTTGCTCCTATTTTCAGAGATTCGTGTGATTTCTCTTATTATTGGCCTTTTACATGACCTGCTATCTAGTTTTGCTTCTGAAGTGGCTTACTTGGCCTCGGGACATCTGACTGGGTGCTGGGCTGAGAGGTTGTGTGAACTGTACCTTGAAAGCCTGCTTTCAGCAGGGTAATTTATTGTTAGTTGGGATGGAATTTCAAGATATGTTATCTTTGCTTATCATCCTCTCAGATGTACCCTGCCACAAGGAAACAAATCAAAGTGGCTCCAATGTTTATATTCTGAATGGCATCTATTCATGCAATCTCATAGCTCCCTAATGATTAAGTAAGTTATGGGGGAAGTGAAACTATTTAAATCAGAACAGAATGTTTCTTGTTTAATTTGGGAGCTCTGCCTGTCCTCTCTGTCCATCAGGTAGGGCACACTAATAGCAAGTCAAACCCATTCTCCTGTTGAAGCAGCTTAGGCATCCTGGCATGATGAAGGTACTGATTTTTTAACACTGCATCTTTTGTACCAGCCAGAGGTAGCAGGTTCTCTTCTCTGCAATGACGTCATGGGTGCTGCAGCAAGAATTGTCATTCAGGCTTCATTAACAAGGAGATATGATTGAATGAAGTCAGCTACCATATTTATAGCAGTTTAAGGAGAAGTTTTTGCTGCATCTCTGTGACAGCCACCTTAAAGACTTCAGGGAGTGGTCCATTGATGTGTCCACACATCAATGATTTTAGTTTTCCTTAGTCTGAAGTCCTAGTCTGAATATTATGTGTCTGCTCCAGAGTGAGATCCTAACCTACCACCTACTGTCATGAGAAGGTAGAATCCAGCCCAGCACACTGGACATGAGGAAGGGCAGTCTCTGATCATACCATCTTCAGGCGAAGACAGTTCAGACAGGTTGATAGTGCCATTCCACTTTTTACAGGCAGTGAGTTACACAGCCAGCACATGTACCCTCCAGTAGTGGAATAGGGTAAGAAAGTCTGCATCAGTGTTGCAGCCTTTAGCATATGTTTGATCTACTAATTTTGTGGTTTTGACTGTATTTGATCCACCTGTGTATGTTTGCTCCATTTTAAAAAGTCTTTGGATGGATGTGTCCATAGTTCACTGTGTAGGAAAGTAGATTGTTAATGCAGGGATATTGCCATTTGACTTAATGGACCTAATACATATTGAAATACCCACATTTGAATACAGATTTGTAATTATTGTTTACAGGTTTTGATTTAAAATGCACATGGGGGTTGCCATGCCAACCATGGCTGACACTGGGGATGTCTGCACTAATTCAGAAAGAACTTTGCCATTTTCTGAGAGATTAATTCAGCTAGACTGTCTCACTCCTGGTGGGAACATTCATAACCTCTGCTTGCTTGAGCAAATAGTTCAGGGAAGTTGGATGACATGCTGTCAGGCTCCTGACGCCAGTGCCTCTACTCTGAAGCTTCTACATGGAAGTGTTCCAGAGAGGAGAGACAGGACCAGCACTGCTGCTGAGGGAAAAGCAGGTAAATCTGATACAATATTTAGGGAACTTTTCCAGTGCTCCCTGGAAGCTTTGGAAGTCGTTGGGACTTCTGAGAACAGCATAATTGTAAATTTAGTAAAAAAGCTGTTCGGTGGTTGTTGTAAGAAATTAAATTATCAAAAATTAAGGAAATTGCATGGTAAATATACAAGTTAGACAGCCAAGATAGGAAGCAGAGAGAAAGAGATTGTGTTAGCACCTGTCTTGCAGCACATGATGTTGAGGGTGATCAGGAATTTATTCTAACCTATGTAACATCTTGTTTTCTCTATATTCAAACTTTGTTTAAATATGAAAGAAGGAAAACCTCATATCCTAGTCACTGTCTTAATTCCCACGACAGTTTTGGTTTGCCTGCTATGGCACCATGACCTTCGAAAGAGAAATCAGCAATGTTAAGCAAGGCTGCAACTGGAATAGCAGTTGGGTTTGTATCAATAATATTTTTTTATTACCTAGAAGGTAATATCTGGCATAAGTTACCTCTCTTTATTTTATGTGATAGCAGGAAGCCAAATGGTACATACTCATTTACTAGGATTGAAAACATTAAACATAAACCATAAAAAAATTCAGCTTGAAGCTGATATAAGTTACAGTATGGGGTCAGCTGACAATGTCCTTCAGTCATTACTAGGATTGACTGTTTTAAATGCTTGTTCATGTTGATTTTAGAGCAACTTCTGCTTTAAAGATAGCATTTCCTCACAAAAACTCGTGCAATCAATAAAATAGCCTTTTGAACGTTTCCATTATAACACTTTATTTTTGTCAGTATGCAGTAATATACAGTTTTCTGAGAACTCTGTGGAGTTTTTCACTAGAAAATACATTATAGCATGAACACCACTTACATATGTTCTAACAGTAAAATGAATAGAATCATAGAATCATAGAATAGTTAGGGTTGGAAAGGACCTCAGGATCATCTAGTTCCAACCCCCCTGCCATGGGCAGGGACACCTCACACTAAACCATATCACCCAAGGCTTCATCCTTTTGTTTCTGATTTTTGTTCATATGAGGTAACTGAAGGAATACAGCAGAAGCATTGCTGGTAGCCAGCAGCTGTTGCTCTGGCTACATGGGTGAAGTGCCCATAATTGAACACCTACTGATGATGTTTCCATTATTCACCTTTGTTTGGGAAGTTAACTCTTGGAAATTGAAATGTTTGGGAGGCTTTTAGGTTTTTTAGTGAGTTATCACAATATTTCAATATTCAGGAGAGGTAAGAGGATTGTTATATGATGGAAAGATCCAGTTACTGTAGTTAGGAAAAGCAAAGTGTGCGCATACAGTGTATGGCACCACGGTGTACACAAGTCACAAGAGGTGGGACAGGTGTCTCAGAGGGATTCCACAAGGAGTACATAGTTGGGACCAAGACTATTTGGAAATGCATTTACAATTTGGTTTTACATTTTGTGTTGGATTTTGTACTGTTAGAAAGGCAATGTGTAATTCTTAACTGGCAGCTTGTGTAGGCTTTGGCTTACCTTAATATATCTGTTGATCAACAATCTGTTATTTCTGTACTGTGTTGTCTGTCACCCATTAATTATTCTAAATGAATTGCTGCATCTTACCAAAAGATTTCATTGCACTATCATAAAACACAGAATCATTCATCAAACTAAATTATATGAGTCCCCATGAGTGAAAACTCACAAATCCCAAGATTTATAGTTAAATGGATAGACGGCACAGATAAAGCCTTTATGTCAATAGGGACCCATAAAATTAGCCAGGCACGATATACTCCCTGCATATTAGAGAAAGTTTCTTCCTCCCAGGCATCTCTATGCTATTTAAAAAAGTATATGCTATGCAAAGTGGTCAAGTTAAGAGAGCACATCTGGTGAGTCAGGCCAGGATTGCAGAGCAGCCTGGTGTCCCCAGTCTACTTGCAGTTCTGCTGATGCAGTTGGACATGCACACGGATACCACAGGCACATTTCTTCAGGAAGCATTTGCTCCTTGCCTCACAAACAGTCATCCAGAGGGACTTGGGCAAGCTTGAGAAGTGGGCTCTTGCAAATCTCATGAGGTTCAACAAAGCCAAGTGCAAGGTCCTGCACTTGGGTTAAAACAGCCCCCAGTATCAATACAGGCTGGGGGATGAAAGGGTTGAGAGTATCCCTGAGCAGAAGGACGTGGGGTTACTAGTGGATGGAAGTTTGTATATGAGCCAGCAATGTGCACTTGCAGCCCAGAAGGCCAAGCGTACATTGAGCTGCATCTAAAGGAGCATGGCCAGCAGCTGGAAGGAGGTGATTTTTCCTCTCTGCTGTGGTGAGACCCCACCTGTAGTACTGCATTCAGCTCTGGAGCCTTCAGTACAGGAAAGATATGGACCTGTTGGAGGAGGTTCAGAAGAGGGCCACAAAGATCATCAGATGGATGGAGCACCTCTTCTGTGAGGAAAGGCTGAGAGTGTTGGGGTTGTTCAGCCTGGAGGAGGCTCTGGGGAAACCTTATTGTGGCCTTTCAGTACTTAAAAAGGGCCCATAAGAAAGATGGGGAGAGACTTTTTAGCAGGGCCAGTTGTGATAGGATGAGGTGCAATGGTTTTAAACTGAAAGAGGGGAGGTTCAGGCTGAATGTGAGGAAGGCATTTTTTAGCACAGGTTGCCCAGAGGGGTGGTGGATGCACCATCCCTGGAGACATTCAAGACTAGGCAACCTGATCTAGTTAAGATGTCCCTGCTCATTGCAGGGGATGAACTAGATGATCTTTGAAGTTCCCTTCCAAAGCAAACTATTCTATGATTCTATGATGTACAGATCCCATCTTGCAGTAGCCTCATGGTGAGGGGCTGCCAACTGGTGGCCAACTCTGCACAGCCTTCAGCTTGCTCCATGTACCCAGTACATCCTTAGGTGCTTAGAAGCCAAAGGAGAAAGCTCTGGAGGCTGATCCCTGGTTCAGTTACCAGACCTGCTTTTCCAGCAGGTATGATGTCCAGAGAAGCATTTTTTCGAGATTCCTATCTCTGCTCAGCTCCTCCAGGTTTCTGTGGATTTTCCGTTGGTTTTCTACCTTTCTTGCACACAGACACATGCATGCCAAGAAGATACAGCTCTAGTGGAGGATTCCTGCCTGTGGCAGGGAGGTTGGAACTAGATGATCTTTAAGGTCCCTTCCAACCCCAAACATTCTATGATTCTATGATCCTTCCCTTAGTTTCTGCATCTACAAGACCTCACAGTTATATCTCTACCTATGGGCACATAGATAAGCCATGGGTGAAACCAGGAAAGGTCTAAGCCAGTGATACATTGGGAGTGTGATCTGTGGTAGCTGAGCATTATTCCTCTGCTCTGACAATTGAGTAGAAAATCCAGTGCAAAAACATGTGTGGATAGAGACTATGCCAGCTGCCTAGTGTGTGAGCTGATTTCAGCTCTAACTCATGCAATTCTGCATGCTGGGTCTGAATATTTTTACTCTATTGAGGAACCAGCTGGTAAAATGGCAATACTTTTTCTGCTTATAAGGTAATAGAAGAACCCAGGAATTGACACATATAAAACTGAAACTGCTAGAAAAAGCACCAAGATTGCACATTCAGACTCTCGATAACTAGGAAATACCAGAATTGCAGAAAAAGCATCTACAGCCTCATGGATATACATTGTACTGTATCTTTATTTCTTCATTGTATATCATTTTCTCATAGGACCTTTATGAGACTGACCGTGATGGCAGCATTTATTCAAAGAATGAACTAGGATTGCGTAGTGAAGGGGGTTGTTATTTATTATCCATTGCCTCCTACACTACAGAAGCAAAAAGGTCTTTACTGATTGTAAGAGGGGGTTTCAGAACAGGAAAGATGGGCTCAGAATTAGCTCTTTGAATGTTGCCCAGTAGAACTGGGTTTGGGCACTGAAATACTGCAGTTCTGTACTGCAGGAATCATTGGAAATGATTTTTCATCCAGAAATGGTCATTAGCTGTCTGATCCTCATGTATGAACTTCAATGTGAATTGCTATGGTTTGGTTTGTGGAATCTCTACAGAGCTTTCTGAACAATGACTGATATTGGTAGGAGCTGTGATATAAATATGTGAAGTGCTCAAAAGTGCAAAGTATTTTGAAAGATTAGGTACAAGCCTTTCAAGTTGTCCATCAACAGTTAACAGATGCTTTCAAATTTAATCTCATATTGGTGCTCTTTCCCTAAAATACCAACAATTCCATTCATCCATCTCTAACTAGGCTGCTATACAGATTAATGTTAGTGCAGCACTGTAACGATACAGTAAACGAAATTCCATGGAAAAAGAATATTCTGCAACCATATGAAGTTCTGAATGTACTGTAAATAAGACCTGGGGCTCCCACTCAGCAGTGAAATAAAGCAACATAGTCCTAGGTCCTAAATTCAGAGATGATAGTTTACTCTGACCTCCGGTGTAGCACAGGTCAGTTCTTCCCTGAATTAGTTTTTGTTTAACTAAAGCATTTCTTTTTAAAAGATAGAAAAATCCCAATCTAAACATTTGCAGTATGGACAAGCTGTCATTATTTGTGTTAAATTACTGAAATGATTAAGTTTCGTAATACACATAATGCATAAATGCATGTAATTGCTATTTCTGAATGTCTCTACTTTCAACTTCCAGGCACTTGATCTTATTATGTTTGTGCTTTTGAGACTGAAGAGCCCTCAATTATCAATTTTCTATTCCCCCTAGAGGCAATTAGATGCTGTGATCAAGGTGCACTTTAGCCTTTTTGTTAAGGTAAACAAGCTGAACTTCAGTTTTCCACTAAGGCAGGATTTCCAATCCTTTAATCTTTCCCCTGATTCATTGCTAAACCAGAGAGATCCAATTTATTCCTTTTTGAGCTGGGCCTGGGACTGTGCACAGCATCTCAGAAGACTTTCTAGTGCCAGGTTGTGTAACCTTTCTAGCCCTTTTTGGTATTATTTTGCTCATTTGTCCCAGGACTGGCTTTTTGTGTTGCTGTTATTCCCTTTACATTTTGCATAAAGAGCTGATCTCCAACTGATTAACATGATGCCCCAATCATTTCAGTTACTGTTCCCAAGATAGTGTCTCATTATGTCTGTAATTCCTGAATATTGTTGAATTACAATTATCTGTACTGATTCATATGTCATTTACTTGCAGCAGCTTATCAACTCATTTGTTTTCATTTGTTGCAGTGTACCCTCTGTATGTGTCACATGTACACTTTAATCAGTAAGGATTCTCTCATTTCTTCCAGATCATTAATAAAAATGTAGAGGCCAAGAGCTGACCTGAGCATGGCCTTAAGAATACATGCCCTTAATGAGGCCTCACTGTTCACAAATGTATTTTGGGACCTGTCAACAGCTTTTAAATATTAATTTTCTGTGTACCACATTGCTTTGTTTTAATTATCAAAATGTTGTATAGTGACAAGTTTAAAGGATTCTGACTATTCCATATAACCTCTGTTCGTTTTCTCTGTCACCGAATGAGAGCTCGTTAATTGTGCATGGAGTGGAGGAGAGATCTGATAGGGAAAAAGGATGTGATTCTGTAATTGAAGACTGTATCACAATGTGTTAATGTAAGACAGGCGAATTAAAGATGCTCAAACTATCATAATCCCCACATATGTAAATTTCTAAATGCTAGATTTTAGGGGTTTTTTTCTGATATAAAGAGCTTCTTTGTGTGTGTGTGTTCATGTCCATGTGCAAGAGAGAGTGTTTCGATATACACAGAAAAAAGGGGAGGTACATCTCACCAGCTTTAAATGCTTATAGATGAGCTCATCATGCAGTATCACACTTTACCTAATTGAGAGAAATAGGCATTTCCAGGATATTTCTCACTCATTCAAATGTAAATAAATGTATAAAATAGATTGCAGGAACTGTATTCCCTAAATGCATATTTCTTGCTAGAGAGAGAGAGACTGTATAACCAACTCAGATGTAAATGCTGATGTGAGATAGCCAAGGTTAGATGAGATGAATCCCAAGCAAAGCACATGGACTTCCATCATAATTCTTGGGTTTCCATTTTGATAATGAAGCCTATCAACAAATTCAGTTTTATGGAAACTAAAAAAGGATTCTGAATGTTTTGTTTACTAAACAGCATTTTATTTGTTAATCCAGCTTTAACAACTGGATTAGCCAATTAATCACAATTCATTTTAACTACAGAGTTAGGATGTATGTTATGCTGTACCGTCCCAGGGCCCACAGTAAACAGAGGTATGCTCACAGAGCTCCAGCTACACTTGATCATCTTGGAACATGAGCCAAAGAAAAGAATGGCCAAGTTAAAAGAAAGTTTAGGGAACCAATCTGAAGGCCATAGGATATGCTCTTTCCTGACTTTTCTAATATAACTTATAAGAATTCTTGAGTGAGAGGTGAAAAAAGAAGGAACTCTGAAACTGAAAATCTCTCTGTCTTATCTGTGGGGATAATTTCCTTTCTCTAGCAGGGCTTCTGTTTTCAGTAGCTTGATTAAGGAGCAGCATCTTGTGTGATGAAGCGATCTGGATGCATTTGCATATGAAAGCTAGATGATAGGGCATAGAAACTGATTAGGCTTCATCTGTCTCACATGCCTGGAGATTAATTCTAATAACACTTAATACATTATGATATGGATTAAACTTGAATGGAGGAAGTGAAAAATAACTTTGCTAAACTTTCTGGAACATTTTTTTCCCCTTTCACTTTGGATACAGAAATTTCCTTCATCTCAGCTACTGCTAGTTGACACATTCGTAGAAATAATAAACTTCTAATCACATACACTGTGTAGAAATGACATGAGGAAGATAACAGTATTTATGATGGGAAATGCACTAGACAGGCTTTAGAAGAAAGACCTCCAATTGTGAACAAGGTTAAAATAGAAGAAGGTTTAGGCTAACGTTCAAATAAATGGATTTGCACATGACTCTCACCAGTGACCAAATTTAACCTCTGCAGCCTGCCTCATGGTAAGGACAACCTGTCTTTACTGAAATGAGTAGCTGCTCTGTGATCTCTGAGGCTCACTTGCTTAAATTCAGTCTTGTGTGAAAGACCTGGTGGCCACTGGCAAATTAAACCTGACTTGAGGTCAAAACCCTGGATCTCATCACTCCCGAATACTCAAGCAGTCGAGGTACATGCCTGGCATTCATCCCTTTCTCTGAAAGAGCTGAAATCCTGGATGCTAACATCTTACATGTGAAAAGTTCAGATACAGACAAGCCTCAGCTACGCATTAATTCTGAGATTTTCAAGTGTTCTAGCAGAGATGATTTTTGCATTTTACTCCATATGTAATCCTCCAGTGCAGAAATGCATTGATCTCATCAGGGTTCCCCCAGAGAGGTTAATGTAAACTATGGGGAGAGATTATTTGTATTTTAATTAATGCATGCCTATCCACTACTGATGCAGTGAAGAAGAAAATGCCTGAAATATCTTTAAGTAAAGCATTGGTTGTTTTGTGAAACAGAAAGCACTAACAATATTTTTATAGCAGCGGTTGGGTTATTTCAAGCATAGAAGTATATTATTCAGCTTCTGCAAGTCATAACAGTTATAATGGTGTTTTCAGTTTTATTTAGTTTTGAGGATTTTTATGTAATAAATACCTCTTTTAATAAATAAAAAGGTGACAAGGATAGAATTGAATGTATTTTATGAACATTCTTTACATTTTAAAGTGTTACCCAGCCAAATAATTTTATAATATAACTGAGGGTTTGATCTTGTAATATCACCATCAGCCAAAAAGTAGAAAGTTCTTGCTGTACTTACAGTGGGGTAGAAGGGCAGCACTCCATCAAACACTTGTCTCTTCTTTTGAAACTCATCTGGTGCTCTTTTGGCCATGAAATATTTTACAAATATCCCATTGGAGCAAGGAACTCCTTTCAAGACCACTGTTCCTACCCAGTAGCCTTTCTGTGGGCTACGTGTTGGAAGCCTGTGAGTTGCCCAAATGAACAGAGCAGAACCCTCTTGTACAGTCTATCTGCTGATGCTTCATTCCACGAGATCATGCTCTCACTTGGACCACCACTTGTAGCTCTGTTAGCAAAGGCTCTGAGCAGACTTTGCCTTGCTTGCTCACTCTTATTAGATTTACATATATATGTATATATGTATATAAGTATGTTTACTTCCAGATCTTCAGTGGAGTATTCTTATTTGATTAGAGTTGTAGTTAGGAGAGTTATATACAAGTGTACAAAAGCAGCTATATAAAAGTATAAACAGAATGTATATGGTCTCCTGTCAGTCACTGATAGTTCACCCCAAACCGATAACATTTATAAATAAATTATATAAGCCTATAAATGTATGAATAAATACACATATAAATTTATAAATAAATATAAATTTATTTATTTATATATAAATTGGAAAAGACAGTTCCTGGTAGATAGATAAAAACAAAATGAGAAGGTTCCTCAGTAGACATGCAGGCAGTGTGTTTCTGTGTGCCACCTCTCCATGACCCTTCTTTCTCTTTCCTCCCTTTTCTCCTCACTTTCAGATAAAGGCATTTGAATAAGCAATAGCAGGGACCTGAAACTTGTCAGGGCTATTAAAGGAGCTCTGAACAAGAAAATTTTCCCAATTTTTCCAACTCCATCAACCTGTTTAAAAACCATAATGTGTCATCCTGCAAAATCTGCTTAAATGACAACAAGTGATTTAAAAATGTATATACCCTATGAATAAAACATGTCATGCTGTAAAACTGGAACTCCATTTGTGTAAGCTATGTTCTGTCTCTCATCATAGCTACTGTGGCATTTGGGAGATGCCACTCCACATCATTAAAGTCCTGATCCCTTCAGTTTCTACTGCCCACCTTTGCCATTTCTGGTGTTTGAATGACAGAGAGAGAGGACTGGAACAATCCCTTTGCAGTAGGCTGGAAATATGTAGGCATCCATGAGAGAGATTCCCATCCATATTGCATCAGCAACTCCCAGTGGTCTTAATCTTTTCTCCTAGAGGCGAATTATCTAGACAAAACAATGGAAATTCTTGGAAGCTTGAAGAGCTGTGCAAAATCAGAAGAAAAAAAAGAGTAAGTTCTGTCAATTTTCACATTTACATTGTTATGCCCAAGCAAGTCTGGTAGTGAACTGAGCAAAATTACTGTTCTACACACTCTGGGGTGATCATTTTTTTCTTTGCTGGAAGGGATATGGACACATCTTAAGATGTCTGTGTGAATCTGTTTCAGCAGTGATTATGTATATTATGGTGGTGTCATGAAATAGCCCAAATCATCTGTAGTTAAAGCAGTAAGTTTTTGGTCTCATAAAAGTAAAATAGCAATTTCTACCTTGTTTTAACTCTGCACTATGCCAGAAGGAGGCTATGAAGTAAATGTTTTCTCACCACCACCAAACTGAGCCCTTAAGGTTTGTTAAAAAGACCTAAATTCAAACTGTGAGTACCATGGGCTGGTATTTGCACTGGAGACTGGCACTCATCCTTATCAGCCCCTGTCCCTTGTTTGAGAAGTACTGTTTTAAACAATGAATGCTGCACCACTCCTTTCAGCTGGAGGGTGAAAAAATCTCACCCTCCTTCAGGAAACAAATACCGATCCCTGTGGTACACCCAGGAAGTCAGAGCATTACACATAGTAGAGAGGAAATGCAAGTAATGGTAGTGTGGGGACATAATGGAAGTGTAGTGATTCACAGGCGCAGCTTTCCTTAGAACAAACAAAAACTCTGTATAGATTTCAGATTTCCCCATTTTTTATTTTTTTTTAATAGTTCTGTTGTATTTCATTATTCCCAGGGTAGCAGAAAATGTGCATTCTGGAACTCAGCAGTAAATGAAATCAGGAAAATTGCGGTTATAATTTTGTGACCTCACTGTACTTTGGCATCTTATTCTGCATTTCAGAAATGTGGACAGAAAAAGGATGCATTACAAAAACCTGTGCAGGAAAAAGTAAAAAGGGAAGCAGAGTAGCATTATGTTTAGGTTACACAGAGCATTAAGCATCAGGCTTAATCTGCTGCAATAATTTTCGGAATTCAGCTTTAAGTGAGTCAAATACATTCTAGGGAATCATAGAACAGTTAGCTGAACCCCCCCTGCAATGGGCAGGGACACCTCACACTAACCTCTGTCACCAAAACTCCCTTCAACTTGTCCTTGAACACTGCCAAGCACGGAGCATTCACAACTTCCTTGAGAAACCTGTTCCAGTGCCTCAGCACCCTTACAGTAAAGAACTTCTTCCTTATGTCTAACCTGAACTTCCCCTCTTCAAGTTTAAACCCGTTAACCCTTGTCCTGTTGCTATAATCCCTGATGAAGAGCCCATCTCCAGCATCCCTATAGGCCCCCTTCAGATACTGGAAGGCTGCTATGAGGTCTCCACGCAGCCTTCTCTTCTCCAGGCTCAACAGCCCCAACTTTCTCAGCCTGTCTTCATACAGGAGGAGCTGATCATCCTCATGGCCCTCCTCCGGACTTGTTCCAACAGTTCCATGTCCTTCCTATGTTGAGGACACCAGAACTGTACGCAATACTCCAGGTGAGGTCTTGTGAGAGCAGAGTAGAGGGGCAGGATCACCTCCTTTGACCTGCTAGTCACACTCCTTTTGATGCAGCCCAGGATACGGTTGCTTTCTGGGCTGCGAGCTCACACTGAAGCCGGCTCATGTTCAGTTTCACATTGACCAATACCCCCAAATCCTTCTCCTCAGGGCTGCTCTGAATCTCTTCTCTGCCCAACCTGTAGTTGTGCCTGGGATTGCTCTGACCCAGGTGTAGGACCTTGCACTTGTCATGGTTAAACTTCATGAGGTTGGCATCAGCCCATCTCACAAGTGTGTCAAGGTCCCTCTGGATGGCATTCCTTCCCTCCAGTGTATCAACAGAACCACACAGCTTGGTGTCATCGGCAAACTTGCTGAGGGTGCACTCAATCCCACTGTCCGTGTCAGCGACAAAGATGTTAAATGAGACCGGTACCAACACTGATCCCTGAGGGACACCACTCATTACTGGTCTCCAGCTGGACATTGAGCTATTGACCACAACTCTTTGAGTGTGACCATCCAGCCAGTTCTTTATCCACCAAGTGGCCCACCTATCAAATTGATGTCTCTCCAATTCAGAGACAAGGATGTCATGTGGGACAGTGTCGAACACTTTGCACAAGTCCAGGTAGATGACATCAACTGCTCTATCCCTGTCCATCAGTTCTGTAGCCCCATCATAGAAGGCCACCAAATTGGTCAGGCAGGATTTCCCCTTAGTGAAGCCATGCTGGCTGTCACCAAGCGCCTTGTTGTTTTTCATGTGCCCTAGCATGCCTTCCAGGAGAATCTGCTCCAAGATTTTGCCAGGCACAGAGGTGAGACTGACTGGTCTGTAATTCCCCAGGTCATCCATTTTCCCCTTCTTGAAAATGGGGGTTATATTTCCCTTTTTCCAGTCATCAGGAACTTCACCTGACTGCCATGATTTTTCAAATATGATGTCCAGTGGCTTAGCTACTTCATTCACCAGCTCCTTCAGGACCCGCAGATGGATTTCATCAGGTCCCATGGACTCATGCACATTCAGGTTCTGAAGATGGTCTCCAACCTGATACTCTCCTACAATGGGCATAGTGTCTTCATTGTCACAGTCCTTGCAACTGCCTGCTGAGATTTGAGTGGTGTGGTCAGAGCACTTGCTGGTGAACGCTGAGGCAAGGAAGTCATTGAGAACTTTAGCCTTCTCCAAATCCAGGGTAGCCAGTTCTCCTGATAGATTCTGGAGAGGGCCCCACATTGTCCTAATCTGTCTTTTGTTTACTACATACCTACAGAAGCCTTTCCTTTTATCCTTGACATCCCTGGCCAGACTCAGTTTTAATTGTGCCTTAGCTTTCCTGACCTGGTCCCTAGCTTCCTGGACAACATCCCTGTATGTCTCCCAGGCCACCTGTCCTTGCTTCCACCTTTTATAAGCTTTTTTCCCTCCAAGTTTCCTCAGCAGCAACTTATACATCCAAGGAGGTCTCCTGGCCCTCCTGCTGCACTTTCTTCTACTCAGGATGCAACACTCCTGAGCTTGCAGTAGGTAATCCTTGAATATCAACCAACAGTCTTGGGCCCCCCTTCCCTCTAGGACTATATGCCATGGAACCTGAAGGTTCCTGAAGAGGCCAAAGTCTGCTCTCTTGAAGTCCAGGGCAGTGAGCTTGCTGCATGCTCTTCTCACTGTCCTGAGGGTCTTGAATTCGACCAGTTCATGATGACTACAGCCAAGACTGTACAAATGGGACAATTCATGGCACTTAAGACATTTGATTTCTACTGGCTGGAAGAATGGACTACCTGCTCTCCTAAAATTCAGGATTCAGTCTCCAGCTCCCTGCTCAGCTGGCTCCCATTTGCCTCACTGTTATCTAGTGATGTCAGTAGTACATGAAAGGGTTGCCTGTTGTACTGGTTTTGTGTGTCAAGGTTTTGGTAAGCTGGAGGCTACAGGGTTGGCTTCTCTTCCCCTCATGTTGGACAGAGCCAGTGCCAGCTAGCTTTGTGACAGACCCACTGATGACCAAAGCTGATCCTGTCAGCAATGTTGGCAGCACTTCTGCAATAACAAAATTAAGAAAGGGTAAAAAATGCTGAGCAGAAACTGTGATGGAGATGAGTTAGAAAAATGGGAGAGCAACAACTCTGCAGACCCCAAGGTCAGAAGAAGAAGGGGAGGAAGTGCTCCAGGCACTGCAGCAGAGATTCCCTTGCAGCCCTTGGTGCAGACCATGATGAGGCAGGCTGTGCCCCTGCAGCCCATGGATGGACCCCAGCTGAGACCAGGCAGATATGCCTGGGAGGAAGCTTTAGTTCCTGGGAGGAACTGTGGCCCATAGGGAACCCATGCTGGAGCAGTCTGTTCCTGAAGGGCTGCACCCATGGAAGGGACCCACGCTGGAGCACTCTGTTTGTGAAGGGCTACAGCCCATGGAAAGGACCCACACTGGAGCTGTTCTTGAAGAACTGCAGCCTGTGGGAAGGACCCACACTAGAGTAGTTCATGCAGGACTGTATCTGGTGGGAGAGACCCCACGCTGGAGCAGGGGAAGAATGTGAGGATGAAAGAGCAGCAGAGACGAAGTGTAATGAACTGACTACAACCCCCATACCCCTGAACCACTTTGGGGTAAGAAGGCAAGAAATCAGGAGTGAAATTGAGGCTGGGAAGAAGGGAGGGGTGGGGGGAAGGTATTTTAGATTTATTCTTATTTCTTAGTATCCTGCTCTGTCATTAACTGGCAATAAATTAAGTTAGTCTTCTACAAGTTGAGTCTGGTTTGCTCATGACAGTAACTGGTGAGTGATCTCCCTGTCCTTATTTCAACCCACAAGCTTCTCATCATATTCTCTCCACCCCTCCTGCTGAAGAGGGAGTGAGAAAGCAGCTTGATAAGCACCTTGATAGTCAGCCAAGGTCAACTACACCACACCTGTAGAACCTTTCCCCCCTCACTTTGACACTGTCTGAATGGTGCACAAAGAAGCACAGTGCCCTACCCCCAGGTTCTCAACCATAGCCTTACTGAAGCCAGCCCTGCCACAGTGCCCAGAGTCACAGAAGAATGGAGTCACTAGTCAGCATCCTAGGCAGGAATGAAAGCTGTAACAACACTGTAGTTGTGTGCAATTCCCTCATAGATAGTATCTGGATGCTGTGTAAGGGATGAAGTTAAACTTTTTGCCTTGGTGAAGTTGAGAGGATTTGGTTCCCAGTGGCTTATTTTCCATTTTAAACAAAGGCTGGTCTGATTTCAAGATATTACCAACATTTTGCCTCAATTTGGCCTTATGCCTAAATTATTTTATGAAAATAATGGGTTTGGCCAAATTGTTTCTTCAAATATTGGTGACATGAAATAGCATCTTGTAACTTGGTTGTGCATAAGTACTATCCACTAAAAAAAGAGAAAAAAGGTGCAATATGGTGACTCATTCCCATGCTTTTTTCATGTTTCAATTGGAATGAAGTGGTAGAAAACACTGCATGGCCTGATCAAAAGT
The DNA here is from genome assembly GCF_012275295.1 of Melopsittacus undulatus. NCBI lineage: Eukaryota > Metazoa > Chordata > Aves > Psittaciformes > Psittaculidae > Melopsittacus > Melopsittacus undulatus. Next base: position 7,619,771 of record NC_047531.1, read on the forward strand.
ATTTGTTGAAGTATTTGTTAATGGTCACTTTACTGCATTGCAAAATGCCTGAAATCTGGACAAACTTAACTGCTACAATACTCCTCAATGAGTACTGAGATCACTGGGCAGACTAACCTGTCACTCACTGCAGATGCAGGAAACCTGCTGCATTTGGAATCTTCTTGTTCTCATGTAGCTCATTTACATTGAAATTGCCTTTCAGCACCACAGCATCAGTTATATTTATGTCATGAACTGACAGGCAAAATATTCTTTGGGGAAAAAAATGCCTGACAACGTACTGAAAACAGCACCTCATGACAAAAAATGAAAATATTTTGTATTCACAGTTATATGAAAAATGTGAGGTGTTCAAGGAGACTGTGAAAAGGACAGGACAAAATGACACTTGTATCAGATGTCTTTGAGTCCTGCACGTCTACCTCCCCAGCTTCTGGAAATAGCAGATCCATGTGGCATATCATCTATTGGGAAGAGGGATTGTTCTTCCTGGTAATGGTATTTGTAGAGAGATGGGGCTAGATGTGTCATGACTGCAAAACAGGAAATTTTCATTGACTCAAGAGAGACTGAGAAGGAGAGGCCCATTAGGATGTCTGTACAGGAAGAACTGAAAGGATTTTTCTGGCTGTATGAATGATACATGAGAAGGGAGAATCTCAGACTATGCAGTTTGTGAGGTAGAGATCTGGAGACCCCACTTTGCCTTTTGGACTGATTAAATATTAACTGTAAATAATGACTGTAATGAATGCTGACTTTTATTAGTGTCTCCTCTGATACTGCACTGTAAGTCATCGTTAATACATAGTTTGACATAAAACCCCTTTCTCTTCAGTAATTAAAAACAATGGGCTGGAATTTTACATTGTGTGATCTCCACTTCCTTACATACCGGGTTGCTTTACTCATTTCCCTGTAAATACTACTTTTTCTCCACTGATACGGGCTTTGCAGATCACCTCAAGATTTGACCTTCATCCTACCTTCCAGGTGTCTTATGTATGTGTAAACCTGCTTTTGAAGTACAGTATTTGGAGTAAAGCAGTAAAGCAGGGTCTCACTTCTCATACAAGGGCTGTTGTTACAGTGGTTGGCCCAAATTTTCTGCTTTCCCATGTTTTTGGAGTTTCTTGGCTTTGTCCTGGGACAGCACAGGGAAAAGTAACAATCCCTAACTGTGGGTCTGTGACCTGACTGTGCTGCTGTTTATCTGCATCTGAGTAGTGTGAGGGTATAAATAAGTGAAAGTATTTTCATTCAATTGAGATAAACCCCTAAAGAGAATGCATTTCAAAATGATTTGGTGGGTGACTGCTGGCGGGGACAAAGCCATGCTAAAGGTCAGCATGACCAGTGTGTTTGGACAAAGCTGGGGGTGCTGGTGAGATGGAGCCTGCAATTGAAGACGGTGGGGTCTGGAAAGTTGTGCATCCTGGAGCAGACGTTCCAATCCCCACGTCTGAGGTGAAGACCCCAGTGACCTTGTTCTAGAAAAAGGAAAACATAGTGAAACACCTCTTTGCAATGTTTTCATAGAATCATAGAACGGTTTGAGTGGAGGGGACCTTTAAAGGTCAGCTACAGGAACTAGTCAAAGGATAAAGTGAAAGAGAAATCCCTTTCAGCTTAGCACATGGCTTCAGAACCATCAGGAATATCCTATTTGATCAAAGTGTATTCGTTTCGTCAAGACAGCAAGTTTGAAGACACACAGAGCAGCACATATTATCATAAAATTTTGGTAACGTTTGAACTACTTCAGAAACGAAGAATAACACAGGTTTTTAACTCAATGAATCAGTGTATCTCCAGTATATCAAGAATGCCCTCATTTCTTAGAAACTGTTTCCGTGTGCCGTACAGTATCTTCCAAGACCAGGAGATGGAGCCCTGCAGCCAAAGGCTGCCAGCAGTTGCCTTCTCTACACCCAAAAAAAAACCAGTGCTTCACTTTAGTTGCTTTTGAGGAGAACATGGGCTGATGGGCTTCTGTCTTCAGAAGAGAGACAGCAACTGGAGGAGCAAAGGTAGCAAATAGCCTGTGCATTTTATACAGGTAGCTACGGACATGGCTGATAAATGCTTCAGGTAATGTTAATGGGGCTGAGATGAAGCTATCTGCTGGGTGAGCGGGGAGTAAAGCCTGAGCTCACCTTCCCAGCCCTTCCAGGGGCTCTGACATAGGATGCCTGAGGGGTGGCAGAGCTGGGCTCAGTGTGGCTTCCTTGTCACCCCCAGCGCTGCTTCACGGGCACCAGCTGTTTAAGGCTCTGTCATGTTCACATGGTATGTACATTCAGCCACGGCGTGACGGTTTAATCCATTAGCAGGGCAATCAGGCTGGGGGGACCTCGCTGCGAGCACCTGGCATAGCCTAAAAGCCCTCTGTGTACTCAGTGCTTGATTTATCCAGCTTGTCAAAGTCTGCCAAAACTTGCCACTTCCCTTTGCGCTTTGCTAGTCAGTTATTAACGAGGACAGTGCTTAGCAACTCAGTTCAGCTGCAACTTCATTACCTAAAGTCTTCCTGGAACACAGACCTGCAAGTCCAGCTTGTTACCTATGCTGCCTGATTTCAATGCAAGTGATGCACCTTGGTAGGAGTCTACTGCCTAAACAGTGGGACAAGGACTTTTTATGACATATCTATACATATCCACACACACACATAAAATGAATCAAGGAAAATTATTCACTTCATTGAATATATAAATGCAAAAGAATATATATATATATATACGCATGCAAAACTGTTTGCTGCCTTGACAACATACATATACAAAAAATACAGAGCAAAGGAAACAATTCACTGCAGTCATTTTGGTTTGTTTTGGCAAAACAAAAGCTGAATGCTAGCTGGCTCTCTTACCAGTTCAGGCAAGCACAGGGCTGCCAGAGCAGCACAGAGCAGCATTTACTGTGCCGGTGACCATCAGATAATTCTATGGGGTGATTTTGGGACATCAGGGGGAAAGGACAGCCCCAGTACCAGACTCCAAACCAAGCTGAGAAGCTTTCAACTAGTGATGTCTTCTGTTTCAGTAAGGTCTTCAGGTTCATCACAGCTTAGAAGTACACTTTGAAGATTATACTGCTGGTAGTGTTCAGTTAATCGATTCCTCAGTCATATGAATTCCCTGTGTGGCAGACTCTATTCACTGTGGTATGAATAGAAAACAGTGAAAAGTAAACTAAGAATGGTGAATTTGAGTTGTGATGTTCGCCAGACATGCAGCTGGGGCCTCCTGGGCCTGATGGCAATGAGCATGCTTTGAGGCTTTTCTAACACGGTAAGAGGTGCACACCATTGGCCTCACTGCGCTGGGGTGTCCAGCTCCTTCAATGATCTTCAGCATGGCACAGAACTAGGGTGTGTGTGCTAATGTGTGTGCTCCCAAAAACACTCTTCTAAAAGACAGTGAAATATTGACACCAGTCTGTCTGCTGGTGCCCATGCTGACTATGGAAAGCATCAGAGGGCAGTGAGTGTCTGTGTTTCTCTGCTTTCCACAGCCAGTGGAGAAACATGGCACGAGATAAAGAGTGAGGATGTTGTTCATCCACCATTATTAATTAATATATCAATTTCCTGCCTTTATCTCAGTTGAAGATGTTTTAGAAAGGAGTTACTCCAGTTGTGCACAGAAACAGATTTGATTTAATTGTTTGAGTCTGATGATTTTACTTAACTTTACAGCCTGTAAAGGGCACTTCCCCTGCAGACTCATTGTCAAAGACGCCCTGAATATTTGAAGTGATGCTTCAAATGAATTTGGGAGTGGGGCATTGTCTCGAGAAATAATGCTTAAGAGTGACTGGCACATCAGCCTCCACATACTAACCTGTGCCATCTGGCTGTAAAATCATTAACTCAACAGTCTGCTCATGGCTGTGTGTGCCCGACACATCCAGAAATGACAAGGTGTTTGCAGGGCTCCCTAGACAATTGTTAGGAGCCAGGAGTTTGTCCTCCTCTTCCCTGTTTATTTTGGTGTTACAGGTACCAGTCAGAAGACGACACACGCTCTCACAAAAGGCCTAACATATGCTGTTATATATAAACTGTGAAGATTTATTGCAGGTAGAGATTGAGACCACCTTTCAAAGAGTGCATTTCTCATATGTTTAGTGGGGTGTGGGTTGTAAGGAGAAGTAAGGTTGTAAGGAGTGTTGTGAGGAGAAGTAATATCTTTTGTGAAGTCATCTTATGAATAAAAAGATAAACTTGGGCATAGAAGCCCTTTTTCATTTGGCTGTTCCTAAGTTCAGTGTGCCCCTAGGTGATAAAAACCAACATCTCCTAAAAATAGATATGTGGTGTATGAAATATGTAGTCTGACATATTTAAAGAACATAGCCTCATGCTCCAGTGATGGACATATTTCATGCTTTCTCCACTGCTTTGCTGGGCTTGTGTCAGACGATTTAAAGCTGCCTTTGTCAAATGTGGGGTGCTTGTATTAGAAATAATTGGTTCATAAATGTAGCTCCACAGCATATGGATGTCTTTGGAGAATGTCAGGGGAAATTCACTAAAATTGACTGGTTTGCAACTGAATAATTAAAACCTGTGCTTTGAAAAGGATGCTTTTGCCATCACCCAAGACAAATAAACTGATGTTTTAGTTAGTTGTTACAATGATCAAATGCTTTTCTGTTGCTGTTTATGAAGCACCTCTAACCTTTGTTTGATTGTTATCAGGGAGGATAAAAAGAAAGACCTGCCACCCTCCTTGCAATCCCCACAGCTTGCAAACAAACAAAGTTGCCCTTTGCCTGCCTCATTGTATTTTTGGCAAGGGAACATTACTTTTAAGTGAATAGCTTTAGGCTGAAAGTTGTGGATTTAATGTATTTAGCTGCAATGTTATCTGTTCAAGTAAACACATGCAGTTAATAATGCTATGCCATAAGATGTTCTGGATTATCCTAGATTTACTGAGAACAAACTACTCCTCCTTTTGCTAGGTGGTCCCTGGGCATCAATATACAGCTGGTTTGCTTCATCTTCAGAATGAGCTGCATGGAGCTCTTCACCACCTCTTCTTGAAAGTCTCATGTCAGGCCTTGAAATGATTTTCTATTCATGATGATACTTTAAAAGGGTACAATTAAGTGTATAAATAATATATGTACAGTATGGGATTATAAGTGCTATTACTAGTTCTAACTTTCTTGGCCAAATTTCTCTATACATCTTTCTGAATTCCTAATGGAATTATTGAAAGTAAAGCCTGAACATGAGTATTTTCACATAGTATTTCTGAAAGAATCATGCTAGGAAATAAAATGCAAACTAATGCAGTTAGAATGTGATACTAGCAACAGAGCTCTGTGACTTTTCAGTCACTTTACACTAAAGGAAGATGCAGGCCTGCAGGTGAGCTGAAGGAGAGAGCCCTTAATATTGAACTGTACAGGATTTTCAGCCTGGGGACTCATCTTTAACACACTACATTAATTTTTCTGAGAGAAGGCAAGCATATTCTTGCCAATATTAATTTAGCAATTATATATTGGTTATATATGGGAAGACATTACTGAAAGCTGAAGGAAGGAATGTGAAGAAAAGGAAGATGAAAAATGAATGGTCACAGATGTGGCCGTAGGTTACTCTGTGTGATCCCATCATGGCAGTTCAAGTATGTTTGTTTGATGCTAGGTGAAAGTTTATCTGTGGTCAATCATAATTCATTATACATATTTTTTACAAGTCTTTCCCTATTATTCCGTTCACAGCAAAGATCAGTCTCAAATTTCCTCTGTCATAAATTTGGGCAGAAGGCGTTTACAAAAAAAAGATTTGTCAAGTTTTCTGCAGTTCTGTTGTGCATATTTGTGCTAAAACTCAGAGCAGGTCTTCCAGGGATGTCATACCTTCACCGCTGAGTGTAATGACACAGTGCTCTTTCTTCCCTGTATTGGCTCTACTTTCTATGATACTATTTTGTATTCTGTGCAGTAGTAGGGACTGTGAGAGAGCATCCAAGATGAAGATTAGTCCCTCTATTTGGCAGATGCTTCAGATTATTTCATCAGTATGAAGAATGAAAAGCCCAAGAGCATATGTATCTAGTGCCTTAATGCTTTGCAAGGGATAGAATATTTAGCAACTTTTGCTAAGGATTTCTTGTATATATTGAGGAATAATGTACACTGTTTTGGAAAACTTCTGACCATGGAAATGTTCTTTTCTCTCTTTCCCCCTCCCCCTCCACATTATTAGAATAAAAGGACAATTTATCTACTGTGCTCTGGATGACTTGATTCGGAACAGTGTCTTTTGGTGATAACAAATGTGGTATACATGATATGATAGTTATCAGTAATTCTGTTGGTGTACTGGCTCTACTAATGTTGCTTTCCTTCTTACTTTCATTTGATTTCTTTACACTGCTCAAGCACTGCAATATGAAGAAAAATGTGCAAAGTGGTGATATGTGCCTGGGATTGGAGTTTTAGCAAAGTTTTCTTTAAAAATGGTGGAAAGGAGCCTCTCTACTTGTGTTGCTTGTCATACCCCGCATATCAAACCTGCCTAGTGTGGGAGAACATATAAATAACAAACTGTGAATCATGCTTGCACAAATCTACTGGCAAATTATGAAGACACAATATTGCATGTAGAGACAAGGGTGGTTTAATTAATGCAAATTAAATTAAGCAAATTAAACATGTTCCTGTGTGATAAAATATGCTAATAGTGTCCTTCAAAGATTAAAACGATGTTTCTCATTTCCATCTGAATGTCCTCTTTTATCTCCTTGTGACTGGATTCTTCTTTGTACCATATTATGATCAATAAGGCTAAACAAAAAGAAGTATCCCATGGACCACATGTGGAAATTATTAAAAATAAAACAAATTCAAAATAGAGTTTTATTGGTTGCTGCTATGTTTGCCATCAAGTCTCATCAGTTAGTGATAGACTAGACTGTGTTTTCTATAGAGAAGCAATTACAGGTGTATTTCAACATTAGCCCACAAAATACTACACAGGAAAAAAAAGTCATTCGATAGCTTTTTCCTTCTAAAAATGTACCTGAATAATGAAACATCACATCCTTCAACTTTGTGTATTTTTCTGTAACTTTTATAGAAATTTAATAGGAAATATTTCACGGAGACAAACTGTGAAAACCAAGCATCTATTAATATTTTGGGCTTGTGTGTATGTAAGATAGCATAAAAGTATTTTAAAAGCATAAAAATATTTAAGAGTAGAGCTCTGCCCAGTTTTACAGCCCATTTTGAAAATCACCTCTCCCAAAGAGAGCATACATGTTTGGATTTGCTGTGGAGTTACAATCTTTCTCCAAGTTAACATTGGCAAAAGGTTGATAAGGAAACACACTGCCTTTGAGGAACCACTGTTTAGCATTTGTCCTTACAGATCAATGACAAAAGTAATTTGATTTTAAAATACCAAAGTCTCATGCTAAATGAAGAATAGTGAAAGAAGATCTTGCACTTCAGAATTAGGATGGTGTCAGTTTTATGCACTCCGTGACTACATGCACTAAAATCCAATGTAAATACAGAGCTGGTGTTAGACTCCCAGTTTTAGGTGACCTTTCCCAAAACACTTTAAATGCCATTTAAGGTGCAGATGGTATAAATAACCCCTTCTGTTTACTAAACTTTCTTAGTTTTTTATAAACCTGGAGTTCGTGTCCAGCCTGCAGCTAAAGCGCAGAGAGGCTCCCTCGTAACTGGATAACTGTGCTGAGAAAAAGGCAAAGGAGAGGAGACACACAACTGTGGCATTTTGGGCTCCCTGCTGGGGATGTGGCACTGAAAGACTTGATAGACAAGAGGGAGAAACATCTGTTGTCAGAAGGATTTGTAGGGGCTGGCCAACACAGGAAGATTCCCCGGCACTGTGCACACAGGGAAGGCAGCTGGAGGGGCTTTGCAAGTCACCAGGGCAGGGATTTCATCAGTTACAGCCCATATATTTTTTGAGCTTTGACTCTTTTAACCAGTTTCCTCTAACTACTCCTGAGTCTGGCTGATTAACCTGGGAGATGTTCCTCAGTTAGGGACTGCTAAGGGAAGCATCTTTCCTCTTTTCTCTGTTTCCAGATATTTCTGACTGGGCAGAAAGGGATGAACAAAGGTAAAACTGGCAGGCACCATCACTGGTGGCTGCCAAAATGCTGGCCTGGTGGACATCAACCTTCTTTGGAGTCTCTGTTGCAGCCAGTTTGTGGTAAAGCATAGAAAATGGGCTATGGCACTTCTTAATTAACACCTTCCTTGCTTCAGAGAGCCTTAATCAATGAAGAGACTTTTCCTTCATGCTGTAGTTGTTAATGTTTAATTATGTATTCTGAATGATGAGGACTTCAGCTGATTTGTCTTTTCAATGAAACAAAGGAAATAAATGGACACATAAGGGGAGCTGCCAAGCTAATAAAATTAAGCCTGACCACTTCTCAACCACTCTCAGGGTTGAGACTCAGCTGGTAATTCAGCATCATGCAGCCTCTTGCTCACATCCCCTCCTTCCCTACTCTGGGTGGGACAGGGAGGAGAATCGAACGAATGTAAACCCCATGGGTTGAGATAAGAACAGTCCAGTAACTAAAGTACAATATAATATTTATAATAATAATAATAATGATAAGGGAAATAACAAGGGGAGAGAATATCAAGTGGATATGAAGAGAATATAAAAAGGGAAAAAAATCCCAATAAGTACAAGTGATGCACAATACAATTGGTCACCACCCACTGATCAATACCCAGCCTTACTCAAGCAGCAATCTGGGCCTTCTGGGTAACTCCCCCCAGTTTATATACTGGGCATGATGTGCTGTGGTATGGACTACCTCTTTGGCTAGTTTGGGTCAGGTGTCCTGTCTCTGCTTTCTCACATCTTCCCCTCCTCCCTGGCAGAGCATGAGACTGAAAAGTCCTTCATCAGGGTTAAGTGCTGCTCAGTAACAGCTAAAACATTGATGTGTTATCAGCACTGTTCTCAGACTAAAGCCGAAACACAGCACTGCACCAGCTACTAGAAAGGGGGAAGAAAAAAGGTCTATTACAGCTGAAACCAGGGCACCGCTTTCATCCATCATTTAAAGTTGTACCTGTTGCTTGCACAAAAAAAATCTGCAAATCCTTCCAGTGCTGTTGAAGTGAAGCAGTGCTTCTAATCAGGAGGTGTTCAATTTCTCACAATATACCTTTTATATTTTTATGGAGCAAATCCCGTCACATGCATAAAAATAATAGAAGAATAAACCATTATAATATATTGTAAAATAAGTCTTGCACTCATGAAATTTAATGAAGTTACGGATTTAAGTGGAGCAAGAATTGGGTCTTCAATACCCTTCTGAGAAGATGTGGATAATTTCTAACGTAAATACTTAGGTTCAAAATCATCTAAATCTCTTCACAAAATAAACCAGATTGTATTTAATTAGTATCTTTGAGAATCAACTGACTTCAAACAGTTGATTTATTGTTTAATTGTTATCACTCAGAAACACTTCTCAGAGCTAATGAGGCATTCTCATGTTCAAAGACATTTTAAACCATATTTTTCAAGCATAGTCTGCTTTTTTTTATCTTAAAGGCATACCTCAGTTAACTTAAGAAGCTGAAAGAACTGTGTACAATTTGTTTAATGCAAAGTTAAATAAATACGGTGTATTACTAAGCTCAAAAGACATCGATACAGATCCGTGTTCTGGTACAAGTGTCATCTCCTCAATAACAGAAGGGAGCATTAAAGGTGGACTAAACAGTGAGGTGTAAAGTCATGTTTTATAGTTGGTTTTTTAACTCTAGAAGTTAAAAAACCATAAATAATGCCCTGTAATCAAGACATACATAACAATTTAGAGTCTGAAACAGAAAAAACCTGATGGGTTAATTTTGTTTGCTTGGGTTTCTGAGACAATAGGGTGCACTACGGTTATATTTGCGAATCACCCCATTCAGATACTATGATCTTCACAAAATGGAACTGGAAATCTTTTCTTAATACACTGAAAGCTAAGAGCCTCAGGCAGTGTCTTTAATCAACAGCTGAAGTTTTATGCATACTGTATGATGCTGTTGAAAGAGTAAAGCTGTTACCTCCAGTGATGAGTCCTTTGAAATAATAATTTAAACCCCACAATATGATCTGTTCTTGCCTAGTTCTGTGCTTACACTTTTTGTACTAGGAACAAAATCTTGTCACACTAGAGTAGCTGTCTATCCATTGTAGCTTTTATTCTCACCTATGCTAACAGTGACTAAAGGGCCAATGAATCATAACATTTTATTTGCTCTTTAGCCACAGAAATACAATAATCACTGTTTGGTATGCTTTGACACTTAGGTTAGGATTGTCAATAGTCCTTAAAGGCTTTTATCAGAACTCACACATCGATCAGTCCAAGTCCACAATAAAAGGTTACAGCTGCTTGAAAAGGATAATTTCAAGTTTTAGAAGAAAAAATAAGGAGAATTGAGATGTGACCAGAAATAGAGAATAGTATTTAGCAACACAGATTTGAAGGACTGTTTCCTGGCAGCCTGGATTCTTTTTCTTTTATTAGTAAAAGTAGAATTTCACATAAATTTTTAAACTGATTTTTAGTTACTGGCATGAACCAGTGCTATTTAGTACTACTTCAAAGGCATTGAACTTCAAAGTTATAGATCCTTCAGCTCCCATTCCGGCATTTTCTTCTGTTCACTTGTTCTGTTTTTGAAAGAAAATAATTTAAAAGAAAGGTGGGGTTGGAAAAAACACCTTTCAAATATTGTTTGGATGAATTTGCAGTTCCCTTGACAGCCCAAAAGCAATGTTTAAAAACTGTACTTTGCAGTTTAAAGGCAGCATTTCGTAGCTCTTTGAAGTCACTTAAATCAATCCGATTAGTAAGGTTAGTTGTAAAGGGTGAAAAAATAGCATGTATGAATACTGGGAGACCCTTATTTTCCTCAATGAGCACATAAACTGTGTTTGTATGCTGGAAACTCTTGCATAACTTTTCTTTTGTAGATTGTGTTCCTTATGTAGCAGATAGAATGGGATAGAGATGCAAAGATACTATCAGATGCAGGCACATAAATAGAACCATGAAAGCAGAGAGTGCCATAAAACTGAGATTTCTCTGACTAAAGACAAATGTCTTCTAGTAGTCAATGCACATATCAAACCTCTCTCCTCACCTCGAAGGAGAACTACAGATTGATACTGATCTCCCTACTTCCCTACATTTTTAAGGTACTTGTGCATACATAGACATTTGTACTTTAGTACCAAAGGCCAAAGCAAACTCAGAATATTGTGACACAGAAAAAAAACAGGACTTAGCTGTTTCCAATGCCTTAAATCCTCCTGTCCCTACAGATGTTCATCATCAGAGTATATACTACATAGGCATTTGGGGTTATCACACTAATAATTCAAATGTAAAGGGTGTTGCAGCAAAGCAACTATTTGAATGCACTGTTTGGCAGTTATCTGAGCATCTGGATGGCTGTCAGTTTCTGAGTGAATGTTCAGATCTTGGCCTTAAAATCACATAAGAATAATAATCCCACCAATTTGAATGGGATTTTGAAAAAAAGCATCAACACAAATAGGATAGGATGATAGAATGATTGTAGCAGTATTTTTGAACTTAGACAATCATAATGAAGAGTATTCAAGTGACTGAGAGATGATCATGGTGCTTTGTGCTAAGGTTCACAAGGCCATTAATTGGGATACTTCAGACTGTTTGCAGCTTGTAAAGAAACCCAGACTTGCCTGTCACTGTAACAACCATTGCCTCATGCTTCCACTGTGGCTACCACCTTCACCTACCTCCACTGCTACAAAGGCTTGCTGAGGAAAATGCCAAACATGTTAATACTATTTAGATTGAGTTCAAGATTCTGTCTAATGCTGAGCCAAAATCTGAAACTACAGGACATTGTTTCAGAAGTTGTCCCCAAGAGAGGTAAAGGGAGAGGAGAGGGTTGGGAAGATCACCCTTGAGGCCAAGTGCCACATCTTACTGGGCAAGATGCTTGACATCTGGGTATCGGGTGAAGGAGAGCATGACACCCTAGAAGGTTCTGCCTATGGCAGGGACTACAAGAAAGGTACTGGGATGAGCAACATGCTCCTACTGCCGACTGTGCCAGAGACACTGTCTCTGGAGCTTCCCTGCTTTTATATTGTGATGAAACCTCTGGGAATGTTTGGTCTGTTTTTCTGCTTATGAGAAAGGCTCAGGAACTTAGAGTCTCAAAGTTGAAGACACAATCCATTAGATGTACACAATAAATAAATCAAGAACAACAGGACAAAACCAGATGAATATTCTCTTTCAAACCAGGATGGTGTTTGGGAAACTCTGCTTAGAAAATCTGTAGAGACTGTACTCAAGCTGTGGCTGCATCTTCTTCCATATTGAGAAATTGCTTTAGAGGAATGGGGCTTTCTGTCTTCAGTTTTCTCAAGGTAATAAGAAAGTGTTCTGATATTGTCCAGTTCCTGCAACAGATTGCTACAAACAAATAAATGCTCCTAGTATCGGAAACTGTTCAGGCATAAATAAAATAACAGTCAGTAAAGGATATTGTAGACCATTTCTCTTTTTCTGACCCTCTCTAGACTCTCATTTTGTGAGACCTTATGCTCATGGCTTGCTATTTATAAGGTGGGAAATTATCTCCTAACTGGTGAGGTGTTGAGTTGTAATCTCCCACCTGAAAAAGAGAAAAAGAAATAAGGAAATTGAAGCTTTTTAATTTGCTTTACAAGTGAAATACATTTGAGTAAGTGGTAATGAAAGTTTGACACCCTCCATCCAAAAAAACCCTAAAAATTAGTGACCCGAGGGCTTTCTTTAAAGGAAAAAGATAAAAAGAAGAAAAATAGGATTGTTTTTATTTTGGGCTGTGTATAGTTGTGAGGACAGAAACTGGCTCCAGGCTGCTTCAGTGGAGTAGGGGAGACAGCAGTAAATTCAGACAATTTGTCAGCAATCCTCCATGGCTCCTGCCAGGCACCATAGGAGGTAACGTAGGTCAGATGGCAGTTATCCATGAGGTGAAATGTACAGAATGCCTCCAGCAGCACAATTAATATCTGCTTTTCATTGCCTCTGATCTGCCAGCAACTCTGCCAGCTACCCCTGGCTGCATAGTGCCAGGTACTGCCAAAGAACTGTAAAGACTAACTCCAGTTTTGAACAAAGAGCTTGTGGATCATTCCTGAGGCTGTCAAACAACACTGTTAGGCAAGAAGTGTGGAAACTTCAGGAAAAGCCACAAGATGTTCAAAATCATCTACAGTTCGCTTGCTGTTGGGAAATGACAGTCTGTTCTCCTGCTGTGGGAAATAGAGGACAAAGGAAGTATCTGAACATTCAACAGTAGGCTTGTTAACTGATGTATCAAATCAATCAAATACTGCCTTAAGGCGCTTTAGCTGGCCTGTACCATGGGTTTAGAGCTTCCAACTAAAACCAAGAAGTGAAGGTTGACAGCCTGTTCCCCTCTGGAATCATGGTGCTGAAGGCTGACAGCCTGTTCCCCTCTGGAATCATGGTGCTGAAGGCTGACAGCCTGTTCCCCTCTGGAAGCACGGTGCCATATGCTGTTACTTCTGGAGAGAAGCACAAGGTGGGGGCTGGCAGCTGAAGGTTTGGGTGAATTTGTCGATATGAAGATCTTGCTAACCTGTGACCCATGAGAATGAGCACCTTTCCACTTAATGTTTCACTGTTACCTCTAGGCAGGGTGCAGCTCTGGATGTCCCTGTCTGCAGGGTCTAGAAGGGTCTTTTGGTTTTGTTCAGTCTCCCCGACTGCAAGAAAGGGTGATTAACCTTGGATTCTAATTATTAAAAGCCAAAAAGAAATTAGTTGAGGTTCCATGCATCCATAAGACTTCTAAAGTCCATAATGAGTTGTTTCTGCCATGGTTACAGCAGAAACGAATCTTTTAAAAGTGTATATTCTTCTGAACTTAAATAGTTCCTAAGGCAGAAACAAGTTTATGTGGACTCCCGTGAATGGCCAGTGATCCAGGAGAACTCCTGCCTCTACTTGCCTTTGGGAGCTATGTTTCACTCTGACATTCATGAGAGAAAGGTCAAGTGGCTGTCATACGAGCACAGTTCCACTGGGTAGAAAATTTAGAATACAAATTGCAGTTTGATTTGATTGAAACATGGACACAAGTGAGTCATAGTATTGATGAGGAGAGACAGTATGTCATTCGGCTATTTGTTTCGTTTCTGACATTCAAAGGGTGATAGCTTATCTTCCCACGAGGACCTACTTATATGTTAAACCAATAACAACAGGGAAAGCACCAACCTTATTATTTGTACTTATTATAAATAGCTTGGCCCAGTTTACCAAACCAGTCAGTTGGATATACAGCATCACAGAATCCCAAGGGTTGGAAGGGACCTCAAAAGATCATCTAGTCCAACCCCCCTGCAAGAGCAGGGTAACCTAGAGTACATCACACAGGCACTTGTCCAGGCGGGCCTTGAATATCTCCAATGTAGGAGACTCCACAACCCCCCTGGGCAACCTGTTCCAGTGCTCCTCAAATATAAATATTTAGTCAAAATTTCTAAATACTGTGTGGGATATGATAAGGTTTCTCTCTATGATTATGCAAGAAAACAGCCATAATGGCTGAGACATCGAAATAGGTAACAATAATTAGGAAATATTGGCTTTTTAAGTTTTATGCAGCTGCATAATTAGATTGAAAGGAACTAATGGAATTAATTAATTAAGACAAATCTGTAAGGCTTAGATTGTGAGTTATCTTACAGAATAGCTGTGTGCAGCTGGTATTTGGTGACTTGTATAGTCACTGAAAACCGAAGCTTCTATGGCCACAGCTACTAGAGAAATAAGGGCAGTTTCTAAAAGGTTTAGCAAACTGTACACAACATCAAGGGCTCAGGAAAAGCACCTGAGGCTCTACAAAAGAAATAGTTACCTTGCTGACCACAGAAGAAAAAGGACTCTGAAAATGACTGTCAGCACCTGTCCCTATCACCATGTCCAAGAAAAAGAGGGACAGTGCTCATAATTGAAACTCAGCTGAACCACAACCAGAGGTGCAAAGATCATCCATGCCATGCACTGCTGTGATATCCTGAGTGGTATAAGCTACTTCTCTAACATTAATTTCAGATGGATAATTGGGCAGAATTTCAGCTGTATATTAAGGGGAGAGAAGAATACACACTTTTAAAAGCCTGCTGCACAATGCTGCAGATACAGTCATCTTGCTGCTCAGTGTGACCCTCCTATTATTTTTAGACAAATCAATGACTGAAAACCAAAATGTCGGCCTTTTTAGTGCTACTTACAGCCTTTTTAAGGAGAAAAAGTGATATATTAGCAAACTGCCTATGGGTTGGCTCTTCAGTACTACACAGCTTTTTGGTGATTGATGGCCCAGGGAATAGGGCCTTTCACTGCAGGGGAACATTGGAAAACCTTGCTACATTAAATAACAGTAAGAATTTATAGTGGATCAGTTAAACTGCACTATGTTTTGTATGTCATGCAGAAATGAAATGGCTGTATTCTGTTTCCAATGCAACAGACAAATTAGTTTGATTCACCTTAATTCCCATTAAAAACACAATCTCCCAAGAGGATTTGGTGTTATTTGATCAGCACATTCTGAAAATGAATTGTGATCAATTTCATTGAAAGTCGTCATGTGAAGAAGCCTTTTCTTCCTAATGAGCAGCTGTATAAAAACATAAAAGCATGAAAGCATAGAAAATAAATTGCAATTAGTAATTGAATCTACATAAGTAATTACAAGGAAGAAATACTTATCTCAAAATAATATTGAATGTAGGAATATATAAGTAGTAAAAATTATAACAGTTCAGTGATTAACTTCTGCAGTGTTTAAGCTATCACTGAATCAATCACTGAATACAGAAGAACCTTGATTTACCTACAAAATACTCCATACAATCATGCCACTGAGAGTCTCAACATGCTTTCCGTGACTTTGTGGAATAAAACTGCTTTTTCATTTGCTCCTTGAGGGTGATACCTGAAGAGATCATAGTTTTTAGGGCTACAGTGGAAACAGCTGATCTCTGTCCATGGCCTGGTGAAAAGCAAACATGGTGACCTGTTCACTGACTGGCAACCAGTTCATTCACAGTTGACCTGTTCAAGGAAGTTGTCTTGATAGAAGCAAGAATAATTCAGGGTTTTTATTCATTTCCTCTGGGGTTTCTTTAGACACCTGCTGATGTTGCTTGTGTGTCATTGTGTCTCCACTAGCAAGTATCTCACCAGCTTGAGCTGCACTTGGCTCGCACAGCTCCAACAGGAAAGGCTTGCATTTGACCGTGAGGGTTGTGGCTCCATGGGCTGCTGAGCCAAACAGCCTCTGCCATTGTGCTGTATGTTAGAATCACAGAGTGGTTTGGGTTGGAAGGGACCTTACAGATCATCTACATCTCATTAACTGAAGCATGTACTTTGGCCCTTTGATTGTGATCTAGGATCAACACAAAACCCAGTTACTTAGTCTCACTTTCATTGCTGTTTTCTTGAGAGTATCCTAATGAAAGTTTCATGAGAACTACTTTATCCAAGTTAATTCAGAAGCCCCTGTAGTATTTTGCTCAGTGTTCACTTCATGACTCACAGTCAGATTGATCTTTTTGCCCTATGAACTTACTCGTTAAGACAAATTACTATTGCATAACATTTTGCTCACAGTGAAATAGTGCATCACCCACTTCTATGAATAACTTTGTTTAGGTTGCACCCTGGTGGTTTTGTTCTTCTTAAACTTCTCCTTTGGGTGCAATATTTCCCAACTAAACAGAGTAACCTTTTCTTAGTTTTAATAGAAATTTGAAATAAAGAGAAATGGCTTATAGCTGGAAGTTCACAAGTGTTTTCCTTCTAATGCCAGGGCTGAGGCCATTATAACCATCAACCTGCGAGATTAATAGCATCATAATGACGTTATTAGTTTTCTAAGAGATCTATTTATAAAATAAATGGTGTACTGGAAAAAAAGGGTAACTCACCTGTTACAGTTACAGATACCAATGCAAAACCCTTCAATCAAATGTAATAGCTTTAACTTCAGGCTTAAAAGTCATTTCCATATTTTGTTCAGGAAAAAATTGTATTGGGAAGAGGCATCGCACCACGTTCTGCTAAGGTACAGAAACCTTCCAGCAACATGTGCCCCATTTCTTCATTTTCCAAGGCACACATGTTCTGGCATGGTCTTTAGAAGTATGGCCAAATCATCCAGTTTGACTTGCACTCAGTAAATGAGATTCCCTACATGCTAAGGAATGAGAAGTTCAACATTTTTGTCCAAAGAAAAGATTAGGCAAGGCAATAACAAAGGTTAAGGAATTTCTGCCACCAGGGTTTTCCAAAGTCAACTTGTTTTGGACTGTTGGGGGAGCTGCAACCTCTGGTGGCAGTCTGAGAATGAAGCAGGATCAGTGTGTGGCTCAGGAACATGCTTCAGATACCTCGCCTCAGCTCAGCAAATGCTCTTTAGTTATAACAGTTAATGATGCCTATTGTTTTCCCGTGTTCTGAGCCGTAAGCTGGAGCTTTGCAATAAAGAAGCCTGCAGCTACTGAGAAAATAATTGGATTTTAATTTTGCAGAACATTTCCTGAGTCACTCTCACCTCTGTTGGAACACATGCATTGCCAAGCCCTGTGTTGTAGTGCTGTGTGAAGACAGCAACTCAAAGGTAGTTACTCTTGCCACTGTGTAAATGGTTGAGCCGTCACTGGGCAGTGCACTATCAGAGTCAGCTGAGACAGCAGAGAGATTAAAGCAAACCAAGTGAGGAAAGAGGTGAGGGAAGTTCTTCCTCATGCATGAGTAGGGAACTGAATTGTCACTGCTGTAACACTGATTGGTTTCTACCCCCTTTCTGAAGCAGTGTGGCTTCTCCACTGCCTTTGTTTCCAAGGATTTTCTCCATAACTTCTCTTTACTTTTATCAGAGGATAGGAGGCTTGCTCCAGAAAGCCCTGTGCTATTGCCCTCAGTGCATGCCCCTGGGGTGCAGATGTGCATGTTGCACAGGCTGGGGTTGTGGGTTATCCAGTTGCCGAATGCAGTGCCCCATGTAGAGCACCAATGCTGCAGAGATGTTCCTCTGCAGTCTCGGATGTGGAGCTGTTATACTGGCAGCCAACCCCAGACAGATTCCTTTTTGGCAAAATTGCACTGTCTGATATGTCTGTTCTTGCTGTTACTGAAATCCCCAGGTCCTTTATTATTTGTTACATTTCCCCCCTCAGAAGGATACTTCAGAGCATCACACACTGCAGTTTAGAAGCTATTTCTCATTGATTCTTTCCAAACTCAGAAGCAATCAGGATGTTGCGATCAAGTTTACTGATCACTACACAACATAGAATTTAGCAGTCAAAAAAAGGTTAAGACAGTCCATATATATAGCAAGTACTGTAATACTATTGTTTCTTTTATAACTGCTGGATGAACTGAGCTTCAAGAACTTGTTTAAAGGTAATGAATGTTTGATTCCTTTGGGTATCACACTGCACAACTGCTCCAGATGACAGCTGCAAAAGAGTTGGTTTATTTTTCTTTTTAGTATATTTTAATGCAAATAGCTTTTGCAGAAAACCTCAGAAGGATTATTTGTGCATGTGTGGGAACCAAAAGAATAGCACTGCATGCTGTTTTGAAAGAGACTTGAACCAGAGGTTGAAGTTAGTTATAAAGAGATTAATTTGGTGATTAGAATGGAGATCCTCTGACATAAATCTGATTGTGAAAACTAGACAGATGATATGGAAACTCAGGAAGAGATACGGAAGGTTTCATGGATCTACTATTACCTTCAGGAGCTGCTTAATGTATATACAAGGCATATACTTCACTTATACAAGACAAATCAGGGTTATTTGAATTTAAAGGGAGAGATTTCTATTACAAACAGAACTGGCCAGATGTTCTACATGAAATGGTTCATGATGAGCATTGAAAGTCTTTCCTATCAGTGTTATTAATGAAGTATAGAAGAGTATAAGAAACATTTGTATTTAAACACAGCATATCTTATGAACACTATCTGTTCTTCAGGGCTGACTGAAAGAGAATCAAGTAACATTACAAATGTCTGTTTCTAAGAAGTCATTGAACTTGTTGATAACTCTTGCAAACCACCTTCACCCTCCCTTACAAGGTCTTCAAACTCTGTAACTGGAAAATGATGATATTTATGACTATTTTGTTGCAAAGATGCTTTAATAGGACAACCTGTGTAATCTCACAAAGCTCGTCATCCACAGTAACTTTTATAATGGAAAGATTTCTCATTTGTCTAAATAATCTTCCCTTTCTATTTCATATGTTTTACCTCCACCCAAAATAAGAGGTGCACTAAAACAGTAGAACTGTAGCAATGCCACACAATTGGTAAAAGCCTGTAGTCATACTGACTGTGCAAATGTTATTGAAAAGACAGTTTGGCAGCAGGACAATCAGGATGATGATGGCCAAGTTTACCAAATTCCTGTTAGGGCTTTACCTTTTTCCTGTGCATTACAGCACAAGTAGATTCTCCTCTTTTGGTGGCATGGATTTGGAGGTAGGTTCAGGGGTTAGTAAGGTTATAAATCCTTTATAAAGAGCTAATCAATGATTAATAATCAATGATTAGTAGCTGTTGCTAGCAAGCTGTGAATTTCAGCAGCATGTTTTACAGGCATCAGTGGAAAGTGTACAAGGTCTGTGATGGCCTTTAGGCCAGGAAAGCATTGGTGTTTCTGAATGGCAGAAGAGAGCCATGTGCCCCTCTGCAATCCCTTCTGTGGCAGAGGTAGGACCCTTCCCCTGGGGCTGTCCAGGCTGCACAGCCTGGCCTGGGATCCCTATGCCCTTGCAGCAGGACAGAGGCTACCTGGAAGAGCTGGTTTTGCAATATGGTTTTCTTATGCACTGGCTGCACTGGGGAGAGGTGGCTGCTACCCAGTGACATTCACATTTTCCTCCTGGTCCCTGACCATCCTGGAGGAGCTCCATCAGTGAGTGGTATGGATGCCAGACCTGCAGAATTGCCTGTCAGTGGCAGTCCAGGTTGAGACACTGCATCTTCATAGATCCTTCAGGATTTCCAGTGTGAACTGCTGGCTATACCCTAAGCAAAACAAATTAATTGATGAGTACTCTTTAGACTCAAGTTTAAATACACATGAAAATAGAAATTTAAGTATGACCCTTTGTTGCTATAGCATCATCTTCCCATTTCCACAATATATACTATATTAATCAGATTAGTCTATTACAATTAATAAAATCACCTGTCAAAATTAATAAAGAGAATGTACTTTTTCCATATTACACTTGGTTTGTTAGTTATCTTTTCTGCATTGATAGCATGGCTCAGCTAATTATAGTGTGCCTTCAGCCCTTACTGTTAGCTATACTAAGATCCTACTATTCTTTTCCATAAAGAGGCTTAGAGTGGGTAGTCAAAAGAATCTTAAGCAGTATTTTCTTATATAAGCAGGAGCAGCAAACAAGAAGCTTTTCAGAGTAGCCCTTAAAACAGTGTCACAAATAATTCAATGAAAACTGTAGCATAAAACAAAGTGGTATCTGTACAGTCTTGTGAATTATTGATCTGATTCTAAAAAGAACTGCTTTGCTATAAATCAGATTGAAAATGTCAGTGCTGTAAGATTTTGTTTTGAAATATCTGGTTTTCAGCTGTGCCTTGGCACTGCAAGCACGGTTCACTTTTGTGGCAGCCTGGGGATGTGAATTACAACACAGGATCCTTATCAAAGAGCCAGATTCTGTACAGAGTGTCTAGACATGAGACCCATTATCTGTATTTCAAAGGAGGAGGAAACATTAAGTTGCAATATCTAGCATCTTATGGGTGATAATATTTTTATATAAATGTCTGAAATTTAACTTTCATATAGAAAAAGTCTCCATTCTGACACATGCAGAAATGCATTAGAGAATACGCCTAAATTTAAGCACTTCCATAGCCCCACTTAAGCACATACACCTTAGCACTTATTTACATCCTCTTCATAGCTAGAAACTTTATTACTATTCTATTTCGCTCTTTTTCTGTCTTTTTCCATGCCATCTAGGGTTTCTCAAAATCTACTTGTTTTTCTGCCTGTTGATGGTATTTGTGTCCAGACATGGAGCTGACTATAAAACTACCTCTGGTTATTACACATATAAACAAACCTGGTTATTTCAGATTTAACTGTGGATTATGTTGGAACAACCGTGGCATAGGTGTCAGCATATAGATAGGCTTGCATGCTTAAATTCACAAAACTAGAAGCTGCAGGACAAAATGAAATCCAAATAGCCACAACAGAGCAAAGCATTAAAGTGTGAGTTTAAATATAAGAATGAATTTAACGCTTTGCTGAACTGGAATCAAAAGAAGAGCTGCACTAGATACTTGCTAGATTAATTCCTTTTAAGGTGACTGTCTGGCTAAGCAGCATAAAGACAGTCTGAACCTTATATTATCTTCCTTCTGACCTAGTAGTGCTACCTTCTTTTCCACATTAAGTAAGCTCCTCTTACTTAATGTTTGCTCACCATATTTGGCCGAACAGCCCTCTCCTGTCCATTCTCTATTAAAAGGATTGGGAATTTCTCTCCCAAGACAATATTCCAGACCCAGTCAAAAGCAGGCACACAGTATGGTTAGAATTGATTGAAAATTATTTTGTGCTTTAATCATCTTCAGTAAACAATTTCTAATGAATGACAACATAAAGCTCAAGGAATTATCTTCCTTAATTATCTGCATCTGTTTCCCAGATGGTGATCATTACTGCCTCTTGCACAGCTTTTCAATCAGATGACTCCATCAACTTTTTTGTGGTGAAATCTTAAGGGGTTTATTAATCCTTAGTGTAACTTCACCCAAGTAAAGATGTTACAGAAAACACTTCATAATTGTTCTACCATCCCGCAGCTTGATACTGTATTATATGTAGCATAGCTTTTGCTTTAGTTTTAGCATCTCCTGTTTCAAAGGTGCTTGTTAATTGTAACTGAAACAGTTTCTTCATAGCTCAAGACCACTTTTGAAAACAAATTCTAGCCTCCATACACAAACAGTCCCATTTATTACATGGATAGATTATGTTTTCAACAGAACATCAGCTTAAAGCAACTATGCTGATGAAATGAGAAAAGGGTCCTAAAGCATTTTGGCACTTTATAACATTCTATACCGAACTGTGTACTGAGCCCATGGAATTTGGTTTTTTATCTGAACAGGTCACTATGCCATATCAAGGACAAATCTGCAAGATGGTGAAGAGATTTTCTGTTCTATTAGCATATTCTTTGAGGTGGCAATATCTTAAAATGCAATGATTGCTTCATTACCTTCCCAGTGGATTAACTTAATCCTTTTCTTGATTATTGTGGGTATTAAACCTAAAATAAACAGCATGCCCACAGTCAGACAGAGTAACATCCTAAATCCTGGACTGGGCTAATTCTCTGACGAACTTCCCCTTGGGGAAAGATTGAGTCCTTCTTATGTTGGCTGAACTAATTATGTTGTTTTACCTGCCTGCAAACCTTGATGAACGATGAAATCAACAAAATGCAGAGCTTCTTTCTTCTAAGTTTCAACAGTAATTGGTCCAAATGACTATTTTCTTTGAGCTGATGCAGAGGGGTGATGTCAGTATCTAATTGATCCTGTTGAGTACATGTAATGAGTCTTCACTGAGAATTCACACATAATTAGCACTCTCAACCACTGAAGTTCTTTTAGGTAAGTTTTATTCCACAGGGTGGTTTCCTCACTAGACAGTAAGGATGTGTTCTTAGGGTGATACCCGGATGATGCCAGTCATCACATCTCTACACATTCCTGGGGGAAAGCATAGCGGTTCTGCAGGCTAACCAAAAAACCAGCATTAGAAAAATGGGTGACACACTCTGAGCAGCAGGAACTATAGGGGCACAGATGCAGCCCTGTCTGGAGAAGGAAGCTGGACCAGCAGGTCCTGGTGACTCCCGGGCTCAGCTTTGTGTACCAGAGATGGGTTTCCTGCTCTGACCCTGTGCAGATTTATCACCGTCTGACACCCCTCCTAGGGTAGCACTGAATAAAAGAGATTCCTTTGCTCACATGCTACGCATACCACACCAAACCCGGAGAAAGGAGGTTGGTGGAGTAGGTAGGATGTCATCCCAAAAAGGTTTTATTCTCCCAGTGTTTCTTTCTGATAGTCATTTTTATGTGTTCCTTTATAATATTGGAATGATGTGAGATCACGATGGGAAAGAGCAATGTTTGTACATCATCTTAATAAAAATGTTCAGAGACAAAGCAGCTCTGGCTTTTTTTTGGTGTCCTGATATATATTATGTGTGTTATTTATTCATATACAGCCCAGGCTGAGGAATTTTCTGTTTCTGTCATGGAATGTGAATCAAGAATAATATGATCATGAAAGTCCCATTTGTTTTATTACCTTCTCTTAATGTAACAGGAAGGAATAGTGAAAAAATGCTGAACACCTTAGGAATAACAGTGTTGGGCAGGGGAAGAAAGCAGGGGGACCTGCTGCTCTGCATTGGTATCATAGGAATCATGATTTTACAAGCATGTCAATTTATAAAGAATTTTCCCTAATTTCATTATTGCTATTGGTCATGATCAAAACAAATGCTTCAGATGAGCACAACTGTTTTAACTGAAGCGTTCAGGGCTGTATTTTATGCAGTCTGAATATGACTTAAAACAAACTAAGGGAACACTTCTAAAATGAGAGAGAAAAAATCTTCACTAAAAACCAAGGGATTACACACATTTATTCACTGAAAAAAAAAAAGTAACATTACAGAAATGTTATCTGCAATTTATTGTGAAAGATGATACCATGTTTGCTAGTGCCATCTTCCCAGGCATTTGTAATGCCTCAGAATACAGCAGTAAAAAAGGGTAGATGGAGCTGGATAAACTAAATGGAAGACCAGAACCTCATAAAAGAACTAAACATTCTCTTGACACAGTGGTGAAATTTCTATGCTTACACATATAAAAGAAAGCAGGCTCCAGAATTTTTAAGGATACCTGGGAGAAACATTAACTGGGTTTGCTTTGTACTGTGATATAATCGGTTGTTTGTGAAGTGTGTGTGTTCATTTCAAGCTAACATTAAACTTTAACTTGAAAGTATGGTTGAAGCATGAGAAGCTTTTTGGGATTCTGCTTTAACACAGGAAGAAAAAGCTGGTGGGTTAAGCTTTTCCAGCAGTTAGTTGCTTCAGTTTAGTTCTCCATCCCCAGTTTCCAGCATGGGAATCACCAGCGCTGCATATTGCATTCATGCCATGCAATGGGGCTTTCCTCACCTGAGCAGGTACCCTGCTCTCCTGCAGCACTGTATTTATGCCACGCTTCTTGGCTGTCTCACTGTAACAGTGAACACCAACATACTGCATACACAGCCAAGTGCTACACATGCACACGGCTCTGACATCTCGGAGTGGTGCTCCCAATGTGTCAGATCATCTTTCTCTGTTCCAGTAGAGTACACATGCTGTACCCTGTGGCTTGATGGGGACTTCTGTGTGCTGCTTACAAAGCAGAGTCTCCAGGCTCATGCTGGGTGATGTTTGAATGATAGATGCAGCTACAGAGCTCTGTTCTCAAACAACCTGGCCTGCACAATTGTTTAAAGGAAAGCAACACATTCTGGTAATGTCAAATGTCATTTTAACAGAATTTGATATGCTGTTTATGGATACACTGAATTTGTCAAAAGTATTTCCTAGCTGTGGCTAGAATTGTAATGGCTGGAATATTCACAGTGGAAGATCAGATCATTAAATAAACTCTTGTGATTATAACCATCACTTGTCAGAAGAAGATATTAATGAGCATCTGTGTCATAGAATAAATTATCACAAAAATGAAATAAACAACATTAATTTTCACTAACAATTCAGTGAGTCAATAGATTGCACTTTCTTTGTCTTGTTGGTAGGGGCAAAGAGTATTATTCAGGAATAGTACAGCAAATGAACAGTGGCCTGTTTCTCTTGCATGGGAAAGTTAGTGCAGAAAGAACATCATTATTTGTTGTTGGAATAGTTTTTTTCCAAAACATCGTATTACTCATTCATTCTCAAAATATCAGGCACATTAATTACATGGATATGTAGAAGAGCTTCACGTTCTTTGTATTACTACCTAACATGACTTCAAAAAGAACTTTTACTGGTGTTCTGAGGTGTAAATATTTTGACTGGTAAGTCACATTTGCTTTTCAAAATCAAACTGGTTGCAGTTCTAGTCTCACTTCCAAAAATCCCTTAATGCTAATTGTATGCTGGCCAATAGCAAGGAGATCAATGGACCAGAGGACTTCCTGGGGTGTTGCTGGAGGATAATCTTAGGTGACAGGAGCGAAACATGATGTTGTTCATTCTCAAGCACCAAGCTTCTCTGGTTTACAGGCAAATTTGACGGACCTACCACTGCGGGTACTGTGGGGGATCAGCAGTGAAGCGGAAATTGAACCAGAATTAAGATTGAAGAGGATGTTGTTTTCAAGAAGAACGGGGCTGTTGTACAAAAAATAGCAATTGTCTGAATAAAACTGTGATGTAGGTCTGACACAGTGTTTATTCCTCGTGGGTAGGGTCTAGGGTATTACTGTTTCAAGTGTTTTCGTGGTTCAGGTACATGCTCAAAGAGGGACAGAGAGCACCCTGACAGGTACTTGTTAATAATTCAAATCTATTTAAGGTAATTTTACTCTCTAAAAGAGATATCCTGCAACCCTTGAATAAGGCAGAAGTTAAAATTGTCAACAACATTGTTTTCTGCAGTCCATGTACTTCACTGCCCATTCTGCTTAGTCAAAAGATCCTTTTTACTGCTTTAGGAAAGAATGACTTTGTGTTTGCTATGCATCTACCCATATGCTTTTGAATGTCTGCGAATGTCTCTTCTCAGTGCATAGGAACAGGGTAAGTAGTCATGTAGAGAGAGCCTAAAAACCCCTGAAAGCTTTTTCCCTTGGAAATCAAGTGTTGCTCAAGGGTCTTCTTACTGCACTGCACAGAAAGACGGCAAACTGCAAATCTTGGTTTATCTGTCTGTACATAACCCAGATATACTCACTTTTCTCTATTTACCAAACATACTGGCAAGAATCTCTGTGCCAACATGTATTAATAAAATCAGCTCATGCAGAAAGCAGCTAGTCTAGTTTCCTTCCTCTTTAGGCAACTGAACTATCCAAGCTGCTATTAAAGAAGACTCGAGCTACTTCTTATTGCTTGATTTTGTTAAATACGTAAACGAATGCACACACTAAAAACCCTGTAAAAGCCTTGCTTGTCTCTTCTACAATATGAGTTATGCAGATTTAGCTATGTTTTGTTTTTAAACAAAAAAAATAGGTCTTTGAGGTAGTAATTTTCTTTGCTATTCTATTATTGGCTTGAGTATTACTCTACCTCATCTGTGCTGCTTATCAGCTCTCCCTTACCCCTATTGGCTTACCATCCTATGAGATCTTTTCTTACGTGTTTTTGCCTAAGTTCTGATCTGCCCTCTTTATCCTGTACAATTTCATGGGAGATCCCATTTTCTTCATCTTCTAGTATCTTCTACTGAAGTTTAGGAATGTACGTATTTTAATGCTTAATTTGAAAACTGAAGGAAGCTTATTCTGTTTTGGTTTATGTTTCATTTAGCAAGATGCAAGCTTTAGTAATAATACTTCACATTAATGCTTTGCCTTCTCTTGAGTCCTTACTTTTCTCCTGGCCATTTTTAAAATCTGTAAATATCCTAAGCAGCCTAAAAAGTTACTATGTGTAGGTTAATTTCCAGCTGAATAATGTCAGATATAGTGATGATTAATTAGATTACGTCAGTCTCTTGAAGCTGCAGTTGAGTGATTTTCTAAGGTGCTGGAGAAATGAGGTATATTGATCCTGGAATATGAGTCATATAGTTATAGCCTAGCAAATGCAGTCCTTATGCTCAAAATCCTTCATTCTCTGATCCTGTCCTAACAATCCTGGGGCTATTGAAGTTCACATTTATGGCCTCATTGAAATTCTCTTCCTTTTCCCTTTCTGTTTCCAATATTTACTGTGACTGCCCAAAAATATTACGAGTGTTGTCCGGGGGGGGGGGGGGTGTGCATGTAGAGGTGATTGTTAACGTTCCCTTCAGGTTACCATTGATGCAAACACATCTGCTATCAGTATCTAACAGTTCATCTTTCACAAGAAAGGGGAAATGATAAAATAATGACAGTCCTCAGGATAAGGGCTGTGTATGTGCCATCTTCAGATACTTTCCATCACTGATCTGCAAATTGGGTTATTGTAATAGGATACTGCTGTATTTATCTTTGCTATTATTTATTACTGTTGTATTTTAAAATCCTTTTTCTTTCTGACAGGGTCCCTTAGTCCTTTAATGTTTATAGAAATAAATGTATGTTAGCTGAGTCACTGCATTGAAGTTTACCAGGCTTTCTGCTTTCCAGCTAGTTTCTCTCCTGTTAGTTGGCTAGGATGGTTATACTGTGGTGAGTACTGGCATCCGTAAATGTGCTGGCATTCAATCCTCAGATAATATAACCTTTATCCCTTTAAAAGATAGGAGATAATCAATATGCAAGGCAGGTTTTGGTCTGATATTTCTCTTTAGCCCCCATTTATTGAATGAAAAGGAATGTTTCACCATTCCTTACTATGTGCCAGCCTGGGTTAACTTGAGGGGACCTGCCTGAATACATATGAGATTCATTTCTCAAGACCCTTGCTTGAAGATATAACTAAGTCACCTAAGTTATTAACCCAGCAGCACAAGATAATTAGAAATCTTTCAAAAATGGCATGCTTATGAGCTCTTAATTAATGTAATGTTGCTCAAGACAGGGAAACAAAGGAATGAATTATAGGAAGTAATAACAAATAGAGACGTGTAATCATTACTTTTCAATCTATTTGAGATATGTGCACCTCTCAACCACCTTCAGCTTCAGGATGAGCAGAGAAACACACAAT
Source organism: Melopsittacus undulatus (assembly GCF_012275295.1). Taxonomy (NCBI): domain Eukaryota; kingdom Metazoa; phylum Chordata; class Aves; order Psittaciformes; family Psittaculidae; genus Melopsittacus; species Melopsittacus undulatus. The sequence goes on from NC_047531.1 coordinate 7,647,850, forward strand.
TCTGTGCTTTCTTTCAGACATCCTGGTTCACACAAATCTGACTCTTTTGGAGCTGGCTTTGGAATTTCTGAAGCATCCTATGAAACACAGCAAAATCCAGACTTGACTGTTATTACTGAGACAACGTAACTTTGGAATGTTCTTTGATATGAAAGGTTCATATCATCCGAAGGTAAATGTGGCCATAAAAATGTCGTTCAGTGGCAAAACAGACCTAAAGTAAAGAGACTTGTTATCTGGATGCTACATCATTTAACTTAGCATTCTTTAGCCATGATGCAGGAAGAAATACAGATGTAGGTTAGCTGCTGGAGTGAGACTTAAAGCAGGTCATGTTACTGGAGTTTAAGCGGTAGCTTATAAAATGTATTTGTTTACAACATTCCTGAGAACTGTGTGAAATGCTAGGGGTCACAGCTAGACTTAGATCAGCTCTATTCAACAGCCTAACCTGGTCTGGATCTTTCTTTGTTTATTGCTTACATCATTGTCAGACAAGGTCTCCAAAGAGATCAGGCTTTGTGTTTTATGCTTGATATGCAGATGGTTGGTTTAGCAGCCACACTGCAGGAAGGTTGACTTCCCGCTGATGCATGTGTTGCATTCAGATACTCCAGTGTACTTAGCAATAAATCTCAAAGAATATTCCCCTGTACTTGGTCAGACATAGTGTCTCCCTCCTAGATGGATTGTTTCTGGTAGAGTCTCAGCTATTTACCATGCAGATTGCTCTAAATGCCTAGCTATTTACAGGGAAAAAAGAGGAAGGTATGTCTTTGAGGTCTCTACTCTCCTGCCAAACTTTCCATAATCAGTCTATGGGCTAATTTGGCAGATAAACAGGTGGAGAGATACATGCAACATGATCCTCCACTCCTCACTTCCTTAGCAATCAGTGTTAAAGAGAGCATCTGTGCCAAGGAATGTGCTATCTCATCTAGACAAGTGTGATGGTTTTGGCGGAGGTACAGTTAATTTTCTTCATGAGAAGACAGTCAAACCACGACAACAAGACATATTTATTAGTTTTCTCAGAAGGGGAATCTGAGACATCATTTCTTCTCTTGCCCTACAAACTCCTTCTGTTTAAGAGCAACCCTGGCTGCTGATTCTGTGGGCAGTCTTCCTGGGCTGGCTGCACACCCAGCAGCGCCTGTTTGCTAAGGGGGGACCTCCATGGCACATGATCTATAAGCCAGGTTGGGGTACATGTCCACACTGGTCTGGGAGCTGGCAGGAAGTGGGGCACCCTCTCCTGGATGCCCTCCAAAAAGAGTTGAGATTTCCTATGTGGAAACAGCTCTAAAACTGTAACCCACACACAAGGCACTTTGACACTACCCAAGGGCTTGTGTTTATGCTCACCCTAGGTTTGAGCCACCAGAGTAACCCAGGCAAAGCAACAGAAATAGACTTCTCCACATTTCAGAGACCTTTAGAGATTCACAGAATGCATAGTGGGTTTTAGCTGTCACCCATGGCATATTATTAATATGCTTACACATTATTTATATGAATTATTCATAAGTGATAATATGCAAATTGTGTATTATTTATTTATATACCTCTTCTATTCAAAGTTATGAATATGCAGATTGTAGCTACCACAGAGCCTGGTGGAAATCCAGAAAAACAGTATTTGCATCACTTTTAGTTTGGCATCTGACAGAAGACTCTTCAGTCTCTAATTAAGGAAATGAAATCTCACAGTGCCTTATTAGTAATTCCACAACAAGCTTCTCTAACATGACAGTCCTTGCCTATGTCTCATCTTTAGCTTTATCAACATTATTTTTAATAGGCTACATATATTCTTCTTTCAGGCACTTCAACAAAGGGATAGCAAAATATGGCTTAAAATATCTTTTCAAGAATCAAAGAAGCCACAGCAGTTTGCCCTACAAACCTTACTGTCAAGATAATGGTTTTGGATCAGATGTAAGGGTCCCTTCATGGCATAAAAGCTGAACATTTCTGATTTCATTTGTATCAAAATGTGTCTGGAGGACCAAAGGAAAGAGCGGTTGTTATATGACAAAGATTTTACTTTACATTGAAACCAGCCTAATAATTTCATTTAATAAAACAGCAGAGGATTAGGAACAGCTGTAAACCTCTAGAGCTAGGACACATTTAGGGTGGGCATTCCAGACCTGTGCAGTATGAAAGGAACTGTGTATCTTTTGAGCTGGAGGTGAAAACACCAATATAGACAATATGGTTTGTTGAAGAAGGCATGTTCACTGCTACAGATGCATGCTGCTGTGTCACAAGTCCTCAAAGCAGGGGTTCTGAGGCTGATGTACAGAACACTGGGGAGCTGGTAGAGGACTGAAAAGAGGGGGGCAAGAGTGACTTTGGTGATGGGTATAAAAAAAAAGAAAGAGTAAGAGTGCTTAGCATGAACCTCTGGAAAATATACCATAGAATCATTGAATACCAGGTTGTAAGGGACGTTAAGGATCACCTGGTCCAACCTTCCTTGGCAAAACCAGCACAACCTAGACAAGATGGCCCTGCACTCTGTCCAGCTGAATCTTAGAAGTATCCAGTGCTGGGGAACCCACCACTTCCTTGGGGAGATTATTCCAATGGCTGATTGTTCTCATGAAAAATATTCCTCTTGTGTCCAATCAGAATCTCCCCAGGAGCAGCTTGTACCCATTGCCTCTTGTCTTTTTCACATGACTCCTTGTGGAAAGGGAATCTCCATCTTCTTTGTAGCCACCCTTTAAATACTGAAACATGGTGATAAGGTCTCCCCCTGAGCCTTCTCTTCTTAAGGCTGACCAAACCCAGCTCTCTCAGCCTTACCTCATATGGCAGGCTTCCCAGTCCTTGGATCATCTTTGTGGCCCTTCTCTGGTCCCTCTTCAGGGGAGATGTGGATGTAGAGCCTGTCCACATCTTTTTGTATAGCAAGGACAAAAACTGAACATAGTATTCCAGGTGTGGCCTGACAAGCACTGGGTAGAATGGGATAATGACTTCTTTATCTCTGCTGGTCATGCCTTTGTTGATGCAACCCAGTTTCTCACCCACTGCACAGAACACCTATCTAGACCATAATGAATCAGTCTTCACCTCTAGGGGAGGCTGTGGGAAACCATATTGAAAGCCTTGGAGAAATCCAGGTAGGCAATGTCTACCGCTTGCCCCACATCAACTGAGCAGGGTTTGCCCTTAGTGAATTTATGCTGGCTTTTCCCAATCATGTGCTTCATTTGACTTGTGATGGTCCAGAAGGAGTTGTTCCATAACTATCCTAGTGACTGAAGTAAGACTGATGTGTCTATAATTTCCTGGATCCTCCTTTAAGCCCTTCTTGTAGGTGGAGATGGCATTTGCCTTCTTCCAGTTTTCTGGGACATTCCCTGTTCTCTATGGCTTCTCAAAGATCATGGAGAGTAGCCTCCATATCACTTTATAATGATAAGAACAGCTAAATAAACAAACCTTCAACATAAAACCTAGACCCATTTCAAAAGTGATTTTATGATAATGTAGACATCAGCTTCTGATGACACATGAGCTAACCTGGACAGTGTAGTCCATTACTGCACGTCACATTTGTTAATATTTAAAATATTCCTATTGACCTGACCATATAATCAGGGGAGGTGCTATGGGTTTACCTTAATAATCCCAAGAGAGCTGTGCGTGTGTTTATCTGGCTGTAGATTTTAGGAATGACTGTATATTGCATCCATTTTGTGCTGCAGTGTGACAAGGAATGGCTTCCAGAGTAGCTGTAGGTTGTAGGTCTCTGACTTGCAAAGACAAGGCTTCTAAAAACAGCCCCCCTTCAGCACTGTGTGGCACATCAGGCTACAAGTGGTGTGGAGTAGAGACCGGAGGCTCTAGTTAGATGCAGTACAGATGCAGAAAGATGCTTGACCTGGTATGCCCTATTTTTCCCATTTTGAAAGCTGCTGTTTGTGGGGGAAATTGCAGCCTTATATTTACTCAGTGGAAACGGCTTTTCGATAAAAGCAAAAAGCAAACAAGGATCTCTCAAGGATGGATGTGTATCTTCACAGCAGAGTGATGAGGAGGTGATGCAGGGTGAAGAAGCAATGAATAAAAAGACCCAGTGAGGTAGCAGAGCCTCTCATTGATCAGAAATAGTAGGATGAGAACATGAATGTTTGTCCAAGGACTGTTGTAGAAATGTTTTTCAGAGCTCAGAAGAGCTCTTGCTCTTCTGAAATGAGGAAATGGAAATAGCTTTTGGGATTATTTAATCTATGCAGACATTGCCACAGGAATTGCTTGTCTTTTTCTATCCAGCATCCCTCTGGCAAAACAATTAGGGACCAGAGACATGGGGACAAGTGAGGAGAAAGGGAACTTTAGGACATAATTCTACAAACTTCACATTTAGAAAGACTCAGCAAATTTTATGCTGTAAAATGCTGGAGAAGGAACATTGACTAATTCAGTAACTATACCCCAGAACTGACCAAATTTGCCACTACAGCTGCAGAATAAGTAATGCAGCATAGACATTGCAGAACTCTATCATTCTAACATGTCCAACTCGATGCACAACCCCATTTCTGAAGGATTTTCTTTGTCAGACCCTACGTCCTTCTGTCTAGGACAGCAATAATGCCTTGTAAAACTCATTCTGTAACTGGAGGTTGGGCTTGTTCCTCAGTGTCATCTGGGAATATTTTGCTTATCAAAACCCCCACAAATGCATTTTAATAGGCCAAGAACCTCCCTCCCCATTATAATCTCATTCTCCTCTTGTCTGCTCCCACTTGAGAGTTCATGAAATGGTCTTGCAAAAAACTAGAATAATGTATTTCAGTTTAAAGAGTTTTAAGACTGTCTCTAATGTAGCAACCATAATTACATCCAAACATCAAACATCCTGCAATGCTCCAGGAGGTGGGGGAAAAGAAAAATGAGTCAGGCAGAAAAGAGGTGATGTTTCATACAGCCCAACGTTAAGACAGTCATCTAATAGACCATGACCTCTACACTTAAACATTAGTCAAGGGAGTAATGTTCCCAAGTTTCTGGAGTCAGAAGGCTTTAGGAAATATCAATGTTTGCAGTGACTTTTGTCCACAAAAAGTATTTCCCTATGATGTTTTGCCGATGCCCCCCCAACATGAACTTGAAGCCATGCTCAAGTGTTCAAGGACCTAGCTCTGGAGAAAACAGGTGCTGGAAAGAACTGGTTTATAAAAGAACTTCACTAAAAAGGTTCATGATGAGCTACACAAAATCAGTTAAAACCAGTTTAAAATTACTATGAAGATTACATGGAAGTGATAGGTAACTAGTAGAATTGTTATAAAGAGTTGTGTATTGTGATTTCCGGGGGGGGTTAAGTGTTGGAGAAGAGCCATCAGGTGTTCAGAATGAATTTCATCCAAACTTCAGATGACACATTGCAAGGAAGAGAAGGGTTTTCTGTATGAGTAGGCTGGGAACCGAGCACAGGCAGGGGAGCCCAGCAAGTTCAACATGAAGGCACAGACCTTCTGTCAGAATGTAATTACTGATGAGGAAAAGTATGTAACCCAGATACAGCAAGGAGATGTATTTAATTTGTCTTCCTACTCTGAGCAGATTAGAACTGGCCTTTAGCTTGATTTTCAATACCTAAACCAGTGTTATCTTTTGTGATCATTTCTAGATGCTGAGGCAAAAAGTGCACTGATGTTACTACCTGTCATCCATGATAATTTTTTACAAGTCATCCTTCATTCACATTTTTTTGTGACAAATCACACTAAAAAATTAACTTATAAAGCAAGATTATTATATAAATGAATCTTTGCAGGATTTATTTATCAGCAAATAAACATGAAACAAATTTAAGACTAGTCCTCAAAGAGAAGCCAATTACCTTTATCAAGGAATCAACCCTTCTGGACATTGTTTGACTAAATGCCAAAATCTCTCCCATACTTCTCTTCTGAGAATACTGTAACAGGCACTAAGTTAATGATGGAAAACTGCAGACTTAATTAACATGAGAAATTTTATTTGTGCCATTTCTCCATTTAATAGGGGCTGTTATCAACAGGAGACACATAAGAAGCTCAGATGTATAATCTCACTTAGCTTTTATTTCTGCATTATAAACAACATACATTAGAAAATCCTACATCTGCTCTAGTCTTTATGGCATTGCCTCATCAAAGAGACAGTGACAGCTCTGTGTTGTCTAGAACACATCCCCAGTGACTAAGAGCACTTTGAAGATGATCAGTGCCATAGGATCAGATATTCTTATAGTGCAGTAGTAAGATGTTAGAGCTATTACACAACTTGGAAGAAGAATGGACCCCAGAGTCCCTTAGAAACTTCTTGCTCAATGGACCGCCTTCACTCTGATGCCTCTCCTCTGGCATTCCATTGGGTTTGTTAGCATGTAGCTTCTAAAGCATCCTCTATGAACCCCAAAGCATCCCTTGAACCCCTGATGTCTCCCTCTTTTCTTGCAAGGAGAAGCCTGTAAAGCCACAACATCGGCCACTCGAGTGGCATAGTTTCCTCCTGTCACTGTGGCTCCAGTGTGGCTTTCTCACCATTCATCTCTGCTCAGAGCAGCCTCCCCACCACTGTGCCTTGCTGCCTGCCCGCAGCAGCATCTACAAGCCTGCTGTCCCTCCCCAGCCTGCTTGATTCAACAGCTGCCACATGCACATCAGTTATTTGCAGCACATATGTGCTTTCCGGAGGAACAAACAAATGCATTTGGTGCTCAGGCAAAGAGATGGGGAAATAGGTTTATCTCCAAAGCAATCTCTCTGTGGGGTTCTCAGCCATGCCTGGAGGACAGGCAGGGGAAGAGGGGAGGCAGGAAGGGCAGAAGGGTGGGAGGATGGCTGAGGGCTGCTGGCAGGGGCAGGGAGAATAAAGGGGGCTGGTGAAGAGACAAGGAAGTGAATAGGGGCTGGGGGAAAAGGAGGTGTCCTTTGAAGGCCATGTGTGGGGCTGTTGTAGGCAAGCTGTCCCTGGCTGCCCCTGGTACACCTGGCTGCAGTGGTGATGGGTGTCATGAATCAATCTGCCAGTGCGGCCCCTCTGTAAGCTGTGCTAGACTGAATGGTTGTGAGTCCTTCATTTTGGTAAGCCATATGGTTCAGTGAACGCAGACGTGTGCTGGTGTTTTCTAGGGTATCAAGACAGACCCCAGCTGGAGCAGTGGTCCCCCAACTTCTGGCATGCAGGCACCAGTGTCTCCTTCCTGCCCTGCCTGGTGTTGTCCTCTTGAAGCCACCATGCTCCTTTCCATGGCCATGAGTGTATTTCTGCATACTGCCATTATATATCTGATGGGGCCTGGGGTGAGGTGTTAACTGGGGTTTTGTCCTACAAAGGACAGCTTGTTGATTCACTTAGCAGTGTGAAAGTGTTCATGCATGCATCACACAGGTTTAGAGGAAATTTCAGTACAAGATGTGGCTGGTCGTTTAGAGATGGTAAAGGTGTTCAGTGTTTGCACTATGGATGGTCAGAGGTGCTCTGGCTGACTTCCAGACATTGATTTGGGTATTACCTACCACACAGAAAGCTCTTCTGTAGTATAAACTGTGAGGGGTCTGGTCTGAGACCTCTAGATCGTGGGGAAGCAGACAAAGCACTCTTAGCTACCAGTAGGTGATGGGCATGGGGACATGGCATGAGAGGCCAGCAGCCCGACTGGCACAGGACAGCTAGGAAGTTCCTGACTTGAGCCACAACCCTGCTCCTCAGGGGTGTGAGCATGCCAAGTATTTCACTTTGCTTCTGCAGAGCTCTGGCTGCAGCCCTGGGCTCCTTAGCAAGGTGAGTTGTCTGCTTCTAGATGGCATTCCTTGAGGAGTCTTCTTCCCAACCTGAAGGGAGAAGATCTGGCAAATGAAGGAAAGAGCTACAGGTGGGCTTCCCAAGAAGCTGTAATGCTCTTCCCTAAGCACATTGCTGGGACAAGTGCTGCTGCTTGTCTCAGAGCTGCACAGGGAACTGCTCCTACTTGAGAATTGATTCCTGGACCTTGATGGCGCCCCATAAAGCAGTATGGGAGACCAGGGAATAGACACATCACATTTGTATTTTCATTTTGGGACCAAATAATGAATAATGTCACTCCTGTTCCTGTGCTGCTGCTGTTTCCCCTAATGGCATACTGATTTAATAATGTTAATGGCCTTCTACTTGAAATAGGATTTACTGGGGTTAACGTCGGTTTCTGCTCAGGATGTATAGGCTATGCTTTGGCCACTATACAGGAATATATTGTAGTTGCCCTGAACTATGTTCTTAAAAGGGGTTGTTCAAACTTTGCCTCTGCAGATTGATTGCATCCTCTCAGAATAGTATAGAAAAGGGTATAGTTAGAGTAACGTGTTTTGAAAGCTAATGACTTAAAAATAGAAGGTCACATTTCTTCAAAGCATTTTACAGTTTTGGTTGCTCTTATGAGATATCCATGTAGTGTAAAAGAAGCAAAAGAGATTCCTAAATCTTGACTGTAGGCCAAAGAGACACCTATTTATTTCTCTAATTTGTTTGACTTGCTGCTTACAACAATTAGTATGGTAATTTAAGGTTTCCCCATCAACTTGCAAAGCAAGTTAATACGTTAATAATGTATTTCAATCACAACATATTCATTCAAAATACGTTCATAAATTAGTTTCACATCAAAGTGTCAAGCTTCCTGCAATTATGTACAGAACATTACTAAACTCAAAATCCTAGTAGTGCTGGCATTCACCTCAGTGGAAATGACTTTGCTGTAGGTCTCTACTGAGACACAGCATAAAAGTCAACACACAAAGTTCAAATCAATTTAAAATTCAATTCTATGTGAACTGAAACACAGCATGTTAAATTACTTTACCCCCTGTACATCAATATGTATGTTTAGTACCTTCACAATTTTATGCTGTTGAATTGGGTGGGAAAAGTCACATTTCTTCATTTACACTTTGGGAATTATCTCTGTTTCTTCTGTGGTTCAACATAACCCTTCTTGCTGTTTGCTTCGTGTTTTTCCCCATATCTTCCCTCGACACTGCTGTGAATTGGGCATCTAGTAGCATTTTGGTTGTCAGTGTCATCTGGCAGGCTCCTACTCCTGTATTTTGCTGGCCTAACATTCCCTTCTCTGAAGCTGCAACCAGCTATAGGCTGTTTGTGGGCAGTGAGATGCGCTGCACTTCCATTTTGCTTTACTAGCCAGCCTGTGCTGCAGAAGGTCTCTGTAGGAGGCTATAGATAATTCTCCAACACAAATACCCTCTACCAGGGTTGGGACACTCAGGTGCCGTGTGCTGGAGATCAAATGGCCAAGGGGCTATTGGGGTTGAGGCTTGTGGGTGAGGTGCATACTGGTTGGCCCAAGGGCTTTGTGTTGATGATGGTCACTGTTCTAATGGGTCCCTCCATGGAGAAGTTTTGGATGTGGACGAGAGAAGTGATGTCATATATACAGGGAATGACTCTCAGTAGTTCCAAAACTTCCATGGGGAGAAGTCCATTTTAGGAACTTTTCTGAAGCTACTGTTGTGAATGAATCCATTCCTGTTACCAAAATAATGGCCACAGTTCTGCGGCACTTGCAAACTAAATCTGCTCTAACTATAGCAATAAATTAAACTTGAGCTAGAGAAAGCTGTAATGACTGCAAGTGCAGAATAAGAACTGTAGGAAAATATTTTATGCTGACTTTACTGGCACTTGAATAATTGCTGTACTCCAGCACACTGTAAAGGCAAATAGTAAACAATGTAAATAAGTTTTAACCTTACTTTTGTAAATATGCAGTTCAGCTGTAATATGCTATATAATTTTCTCAATTAAAATGGTTAGGTGAATCACTTGTTATTGCAAAGGAATGAAAAACTCAGCTTCGTTGTGTATCACGTAGCTGTGAACCGTTAAATTATACATTCAAGACTGCTCAGTACAACCTTCACAATGTAGAAGCTTTCTGCAGACAGCATTTTTTATGTCAAAAATAATGATTATAGCTCCTTTAGTTTAAAGCCCTAGAATTACTGGACCATATTGTACAAATGTGATTTGAGAAATACAGACATTGATCATACAAATGTGTAGGTATTGGGAAGAGTGGACTTCTGAATGGGAAACCTAATAGGGTTTAAAAATGAAGAAATGATGTTTTTTTAAGAGATTTTTAAATGGGATTAGTCCACAGCAGAGGCTATGAGAATGGCTCAGTACAGAGAGCTGTCAGAGAGGTCCTGGAGGTCTATTAAAGGTGGCTCACATGTCTGAATTTGGTAATTTCTCACTGGATTATTGCTGTCTCACAAAGGGTAGCCATTTCTGCTCTTACTCTCCCTGTTGCATCCTCACCCCTCGTTGTCCCTTGGCACTGTCCTGCTCAGGAGACGATGTGCCCTGGCTGTCAGTTTGGCTTCCCTTTGTCTCCATGTTTCCCTGGTCAGCTGGAAGCTGTTTTGCATTGCTCTGTCAGAAGACACACTGCACTTGTGTAAGTGCCTTTGTGCTAATCACCAGTGTTATGAAATGAGCCACTGGGAAGAGGGACAGATGTGTGATGTGCATCTATGTGTTTTCTCCACACATGTATGGTATCTCAAGAATGCTGCTGCTTCTCTGAGTTTTCACTTGGCCCATCTCTTTCTCATTACCTGAATCTCCTGTTTATGCTTCCCAAAGTCTGGAAATACCAGTGAATTTCTCTAGTGGCCATGTACAAGCAAGATCAAAAAAGACAAATACAGAGTCCTGCCAAAAACAAAGCAAAACAAGAGCTTTGAAAAAAAGATACATCCTCAATGAATGTTCTTTCACTCAGGACTCTAAGGGAAGTTTAAGCTAAGACCCTCTCAAGCATAGAAGGCTACATGAAAGAAGAAGGATATATATAACCAATTTGTAAATCTTTGCTAAGATGGATCACAGCTTACAAAACACTTATTTTGCTCTTTTGACTATAAAGGGACCCAAAACCTTTCCTGGCAATCCTGAAATCAACCCTACTAGATAAGATTTCATGTTCTTCATTCAAAAGAGTGGGAAATGGTGTAGATGGTCCATTGGCACTTTCATCTGTTCTCTGAAGTCAGGAGAATGAGTCAACTCTGGTTTAGTAAATGAAGTTCCTACACCATACGTCTTGCCAAATGGATTGCTAAGATACATAATGATTTAGGAGTTAACGGTAATAAAAATTGATTCAGTACTTCAGACGCCTGCACAACCTTCTCCTAGGAGTGAAAAAGAGTGTCTGTCATTGCATATGCAAACACATTTCTAATAAGGCTGTAATATCGCCAGTAGGTAGCTGGATACGTTTGAAATCCAAAACAAGTTTGATACTAACATCAGTAGGAAATGACACGCTTTAATGCTTTAATTGTAACTCACTCACCACTAGTCAGTTAAATATTCCAAACTAACCAGTGTTTTACAAGCCTTTAGAAGAAGTGGCTGTCTGAAGTGTCTGAGATTGGAAAGTTGCAAGCAATGGTATGGAGAGGTATTGTTCTTTGTTGGTGCCATGCTAGAGAAAAATCTTCCCTATGTTTGATTCAGGACAGTTTTTTATGCTGTGTGTTTTTCTATCAGATTCACTAGAAATTATAAAACTGTTTCTGACCATTTCCCCACAATAGTTAATGATCAGAGATATTACTTTTTGCTGTCTTATCTTAATCTTTAATTCTAAAGATAACAGCAACCTAAATCTGCTGTAAGGAAAAATGGACAGGAAGTATTTTGGCATGAAGATGTAGGGAAAGAAGGGAAGGGATAGCTCCTTGTGCTTTTTTAAATGGAGCATATTGCGGCATCCTGAAGCATACATGGCAGATGATGCCTGTGCATATTGGTGTGGAGCTGTAGCAATGTAATTTGCCATGTAGAAGAGATTTTTTTTACAACCTTGTTGAAGTCTGTAACATACAGTCCCATACAAATGTGAAATAGGTTTTACCTCTGATATTAAGATTTTTGGCATTTAACATGGTTTGTGGTTTAATAAAGAATTCTAATTCAATATTAATATATTCTGCGATACTACTAAAAATAGATTTGTATCTCTATAGTCTGACATCTGACAATGTCTAGACAAACTTTTATATTCAGATTAACTTTCTCTCATATAATGACTGGAATTTGATGCCTATACTGTGTTAATTTTAAGCCAGTCATAACTCTGATGTATTTGCTTACTTAGTAGCTTCTTGTAAAATAAATACCATAATTTTTTATTGCTTTAACAAAATCTTTTATTTCCAGTCTTTATAGTTCTGAGTGATGCGCTGGTTATGCCTGGGCTGAGGAGAGAATGATGCCTGGGGGATACTGAGGAAGTCTTGCAGTCTGAGCAATTCTGCGACCCCTAGCTCAGGCACTCAGAGATGGCCCCTGTTAAACTGGTCCTCTGCATTTCCCTGCTGTGTGCCCTGGGATCAACAGCAATTCCCCCACATGCTCACAGGGACTTGTCCCAGTTCCTTACCTTTCTGACACATGCCCCTTCAGTCTTGCCTGGGCATGGGTAACCAGTTATGCCTGAAAATTGATATTACACAGAGTTCATGACAGCACAGATCAACAAAAGCTGCTCTTTGCCCAGACCAAACATATTTCCTTCACAGAAAGAAACAGTGAGGTGGTAAATTCTTGAAGAGGACAGGCAGCCTGGACTGTGTAACTGCAATGTAGTCCCAGAAAGTGCTCAGGAGAGACTTCTTCACTATTTCAGGCTGCAATTCAGCATTACGACTCTTGCTGTGTGATTAAAGTTTGACACAGGAGTAGATGAGGTGAAGGACACAGGCTCGATCCTGCTTCAGTTCTCTGTGTGAAACTCTTTTCAGAAACAAAACATGACTGGTTCATTGCCTGTGTGTGCACTTGCCTCCTTACAGCTCCTACTGTAAAACTGCAGGAAGCAAAGAGCCTCTTTCCTTGCGTGCTGGCAGCCTGCTTGGTTTTGCAACCCTGAATATCTTCATAAGGATCTTTTGTATTCAAAGAGTGTGACCCTCAGGAGCCCACCTTTTCCCCAGTGCTCTCCATTCTCCTTTTCCTTCTGTTCATGGATAGAGGGATTTCCCAGATGCCCCATGGAATGTCTGTTGTTTGTTGAGAGGGAGATCTCCATTTGGATTGAAGTAGTACAGAAAGTAGTCTTAATCACACAAGTAACACTTACGTGAAAGATGCTTAACATATAGTCTGAGTAGTCACATTACTGTTGGATGTAGTTGGGAGTGCAGGAGGCACTATCTGAGAAAGATGGTCTCTGAGAAGACATTTGGCTAATTGACAATGCCATGCTGTTATTTGGTTTGATTAAATGAAAGTGTTTGTTGCTGAGATGGTTAAGCCGGGTAATTGAAAGCAAGGGAAAAGATGGTCAACTGTGGTGAAAACAGAAAGAAAAGAGTATGTATGTAGCCCAAAATCATGTATGAGAAATGGTAGTAGCACTCAGAGAAGGAAGGTGGCATGGAGACTCACAGACTATCTGAGGGAGGTCAAATCAGAGACTGCAGAGGACTTTTAGTACCTGTTTTGGTATCAACTGCATTGGACTAATTATCTCCCTTCAAAATCAGAGTTTCTACTCTGTGTTACAATACTAAACCCCTGAATAACCTAGTATAGCTTCATGCCCTGGCTCCATTACTGGCAGCTCTATGAGAAAAGTCCTTTCTCCTTTCAATCAACTTCAGTATTTCTTGATTTCTTGATTTCTTGATGGTCATTGCTCCAAAGATCATGTGAGCTTTTACACACTGTGTGACAACTGCACAATGGCATCTGTTTTTAAACTGTGTTTCACATGCATTTTGCAGGAAAGCAGCATTCTGAAGCTATCTGTTCCATTCAGAAAGACTGGTGTTGTTCGTTGCAGTAATTCCTGTGTTACCCAGGTGATTTAGACAGTTTGTCAAGTTATGGGATTTGCCCAAAGGGAAAGAAGGCACTTTTGAGGATGCAGTTTTACAACTGGCCAAACTTGATCTAAGACTGCTCTGCTACTGTAAGTGGGAGATCCTTGGCTAGAAAGGTTGGGGAAGGTGAAGCTGCCCCTTTTAATGGCAGACTGGTTCAAGACAGGGCAGTTTCATAATTTCCATAAGCTTAAGTGCACAGATGGGTAGCCTTACCTTCCTTGGTTTCATTTGTCCAGTCATTCATATTTGAAAGATAAGAGGATTTCTTTCACATTGTGCCCTATAGACATAAAAATAATGTACACATTTTTTCTGTTCTTTTTCTCTCCCAGGACTTCAGGTAGAATTTCATTTTACTATAATCATCATATTGGATACAATACCCCAAAGGTTCTTGTGTGATCAAAAGTCTGCATAGTACAAGCAGTCTTTTATGTATGTAGTATTTATCATGCATGATGGAGTTCCTGTTTAATTATGTGCATGTTATGTCACTTAATTGACTTTAACCATTCTCTACCCTTTGAGAGCAGTTTTTTACTTTCATCTTGTGTGTGAAAAATCCTATGCTCTGCATTCTGGCTGTGTGAAGAGAACAGACTATGTGATCATAGAATCATAGAACTGTTAGGGCTGGAAAGGACCTTAAGATCATCCAGTTCCAACCCCCTGCCATGGGCAGGGATACCTCACACTAAACCATGCCACTCCAGGCTCTGTCCAGCTTGGCCTTGAACACTGCCAGGGATGGAGCATTCACAACTTCCTTGGGCAACCCATTCCAGTGCCTCAGCACCCTAACAGTAAAGTATTTCTTCCTTATATCCAGTCTAAACCTCTGCTGTTTACGTTTCAACCCATTACCCCTTGTCCTATCACTACAGTCCCTAATGAACAGTCCCTCCCCAGCATCCCTATAGCCCCCCTTCAGATACTGGAAGGCTGCTATGAGGTCTCCACGCAGCCTTCTCTTCTCCAGGCTGAACAGCCCCAACTTTCTCAGCCTGTCTTCATACGGGAGGTGCTCCAGTCCCCTGATCATCCTCATGGCCTCCTCTGGACTTGTTCCAACAGTTCCATGTCCTTTTTATGTTGAGGACACCAGAACTGCACACAATACTCCAAGTGATGGTAGTGATCATGCAGACTTTGTTATATTTTATGTGTCAAATAAATTTGAGTACTTTTTTTGTGTACTTTTATTATATCAATATTTTACACTTCAGAATTTGAAATATTGGCACTGAGGCTGAACAGCAAAACAGGGCAGCCAAAACTTTCTGTTCGCAAATGTTTATTTTTGAATTAACAGAGGCAAAGGTCTTAATGCTCGTCTGCATTGCTTGCAGCTGAAGGTTTACATGATGGCTTTTTTTACTTTCTTATAAAAGTTATTTTTGTAACTGTATTTTGCATATTCACTTTGTGTACTTATCACTTATCTTTTACCAGAACTGTGTTGATTTTCCACCTACAGCCATAGCTAAAGCAGAAGAGCAGAGCAAAGTTATGCATTAGCTATTACAGAAACTGGATTTGAATAGGAAAGCTTTTATATTTTATAAAGCATGATTACATTTCTTGTGACTCATTTTCAGCCTGAAGCTTTTTCACCAGACTGATGTGAAGTCTGACTGAGTGCTTTCAGTCTTTGTCCTTGTAGGATAAAATGGCATCTCTAACAAATGTGATATGGGTCATATGGAGGCATCCTGTCGAGCCACTGCAGAACACCTAGCTGGGACTTCATTGTCCCAAACCCAGGCTTAGCCTTGCTATGAGGGCAAAGCCCAGTTATAAATAAATATATTTCCTATTGTAGTCAGGAGTTAGGTTTGGGAAGGAGACTTAATTTTCAGGTTTGATATTTTTTTCCATGGAGGTCCTGCTAATCTACTGCAGGCATTTCAGTAAAACAAGCACTAAGAGAAGTTGTTGACTCCAAGCTGGTTAGTCAGGAGTAGTAAGTCATATGCAAAGGGACAATGCATATAAGCCTGAATGACCTCTCCAGGTGAAGTGCATTTTCCTACTAATTTAGCCTTTTCCTGCTAATGAAGAACTGAGGGTTTTCTGCACATCTCATATCTCAATTTACATATCTGCTTACCTATGGTAATCCCAAGAATCTAACAAATGACAAAAACAGGGAATGCCTGTGCTCTGTTTCCAGTCATACCTTAGAGATAGTATGGTTGTTTATAAAACTTGCTTTAAAGGTATTCACAGAAGTGCACATATTAAAACAACCAAGGTTTTTTCCAATATCCCGAAGTTTTCTTCCCCATAGACTGTCACAGTTGTCTGGAAGACTTAAATGCTGGACCATAATGATCTCCTTAAAATGTGGGAGCCCTTGGCTATTGGCTTTATGCCCTGGTGATTCAAGGAACATTTCTTAAATGCATTGCCAATGGGTAAAATTATTTGCCAGACAATGGAGTGGATTGGGAAATCAACATGAAGGCTATGAACCAGAGGGAGCATCTTGTGTATTCAGTTTGAAAGGCAGCCTAGATTTGTGCAAGCTGGGTATGTCCTCCTCTGGATGCCATTCTTATCTTCCAAAAAACCAAGCTGGCATCTTCTGGTAGCCACTATAGTTTATAAAGTGTCTGTTATATGGATGGTGTTCTAAGATGATGGCTGTCCAAATATATACCAAAATGTATTCTCCTGGCACTATGCACTTTACCTGAATTACAGGCTATTGGGATGATGAGCCATCTCTTTTACTCATCCTATGTGTCTTCTTTCTCTTGCTAATAAATATGTATACATTTTCCATGCTACGCCTATTTTTCTGACATGCAACATGAAATAACAGTACTTTTTTGTTATAAATAGTTTATATTTTACAGCACATGCATATAATGAGTTGTAGTTTTACAATGGTAATGAGTTTTGGCTTTACAAAATAAGAGCCCCTCAAGCTGAGCCCGTAATTGATCTAGTACAGTAAGATGTGCAATATATTACAGAATTTCAGTGCTGCAAACACATTAGTACTTGATGCAACAAGGATTATTCAGGCTTGAGTTCACTTAAATTCCTTTCCTGAGGGCATATCAAGGGAATGAACTGAATGGCTCACTGCTAGGCAACTATCAATAAATACTAATGGAAAAATACAATGGTGGTGGAAAGAACAAACAAAAGACCCTTTTTAGGACTGTAAGTTGCTGAGTGAGGGAATATTTTGAATACACAGCCAGCTTTAAATTGATGCTGATTTCCAAGTGAAAGGTAGGATACACTAGAGCTGCGGTGTTAAGTGACAGGTCTCAGCTTTAATTCACAGTAACGTATTTGTAGTCATATAGCTGGTCTGTGCATTCATTACATAGAATCACAGTGTTATGAAGCTTTCTTGGATTGGTCTAATTGGGAAAAGTATTAGATTAGAAAGTGGAGAGACCCTTTTCTGCTAGAAACTATAGGTCTTCTCTCTAAAGGAATACATATCCAAACTCAGGGTCTCCCCGTCAGTTACTGGATTCCATCTCTTACTACAGAGATCTTTGGGCAGGTCTGCAATAGACTTCTACCAGATGTACTCTATCTGTCATGGCAATGCTTTGCTAAACTTGCAATGCTTCGGGTACCAGCCACTATATTAAACCATAGTTGATGATGTACAGAATCCCTCATCTGGGGGCACATTTCCTTATTTGTTATGTAGAATTTCTGATCCAATTGTTGTGAGAAAGAATGAATCTTAATGCTTTTAAAAACATCTTGCCCATTTCTCACTAATAGGGAGAAGTCCCTTATAATGCTTTTGCCTGCCCATGATCCTGGCTATTTTTGTACTCACCATTCAATTTTCCTTCTATAACCTAGAATCACACCCTTTGATACAGCTGAATGAGCTAGGAATATTCTTTCTCCTTTGTGAGATCAAGTGAAATCAGTGCATCAGAACAACTTCTTTAAATGGCTCCTAGAAGGAAGCCTATACACCAGAAAACCCCCTTCCATGCTTTTTGTAACACTGATGCATTTGTCAGCTACCACCGCTATTTGAGTTTTGAGAGGTTGCTACAACAGCCACAGTTGGCCAGCCTTTGAACAGTTTGAGGCATTTTCCTTTGGATACTTCTAGTTCCCTTTCACTGAGCACATCGGAGTTCATCCAAACCCACTCTTGAGCAGTTGCTTCCAGCAGGGTGGGAAAGGCAAAATACCTTGTACTCACTACACTCTTCTGCAGTAGCACTGCCTCATCCTTGTAGGACTCTTTCTCCTTGTGTAGCATCCCTTGCACATTGTCCCACCCTCCTCTGGTCTCCATGAACCAGCCAACAGGTTTTCAGGAGTATCCTCCTTCAGCACTATGTCTGCAGCTATTATCACAGTAACCTGATTTGTCCTGGTATCATATTTTCCCCAGACTAGGCATGGGCATGAACAGGCAAAGAGATCTATATTCCTTCACTGACAGATGAGGCCAACGAGGTTTTATACATGTCAATTGAACAGCAAAGAGAATATTGTATACTTTTTTTCTTTTCTCCAATAACTTGGCTTTTCTCTTTCTTTCAGGTTGGTTGGGTCCCTCCTGAATAGCTGCCCTTTTATCATTAATACACTTATTTTTGATCACCTTTTCTGATGACATATTGAAGTCTGACAAATACAGGCTCTGGAGCAGCACAAGGGGACTTGTCAGATCTGGAGGCAAATTGCTGAGCCTGAAGCTGAAGTTAAGCAACTGCCACCTAGAGGAAGACATAGTGATTGATTCAGCTATGACTGGATTACCCAACATTGGGGGATCGCTATGGATGCTTCACATTAACTTCGGTTGGTGAGAGAAATTACGTGCTCACCCTCGAAGGCAGAATTCTTCCAAAACACACAAGCAGGGCAATGCCAAAGCCATTACAGGGAATACTGCTGAAAGCAAAACTCCAGGCAAGAAAAACCTCACCTGCCAGTGGCAGATGATACCTGTGCATAGCACTGGGGGACTCCTTTAGTGCATCATGGTTTGACTGAATCTCAACAAGACAAACATTTGTACTACTGCTGCATGCTTGATATAACAAAATGCTACTGAAGTGCAAAAGGAAAGAATTACTGCCCAGGCAGAGAGTAAAGTGAAATAGTATGTCTGGCTGTTCAAGGTCAGCAGACAGACACAGTAATTCCAAGCATGGCTGAGGAAAGCATTCAAAGTGTCTTTACCAATGCTTCATAGAACTGACCTGTTTTCCTGGTGCCTTATTTGGGGAGTGGAGTTTGATTTAAAGTCATTCTATGATAACTATGTACTGGTGCTTTAGAAGCTATTGCATTCACCAATAAATCTGATGTGAGTTTTAACATTGTTGCTGTGTACTGATAAAAGGGAAGAGTAAATGGAGAGGATAGTAAGTGCTCTGAGGCATCAGGCATCATTAAAAGTGAAAGGCGCTTGTTGACTCTACACTTAGCACTCATGCACATACCATACTTTCCATCTTTACACAGAGGCCTCTTAAAGGTATCCGACATAGTTCTGCTTTGTGTCAAGGGCAGTATGCAGCTCTCTAAAAGTTGACTTGCACTTGAGGTACAAAGTGTGCAGGGAAGGGGAATGTGCTGGGAAAGGGGATATGTGCTGGGAAGGGGATATGTTTGTTTACTGCAGTATGGTCAGTTTTGTGTTCACACTGGTGGGCACTAGTGCAAGGTGAATTCAAAGCTCAGTCCTTTACAGTGCCATGGCATGCTATGTCCTGACCACCTCATACAGTACACAATGGCTCAAGCTTTCCCTTTGACATGCCCCCTTTGCTCTGGACCTTGGTTTAAGTGTATATCAGAGCAGAGATGTAGGGGTATTCACAATTATGGGAGCAGGTATAAGTTTGGGAGTGGGTTAAATACCATTCTTGACCCTACTACCACCACCTTCAGCAGTGGAGCTCAGATTAGCACCAGAGTGAGCATCACTTCACGAAGGAGGACATTATGGTGTGGTTACTAAAAGGTTGTCACAAACATATATGTCACAAATAATCCTGCCCTTTCCATTTTGTGCACATGCAGCTGAGGCCTTGTCCCTTTCCTGGATGGAGTCTTACAGGATGTTAAGGTTATTTTTACAAGCCAGCTCTGGGTTTGTGTTTCTGCCTGTGGTCACCATAGTTTCATCTATTTGCTAGGCCCTTCAATGAAGATAAGGTAAGGCCAGTGTCCTCTAGGAAAGGTTCATGCATTTTTAAACATTGCAGCCCTAAAACCTAGCAACAGCTTTAAAATAAAGTTAGCAAATCTTCTGTGGCTCTTACAAAATTTTTAGCTAATTGTTGATTATAATGAAAAAATTGAATAACAGATTTTAGCTAAAGCTTTTTTTGTCATAAATTAAACAGGGTTTTCCAATGCTATGTTTCTGTCATTGTGTTTTTGAAGCTTTTGCGTCTTGTTTTGCTTTTATTAACTCAGCATATTTCAGCAGAAACCATGGAAAGCATCCCCCCAGCTCCTTCCAGCTTGTTCATGTTTTAGGTTGATCTTTCCTTCTGAACCTTCTTTATACTGATTGAAATAATTGAAGGAGTGAGGAGCTTATTGTGCCTGTAGCTCTCACCTCCATTACTTCCTATCACAAATGTCCTCTTCATAACATAAAAAATAGACCTTTTCTCAAGAATGTCTTTGGGTAGAATATGTCATTTATATACGTAAATGTCACCAGTACATTAAAAATGTTTGTCTTGCGAATGGAGACAGGAGGAAAAACTGTCTTGGACAAAAAACTCAATGCAAAAATGACATCTACTTTACTGAAATGGTGTAAAAATTGGACAGAAGATAAAGCAGTTGACAGAAGAATATTCCAGAGAAATACTTTTGTTCTTCTCAGTTCCGTGCACACTCAGTCCAGAACTGCCTTGTGCAGATGAGTTCAGGAAGAACTGAACAACTGCCTGTTGATAAACTGCATGACTCATATCTGATCTTATACTTCTCTTCATTTTAGTCATTTGGGTACTGCTCTGCATAAACAGTTGCAGGACAGAGAGCTCCAGAGAAGTTTTTAAGGTCTTTTTTCCCCATTGTGATTTCTGTAAATTTCAGGATTC
Source organism: Melopsittacus undulatus (assembly GCF_012275295.1). Taxonomy (NCBI): domain Eukaryota; kingdom Metazoa; phylum Chordata; class Aves; order Psittaciformes; family Psittaculidae; genus Melopsittacus; species Melopsittacus undulatus. The sequence continues at coordinate 7,668,839 of NC_047531.1, forward strand.
TTCTCATTCTGAGCAGCTTCCCACAGGCTTTTGGGGAGGCCCCAAAAGTTCAGTGAGGAGAGAAAGGGGGATAGAGGGACAGCACTAATTTAACTCATGGGATTATACTAGAACAGATGTTGATAGGACCAGGTAAATGGAAATGAGAGCTATAGAAGGGGAGAGGGGTGAGAGGAAAGAAGCTGGACAGGAAAGAGCTTGTGTGGATCATCTTACCACTGAGGGCTGTAGTGAAAAAGCCAAAAGGTGTTGCTCACTGGAGGCATCCTCAGAGGCCAAATGTACTACAAGGCATTGCAGCAGTGAAGGTAGGACCCTATATGAGACAGTTTTCTGGGTACAAGTGTTTGTAGGAGTTCGGAGAGTTCTTGTATGCTGTGTACTTAGCCAGGCTACTGATGTATGGTCTGCAGCTCCTTGGAGTGAAAGAGATAGGAACAAAGCTCAGAAAATATCTCTGCTTTTCATGTTCTTCCTTTTCTTTCAATTCACTTGCTATGTGGCAGGAGGGATCTGGTCCAACCAGCACACAGGACTCAACAAATGTAGTGTGCACTCTTGACAGCCAGCTGCCCCATCCATCCAGGCTGCTCTACCTCCCTCTTGCACAGGAATGACTGTGGCCTGCAGTGTCTGCATTGCCACAGGCTACAAGCCTTGTCCCTATTACTGAGGTCTTGAGGAGCTGAGGTCTTTCCACATGTCAGTGTTCAGCTTCTGATCTGATGCAGCCCTGGGCTGACCTGGAAAGGGTTAAGTTCCCACATACACTGGGGAGATCCCAATCACCTCCATGATATTCCTCCATCACTTGCCCTGCCCCAAGCTGCCCTCCAGATGTTGTTGGCAGTACTTAGACACAGAAGTCATGGTTGGAGATGGAGGCACTTGATGGTATCCTAACATTGTTTGTTTAAACCCAGTTTCTGTATCCTAAGCTGGTTCTGTTTGAATGTCATGACTTTATTATTATTATGAACACATTGTTTCCTTGTTAGTCACAAAATGTGTATGTAATTTTGTCTAAATCCATAATTTCCAGTTTAAATGTCTATGTATTTTGAGTCATTTCAAAGCAACATAGGGAAGGTTCTGTTCCTAAACTAGCTGCAGCACACTTTGTTGTTGACATTCATAAAAACATACAATCAACATGTAGTTGATTGATATAAAATAAAACCCAGGAAAAAAAAATCCTTTCCTGTTTCTTGGACAACCTTATTGTCTTCTGCAGGTTGGCAGGAGTAGAGTGACAAGTTGTGCTTCCAAGAGGGTTTAAAGTTAAGACTTTGAGGAATAAAATGGAAGGTTATCACACGGATAAGTATTTGGTTAAAAACAAGAAACAAAAGGTTGGAATAAGTGGTCAGTCTTCCCAGTAAGTTATATTGAGATCGAGGAGATGAGATATTACAGAAGTTTCCAAAATCATGAGTAGTATTGGATGAACTCTCTTTCAGTGTCTGTTTCAGTATAAAAATGAAAGACACTGAGAGAAACTACTTAGTGGTATGTTCAGTATAAAAGAGAGTCCCAGGGTTTGGTTCTTATCATGTAAAGAAGTGGCAGACACCTCAGAAGTTCATGGAGTTCAAATGGCACCTGAGCAAAACTCATGGAAGAAGAGCCACTGAGGGTCATTAAACACCTTTATCCCATCTGGGTCAGCAACTCCTTCTTCCTCAAAGTGCTGAATGGTAGGAAAATGTTTGGAAAGTACAACTACATCCTTTTGCTCTTCTTTGGATGTTGGCAACTGGCAGTGATAGGGTATGGACCCAGATAGCCACTTGTTCTGACCAGCAGTGCCATCCTGACATTAGCTTTTTGCAAAGGGAGGGCTGTAAGAGGAGCAGACAGAGAGGACCTGGTTTGTCAGGGTGCAGGACAGGCCACCAAAAAGGAAGCAGACCATCTGTCTTGGAGAAATGGCTTCTTTGAGGAATTAGCAGAGGCCCTTTGGACGTCCAATGAAGGAGAGATTATTCTGGAATGAAAATAGGATGATCTCTTTCACTTTTCCACAGAATAATCACATGCTTTAAAAAAATTAAAAAGGTAAAATTAAGCAAATTATCACAAAATATCTCCTTTAACTAGAATGACTGTCCTCTTTCAGAGCTTATACGAAAAATACAGTACTTCAGTCATGGCAGCAGTCTATTGGGTTTTGTGGCATGATAGAAGTCTCCATCAGCTGCTTGTGCAGAGGACAAGGTGTTTTGTGAACATTAGGCCATTTATCATTACAGGCATCATGAAGATGAATTAAAAACAGTCGCTTAGAATTTTAATACTATGTAAAGTAAGAGCTGAACTGTGGGAACTGATGGATGTTCAGAACACAGTGTGTTCACAGAGCAACAGCGAGTTATAGTTTCTGTGTTTAAGTTGCTTTCAAATTCTTTGAGGTCTGAGTCGCATATAATAGAAATGACAAATAGTTGCTGGGGAAAAGTTCATTACAGAATGGGCTTCTGGCCCAAAGCTACCCAGCTTTGCTAGATGGAGGGGAAACTGAAAACGGTAAGCAAACACCAGCAAACCTGAAGGATAAGAGAAGAGTCAGTCTCTCTGTCACTAAGCAGCTATCAGAAAATGTCTTTTCAGTATTAGTTAGGGCTTCCAGGTTTTTGGAAAAGAGCCTGTCATTAAGTATGGTAATTTATGCTTCTTCCAGCCTCCATCTGTGTGCTGCTTCTCTGTCTAACCTGGGAGAGCAGGTAAGAAAACCTGTGGCATGTTCATTGTCAGTAAGGAGAAACTACAACTGGCCTGCCCAACTCAGCAATAGCAAATGAAAGAATTCAGTTTTCTTTTTGACCCAGAGCATATATAAGCATGTTCCTTCTTACCTTGCACAGAACTGCAGCTGCACACACTCCTCTCTGCAGAAAGGGAACAGTGATGCTATGTTGCCTTTAATACTCAGGATTTAACAGTCAGTACAAACAATGGGGGAAGAAGGGGGGTGGAATTAGTAAGGCAATTGGGCAGATCAAGGCAGAAGGCTAAGCTATTTTAGCCCATTTTCATAACATACCTTTCAACCTATGCAGATGGTTACCTGGGACTATTAATCTGCATGAACTCCTGTTGTGCTTTCACACAGGAGAGAAGACGTATGTGTGTAGACTCTGCATGACAAGTGAATCTACTACCCTTCTAAACAAACTACATGTGTTAGTACTTACACAAATGAATCAGAAACCTTAAGGTTGAAAGAGACTGTTTAAGATCCTCTGGTCCAATCCACCTGGTCAAGCAGGGTCACCTAATGTAGGCTGCCCATAAGTGTCTCCAGTTATCTTTTGGGCCTCTTCAAGACTGCTGACTGCACAACCTCTCTGGGTAACCTGTTTGATCCCACTCTCAGTAAGAAGTGCTCTCTTCTGGTCAGATTGCAGCTTGTTGTCCCATGTCACGGGTTTCTCTGTGTTTTGTGTGTGTTTAGTTGCAGTGTATTTGTTTTGTATCTGGTTGTGCAGGTGTTTCAACTATAAACACTTATGACTGAGCTATATTTAGCTTTTGCATGCTTCCTCCTGCAATAAGTCAGCAGGTAACTGCTCTGCTGGCAGACAGCACAGGGACAGGTGGCCTGGAGAAAAGGCTCTCCAAGCTTTTATGCCAGGTAGATAGCTTACCACCATGTTTCCAAACTTCTCTTGAATCATTCGTTTGTATGCAGGTTGAAGTAGACATATGATACATGTGATATTCTCAGTAGGAAATTTCTTTCCCCCAGAAAGATGTCAGGTTGGTAAATAATGTTTTAGTTTCCTTCCCAGCTGGATATAAGGCACGGAAAAGTGATGGCTGTATCAGAAGTGAGTAGTGATAGAAACACTTCTGCTTACTTGGTTTCCTCTTGTTGATAACAGAAGACCACATTTATAATTGCACCCATGGCAAAACCAATGCAGTTTTACCTGGCATTATAATGTAATTTCTTGCTTAGGCTCACATTATGTCATATCATGGCAAAATAGTCTTCCTACTTTTCCCTGAGTAGGAATCTGCTATAATTTGTGATGTCTCATGCATATTCACACTGATAGAAAAGGGCTGTCTTGTGAATTTGGTACCATAAACCACTCTGACACACAAAGAGCTTGAGAAATTCAGCCACCTTTCTGAGCTCCCACATCAGCACCATCAGCCTTGGAACAAGAGCATGCTTTTCTCCTGAGTCATTCTATAGTGGCAAAATTCAGAGCATTCAGCTCTATTTGACTTCAGGCACAGAAAATGCCTTTCATGCCAGAAGTGTGGTATCAGTTTTACCATCTGCAAAGAAAGTATTTAGAATATATATCGTCCCTTGGTTTGGAGGTCATGTGCAAGCAAAGTGGGTTTAGTGCCTCATCATTATTTCTCAGGAGCTGCAAGTTCCCTGTTCTCAAATATTCTAATGCAAATATGAAAATTAACTGTAAACTAGTGCAAGGTGTGAAAGGATGGTGCAGGATTACTGAAAGATAGGAGAGAACTTTGCCAGCTTCTGGTGCCATTAAGTGGAAAGTGTACATGAAATTCCAGCAGGTTTCCTATGTAAGTGAAAGGAAATTAGAAGTACTGCAAGGCAGCGGAGTAGTACAAGTGCCCATGGTGTTCTACCTTTTCCTTTTGATATTTGGATAACCAATCAGAACCCTCAGGTCTGACAGGCAGCAGCACTGAGCATGGAATGAACTGAGTATTTTAACAAAAACATCCTGGATGGATGAATACAGGAATGGTCCAGCATTTCTAGAGTTTCTTTTAACGCTTGGGAACCTTGCTTCTGCTATTTTCAGTCACACAGAGAAAATTCATGGCAAGGTTCTCCAAAATAAGACAGGAAGGTGTGCGAGGGCAAAGGGAACAACACAGTCCCATTCACTGGATTAGGTTGATTGCTGGTGAGGGACTATTCATTAGGGATTGTAGTGATAGGACAAGGGGTAACGGATTGAAACTTAAACAGCAGAGGTTTAGACTGGATATAAGGAAGAAATTCTTTACCGTTAGGGTGGTGAGGTACTGGAATGGGTTGCCCAGGGAGGTTGTGTATGCTCCATCTCTGGCAGTGTTCAAGACCAGGTTGGATGAAGCCTTGGGTGATATGGTTTAGTGTGAGGTGTCTCTGCTCATGGCAGGGGGGTTGGAACTGGATGATCTTAAGGTCCTTTCCAACCCTAACTATTCTATGATTCTATGATTCTGGAGCTACAGGTGGTAACTGTGCATGTGAAGCCTTGCTTTCACCAAAGGAAGTGGGCATGAAAAGCATGAGCAACAGCTAAGCCCTCGCCTTCAACCAGGTCTGCCCAAAAGACCTCTTCCATTGCCCTGATGGCAAATGGGATACACATTTGCTGAACCCTTGTCTGGCCACAGGCAGAGCCCCAGGTGACTTGAAGGAGTGTCCTCAGGTCCCAGCTGTTTGAACAAAAGCATTTGCAAGAACATGTGGGTTTATTGCTTCTTTTGCTCTTCTTCATTGCACTTCCATGCCATGGGCAGTCTCTCTGAGAGATCTCCTGGTGCTGTACACTGGGGAGAAGCATCACTCAGCTCTTCCCCCTCAGCATGGTGCAGTGGCTTCCCACCTTTAGAGGGGCTCCTGAGGGTGCAAAAGTCTCCATCTCCAGAAGTCCTTATGTTTTGTGACATTTACTGAGACCTCCAGATTCTCTGTGCTCTGTGATTTTTTAAACTTTTTCTTCCTTAAATCTGAAGCTTGGACATTTCTGGCAGCAGTACTAGTCACAACTGAAGCCCCATTTTTCTTTGGAACAAGTATGAGAACCAATCCTTGTACAGGCTATCTCGAAATACACAAGTGATAGATTTAAGCTGCTGTTTATCACTTGTTTGCTGGAACCCAGCAAATAGTTCAGGAAAATAGTTATTAATATTTGAGAGCAGAAGATGGGAATGGGTGATTTAGCCAGGAGCTGTAAGTAATACAAGGAGGGAGTCATTAATTTTTCCTATATGTACTAATAGCAGAAAACTGAAGGTTACTTCATTTCTGGAGGTGGAGGAGAAATGAGAAAGACTGTTGTACTGGAAGAAAATGTAATAAATTTTGTATGAAACAGCCTTCATTTCAGTAACAAGCCATTATTTGTCTGCAATCATTAATATGACATTTTACTTAAAATCTTGTAAGTCACTCGTGTTAATAGTCTGGAAACTGCAGGTGTATTTCAAACCCCAGGATCTTGGGCTGGGGGTGCTCATGCAGAACTGGAAGATGACCAGAGATAAGGGAATTAAAGTGTTATTTAGTGCTTGCTTGCAAAGGTAACAGATGGATCTGCCTCCCATTACTGTGGCAGTTATCACTATAACAAAGCATTTGGGTGTTGGTGAATCTGTGGAAACTGACTGAAAGAAGAAATCTGTGTAAGAGTTTGCGACATGGCAAGCATTAACTTTGCTGTATTTATTGATGTCAAAAGGGGTTTCTACACACAAAGGATGTATTTGACCTTAGCTCTTCTCTACCTAGAGCACTGACAAATACTTGGCTTATTCCACAGTGCAGGAGGATGACATTAATTTTAATGTAAATAGCACTGGCTTGAAGTATCTCAGCTTATTTTAATGCTAACCAAGAAGCTATTGTAATCCTACTTGAACAGCAAAAGAAGAAGATGAAAAGTTGTGCTCTTGGCATAAGTATTTCCCCTCTGATCCATCAGAGTTGCCCCCTGTGAGCTGGCTCCTGCACACATTTCCATGGTCAATGCGTCCCTGCTGTGTGTGTGTCTTTTTGGCCTTCACTTGTCATGCACAAAGTAACTCCTGGTTTGGTTTTTTTCCCCTTCTTCTTTACTTTTCATAGGAACTGAAAGGTGATGTGGAGTTACAATGCCTTGTACTGTGTCTGTTGCTATAGTAATTCAATGCTGTATGTACACATATTGCTGTCACTTTCTTCCCAAGCTGTACACTGACAGGCGATACAGGGCAGAGCTCACAGTCACTCAGCTATTTTAACCCCTTTGCAATTCCTGAAATTGGATCCTGCATCCCGCAGGGTCTCACTGGAATGGAGATTTGGGCATCCGGACACAGACACTGAGAGACAGACATGCCATGGTCACTGCTGATGTCCTAACAACCTGTGGAAGCACATCACAGCAGAAGCATCACTACTCCCTTCCAGGCCCTGTGCACTTGCTCTGGCCTCACTTTCCCCCTTTTCCCTGCAACAGGAACCACCAAGGAGTATATGAAACCACCTGTTGTGATCACAGCCCTAGCAAACACTGCAACAGAAGCCACAATATCCTTTATGCCTTACTCTAAGAACAGTCAGGAAACTGATCTAGTTTATCTCTCTTTTTCTGTGATCTCTATTCACAGATTCTATTCATAGTGATCTCTATTTTGATCATATTCTATGCACAAATTCAGTCAAGTCAGTTGCTGATATTTTAATCTATTTTGCTTGATAAATATTGTCATGTTCAGTGACACTCCATGGAAAATTACATGTATTTAAATTATTCAGCAAAAAAGGATGTTAATTTTCAGTGATGTTTTTTGTTGCAAGCAGTTTTTCACAGGAAAATGAAAAGCTTGAGGAGTTTAGGTTAAAGGATTTTCCACAAAATTGTGAAAAATAAGGGGCTAACATTTCCTTAATGTACTCTCAAAGAATAAAAGCAAATGGACAAAAACCCAAATCAGGAAAACCCTTTGGCAGAAAACTTTCAGGTACCTCTGGTGGTTATCTGTACAAGGGGCCGTATTGGCAGGCAAAGGTAATATAGTTTATTAAATCAACTAATATGAATAACTAATAATGATGTCACCTACAAAACTTGCCTCTCCTCTCTCCTTTGACCATTACAGCTACAAAACCTTACTTATTTCATCATTGTACTTATTTCATCATTATGGGAAATATCCTCTGTGTTTGATCTGCTCTCATTTCTCTTTTTCTCTTTGTCTCCCTCTTGCCTGTTTCTTGTCCCTTCTTCTGTCACTCCTGCATTTTCCTTTCTGCAGCACTGTTCATTCCCTCCCTAAAATGGATTTCACCAGAAACAGCTTGTTATCCCTTACTAAAATAATAACAGTGAAATACCTGCATATTGCCCCTTAATGTAAGAAATGGGCTTCAGATTTGGACTCCCTAAAGATAAACTCTCTTTTTTCAAGTCCACTGTTACAGACTGTCTTCAGACTCAGTTTATGAGGTCACTCCCATATCTGAATGGAATATATCCTCATACCTACAAAATCTATAGATTTTTCTATTTGTAAACCAAAGCTTGAATTCTGCAGACTGTATATAGCAAGTGGGACAGATTTCTCTTGCTGGCATGTGACATTTGAGTCATTGTATTAGGCACAAGAGAGGAATTAGGACGTTATATTTCTAAATTTGGTTCAGTCCCCAAAATACTAGGCATGTGTCATTCAGGCAAATAGTTCACATCTTTGTAAGTGCATTTCATCTCTTTACCTGCTGCATGCTGTCAGCTTAGAAAATAAATAGCATTTTATGTAGGGGTTGGTAATCAGTGCTCTTTACTTGCAAAAGCCTATCTGTTCTACAGGAGCATTTAGACACCTGTCCCACTGCCTTCTTGAATCAGGGCACAAATGATAAACAACAGCTCAGATATCTTGGTCTGTTCTACATAGTTGTCTGTAAAATGCAGGCACGCAGAGGGGCTGCCCCTGTAGCATTTGACATGCGCATACACATTGCTCTGCATCCTTGTATGGCTGAGATAGGAAATGTATGAAAAGAAGCAAATGGAAAAATACTGCTTTTGTTTCTTTGTTTGTTTGTTTTAATGATTGTACACCTGTGTTAATTTTGTTTGAGGAAATTATGCCCAAGTATTTCCATACAAAAAAGTCGGTCATTGTATCACAAGAAAATCTGTGATGTTCCTTAGCAAATGCTAGATAACACATATATGGGACAGCTCAGTCTGCCTGGCTTTATATCTTTGCAACCACCCATCATGAAAATGCTCTCTTTGTGTCCATAAACCCCAATGCACTTCCTAGAATGTGAATTGATATTTTTTTTGTAAGTGAAACAAAACTAGCAAGACTTCAACTTACATTAACTCCATTCTGTTTCTTCCTATTGCCCTGGGTATGTGCTTGTTTCACTGCAGTGTGCGGTATTTACATCCGTTCTTTGGGGGCTGGCTTATCATTTGGTTCCAGAAAGTCTAAAGAGATCTGCATGGTCCAACATACTTTTTACCTGTTTATTCTTACTACAGAATAAATAGCTTCATTCTGTAGAGAAACCAAATCCTTTCAGAAAAATTCTTTTGTTACTAAGTGAATCTGATAAGAGATACCTAAGAGAGAAATTTCCTCTTTGTGTGGAGCAATGGGGCAATCTTTTTGAATGATGCATTTCAGAATCAAACTTCTTGCATATTGATGAACTGAACTGCATGAAAAAGTGTATAATAATGCTGCAAATGACTGTATTGCCTAATTAATCTACAAGCCTATACTACTTTGGCTGTCATCCTAAAAGAACATCTACAGAGCAATCAAAGAAGCTAAAATTTATGAAGACTAAACCAAAAACTGCACCTTAATGCAGTCCTTACTGCACATTCTGAATTTATGTGGAATTGTTCTCTGCTGATTTCAATAGGAATTCTATTAAGGCTGCCAGGCAAGTGGGGATGTGCTAGTGCAATGCAAAGTAATTATATTCAAAGCACATGCAGCAGCAGCAGCCAAAGAAGTAAGAAAGAACAGACCAAATCTTAATGACTTATTTGAATGCCTATTCAGGTACATGTCTCACTTTGCTGTTCTCCAAAGCATCTATGGAACTGTGTAATGCATTTGCTCCAAAGGAGACATTCAAACAGCTTATTCAGCAACTTAATAGTTGCAAAGAGTTTCTGTTGAGGTTAGTTCATGTCAGATTTCAACATATAATTCTCTTAATGGGCCTTGCTATTCATGCTTAGAATAAAGTGGCATCTTTTATATCATGCTGCAGTTATTAAAAGGAGTTCTTTAACCTAATTGCTGTACTGCATTTTGGCAAACTCATCTGGATGTTGCAGTCTAACTGATATCTTTGAGCTTAAGAAGTAGTGCCAGCTTGGCTATTGGGCTCATCTTCATATGCAGTTGTCCTCTCCTTTTCCCCCAAAAGCCTTCCTTACAGAAACAGGATGAGGAAAGAGGAGAAGGTGTAATGAAGAATTGCTTTTTCATCTCTGGAGTTTCTATACCTTTCCTCATGGTGTTTTGGAAATTATATTGATCTTATAGCTTGACTTGATTTTAAAATGTCCCTTTTGTCTTTATCTTCTTTCAGTAGTTCAGTATCTTCACGGGAAACTCATGAATATGCAGTTTGTTACCATACGTTCACCAAACTTGTAATTTTACCTCAATTTAATGGTTATACTGCCTTCATTCCTGTGACAGGGAATTCCTAGGATGCTTTAAATCCTAGGAATTGCATTGCATTTTTACTACTTCAGACATTTCTGCTGGGAATTATAAAACTTAAAATTCTCATTTAAGTAAATTCAAGCACTTCTTGATTCTTCAGAAAGTATAGTACCTTCAGAATAATCTTCCATTAGTAATCAAGATCTTGGGGTCTTAAACCTGAAAGTTGTTCCATATTTGTAAAGCTTTTGTAAGTGTGGCTCTGGCTGTCATCTCTTTGGCAAAACAAAGTAAAGGAAAATTGTTCCTATTTCTAAAAAGTCTTTCTGTTCCTTTTCTATTTCTATTTTCTTGACATAAGAAATTGACATTATCTTATAAAAACCTAGCAAACAAACAGGAAAAGGGCATGCAAGATATTCCTCTTGTATAAGACTAAAAGTAACTAATTAACAAGCTACTATTTGCAGGTTGCACTCAATTTGCAAATTAAGATCTCTTACATATTTTTATGAAGCCAATGTTCTCTGCTAATATATTTTTTCTAAACAAATCATAAAAGAGTATGATATGGAAAGCAGCAACAAAATGCATCATAAAAGCTAAATTTTCAAGTCTTTATGTATCAGTGAGTTTTATAGGGAAATGAAATGTTACCTTCACAATGCTTAGCGTGTCCTAGTGTAATACAAAGCTAAAACTTTGTGGAGTTAGTTAGAATAAAACAATCATTCAAAAATAATGTAAATGCAAATTACTATAATGCCCAAGCATCAAAATATGTTAGTACAGGATTATAGAAATGTAAAGCTGGGAGAATGTCAAGAGTTATATTTTGTAGTAAATAGCCCACAGGCTGACACCAAACCACAGAACACTGTAACAGAAAGGTCCCAGTTCCTTGCTAAGGAGAAGTTTTCCCAAATTGTACCTGTGGCCTTGCTATATACTTTTCAGTGCTTCAGCAGAACCCTTCAGTGCTGCACATTGATGATGTAGCAACCTAAAACTCTGTCTTGCAATGTGGTCACGACAAACATGAATTTGCTGTAGGGAACACCCAAGTTGCAAGCACTCTGGATGCTAATGTGGGCAGGGTGCTGTACTGAATGGTCTTTCTGATGACACTACCTAATGGCACATAAGGATGAGGAGCAGATGGCATGATGGACCATGAAAAGCTGCATGGTGTTTCAAGATTGGTTGTTGCTAGTCATAGAATCATATAGAATAGTTAGGGTTGGAAAGGACCTTAAGATCATCCAGTTCCAACCCCCCTGCCATGGGCAGGAACACCTCACACTAAACCATGCCACTCCAGGCTCTGTCCAGCTTGGCCTTGAACACTGCCAGGGATGGAGCATTCACAACCTCCCTGGGCAACCCATTCCAGTGTCTCATCACCCTTACAGTAAAGAATTTCTTCCTTATATCCAGTCTAAACCTCTGCTGTTTAAGTTTGAACCCATTACCCCTTGTCCTATCACTACAGTCCCTCTCCAGCATCCCTGTAGGCCCCCTTCAGATACTGGAAGGCTGCTCTGAGGTCTCCATGCAGCCTTCTCTTCTCCAGGCTGAACAGCCCCAACTTTCTCAGCCTGTCTCCATACAGGAGGTGCTCCAGTCCCCTGATCATCCTCGAGGCCTCCTCTGGACTTGTTCAACAGTTCCATGTCCTTTTTATGTTGAGGACACCAGAACTGCACACAATGCTCCAGGTGAGGTCTCACAAGAGCAGAGCTGAGGGGCAGGATCACCTCCTTTGACCTGCTGGTCATGCTAGTTCTAGAGAGTGGGAAGAAATTGAGATGTAGGTTTCTCAGAATGTCAGGTAATCTTTTCTGGGTTTTCTTGTATCCAAATTATGTGACCAGTATTTTGCCTAGAATCGTTCCCTGGCTATTAATTTCTTTATAATATTCATACGTGTGAGTTGCCAACCACATCTCTAGGTAGTATTTTAGGGTCTCATTGTTGACTAAGACAGTACTGAAACCCTGGGGGAACTTCCTGAATATGGGGCTATGCTCCCCTTGTATTTTTTATTCCTGAACTTGTTGCATATACCAAATACCTTGTGAGTTGACTGATCAAACCTTTCTATACAAGTACCAGGTAAATTTGGGTGCACCCTTTGCATTACCGGCCCTAGTTCTTTAGTTTGCCAGACTTAGCTCTGCTAATTTAGGAGAGCTATCCCAGGCTTCCTTCTGAGAGCTTGGAAGCTGCAACAATTCACAGTTTGGAAAAAAAATAAGGTCTTCTAAAGGCCTTCACTAATAATTTAAACCAACAGCATATAAATATGGAAGAATCAATTACTTGTGGAGGATTCCTTTGTTTTGCTAACTCAAAATTAATTGGGGCCATGATTATCTTATTGCTTCTGTCCATAAGTTGCGAGCTTGACAGTTCCAAATTCCTTGAAAACCCATTTTAAGCAACTTAACCTTTCCAGCTGATGATTTTGTTATTATCTGTAGTTACCCTTAAAGTTTTGAGATTTTCCAGTGAATGGGCCAGAGCAGGCTTCTCTACAAAGCTTCCTATTCCTGCTGGGAAGGTTCCTGCTAGTTCCATAAATCATGAAGTTTTGTTATGCACAAGGTAAGAGTGAAGCAGCAGAAGGGGAGGTTCTGTTAAAAGGGCACTATGCTAAATTACACTCCAACAGGAACTGTATTTGTACAGGGGCTGAAGACACTGTACCATGTCTAGGAACTGAAAATGGCAGTCCACTCATCTTAATTAATTCAAGGAATTAATAAGTAACATTAGTACAAATCCACATGAATATTAACCAGAAATACACTATAAATATTCATTAAAAGGACTAATTTAACAGTTTAATTACTTTACTATCAATAGGTAAGAGAATAGGTACATTCTGTGGCAGCTGTAGGGATACACTTGCCTCCCAAAATAGCAGATTTCTGGGACAGATCAGATAGTCTGTCTTTAACTGGATCTCCCCTCATAGTGCTGATTGTGACAGTGGAACAGATGAAGGATGCTGACTTGTTCAAAACAGGGAAAAACATTTCCTTGAACTCATTTGAGATAATAAGATAGTGATAACCTGTATTATTCAGGGGGAAAGAAGTAGAGAAAATCAGGATTTTCACAAGTAGGGGCATAAATGTTACAAATATAATACAAGGCTCTATTGCAATGTTGTAGACAGAGGACAGGAAGGACTGAAATAAAGCAACAGCAGCTGATTTAAACATTAAGTCTATAATGTTAAAAAATACATAAAGAATACAAGTTCTGACATCCCTAAGAATTTGAGTACAAGTGTGATTTTAGATTTTACTGCCATTCTTGTGATTGTAATGTCTTGAAACTATCTAGTACAATGTTTAAAGGCTTGTTCTGGATGTCTTACCTATTGTACTTGTACGCTTACTACACTCTTCCTTGTACATACTCTCCTGATAATTCCCAGGGCTCCCCTAGATGAAATATGGAACAGGATGATTTCCATGCCAGTCAGAAAAGATTCAGATAAAATCCTAGCCAGTTTGAAACAGTACCATTTATTCTTCAGTAACTGATACAGGCGTTCATGAGAGGCCAACGCTGATGGAAGCCTTCTTCTTCTAAGAAGATTTCATTTTTAGTTTTGGACAAATGCAATTAAAAGTTTTTTCTCCTTTCCTTTTGAAAATGTTCCTATATAAATCCTCCTACAAGCCTAGGAACACTTCTGGAAATCTTAATGCACTGGCTTCTGACTCCAGAATTCTGTTTCCAATTCTCTTTGCTGACATATCTGCATGTGATCTGGGTCTAGCTACTCTGCTACAATCATCTCTGTTCCTCCCTGTACCACTGGCAGAAAAGAGAATTTGTTAAATCTATTTTCTGTAGCCCAAACAAGCCATGGTTTATGAATCCAGCTACTGGCAAAATAAACATGAGCAATGTAATAGCAAAACTTGCCAAGAAACCATTTAAAAATCTTTAGTCACTGGACATAAAATTATGCGCTTCCACTTACAGCTTGGCTATATCTCATGGTAGTGCTTTTCCTCTCTTGCCGTGCTAGTCAGTTTGTTAGTATCTTCTATTCCCTAAAATTTATTGTTGTATTATCTTTCTTCATCCTAGAAGCACGCAAATTTTCCTCTGGCCATAAAAGGAATAAGTAAAATTTTATATGATACAGAGCAGCTAAATATGATGAGGAAGGAAGTCAAAGAGAGACTGCCTGAAACTGTCAGGTAGACAACTTGTTTGGAGTGAAAATGGTAAACTGAGCTAGTTTAAAGCATAAATCCAGAATGCCTCAACAGGCCCTGAAGCTGCAGTAATTAACATTAGGAAGTTCTCCCTGTCTAACTACTTGCCATGATAGAATTTAGCTTACATCAATTTGCATACCTACACAAAAGTCTTGCCATACTTAACCTCTGGTTGCTGAATACCATTCTCCACCCTCACGCATTTAAAATACTTCAACAAAATCAGCTGCCAAGATACTCAGTGCACCTTCTTTCCCTTTCTGCTTCTTCTGGTCTTCTTCAACCCCCAAATCTACCTCATCAGTGTGAGAAACTAAGGTTGAGGCCCCATGGTATCTCTGCCGTGCCCGTGCTTGAGACACACATCTGCATCTCGTCATCCTGCTTGGATTCTCCTTTCATACTCTCAAGTGTTACACTACATACTCTGCTCCAAGATCCACCCACCTCCCTGACCTGTGTTCCATCTTTCTTCTCTCTGACTTTCAATGTCTGATCTTCTCTTCCCTCCTCAGTACCATTATTTGTTTTGTTTTATCTTTGGAGAGGCCTAAACAGAGGACAGTTGCCTGTCTGCATTGCAGCTTGTTGCTGGCTTAGATAGGGAGAGCAGATGTGTGAGAGAAGATGCATTGAATACAGGGAGGGAATGTGCTCTTTGCTTCTTCTACATATTGAACATGCTGCATACTATGGCTCAAGTGAAGCTCAGCCTGTGCCAGTCCATGCAATTATCCAAGTGGACTGGAGTACTTCCGGAGACACACTAGGGTTCACAATTATCACCATGAGCAAAACTTGGATAACACCAAGTGCGAACTCTGCTGAGTCAGCTGGACTGCACACGCTATTCCTCCCCAGAGATCTCCTCAGGCAGCAACGCAAAGCCTCATGCCGTTAAAGTAACATCAGAAAATTCCTCCTACAATATGGACAGGATAATAAATTACCCTTGGGTATATCAAGACTTCTTTCCGTCTCCCACAGCCTTTTAAATTTTGATTAGCAATATCCTTTGGAATGAAGAAAAGGTTTCCCCCAAATCCATTATATGCCTATTAAGAACTGCAGTTTTGCAAACCAACATTCTAATGAAAAAGCATTTTGATGAAAGCGTTTTTAGCCAGCTTTGTTCCAGAGAGGACTGGGCATTTTACATAGAGAACAGTCTCGCAAACGATAGTCCCACAGACACTGGAACAACAGAAGTCCCATAAGCCTGCATAAGACTAGCTGGCATTTAGACCTCCCCCAGTTTGTTAGAAAGGCTGGATCCTATTTCTCAGTAATACGGTGACAAAATGACTGTGATGCCCCCTGAACTACCAAGCTTGTGAGAATGCAGTTGCTGCAATGTTTTCAGTACAGATGATATAGGTGGTGTTTTCTTTATGTTCATGATTGCATCAGTATTCCTTCCTACTGCTTTAAATGCCTGGAAAGAACTTTTACCGGTATTAAACATTTTTGTAAGAGAGTCACATCTCACTATGCTGTCAAGTGTTTTCTAAGAACAAATCATATGAATAACCATAAATGTTTTCCTGTGGTTTGGCTAACTAGGAGCACAAAACATCATTATTAAATTGCCCCTGGATTAATTGAAACTTGTAGAAGGCATAAGGAGGCATAAGGTAGGTGTTAGCACACTGATAGAAACAGTAGATTACAGATGGAACTCTAGATAGGAGTAATTTGAAAACTGCCTCAAGTCATACTAAAGATCATCAGCGAGCCTTTAACGTCTCTGAAATAAGATAACTAACAGATAAAACTGCTGATTATTTGCTTAAAGCAGAAACACTGAAGCAGTATCTATAGAACTGCAAAATGTGTATTGAGTCTCTCTCATGTCTGGAAAATCTGAGGTTATATATACCATTGCACACGGCAGATAGAACACCAGGGAGCCCCAGGTCCAATTCTTCCTTTTCTGCCAATGACATGAATGAATCTGTGGATTTATGCCCTGATGATTTAAATCCTTCAGATTAAAGGAGATGTTGCTGGCTGAGGCTCTAGTTAAACTCTGGCAGATTTTATTGTGCCTTGGACATGCTGAAAATCTGAGCAACATGACTCAAAGGGGAAAGGCAGGAGATTTCACTGTGGTTTCTTTAGTGTGTTCCTTCTACAAGGTTATAAATATGCAAAGAAAGGCCTGTAGTCCCTCCAGATGCTGTTTCCTTCCCTTCCTTGAAATCCAGACAGGTTGGGAAGCTGCTATGTTAACACTTCTGCAACTGAACCGTTGAACTCTCTGACTCCCAATGGCCCTGATTGCTATCAGCCAGGTTAGCAAGGCTGCAAAGGGGGAGGAAGAGAGAAAAGAAGGGCAACATTCTGCTTCTTCTGGTGACAGGCTTCTCTGTGCTACTGCATGGAATACTGCATTCAGCCTTCACGTACTGCTTTCGGCAGGGATAGAGTCCAATTTCTGCATTACTAGCTAGCACCAGGCTATGTTTTGGTTTTGTGCTGGAAACACTGTTGCTAACACAGGGATGTGCTGTCAGTTCCTGAGCTGGGCTCACACACAGCACTCCCAAAAGCCTTGGCCTTTTCTACCTCTCACCAGCGAGCAGGCTTGGAGGGCACAAGGAGGAGGGGACACAGCCATTAGGGTCAGTCCCAGCTGACCAAAGGGATATTCCACACCATATAATGTCATGCTCAGTAGATAAAGCTGAGAGAAGAAGAAGGGGGGAACAGGACATGTTCAGAATGATGGGATTTGCCTTCCCAGGTAATTGTTGTGCATGATGGAGCCCTATTGGCCTGGAGATGGCTAAACCACTGCCTGCCCCTGGGAACTGGTGAATGAATTCCTTGTCTTCCTTTGCCTGCATGCACAGCTTTTGCTTTACCTGTTAAACTTTATCTCTTTATCTCAACCCATGAGTTTTCTCACTTTTACCCTTCTGGTTCTCTCCCCCATCCCACTGTGGGGAGTGAGCATGTTGCTGTTGGTGCCTGGTTGCCGGATGGGGTTTAACCACAACACACCATCACAGAAAGAAACACAGTATGTCAGCGATGGTCAGACATCATTTCCTATGTGTACAAATACTAGTCTCTGCATCTGGATGTGGTTTCAGTTAATAAGCAAAGGAAAACCTGGGGCTTAACCTTAAGGCTTTATGTTTCCTGGCCACTTTTAGACACTTCCAGACAATGAACTGAGGGCTGATCCTGAAGGTCTATCTCTTATGGCATGTTTCTTAATCCTGTGTTTTCCAGGGTGAGAGTTTGCCATCAGTCTTACTCATTTCTTGGTCTTGTACTGCACACAGCCTATTCAAAACCTTACATTCAGACTAGTAATCTGTTTCAAAGGCAGTCTGGGGGCAATGCTCTGTCTAGTTGTGCTCTGGTAGCCTAGAAACTAAACCAATAGAGGTTGTAAACAGGGCATTCTTTCAGGGGGCTGGTTTGAGTCCTGGATGTCCTCCTGCCTGCCTTCAGGTGACATTCCCTTCCCAGGGATGGTAAATGGGTGGGCATCTACTTGCCTCCTTGTTCTCTCCAGCTTTTATCAAGCCCTCACTCAGCACATGGGCTTTCTCCCATACTTGGTTCTCATAGCTGTGATTTTAAAGGCTGGGATCTGCAGTATCTAAGTTTTGTGGCTCTTCGGGAAGGACTCTCAAACTCAGCCCTACATGCTAAATACTGTCTGTGGAACGGAGCAGTACAGATACTTTGAACTTGGAGACAGATGACAGGAGACAGCTGTTTGTATCTATGTAGATGGTTTATGTGCTGTTTAACAAGACAGCCAAATCCTCTACAAATAAACAGGCCTCCTTTTTTTAGTTGTGCTTTAACCCTCATCCTGCATGAGGAATTTATTTGATAAAAACCTTGACCTTCTTTTTTTGCTTATATTGCTTTTCTGGAACTCTGACGATGAGAGCAACTCTTTACGAAACCTGGCAGACAATCATGTTTTGACTATGGGTAGCTACAGTTCAAACCTGCCAGTTTTCCTGAAGAAGATTGTGCTGAAAGGCCCCTACTTTTTGGTGGAAAGTTATGTTATGGAATACAAGTCATCATCAGTTTCCCAGGATTAAAATCCTGGGCCTTTGACTTGCTCAGAGCATTTCTTTAGCCATGCAAGAAGAGATGATGACTGCCTACAGGCAGCAGAAGTTACCACCACAACAGCAAGGGATGAACGGAAAACAGCTGCATTTGGCATCATACCAGATCATGTTCCAATTAGGTTTTTGAGTGTTCTATGGAAGCCCTCCAGTCATCAGTGAATCCAACATACAGAAAGACATCTGGCAACCTTTAAGTGCTTTTGCAGAAGCCCATATGCCAGTAGAGAACATGCTAGAAGCCCTTCCATCATTAGGTGGCTTTATAGAAAACTGTGTGCCTACCAAGCAAATACAGTCTTGTAACAGCAACATCCATTCTCTTTACTGAGACTCCAGCTCCAACCTGAGCTCCAGGTGAGTCATGGGGCAAAGACATTAATTCTCCCTAGCAGCCTTCCCAGGTGATGGTTTTTGCTCTTCAGAAGGGTATTCTACAAGCTTTCTGTTAACTGCTTTCCGTTGCTCTCTGTGTTACAGCTTCCTGTGAGCAGAGGAACCCTCTCCATGTCTAGCCAAGTCAGAGAACGTTACTTGTTCAGCTGATCAAGGACACCTACTTGGAAAACTGAAAGCTACACTGATTGATTTGAACAGCAGCATCTTATCTAAGGCTTCCCGTAGCTACACAGATACTGTTAGAATTAAGCAAACAAGATCAGCCTCGATGCTGATTAAACTAAGATAGAAACCTCAAGAGCACCAAATTTACTTAGTATCTCAAGCAGGAAGACATTTTTTAAGTACTAGATATAAATAAAACTCTCCACTGAATTACCTAGGTCTCTTGAAAGAAGCAAATTTGCAGTAGCCTGGTTATATCTATTATCTATTAAAACATTAATATTGACTAATTTGGGGAATGGACAAAAATCCCAAACCCCAACATAAAGACTAGCCCTAGGTTACCTCTGTCTGATGGAGTACAATGCAACAAAAATTAGTAACAGTTTTATGCTTAACATTGCATGTAATTGGTAGGTGCAGTCCGTGCAATGATGCTGGGGCAGGTTCCCAAGCCCTTTGCTTTGGAAACATGCTTACAAACACTGCTCAGAGGAACTGAATATGGATTGGAAAGGGATGTTTCTGGGCTTGACAAACTCTCAGTACTCTGAGCTAGCAGAGCCACCCTTATGGTCTAGGTGTTATAAATACACATTTTGTCATACCTGGAGTTTCACCCCTCCTGTTAATGGACGTCATACCCAGTAGAGCTTTATGATCCTTGCATGGTTTGCACAGCAGAAAACTTGTTAGAGTTTCCTGAGCAACACCATTTACTTACATGATGTTCAGCTCCTGTAAAGCATGTCAGAGAGATAGGCAAGGAATTCTTCTTATGGCAGGGTATGATGCTTTGCATGTGAAAGAGACCTTGTTAGCTGTGTGGTGGTGGTGTCATATGTGGCTTTAATTTGCTTCTATATCTGACCTGAAACCTATAGGCACACACACTGATGTGCTGTGTGGTGCATCTGGTTTCTTAGGTCCGCTACCATGTACAGCTAAGGTAATGTTATGGTTCTGTTGTTGAAAAGTTGGGAAACTCCATCAGTTTGACTCACAAAGGGTTTGACTCCACAAGGGTTTAATTTCTTACTGATCAACACCTTCAGTAGTGTTCACAGTGTCAGATGAAGAGACACCGTTGTGAATAACACACTGGTCACACAAATTGAGCTTTGAACAAAGGTGCCTTTAAAGAAAGAAGTTCACTGAACATTAGGACATCCACACTTTGTGTCTGTATGCCCCAGGTTTGGGGGCACTTTTGCAGCTCTGCCACTTATTTGCAGTGTTGAGCAGGAGATTCCAGACCCTCCAGCACCCAAGCAAAGGGAGGGCAGTGGCAGGCTGGTGGGGGTGCGCACACCCTCTCACACAAAAGCCTGTGATAAAGCCTAGCACAGCTCCTGCATGTTCAGAAGTATATCCCCTCATGGTGTTTTAAGCTGGAAGACACTTCAGGGCTCAGAACTTTTGGAGAGATCTTCTTAATCAAATAAGTAAGATCTCATCTTTTATTCTCCACTCTTCCCCCTGCTCCCTGTAGGAAAAAAAAACACATATATTTTTTGTCAATAACTATAGCTGCAATCACATATGAGAAGACCTAGAGAGTTTTATTAAAGAAGGACCGGCATCCAATGTTATATTTCATTCTAGTCATAGTAAGCATTTTTTGTGTGCTTGAAGGAAGGAGATTCTAAATTAAGGGTCAAATTCAAGTGCTGGTGAAATCAGGGTGTAAATCCACACTCATGACAATTTACACCAAGTCCTCTTTACCAAGAGGAAGAAAACTTTTCAGCTCAAACGTTTAAAACCGAGATTTAAGGAATGCATTGCCAGGAACTCTCCAGGAAATTAGGAGATTTTGGTTGTACCTGTAGAAACATACAGTTTAGACCTAAATGCTAAGTCTGGGTGGCATTTACTGTCCTAGGTGAAATCCTGAAACCTCTACAAACATGAGGTTTAGCGGGTGCTTTCAGAGTGTCTGCTATTTCTAATAATCATTCACTTCGCCGGGGTTTATCCCAGCACGACTGTGAAATGTCACAGGCTCAGATGGGATCTGTCAGCGTCAAACCAGCGCTTCTTACCAATCAGCTCCGGGTAGAAGCGGGCTCGGCGGCGCTGGACCGATACTGACAGACTCCCAACTACTCCGCTTGAGTACGGCAACACTTCCATTCTCAATTAGACTTCTAAGCGCTGCATTAACTGCCCGTGAGGGAGCTCTTCGGAGACAACGCTTCGGCCCCAGCATCTCCTCCCTCCCTCCCTTGTCTCTGGGCTCAGCGGAGCACGGCAGGGACAGGGGTTGGCGGATCCGGCTGCCCTCGGAGGAGCACGTTTTGGGCGGAGCGGCCCCGGTCCCTCGGAGGGGCGCGGACGGGGCAGCGGCGGCGGAGGCAGGAGGGAAGGGGGGGGCTGGCGTCAGGCGCCGGGCAGCCACTGGCAGGGAGCTCCCCCCTCGCCTCGCCTCCCTCGGCGGCGGATAAAGGCACCTGGCCCGGTGCTCAGCGCCGCCGGAGCGAGCAGGCGGCGGCCCAGCGGGCGTGGGGGGGTCGGGCTGGACCCCACCGCGCAGCCCCCTCCATGCGGCTCGCCGGGGGCTCCGGCCCGCCCCGGGCGGGGCCCTCTCCCGGGAACGGGAGCCGGTGGCGGGCGGTGGAGCCCGGTGGCGGCGGCAGCAGCCCCAGCCCCGAGGCGTGGTCGGGGTCGCCCAACGGCAGCCTGAGTGGCTGGGACCCCTTCGGACGGGACGAGGAGCTGGCTAAGCTGGAGATCGCCGTGCTGGCCGTCACCTTCGCCGTGGCGGTGGTGGGCAACGGCAGCGTGCTGCTGGCCCTGCGGCGCACGCCCCGCAAGGCGTCCCGCATGCACCTCTTCATCCGCCACCTCAGCCTGGCCGACCTGGTGGTGGCCTTCTTCCAGGTGCTACCCCAGCTCTGCTGGGAGGTGACCCACCGCTTCCACGGCCCAGACGGGCTCTGCCGCGTCGTCAAGCACCTGCAGGTCTTCGGCATGTTCGCCTCGGCGTACATGCTGGTGGCCATGACCGCAGATCGCTACATCGCCGTCTGCCACCCGCTGAAGACGCTGCAGCAGCCCACCAAGCGCTCCTACGGGATGATCGCGGCTGCCTGGGCGCTCAGCCTGCTGCTCAGCACCCCGCAGTACTTCATCTTCTCCCTCAGCGAGGTGGAGCGCGGCTCGCAGGTGTACGACTGTTGGGCGCACTTCATCATGCCCTGGGGGCCCCGCGCCTACATCACCTGGATCACCGGCGGCATCTTCGTCGCTCCTGTCCTCATCCTCGTCACCTGCTACAGCTTCATCTGCTACCGCATCTGGCGCAACGTCAGGGGCAAGACGCGCCCCGGGGAGGCGGTGGCCGGCGGCGGCCGGCGGCCGGGTAGTGTCGGCGGCCCGCGGAGGGGGCTGCTGCTCGCCCCTTGTGTCAGCAGCGTCAAGACCATCTCCCGTGCCAAGATCCGTACCGTAAAGATGACCTTCGTCATTGTCTCGGCTTATGTCGTCTGCTGGGCGCCCTTCTTCACCATCCAGATGTGGTCCGTCTGGGACCAGCACTTCCCTTGGGTCGGTAAGTGACGGGAAGGCCCCGACGGGCACCTGGAGGGCAAGCAGCGGGCTCCCACCGGCCGCGCTCCACGCGTTGGGGTTCCTCGGGGGGCAGAGCCGGCTTCCCCGGGGCGGTGTGTGGTCCTGAGCCGAGCGCGGAGGGGATGCGGCGCGGCCGCCGGGGCCGTCCAGCTGAACGGGCACCGGGGACCAGCAGCCAAACGCTCTCACCCCCGCAGGCGCCTTCGGGGCCGAGGTGAACCCCAGGCTGCCCCGCCGGCCCCGCTGGCAGTCCCGGACGGGACGGCTCGACCGGCTCCGGGGGCAGCCGGGGACCGGAGCGGGGCAGCAGCCGCTGCCCTCTCAGCCAGAGCGAAAGGAGTGGGTGGGAACGGGATTCCCTGCCTTGATAATTTGACCCAGCAACGTTTTCTTCCTTGTGAAGATGCCGGTTAGTAAAACTTCATAAACGTTATGTGCTGTTATTAAGCATACACACTTATATGTCATGAGTAATTATAGGAGCAGGGAATTTACTAAGCCCTCTTTCCTGTAACTGCCTCGCATGTGCACACTCTGCTGTCTAATAACAGGGCTGAGTGCACCCTGAACCCTTCCTCTCAATAGGGCAGCTGCCCCTGAGCAGATTCTTTAGCCAGCCACCAGTTCTCATGGAACAGTGGCAATTCAGTATTGTGGGGATACCTGTCCCACTGTTAAATCTGTTTGAAAACAGTGAGCTTTAAACTCCCGGTGAGTTTAAAAGTTACTACACAGGGAATGGCAGGCAACATAGGAACCTATCCCCTGCTTGCTCATGAGAAAGCAGCAAACAAAAAATGTTAGAATTCATAATATCTGGATTATTTTAATATCCCCAAATTATCACTTACTGTAATGTAGCACTGATTGTCCCTAACAGGGGAGTGAAGTCAAGCCTACAATGAAGATCTCTACAGAGAAAAAAGGCTTGCAGGAGAAAAATTGATTTTTCCTTTGACTTCAAAAGAAATGCAAATCTAATTGAACAGATGGGTATTTGGTAGGTTTGCTTGAAGAGATTTTTTAAATCCACAGAACTGCATAACACAGCAATTAAGCTTCATTGGAGATTCAATATTTACAAAGAAAGATCACTAATACTTGCTTAGACTACATATGTATTTAAAGTCCCTGATAATTTAACTAGTTATTGAAGGTAGAAGACTGAAACTGTTCTATGGCATAGTGCTTATTTCCATTTTCCCTTGAGTAAATTTGTTCAGTCTCTGAAATCCAGATTTGATTCACAAGCCAGTAGTTACTTGAGCATCCGACACTTTTCAGCAAGCAAATGCAGTGTTTTTGAAAGCAGTGGGAAACTTGCCATTGCCTCACAGGGTAGCCAGTTTTTAAAACCAAGGTCTGGATAAAAACTTCAGTATTTAAAACATGAGCTTATCAACACATGGATAAACATCAGCAGAAATGGGACTGAAGCATTGTTTTTGGGTTGATTGTTCCATGTCTTCTTCTGTCACAGCTCTTTGAAGTCTGTTTAGACAAATTCCCCTTGACTTCAGTGGAAGCCTTACATAAATAAGAACTTCCCTGCTTATCTGCTTATTATTCATTCCAAATGCTGCTCCTCAATTTTGAGAATTAGAATTATTCAGGAAAATAAATCCAGCCATTCGTAAAGTGATTGACTGAATGGTACAAATGTTCTTTTGATGATTAAACCACTTTTCCCCCTGCTCCCTAGATTCTGAAAACACTGCGACTACTGTCACGGCTCTGTTAGCCAGTCTGAACAGTTGCTGTAACCCATGGATCTACATGTTCTTCAGTGGGCATCTCCTGCAAGACTGCATCCAGAGCTTCCCTTGCTGCCAAAAAATAAAGCAAACACTGAGTAAAGAAGATTCAAACAGCAACAGCAGGCGACAGACCTCCTTTACCAACAACAGAAGCCCAACCCACAGCCTGAACACCTGGAGAGAGTCACCCCATTCCAAATCCACCAGCTTCATCCCCATCCCGACATGAGACAGGCTCCAGGGGAGGCAGGGCTTGCAGCCCCTTGGCAGTGCTTGGGAAGGCTACTGCAGCTTGACACTGGTCAGGGTCACCAGTCTTGATAACAAGGAATGACTGAGATGGCCGTAAGACAAAATGTGCCATATTGCTCAATAAGCAGTTCTGCAGCATACAATTATTTTCTGTAAGGTGTTTAGGACTGATAGGAAGGCATTACAACAATAAAGGAATTATTTTTCTAAATAGAATTTATTATGTTATTTTTTTGTTTCTAAAATATGAAGCTTATTGTTTGCTGCTTGTTCAAAGCAGTAAAAATAGTGGAGTTGGTATGTGCTGTTGTAACTCTGCTCTCTAGTGTTAATGCCTAAAATGCTTCTCATGATCGATGAAGACACAGGGGAAGAAGATGATATAAACAAGGTCACAGTTTAGTCTTAAACACACAAAGTAAAGAGTTGGAAAAAAGTCCTGAGTCTCCAGATAAGGAGCATGGTTAGACAGGAGCTGAGTTCTTGGGAATTTCATGGATCATAGTGCTCTTGTAAAGGTCTAAAAATTCTCAGTTAGTAAAACTTAATAGCCCTTGTGAAGGCAAATCCTTCACTGCATCGATGTGTGGATGTGTATTGTGGGGTTTCATTTTTAGGGTGACATTTCCTCTGTCGATGGCACTCATACAGCATATTTTTGGGGGTGTTGTTTTATCTACCTTGATTTTTTAAAAATGATTTTAAAAAAATTAGTGATAAAGAAACATGATAATCTGTGACTATCTAAGTATTGCTACAAACAGCTACAACAAGACCGTGTCTACCAGAACCACTGGCTTTATGGGTAGGAATCGCATATTTTCTTTGTTTTATCACTAAGACAGGTAGGGTCAAGCCAGATTTGGTTGTCAAGCGAATAAATTCAGGAGAATGTGGCCACTTGGTAAGAGCTGAAGAATCAGTACATTCCAGAACGCAAATCCGAGAATCAAACTTTGGAGTCTTCTGGAAATATGCAAAAATTGTCAATGTTGTTGTTTTGTTGTGGGTTTGGGGCTTTTTTTTGGCAGATCATGGCAATATAGTCTTCAAATTTGTCAGTAAACTGCAATAAAAAGTCATCACAAAACATTTGCTAGTTCTAAAGCAATCAAGGTGTGCTTGTTTTCACTACAGTGCATGACAAGTCAAATGTAGTTTCTATAGCTTGTAAATAATCCTGTTATGTCATTCCATGGAGTCTGTCTTTTACCTGGAGATTGGGTTTTGGAGATCCATGACCAAGTTTTGCAGTGGCTTATAGAGCCCTAAGGGTTTCTTTGAGAAGTACAGCTGCATGTCTGCTCCCTTCTCCTGAGCTCTCTGGGTCCTGGAATCCAGGCATCCCCTGGCACAGCACAGGACTTCCAGTGCAAACCCATCGGGCTCGCTTGAGCAGTTGCGCACATGCATGGCTCTGCAATATGTATGCTTATGTTTGCAAGGAGGAACCTCAGCAGCAGGTTCCTCTCTTTCCACCAAACCCAGACAAACAAGATTGCTTTTCTCATTGCTTTAGGAGAGAAAGAAACTGGGCCACAACTGTGGCTTTCACTGAGGATGGTGCTGTTGTCATGCCTGCTGCATAACAGTAGTAGAAATAGAGCTGGATTCAGGGTAAGAGCATGTTCAACCTATTGGCCGCTCAAGAAGCTCCCAGACATATCACTGACTGTTCCAGGCAAAGAATAGGGAAGATTATAGCTAGCCCTCCCTTCCCCATTAATTTAGATGTTGTTGTTACTAAAGAAAATCTTAGCTCTTCTCTCTACATATCCTGTTATCATATTCTGCTTTTTAAGAGGGAAGTCTGGTCTAATGCTTTGTTGTTCTTCAGAACACTAGAACCCAAAAGACAGCATGGTGGAATGGCTTGTATTTAATAGACCATCTTTTTTGGCCACCTTTAGCACACAGATATGACTACAGCTCTCACCAGTGCTGGGTGAAGGCTTGTGAACCTGATTTTTTAATCCAAAACCATGCATGCAATGTAGTTGTGTGTGTGTGTATTTGTGCACATTATATGTACTGCATATATTTTGCAAGTAAGCAATTCACAGTTACTGAAACTGTAAATGTTTCAAGTGAAATACGCTACCCTTTGCCTAGTGTTCTATTTGTGCCGCTGCTTTCTTTGTACATAAAATATATATTAAGAAGCAATTTGAATTGGCTGTACTAACAGAATTTTCATGTTTGTGGAATTGAATTATTTTTCTATTATACTTTATATTCAAACAGAGAAGATGATGAGAAAACAAATGTAGAATAATGCTGGTAATAAAACTAAGCTGGGTAATGAGCAATCTATAGAAAAACAAACTCAACATTATCATTTTCAGCTTCTTCCAAATACGTTGCAAAATCCAGGCTTACACTTGGGGCTTGTCAGCATAAACGTACCCTGTGAGTGCTCTACAGTTTCTGTAATTAAACTGACAACACCATTCAGTAGTATTTGGATTCCAGGCATTTTTTGTAAATACAAGTTTTGGTTTTCCACATAATTGTGAAATTGGAAGATACACCCATAGTTTTTAATTGCACATCTGTGGAAATGTGTTTTGTTCCTTTTCTTTCAAGCTCCTTTGGGTTATCATGAAGACACACCAATGAAAACAGAATGAAACAAGAAATTGTGAACCCATTGCGCATTTAAAACCTGGAAACATGCTCTAATAAACCTGTATATTTGTTTGATGAGATGCATTTTTTTCCTTTCACTTGACTAGATTTTGCAGGGCCAGAAACATATTTGGTGACACTCCTCATATTTCACAAAATGTAAAATTTCTTCCTTAATTTTAAGGAATTTTTTCCATTAAAAGCTTTAAGGAGTGAAGAAAACTAAAATGTTTTTCTATTACACATAGTGCATGAAGGACACATGCAAAGAAGAAATATGCAGTCAGCTTTCCACTATAGGGTGCTAGTATTGTTAAAACATGTAACATACCACTTATTTATGTTCTAGAGGGGTTATTTGGGTATTTTTATTGTAATTTTGGGAACAAAATATTTAGCTTCTAATGTAAAACATGACTGAATGGATGAACCTGCACTCTGTTAGTGCTGGTGTTACTAGAACTGCAGTATTGTAAAGACAATTTGATGGCAGAAGTGGAGCACATGAGGTGATACAGATGATGGAAAGGATTTTGCTCGTTTAAATAAGAAACATAAGTTGCCAAAAAAAGAGTTTCTTAATTCAATTTTTCTAAATTTGTAGGTAAACATATTGTTGGCTCAGAAAAAAAAGTTTTTTTCTGTATCACCACATCAAGAACAAAGTCTACCAGAAGACACGAGCCCATTTGTGCCCAGTGCTGCAAAGACAAAGGTTTTGTGTGCAGCAAATCTTATAGCCAGTTCCAAATTGTCCAGATTGAAGGACTTTATGAAAGTGCACACATGTTCCTTTCCAATCTGTGCATATGAAAACCAAGACAGAAGAAGGAAAGGAGCTACAGAGCTGGATGTTGTCCCAGGGAATGCACCAGTGACCTAGCTTTGGGAAGTGAACCCAGATCTTTCAGTAGAGCTATTGCTGAAATACAGTTACTTGCTGCATAGGGGAAACTCTTACAGAGTTGTCCTAGACTGAGTTCCCAATCTACAGTAAGGACTAATTAAACACAATATCCTCTTCTAATAGGTGTCTGCGTGAGTTTCAGTTGTACAGTCCCTCATGCACAGGATTTTACTGTTAGGGTGGTGAGGCACTGGAATGGGTTGCCCAGGGAGGTAGTGAATGCTCCATCCCTGGCAGTGTTCAAGACCAGGTTGGATGAAGCCTTGGGTGATATGGTTTAGTGTGAGATGTCCCTGCCCATGGCAGGGGGGTTGGAACTAGATGATCTTGAGGTCCCTTCCAATCCTAACTATTCTATGATTCTATGGGAAGAAGTCCCTTCTGTACATGGAAGTCTGGAGAGGCAGAAAGGACCTAATGTGCTTAAACACCAGTTTGGAGCTTTAGTTACTGTTACAAGACAGCTTTTGTGTTTCTCATTAGGAATGTGTTTTACTGGAAATCGTAGCACTTGATACTTGGGTAAAGGAATTACAGGGTGTATAAGTGAACAGGTTTCAAGGTCCAGTAATAGATTACACCTGCTCAACAAGGAGCAGTCCCAGCTGGTCTTGAGAAAGGCAGGAACTGTCGAAGGTAATGTAAATCACACAGCATGAATTGTGCAGGTACGTAAAAAGCAAGCAAACAGCAATCACAACTAGTCCCTGCTGAGCTTCGTTAGAGCCAGCCAGCATGAGTCTGCCTCTCCCAGGACTAATCCTGCAGAAAGTCCTGTCCCAGTGCTGTCTTAATGGGTTAATGCTGTATTGGTGTTTTGGTACAATTGCTCACTAATTTGCCATGTCTCAGTATAAACTTGCTTGGAGTAACAATTTGCACACAAATTAGCCTTAGGTCTCCATAAGGACATTTTTAGCTGAATTCCTGACACAGTCTGTTGGGTTACTCCATTTCTGGGAAGTAAAGCTGTGAGGCAGCACTTGGAGCACAAAGTGCTCTTCCCAGCTGCAAGGAGATCGGCAAGTCTCTCTAGTTCCAGGTACACCAACACATTGTTTGGTATGGGTGGACTTTCTTCCAATCAGAGAAAAATCATTTTGCCCATGGAATGGGTGGGAGGGAGGAGGACACTGAACTTGCTCAGTGCTCTGCAAGCAAAGGATAATGTTCAGAAAATAATGTTGGGATCAGTGGAAGGACATGTACAGACTTCCCACTTCTTCGTTGGCTTAGATTTTCTCCTTTTACCAATGAAGTAAATGCAAGAATGCCTTCCCTACAGGTTGGGGGTTGACCTGCTGGAAAGGAGTGAAGGGGAAAGGGACCTGGGGGTTCTGGTGGACAGGAAGATGACCATGAGCCAGCAATGTGCCCTTGTGGCCAAGAAGGCAAATGGCATCCTAGGGTGCATTAGAAAGGGGGTGGTTAGTAGGGCAAGAGAGGTTCTCCTCCCCCTCTACTCTGCCTTGGTGAGGCCGCATCTGGAATATTGCATCCAGTTCTGGGCCCCTCAGTTCAAGAAGGACAGGGAATTGCTTGAAAGAGTCCAGCGCAGAGCCACAGAGATGATGAAGGGAGTGGAACACCTCCCTTATGAGGAGAGGCTGAGGGAGCTGGGTCTCTTTAGCTTGGAGGAGACTGAGGGGTGACCTCATCAGTGTTTACAAATATGTAAAGGGTGGGTGTCAGGATGATGGAGCTAGGCTTTTTTCAGTGATATCCAGTGATAGGACAAGGGGCAATGGGTGTAAACTGGAGCATAGGAGGTTCCACGTTAACATCAGGAAGAACTTCTTTACTGTAAGAGTGACAGAGCACTGGAACAGGTTGCCCAGGGGGGTTGTGGAGTCTCCTACGTTGGAGATATTCAAGGCCTGCCTGGACAAGTTCCTGTGTGATGTACTCTAGGTTACCCTGCTCTTGCAGGGGGGTTGGACTAGGTGATCTTTCGAGGTCCCTTCCAACCCTCAGGATTCTGTGACTCTGTGATTCATGCCAAATAAGGGCAGTTTTGAACCACTGTGATTCATCACAGGTTTCTGTAAAGTGTTATCACTATTAGCAATTGCATAAGCAGAAATTAAGATTTAATGCTCTCTGATTGCAAACCATTTCATGCTGTCTATTGTTAAATTGATTGTGCTCCTACTCTGCAATAAGACAAAGTACAATTGAAATCACAGTCCTCTTTCCATGGCAGCATTCTGTATGATTAGGACTGTAACATTTTATTTTTCCTGCTCAAATGTGGCAGGCCTGTGAGATCTGCTTGACTAGATTTATGAGCTAAAGCTCATAACTGGTCAAAAAATACATCCTTACCAGAACTGAAGAAGCCCCATCATTTGAATCCCACTTTGACTGAGGAATGACTTGTTAGGATATGTTTCTTCTGTGTTGTCCCATTTGATATGAATCTTTCCAGGCTGTGCTGTGGCCCTTTATCCAAGGAGTTTTCAGTCTAACTCAGAAGAAACATAAACCAGTCATTAGCCTTAGAACCAGGCTAGGAAAGAGTACTCCTTCAGGGCATGAAGGCATATCCTGGGCAATGACATCATATGGACAAACAGAAGTTTGCCACAGAAGCTATCCTGCCATTGCTGTTCTGCCTTGTGTTCATCTGTCTCATTTGTCTCTAGCCCAGCTGGCAGGCACAGGTAGGGAGCCACTGCTGCCATGTGTTCACTGCTGTCTAATGCCTCTTCCAAAGGCTCAGCCACTGGCAGAACACTGGGAGGTCTGTACTGTACCTCCAAGTGACAGTGGCTGCATATCCAGTTAATTTAATGGTCAAGTTAATTTACTGGTGCCTGAGTTATCCATCTCAGGATAATGATGTTTATTTTCCTCCATAAGTTCTTACAGGACATATTGATAAGAAGTGCTACAGATGAGTTCAATATTACTTTTCAAGCAAAGCACTGGCAATGCAGGATGTAGGTGGCCCATCAGGTTTTATACCTTTGAAGCAAAACATGACAAAGCTGGCATTACAAACTGCTTGGCTCTCCATGGCATGAAGCCCATTCTGGAAGATAAGGAATAGGTTACCAGAGACTGACACAGTGGCTGCCACAACTTCTTCCGCCACTACTGCTGTGACTGTTCCTGCCATAGTTTCTCCTGTCTCTAGTAATAACAGCTTGAGCAAGAATGGGGACAGGGACCATGGGAGCAGCAGCACACAGGGTTGTCATTAAAACACATTAATTTTAAACTCCTTTTGGAGAGAGGAATGTGGATCTTATCAAATAAAAACCCCAAAATCAATACTGAGAGATAGATGAACTGGTGACTCAGAGAGCAAATAAAACATGTCTTAGCCCAAAGATGATTTGACAATCTTGAGATGCTTTCCATTTCGCAATTGCAAGATATGTTTTCTACATTTAGAAAAGGAGTGTGAATGTCTCACTGAGTTAGCCAAAACAGCACAAGGTGAGTGGATATGTGGCTCAGCCCAACACAGAGTATTAAAAACCATTAGCAGTAGAAGTATTCTGAAGTGAGCAATGGGTTGGAGCTGGCTTCAACCCATGTATTCCTCTCCCATGACTGGGGATGCCCAGCAACATGACAGTGAGCTTATACAGACTGATACAGACAGAGGGATTGAGTGTGCCCTCAGCAAGTTTGCCAATGACACCAAACTGTGTGATTCTGTTGATACGCTGGAGGGAAGGAATGCCATCCAGAGGGACCTTGACACACTTGTGAGGTGGGCTGATGCCAACCTCATGAAGTTTAACCATGACAAGTGCAAGGTCCTACACCTGGGTCACAGCAATCCCAGGCACAGCTACAGGTTGGGCAGAGAAGAGATTCAGAGCAGCCCTGAGGAGAAGGACTTGGGGGTGTTGGTCGATAAGAAAATGAACATGAGCCGGCTGCAGTGTGCACTCACAGCCCAGAAAGCAACCATATCCTGGGCTGCATCAAAAGGAGCGTGACCAGCAGGTCGAAGGAGCTGATCCTGCCCCTCTACTCTGTTCTTGTGAGACCTCACTTGGAGCATTGTGTGCAGTTCTGGTGTCCTCAACATAAAAAGGACATGGAACTGTTGGAACAAGTCCAGAGGAGGCCACAAGGATGATCAGGGGACTGGAGCACCTCCTGTATGAAGACAGGCTGAGAAAGTTGGGGCTGTTGAGCCTGGAGAAGAGAAGGCTGCGTGGAGACCTCATAGCAGCCTTCCAGTATCTGAAGGGGGCCTACAGGGATGCTGGAGAGGGACTCTTCATTAAGGACTGTAGTGATAGGACAAGGGGTAACGGGTTGAAACTTAAACAGCAGAGGTTTAGATTGGATATAAGGAAGAAATTCTTTACTGTTAGGGTGGTGAGGCATTGGAATGGGTTGCCCAAGGAGGCTGTGAATGCTCCATCCCTGGTAGTGTTCAAGACCAGGTTGGACAGAGACTTGAGTGACATGGTTTAGTGTGAGGGGTTGGAACTGGGTGATCTTAAGGTCCTTTCCAAACCCTAACTATTCTATAGTTCTATGATTTACAGCCAGAGCAGAAGACATACCCAGTAGTGGAAAGATTTGAGAGAAGATAGAAAGTCAGGATTTCACTGGCGTTACACAGGACAAATCTCGTCCTGTCACTCCCACTGAATTATATAGTGTAGTTTTGGGTCGAAGACCAGGATCTCAGTGCAGGTGGAGCCTTTGGAGTCCTGGCAGGACCTGTGAATCAAGGAATTCGGTTAAACCCCTTAGGTTAGCATAGAGGTAATCACGAGTGTGTGATGACTGACAGCCTTCCATGGAGTATTCTTTCTACATTTAGCCAATCTTTGCTGAAACATAATTACAAATCTGGCAACATGTTTATTCCATAGCCTTTTCTATTATCAGCATTGTTCTCAGACCAAAGTCAAAAACACAGCACTGCACCAGCTACTAAGTAGGAGAAAAACAACTGCTACAGCTAAACCCAGGACATCTATCAATTAAACAAAAACCTGCTTAGGATTACACCTCACTGTCAAGAGCACAGCACAGTAGTGGGCCTAAAGCATCCAAAAACATTCCGTGTAGGAGAAAATCAGCTCATCTAGCTCATCAGACTCAATCTGGTATCAAATATTACATCAATATTTTAACAGTGTGATCATATGATGGATTAGCAATACTGTTCAGGGGAATATCTATGGTCCTGAATATGAATGTAGCGAGCAAGAGAGGTGGAAACAGTTCTGAAAGTGTACACCTCATGTGCCAGCACCTCTAAGCCTTCCTAGAAACTGTGGGGTGCCTACAGCCATGGTAGCCAAACAGCTGGTGGAGTGACAAGGATGAACTGA
The DNA here is from genome assembly GCF_012275295.1 of Melopsittacus undulatus. Taxonomy (NCBI): domain Eukaryota; kingdom Metazoa; phylum Chordata; class Aves; order Psittaciformes; family Psittaculidae; genus Melopsittacus; species Melopsittacus undulatus. Next base: position 7,702,589 of record NC_047531.1, read on the forward strand.
TGGGGGTTATCTGATGTACCCCAGCTCTAAAGGGCTCCACTGAATTCCAGTTTGTAGTCCTTGGACAGGTGGAAGAATGTAAGGAGGAATTCCAGGTCCCAGATCAAAATAGGATTTAAAAGTCCTTGTAGGTAGGGAAGACTTCAGGGATGGAGACTTTGGCTGCTGTAGTGATGGATAAAATAATTATTCTACAGGTATACAGTACAACTAAAACATGGCTTTTATTTATATGAAAAGTATCACTCATGCACTTTTCCTTGCTCCTTTCTAACATTCCCACTGACTGGAATAGATATAAAGGCACCCTTTAGATAAGCTTTAGATAAGCTGTAACTCTCCTGGATTCTCAAACAGCAAATGTAACTGTTTCATTCTCCTTCATGGGAAAAAAAAGAAACCAGAAGCCTTTCATTGAAACAGCTGATGATTTGCAGAGATATCATCAAGAGGGCATAAAAGTAAAGGAAGCCAACACAGATGCCAAGTGTTGGCTGTTTGCTTCTCCTTTGGATTGGAACATTGATTTCATAGATTGTACATTTATCTGTTGGGTTTTTCCCAAGGGAATAGAAATCAGTTTGTTTACAGAACAGATTAGTTATCTGCTGAGAACTGTATCATAAGTCAGAGGTGAACTGTCCCTAGGGTGAAGAGTAGAGGTTCAAAAAGGTTCATGTTTGTTCTGTAGTCTTCTTCTTATTACCAGTCATGACCCAAGAAATTAGGGACAGTCAGTCAATTTAATACTTACATTAAAAGGCAAACCCAACTGAAAAACATTAATAAATACAGCAGGGAGCTAAGAAGAGTGCGGCTTTTAGGTTTGCTTAGATCTCCAGCTTAAAAAGTGGATGAATTCCTCTTCAAGTCGCACACTGATTTGGATGGTTTTATTCCCTCAAGGCTCTTCACTCATGTAAGGACCTTGAAAAGAATTATTATCTCAAAGCCCAGAGGCTGCTTCTATTAACCAGGGACCATGTAAGCCTCAGTAAGCTCTGCAGGGAGCCAGCAACCACATGCTGTTGCAAAGCACGGGCATGATGGATTTCGCCCCCTTTCACACCTGTAGATATCTCCAGCCCTTGACCATCTGACACAGACACAGGTGGTGTGCCAGTAGTGAACAGGTAATTCTCAGATCTTCACTGCTTTCCACTGACTTGATCCAAGAAACCTGTATCCCGAGTCATTTGCTAATGAATGCCAGCCTTGTCTTTTAGAGAAGACCCAGTTTTACTGAGGAAAACCCAAAGAGGACATCACCATCTCTCTCTAACTAGCCTCTGCCTTGATACTGCACCAGGATCCAGAATCACAGGAGGTGGTAGGAGGCAGAAGCAATTGCAGAAATGAAGTCTCATACTAGGACTAGGGCTGGCAGGGCATCCCCGGACCCTGAGATCCTTTGGGGGCAGCAGGGCAGTACCTACCACCCTAGTCCTGGTAGCAGGATGTGACCTAGATTGTGCAGCACTGCCCACCGTGTAGTCCTCAGCTAAGTGCTGTACAGCCCCAAGAAGTTGCACTGATTTCTGTAACATGCCCTTAAAATACATGTAACAGATACATTTCCAAGCACAGAGTAAAAACATTTGCTATCATGCTGACTCTGTGCCCTCAGTAGTGCTGCACTTGCTGGATACAAGCTCACTTCACCCTGATATGTGGCAAAACTGAGAGGGGGAATTGGTGTCCTTTCAGTACTGCACCCTTTACTGCTGTCCTTCCCTTTGTGCTGCTGCAGTAACAAATCATAGAATCATAGAATCATAGAATAGTTAGGGTTAGAAAGGACCTTAAGATCATCCAGTTCCAATCCCCCTGCATGGGCAGGGACACCTCACACTAAACCATATCACCCAAGGCTTCATCCAACCTCACCTTGAACACTGCCAGGGATGGAGCATTCACAACTTCCCTGGGCAACCCATTCCAGTACCTCAGCACCCTCACAGTGAAGAATTTCTTCCTTATATCCAATCTAAACCTCTGCTGTTTAAGTTTCAACCTGTTACCCCTTGTCCTATTACTACAGTCCTTAATGAATAGTCCCTAACCAACATCCCTGTAGGCCATGTTCCTACTTCCCTTCCTTCTGCTCTCCATTTGGTTTTCACTAACTGCCAAAGACACGAGGAGGCAACCTGAGCACTGAGCTTTTGTTTCCTCTCACACTACCTATCTCACAGCAAGGGATTGAGCCCTGAATCAAGCACTTAGCTGTTAAATATTTAAATCTTTGTAAGTCTAAAGGTTTTACACTGAGGACTGCAGTTTTCCCACGCACACAAATGCCTACCTCTGAGCCTTGCCAAGGTGTCTAAAACTTGTCAGATATTGCAAGACAGATGGGTCCCTGGTTCATATTGCCACTAGATAGTACAAACTACACAGGGAGTATCTATTTATCCTTGTTAACAAAAACAGCACGAGAGCATAAAAGTCACTAACATCAATGTTTCACAGTGCTTTCTGTTAAGCGAATTGCAGCTCATTTCCCACTTGCATCCCTCCCAGGCAGATATCTGTAGGCCATAAATTTCTACCCCTCACCCCCATGACTGATATATTTTAACTAAGAGATTTTAATTCTTAATAGCAAAACTCCCTAAAAGTTCACACACATTCCTTTCCCAGTTTTTGACAAGTGCCATTAGAGTTCTTGACTCATTCTTTGTCTTACCTTGGTGAAGACATGAAGAGGACAGAGCGTTCCTTTAAAAAGCAGGAAATCATTTGGGGTCATCTAAAAATTTCTATTGACTTTCAATCCTTGAGCACTTGTTTATCATTTGCCGTTTATATCTTCCCCTTTTTTGCATGCATTTTTTATTTCTAGCTATAAATATCCTTACAGCAGGGAGGAGAGCGGAGCTCCCAAGTGGATTATGACTTGCTTTCGTGGCATTTGTAATTTGTCAAACAGTGCTGGCTCAACTGGGACTACTGGGTTGCTATTTGTAAAGGAAACTCACATCTTTAAAAATGTAAGGAAAGAAAATTTACCCTTATTTTATGCATACAAAAACCTAATCAAATTCAGCAATATTTATCCCAGTTTTTATATCTTAAAATAAAGAAAAAACTGGAGGGGAAGAGACCACTGACTTTACTGATATTGCAAAGATATAGTGTAACTGCGAGTCATAATTTGGCCAGAGGTAGGAATGAGAGGTTTTATGGAAACAGTATTCAAAATAGAATTTTCTCTCTAATTTAAGGGAATTGGTTATAAAGGAGCCACAGTCAGAGGAAAACAGCCCTTTTGCCTTCCACTGGCAGATCCTTTTAATACCCCACGACATTATGGGAGTCACACTCCTCACCAAAGGAACTGAAAAACTCCCATCACTGTGGTGCATGATGTTTATTGCAGTGAATGCTATGAATAACATATGCCATATAGTCTGAAAGGAGCACAGGCCTCTGCTACAGTCTTTGAAACAAGCATGTTGTTTGAATCTCTCTTGTTTTGAAATTCTGAAACGTGCATCATCAAAACTGTCTCTTCACCTAAGGAATATTGCAGTGAACAGCATGCAATGAGCTGTGCTAAGGCAGGTATCAAAGTTATTCAGCATTCCATCTCTGTCATCAAGTTAGGGTTGGAAAAGACGGTAAGATCATCCAGTTCCAACACCCCTGCCCTGGGTAGGGACACCTCACACTAAACCATATCACCCAAGGCTCTGTCCAACCTGGTCTTGAACACTGCCAGGGATGGAGCATTCACAACTTCCTTGGGCAACCCATTCCAGTGCCTCAACACCCTAACAGGAAAGAATTTCTCCCTTATATCCAATCAAAACTTCCCCTGTTTAAGTTTTAACCCATTACCCCTTGTCCTATCACTACAGTCCCTAATGAGTAGTCCCTCACCAGCATCCCTGTAGGCCCCCTTCAGATACTGGAAGGCTGCTATGAGGTCTCCATGCAGCCTTCTCTTCTCCAGGCTGAACAGCCCCAACTTTCTCAGCCTGTCTTCATATGGGAGGTGCTCCAGTCCCTGATCATCCTCGTGGCCTCCTCTGGACTTGTTCCAACAGTTCCATGTCCTTTTTATGTTGAGGACACCAGAACTGTACACAATGCTCCAAGTGAGGTCTCACAAGAGCAGAGTAGAGGGGCAGGATCACCTCCTTTGAGCTGCTGGTCACGCTCCTTTTGATGCAGCCCAGGATACGGTTGCTTTCTGGGCTGTAAGCACACACTGAAGCTGGCTCATGTTCATTTTCTCATCGACCAACACCCCCAAGTCAGGGGTGTTCTGAATCTCTTCTGTGCCCAACCTGTAGCTGTGCCTGGGATTGCTCTGACCCAGGTGTAGGACCTTGCACTTGTCATGGTTAAACTTCATGAGGTTGGCATCAGCCCACCTCACAAGTGTGTCAAGGTCCCTCTGGATGGCATTCCTTCCCTCCAGTGTATCAACAGAACCACACAGCTTGGTGTCATCGGCAAACTTGCACATATTGTGTTGTAGACAAAAAAAAGGTCATGGGACATGGAATTTTCTATATGTGAAAATTCAAGAGGAGTCAGGAGGAAAGACAGAATGTTTTACTGATAATAAAAGGGACACGCTTTAATCAACATGGGGGTTTTTATCAGAGAGGAAACATCAAATTTTGTTTAGATTTGATTTGAATTAAGCTGGTGCAGTCTGGCTTTGAGAAAAGTTGACATAGGGAAAGTTCCCTTCTCTATTGACATTAAACTAATCTCTCAGGGTTTTTATGTGGTGGGAATGGCATATGACATCTGGATCTTAGCTGCATGTCACTGTGTTTTGTTATAATGTATTTTCTTTCCTAATAATTTGTAATATGATTAGAAAAACAGGAGGTGTTTTTCTAAGGAAGGAAGGAAGGAAGGAAGGAAGGAAGGAAGGAAGGAAGGAAGGAAGGAAGGAAGGAAGCTATAGTCCATGGGAAGCTTACATTATGACAGTCACAAAGTCTAAGGAAACAGAAAGAAAGGAAGTTAATTTCCTTTATCACCCTGCTTTGTACATGTCAGATACCCATGAGGCATGGGGAATAAAATGTAGCTTTCAAGCTTCTTCTATTTATCTCTTGCAGATCATCCTGTGCCTCAGCAGCAAACTGAGAAATCTCAGTGGGGCTAACATTTCCCTGCTCTGGAGAAGGGCTTCTGATGCTCCACTTGATGATTATGCACCAGGAATGGTTTTTCTCAAATCCACATTCAGTTACAACTTAGCCAAAACCCAGGGATCACAGTAGCCCCTAACTGGTCCAGTAATTCTCCTCAGACTCTTGTACCAACTGTTTCTGTCTTTTAAAAGCATCCATGTTCTACTCAGGCTTTTTATGACTTATGCTACTTCTTCAGAACCCCAATTTGCCATCAGTCAGATGGATTTTTCCTTTTAAGGTATTGAGGCTATTTTTGAAATGGCTACAGCTAAATCACTTGAAGCAGAGCAGAGCACAGCTTTCTTCAGGGGCAGGGATGGGGCACTTTACAAGGTCATTTTCCTCTTCACTTTAGCTCCTTGTGTTTGGGGGGGTTTGAAGTCTTTTAAAAGGATCTGTTGCTACATCCTCTCTCTTTGCAATTGTGATTTGCTTTTTTTTCTGAATATATTTTTCTAAATATATACTGCAGTCCAATATAGAGAAAAAAAACCCTGTGCTTAATCAAAAAGCATCCACTGGAACATTTCAGTCCTGCATTCAGGATCCAGAATACATCATGGTAGCACACACAGAGAAAGCAAGATGCTACCTGCATATTATATCAGGTTTGCAAACTACATCTTATTCCAAGTGTTTTAAAGCAGAACCATACATTCTGAATTTCATGTACTGGCCTTTTCATCCCAATAGGATACACAAGATATTCTTGTCCTTGTGGTGCATGGACTTGGCAAAGCCTTTTTCAATATAATTCCTTTCAAAAGCAGAATCCATCGACTGAGGTATAATAGTAGAATCTATCCAATTGCTTAAAATCAATTCTCCATCAATATGAGCAGCAGGTAAACTTTCTACAAACCTGGTATTTACCAAGAAATTCTTTATGCCAACAACTACATTACTGCACAACGATCGTGGTCGCAATTGTTCAATAGTACAAAATATTCCTTTTCTTTTTGAACTAAAGTAGCTTCTATTGCTGTTGTTGGACCCTGTGTGAATGAGAGGAAAGTACAGTTCCTACCTCTGTCGATTTTCCAAAGTTTTGGGGGCAATGGCTGAATGTTCCTGTGACACTTTCTTCTTGTAATAAAAAAACTCTGACAAAACAGCTGATGTTGTCCCTATCTATGAAGGAAGACATGCATGGCTTTTGATCACACTTTGGCAGGCATCATGCCCAGCAGGCCTTGTGGGCAGCTGCCGTCTTCGCTGGTACAGGCAGACCGCCAACATTGCTGCAGCTTTGAAGGTGGTCCAACATTGAGCAGAGGCTTGGGTGAGATGCCTCCAGGAGTCTCTCCCAACTCCTCTTTTTTCACAGTTGGAGCTGAGTCTTTTCATGTTCCTGGATTCAGTGCTTAGCAAACTGAATTATTAGTACGAGCATACCTATAGGGCCTATGCACTAGTCTAGAACTGACTGGGTGTTTTTCATGACAGTTGGCTGTTTTCAGCATATATCCCTTGAATTTGTGGACGCGATTCCTCCTGACGGGATGCATCCATCTGGTTTTAGACCTGATGGTACAAAATGCTGGATGTATTTGGCCTGTTGATATCTTGCTTAAGAGTTCTTCCAGGTATCTGTGGAGAAGGGTCTGCTTTCTCCCATGTCACATGGGAAGCATGGAGGCAGTGGCAAGGTCCAGGCAAGTGTATCATGACCTGTGCAGCAGACTGTGTTTTGCTAAGTGAGCCTTAGCAATGGTGAAAAAAGCAACTAAAGCTTTTGTAATGCCAGAGTATATATAATAATCTTTGGCAGGCTTTCTAAATATGCAGTCTGTTACCATCAGTAAAGTTGTATCCTGAAACCTCACAACCTGTGGAAATCAAGCCTTGAAAGAGTTGCTCAAGGTTCCCCTTGGTCTCATATTAATAAAGCTTGCAATTGGGTCTAATTTACTCGATAAACCATATTTTAGCAGCTCAACACTTTGTGGATGTACCCTGCTCTCATGGCCGTGGGAATGCGCTTTCCTACTGGCAGAAGGTCCTAATGTTCCCCTTCTTTTTCTTTGGGAAACAAAACAAATATCTTCAAGCTCCATGCATCTGGTAGAGATGTAAGTTTTTGTACTCTGAAAAGTGTATTTTTATATTTTCTCTTAAAAATGCCAGTGGTTGTAGACTTTAAACAATCTAGGTCCTTTTCACTATAAACTGTGCTAATCTGGGTTCCCAGACTGCTTTTCTGTGGCTATATAGTTACATGTTTCCTTCTGCCTTGTTTTCCCACACTGTGGTGAAGTGGGGACATAGATTTCCATTCAAAACGCCAATAACGTGAAAGAAGGGACCTCATTAAAAACATGGTTTTGCTCAGACAGTTCCAAAATTAACTGGGAGGGAAGCAAATTTCAGTGTCCGGTAGCGTATTTCTCGGCTTTGTTTACAAAATATATGGTGTGTAAAACCGTGATACCAGTTTCCTTACTGGGTTTAAGATTTTAAGGCAGATGGCATCAACCAAGGGAGCACTGCAAAGTGCTGCAAAAAAAATCACCTCTCTTATGTGTTTTCATCTTTCCAAGAAATACTGAATTCTACACCTTTTTTCCTGAAGAGACAGCCAACATAAAACAGCCAGCAGTATCTACAGATGTGCACTGAGGATTTTACTCCATAATCCTATCCCTAAATATCTTAAAACTCAACAGATGCTCTCTGCTCTTAAATTCCCCTCTACTCTGCTCTCGTGAGACCTCACTTGGAGTATTGTGTGCAGTTCTGGTGTCCTCAACATAAAAAGGACATGGAACTGTTGGAACAAGTCCAGAGGAGGCCACGAGGATGATCAGGGGACTGGAGCACCTCCCGTATGAAGACAGGCTGAGAAAGTTGAGGCTGTTCAGCCTGGAGAAGAGAAGGCTGCATGGAGACCTCAGAGCAGCCTTCCAGTATCTGGAGGGGGCCTACAGAGATGTTGGTGAGGGACTCTTCATTAAGGACTGTAGTGATAGAACAAGGGGTAACGGGTTGAAACTTAAACAGGGGAGATTTAGATTGGATATAAGGAAGAAATTATTTACTGTTAGGGTGGTGAGGTACTGGAATGGGTTGCCCAGGGAGGTTGTGAATGCTCCATCCCTGGCAGTGTTCAAGACCAGGTTGGATGAAGTCTTGGGTGATATGGTTTAGTGTGAGGTGTCCCTGCCCATGGGAGGGGGGGTTGGAACTGGATGATCTTGAGGTCCTTTCCAATCCTAACTATTCTATGATTCTATGATTCCCAATATTTTTTTCTGCTTCTGGTTTTGTTGGGTTTTGGGCTCATAGCAAAACAAATAAGATGGACACATTCCTTTTGTTTCTCGTAAGGGTAAAGATCATACTTTAGCACTTGATGATCTTTATTTAGAACATAAACCAAAGGTGGTAGTACACAGTGAAAAGCTGAACCCAGTTTACAGCAGTTTCATTCATATTTGTCATTTTGATCATGCAGGAGTTTTTCAATTCAGGTTCAACATGTTCATCAGCTGCCTGAGCTGCAGTTCTGTACCTGTGGATCAACAATACAGTCTAAGAGCAGGACATTCCTGCAGCAGCTCAAGCTAGTCCACTTGCACTGAGACAGAAATGGGACTTGAATTTATAAACAGACTACAATTCTGCCATGTCTGGATAAATTAAAACCTCTCCATGATAATGCTCATTGTGCAGAGAGATGAAAAGGTTTGGGATACAGGAAGGGGAGTATTCAGACCTACCTGGCCACTAACCTCTGAACACTGGTACAACAAATTGACAGCATCTTCTTTAGGTCTGACCATCTCAATTTCTGATGCAACCAGATTTTCTTCTTCCTCCATTTCTAAAGGAAATAGTAGTGAATAAGGAAGGATCATGTGAATTTCTTCTAAGAATCACCAGGACCAGCTTGTTGAGTACCCAAACCTGGGAGCTGGGTGATATTCCCACATCACACAGTATAGTCATTACCACCAGTAGCCAATTCTGTACTTTTGCCTTTCTAACCTACAAATCACTTGCTTCCCAAGACTCTCAGTCAATAGGTTTTACTTAGAGTTTTCAGAAAACTTTTAATTTCTTTATCCCCTCTATCCTTCCTTCTCTATAGAAGATAAATGTTTCCCAATTTCATGTGCATTTCTTTTGACCAGCATAAAATAACTTGTTCTTCTGAGGTGACGAAGTGCTGGCACATTAAGGACAGCACCTGGCAACTCTGGATAATAATTTTCACATTATATAAAATAATAGGAAGGCATCTCTGCACCTTCTAGCATGCAGCATGTAGCATCCAGCCCTACAGTTTACGAGTGATCATTGCTCTGTTTCACATTCATGGCCTCTCAAATCAAGCTCTCATGGCCAGCTGCTGTCTTCCTGATCCCTTTGCCTATTGGAGTGGCCTGGATGGGATATTCTGGGAAGGTTTCCAGCAGAACATCCTGATGTCATGCAGCAGCACAATTAAAAGGTTTAGTGGTGTTTTTCCTTCTCTGTTCTCATGCATGTGTGTGTGCTGTGTGAGTGTAGGGTGTGGGTGTGTATACATATACATATGAAGCATGTGAACACTGTAAAGTTTAATGGAGTTCAGTTTTGCCAGAACCACAATGATTATCTTACTATATATGTGTGAGTACCCTGAAAATGACAGAACATAAAGTATTATAAACTTTCCAGATGGAAAGAAAACCTTTACAACCCTCACACTGTTCATCACCCAGTCCTCAACAGAAATAGGAATGTAGAAACAATTGAACAAAATGTGCCTTCAGCATTTACATCTTTACAGAAATGCATGTAATTGTCTTCCCCTTTATTGAGACCTCACTTGGAGTACTGTGTTCAGTTCTGGTGTCCTCAACATAAAACGGACATGGAACTGTTAGAACAAATCCAGAGGAGGCCACTAGGATGATCAGGGGACTGGAGCACCTCCCATATGAAGACAGGCTGAGAAAGTTGGGGCTGTTGAGCCTGGAGAAGAGAAGGCTGCGTGGAGATCTCATAGCAGCCTTCCAGTATCTGAAGGGGGCCTATAGGGATGCTGGGGAGGGACTGTTCATTAGGGACTGTAGTGATAGGACAAGGGGTAACGGATTGAAGCTTAAACAGCAGAGGTTTAGACTGGATATAAGGAAGAAATTCTTTCCTGTTAGGGTGGTGAGACACTGGAATGGGTTGCCCAGGGAGGTAGTGAATGCTCCATCCCTGGCAGTGTTCAAGACCAGGTTGGATGAAGCCTTGGGTGATATGGTTTAGTGTGAGGTGTCCCTGCCCATGGCAGGGGGGTTGGAACTGGATGATCTTAAGGTCCTTCCCAACCCTAACTATTCTATGATTCTATGAAGGACCCATGCACATTTCATGCATTTTAACTCTTACTGTGGGTTAAAGACTAGCCTTCCTTCCAGATTTCCTCCTCTTATTTAGATCTTTTTGGTTAATGAGCAGGTGAAATGTTTGCCATATCAGTTTACCGTAATTTTTCGGGTAGCATCAGAATGTCTGATAGATTAAAAGTATAATCCCAAAGCAGTGTTTCTTGTGAACTCTGTTATGGGGAAATTTATCAGTCCTGTATGATTTCCAAAAGATAACTGCCTTACATCATTATGCAGACAATTCTGTAGGCAAGACCAAGACCATAGTTATTAGAGGCATGTGGCCGAAAGAGAAAAATGTGAGCATGTTCATTTACAGTTATAAAATAAATTACATCTGCTTCATGTCTGTAATTGCCACTTTATCCAGGAAGCCAAAGGGAACAGGAAAAAAATTAAATTATGATGTTTTGATTGCATTACAATAAAATTAAACCATAATTTTGTAGATCACATCATCCCTCCAACTGTATGCAACATGAAAAAGAACCGTTTGCAACATGATAATGAAATTAACATTCATCCAACAACACTCTTACACCAGAACGCAACTGAAAACCTTCCCCTTTTCCTTTCAAACCACAAGTTTTCTTTCCTACAACTTCTAAGAGCAAACATGAAAATCAAGCTCTTGGAAATGAGCGTCATCTTTTGTTCAGCCATTGTGAGACTGGGTTCTCACTGCCATCATGAGAGCTTGAGCCTTTCTTTACAAAAGGAAGATTGAGGTGCTTGATGTCACAAGTGTCCTGAACATCTGGCAAGGGAAAACAGCCATTGATGTCAACAACACACTCCATGTCACAGTGGCAAAGTGGCAGCAGCTGGCAGTCTTACAGCTGCTTCCTAATCACCCCTGATAGTTACCTGCTCTTTGGGGCCATACCACAAAGCTCACATGAGCATCCTCGTATGCAATGGCTATGACAACTGGTTTTACATTTCCAATCAGCACAGGACATAGCAGAAAAGATCCCTGCTTGTCTTACATTACAGATGCAAGACACTTCCCCACCAGCCCTGGAAGAGGATTTAAGGTCTTGTCAGACAAAGAAAAATGTCAATTTAGATGAGTGATTGATGAGGTCCCTTTAAATTGCCAAAAGCATTAATTTCAGTCCCCTGAGTCTCACAGTCTCATCACTGTCTGCTTTCAGTTGTTTATTTCCAAACATAGAACTGTAATTTCCATCTCAGTTCTTCTACAGACATTTTAGTTCTTCCTTCTACAGATCCATTTCTGCACTGAAATTCCTTCATGTTACATACACTGCTTTATTGATAAATTATTCCTCTTCGCTTTTTCCTGCAGCCAACATCTATCCACACCTTTTAGTATGGCTACTTGTAGATTTTAGTGTTCGCTGCATGTGTCTTAATAATTTACCTGATATTGTAACATTCCACTTGTTTTCTTTTCACATATGTAAGAGCCTTGATCTAAAATGTGTTAACTGAGCTGTGAATGAGACAGACTCATTTCTGTCAGACTTCAAATGCTCACACATTAATTGTTCCTTTTTCCTACTGAAAACGCTCATGCAGCTATCCCCACAACAAGAATGTCCTCAAGTGGTCATATATTACTGTGGACACTTTCTATTATGTTACAGCTTGTATGAATTCCAAAATACCTTCCAACTTCTATTTTTACTTTAATAAACAGCTCTTTAGCAACATGTTGCAATCTATGTCACAAAGTGTTCCTTCTTCACACTGTGCTAAGGGGTTATCAGTCTTCTCAGTTATACTCATTAAAAATCATGAGAGTTTTGCAGACTTACATGGCATTTAATAGGGAAATGCCATACACTAGATATTTAGGGGCCAAGCAGACAGAGTGTAATGTATAACTGACAGCTGCAGTACTAACAAATGAGCTTTCCAAAGTTCTGTGTGTGTGGTGGGGGATATTATGATTTATACCAGTGATGGCCCAAAGTGATGTAATCCTGGGGTAGGGACACCCCCACTACAACTGTTACTGTCTCTCTTGTAGGCAGTGATTAACACTGTACAGGGAAGGTCTGGGAGACAGAGGTGTAGGTCAGCCTTTTCTATCTGCATAGGCAACAAGCTCCTAAAGACAAACAACTTCAGTTTGTGTTAAGATACTGCGTACAGAGTGTTACGTTAGTTAATGAAAAACAATATGGGACTCTTTCCTCTATGTGTATTGTACTGTCAAGGGTTTAACTCATTTTATCTGCTTAACTCACTGTTAAGAAGCCTCCAGAAATGCTCATTTGTACCTGAAGACATCTTAAACAAGAAATACCATAAGTCATTTAATTGTAGTTTATTCTAGTCCTTGGCCCAGCTACCTGTTTCTTGCAGGACCCTTCAGCAGGTTGTATCAGTCCATCCAGGCTCCATCATCACAACTGTGTCTCTGTGGGGGGGTTTCTGCACCATTAAGCACAACTTTCCTTTAGGAAAAAATGAGGTTCTGGTGCTCCAGGCACCTCTCCACCTGCTTTCCCCTTTAGACCTGAGGCTGAAGTGTCTGTAGGTAAAAGTCTGTCACTGGTAGGATGCTCCTCAAATCGCAGCTGAGTGATACCTGCCTCATGGGGTCCATATCAGTGGAAAGAAACAGACTTTGTTTTCAGACAAAATAGTGGTTTTCTCTCCAATTCTTTTGAAACTCACTGTGCTACAAGCCTGAAAAATCACAGTCCATTCTCTTCCTGTTGTCCCGCAGTCACTGGTGGGAGCAGGCATCCCGAGGGGTGGTGGTGGTGATGGAGGAGGCTCCTGTGTCTGTCACTATTGATGGGTTGTGGATTCACAGGTGCTGGCCTACTGAAGGACTGGTACCCAGGTGAACTGTAGTGGTTTAGGACCACATAACGGTGAGAGAGCAGAGACAATTGGCACTGAGAAAGCAACACTTTGAGCTGTGTCAGTACTTGGACATCCCGAGGGGCAGACGGTGTTTATCTCAGTGCTTAAAAAGCAACAGATAATTAGGCGTTGGCTCTCAGAAGCTGTCACCATTGGCGAGGAGGCCCAGATCGCTGTTACACTGGTGCCACCCGGTGGACATTTGCTGCTACTGCAAAAGCACTTGTGCTTTAGAGACATACTTTGGGGTAAACCATTTTAAAACCGTATTTATCCTATGGGGTAAAATAACCCAGAGGTTCAGAAGGGCCATCTGCCTTCTGATCTGCTTGTGACAGGCACTGGGTAAGGGACACTTCAGGCGCCGGTCCTGGAAAGGCATAACAAGCTGTGGCACCCTGTCATAGAATCACAGAATCATAGAATAGTTAGGGTTGGAAAGGACCTTAAGATCTAGTTCCAACCCCTCGGCCTTCCCCACAGAGTCAGGCGAGAAGAAGGTGGACTCGGAAGCGAGGGAGACACCGCCATAAAAAATGAAGTGCTGCCTTCTCTCCCCAGTGGAGAAATTTGTGCTAGCATCTTCCAGGGAATGGGGCATAAAGACCCTGGGTCTTGGTGTCAACATAGCAGCCATCCCACCCTGGGTTGGGCTGGGGGTGCCTGGTGTTACCTCCTCTCATCTCTGTTCTGTGCCACAACACATTAATAACCACCCCGTGTTACCTCTTCTCACCTGTCTTCTGTGCCACAAGACGTCAATAACTACCCCACATGAGGCACTGGAATGGGTTGCCCAAGGAAGCTGTGAATGCTCCATCCCTGGCAGTGTTCAAGGCCAGGTTGGACAAAGCCTTGGTGACATGGTTTAGTGTGAGGTGTCCCTGCCCATGGCAGGGCGGTTGGAACTGGATGATCTTAAGGTCCTTTCTAACCCTAACTATTCTATGATTCTATGATTCTATGTTATCTCTTCTCACCTCTTTCCTGTGCCAGCACAAATCACTGCTGGTGAAAACACCTTTGCTTTGCATCAGCTAAGAAACGTGCCAACACGTGTTCACCTTTTCATTCAGACTGGCAGAACGGAGAAGCCTGGAAGTGCACCTGCAAAGATCTTTGTCACCTTTTCCAATAGCAGTACAGGTTTTAGGGCAGGACAGCAAACACCTTCGCTCAGCAGGATGCATTTTTCTGTAGCATCGCTTCACTGACTCAGCAATGTTAAAATGCATTAAGAAGTTGTTTCTTGGAACTAAAAGTTGATGTCATAGAACACACTCCTATTTTTGGGCAAATATTTGCCATCAAGACCTATGTAGGACCAATGCTGAGTGTTAGTCATTTTGCAGTTTTGAGTATTTTGCTTTCCTAGGTCAATATACATGGTCCCTCCAAAATGGAGCTAGGTGCTTGTGGGCCTTGGTTCTTTTCTCTTTTACTTACTTTGCATTGTACATTATGGGAAGAAAGGTCCGAAAATGCAATAGCCACTGTTTTGGTTTTTCTTTGTTAGCTTGAATTAGTAATTAAAAAACATTAATAATGTTGATTTAATTTTTAATGAGATATTGTTCTTTATTCTCCAACATAAATTGCCACAATATAACATTTTGACAGCAGCATGATATGAGTAAGATGAAAGAAAAACAGAAGTAGAGAAGCAGCAGATGACAGATCAAATCCCATCAAGGTCTGAACATTTCACCTACCCATGTTCAGAGAGGACAGGTCCCCATACTTTCCCCCTCTCCCCAGGAAAGCACTCCCAAGGCAGTGGTTGGCCAACGGGCACCTTGCTGGCTGTCTCTGGGGGGCTGGCATGTAAGAGCTGGCTCAGTAGCAGCTGCCAGTGGCACTTGCAGCAGCAAGAAGAAAGAAACATAAACCAGAGCTAGAAGTTCCCAGGAATTGTTCCAAAGTCCTGCTGGCATCTAGCTTTCCAAACAAAGATCTTCCCAACAGATGAAGAGAGCTCCTTGGCATCCCCAGCATTTTCGAGGCACAGCTGGAATTATAATGATCCCTAACTCTTATGCCATATAGCAAGCACATGCTTACCCGTTACCGTATTCATGTGCACTGGAACATGACTTTTGCTGTGCCTACAATAACTGTCCACTCCCTGTAGCCTTTATGTATCTCATGAATAGCACACGCAAACAGTGTTCTGATGTCTTGCTGCACAGTACCACCAGACAAGAAATCTATCAAGCATGAGCTGTTTATGAATGTCCTTTCTCTTTAAGGCTTTTCTTCCTTAGATTTCTATTATTGGTACTGTCTCTACAAGAGAGAGAGATAGGCTTCTTAGTGTCAAAGCCTGATTTTTTAAGATCAAAGTCTTTCTTTATTTCACTAAAATTTATTAAAATGAATTATCCATCACTGCAAACTCTTGTCAGTTTAAAAAATACCAATCTATTGTAATTAAACACCAGCTGGCTGCTTGTAATTTAGAAAAATGGTAACTGTCTGTTTCAGATCACATATTGTAACTATCTGTGATTCACAGGGGCTTTGTTAAACATCATTTTTCCAGTGACTGATCTTGCCAAGTGCCACAAGAGCCTTTCTGTGAAACTGCAGGTATGTCATACAATATTCATACGTGCTGCACTGCCTTCTGGTGGAGTTGATCTATGTTCTGTATGACTGAGATCTTGTTTCTTGTAGATTCCACTTAGGCTTTATATTATCCAAATATTGATTTAATTAATGCACTGTAAGTAAGTACAGTAATGCCCCCAGGTTGGTAACATCTGATGCACCCATCAATCTGACATCCCTGCATTTTACAGTTGGGGACATAGAAGTGCAACTAACATAAAAGGGTATCTCAATGTACATTGATAAATGTGTGAGCATTGCCAAATAACTAATTCCTTTATCAATTTATATAGCATAAAGAATGAATCTTTGATATTTGAGCAGTTGCTGATCAAGTTCAGAAAGGAAACGTGGAAAAATTCCCTAAGATGCTGCTTTTCCTTATGGTTAGAGGGTGTCTTTGCAAATTTGAATGAGTCACAGAGATTTTTTTCAGCAGCTGAAAATCCTTTTTACACCAGCACTGAAAGTGTCTGGGCTGCTTTAAAAATGAAAGCTGTGTGAAAATGAGTAGGGTTAGAAAGTGGGTTAAATCACACAAGTAAAACTTGCTGTCCTCATGGGTGCTCCCTTGCTCATAGGAGCAGAAAACCAGACATGCACAGGTCCCATCTACTCTAGCCCCCTGTTGTGCACAACAGCAACAGTAGATGACTGGGATAAGTTAGAAGAGCAGGCACACATGTAGTGACCTCTTCCGAATGTGATCCCACAACTTCCCCCAGCCTGTAGCTCATGGGCCTCTTGGTCCCATTGTAATGATTCATCTTCTTGCTTACACTTGTTGTCTCTTGCTAATGCAGTTATGCTCATTCAATGCACCTGGCTCATTGCAGCTCACTGCCCCTGCCAGGCAACACTCCCACAGACCAATAAACAAACAGTAGCAGGAAGAAGACAAGGAGGAAGGAGTAGGAGGAAAAGGGCTCATAACATAATGAGGAAAAGCTCTCAACTCATAATTGTTCACTCAGAGCTCTTGTAACAGGATATGAATATTAAAGGTTATTACAGTGATACTGATAGCTGCTCCACCAAAATCGAGCTCCCGAAGGAATCTGGAGTACAGGGAAGTGTGCACTGATTCATCTTTCTCTTCGTGTTCCACTTCCAAGCTATCTAAATATTATTGTTGAAGCAAAATGTTAAACACATTCTGGAGGAGGCTACAGAGAAAAATCATGATCGAACTATGATAAGCAGAAATAGTGGTATTTAGTTAAAGCATTATAGTTTGTCTGCTCCAGACTACTTTCTGAATTGCTTCTTTCCAATTCAATTCTGTTGTTTGTTTCATAGGTACTAGTAATAAACTTTCATTTTTGTCTCTGCATAAAATATTTATATAAATGCAAGCCAGATCAATAAAGTTTTAGGTGATATTTCTTTGTTAATCTATAAACTGTTTTATTTGTCTGTGACATACAGTGAGATAAGGCATACAGCTGATATGGGGGATGTTACACCTAAGTCCAGAAAAGAGTGGTCCCAAGAAGAAAGTGGCTGAAATAGCAGTTATTTACTGCTTACTTGTATTCCTTTTTACTAATTGAAAAGCAACCCCGTAAACCAGTAATAGCCAGTAACAGTAAGTATCGTTCTCACATTGGAATTTTGGTAAGGTCCTGGCATAGTAAGCAGCCGGTGATAACGTAATGGAGGGCATATACCTGACCTGACAAAAAGAAACAACAGACTTTCCCCATCATTTCTTATTAACTATGTGGTGCTGATTTAATACGATTTTGGATAGAATTGCTTAGTGTTTTTGTCTGTAAATTCCCTTTCTTCCTTCCACAGACAATCCTCATGCTAAAAGTGTTTTGCTCGTTAAAGAAGAGCAAATGGAATCTAAGATTGCAGCCTGGAATAATTGCATCAGTCAACAGGGAATAGACTCCTTCCACTCTTCCCTCTTGAGATTGCCTTTAAAAGCTGCTTATACTCCTAACTACTTAAGTAGAAGAAAGATGTAAGTGCCCTGAAAGTAATGGAAAGAGCAACAGGGATTAACAGGCTGCAGGGATTTGTTTACAAAGAGCTATTTTTAAAGCACTGCACTTCATAGACAGATGATTTCGTCCTGCGTGGAAGTGCTTTCCATAACCACCACCGCTGCAGACAGCCAGGGAAAACCACTTCTCTCACTGTCTTCTGTAACCTGCACTTTGATGCATCTCTGGCATATATAAAACCTGTAGACCAAACCCATCAAGCTGAGTGACAAATTGCTGGAGCTACAGGGCAAAGTGCACACATGACAATGTGCCCGGCTACCTCAGGAGCTGCCTGGCACAGAGATTTGTTAGACTGTGACACAGCCTCCCAAAGAAAGCAATGTAAATTCTGTCATTTAAGATGTTTTAAATAGGACCAGACAGTGCTTGAGTGAAGGGCTCCAGCTGCATACATTCATGTAGTGTCCTTCGTGGCCGCATCTCAGAGTGCTGAACCAGTAACTACCAAATAATAATATCTGCACTTACTCTGCAGGGAATTGGTATTTCTTCAGTTTACTTTTAAGTGCCAAGATACAGACTGAGCAGTGAAATTCATAACTTAATTCAGAGCACAGAGTTGCTACATGTCCCTGTCTCCAGCTGACCTGAGTTAATAACTGAAGCAAAGCAAACATGGCATCCTGCTGCTTCAGAACTTAATGCACTGCCCTCAAGAACATGACCAAATGGAGAATTAGCTGGACACTGCTCTGCAGCCCTGGCCCAGGACTTGGAATATGAATGAAGCAGGCTGTGAAATCCGTATGGAATCTGATGATAAACCAATGAAAAAAATCACAAGACTAATGGTACATGTGTGGTAAGATAAAAGCTGCTAGATTTTGACTGAAGATGCATCTTAGACACAGTACAAAGCATAAATATGGTAAATAAGCATTACAGCTACATATAACAAACTCCAAAGAAGTTCTTTTTAGGGTTACACCTCTTTTTCTGAGAAATCAGTGGATAGTTTTGTAGGTCGTAAAACAAAAATAGACCTATGCATCAAAAATCTGAGAATCTCAACCAAAAAACTCCAAACATCTAGTTCTGTGTGATACAGGCAGTGAAACACGGCTGAGCTACAGCAGAAAGGACCACCTGGCCTGAAATATTTCTTCACTTTTTGACTAATATGATATATCTACTGTGTGACTTTGATCAGTGTCACTTCAGGTATGTATTTGCCTGAATGCAAGTGCCTCGCAGGAGCACAAGGTGGATTCTGCAGACTCTGCTTTTAAATCAAGTAACAGGAGAATCTGCAGTGGGCAATCTCCAACACATAGAGACTTCAGTGAACACATCATGATTGAATGTAACCAGAGTTGGTCATTGTTTAGAAGTGTTAAAACTGCACAAAGAGCTATAGAAAAGAATATTTTCTGTACTGTGCTACTGATGCTCATCTCCAGATGCTGATCTTCTTTTGCCTTTCTTCATGCAGAAGAGTTGGATCAAACTAAGGAGAAAAGTGCAGAGTGAGGAAGTACAGTGGCCATTGCTGTGCTTGAAAACCCACACTCGCACATCTTGCCACTAACCAGCTTATCATTTTGCTCTGTTCATCCCTGCATTCCAAGTGCAGTAAAGAAAAAAAGAAACACAGCACAGATCACCACTGATGGCTCCATCAGTTTTACTCCTGTAACTCTCGTCATGCCGTATTGACATCATACAAGGAAAACTGATGATACTGAACACATGAAGCACTGAAATGGACAGCCCTAGGAGAATCATAGAATCATAGAATAGTTAGGGTTGGAAAGGACCTTAAGACCATCCAGTTCCAACCCCCCTGCCATGGGCAGGGACACCTCACACTAAACCATATCACCCAAAGCTTCATCCAACCTGGCCGCTGTTTCTCTTCAGCAATTTGAAGAGTACTTTTAGAAATCACAGGGAAACTTCTACCCTGCTGATCAGAGGTAAGAAAGATCAAGAAAATCAGCTACATTGTCTTGCTGGAAAAGACTTCTCTCCCATCAGCCTTCAGAGGCCTTGGCAGTCAGCTGAGCCGATGCCAGGCCCCGTGGTAGCACCTTTTTGCAGCAGAGGAGGCACTGCTCTAGCACAGTTTAAAAATGCAGTGATACAGCTGGAGCTTGAGAACCAATTACAATATCAAAAGGACTTTCAACTTGTCCCTGCCTTGCATGGGGCCATGGAGACAGGCTTATTCCACTGATGCCAATAGCACCACACCAATGTGGATGTGGCAAAGATGCAGAGCTCCCAGTATTCAAGGCCGGTCCTTTATCACCTCTGAATGATGGAGGCTAAAAGTAGACTTTTACAGAGCAGATCTGCCCTTCTCATAGGAGCAGTTCATGTAACTGCCGTGGACATCCTAAAGCAAGTGTCCCAAACAGGAGAGAAACCTGCACCTTAAAAACACCTTTTGTTGACCTCAAAAACTTCCTAAGAACCTGCTCAATTGCTCCATATTGTAGTTTTTTTACATGTTCTGTGAGACCATCACCATATGTTCACAAGGAAATTATAGTTTGATGACTGGCATTTAGGGCCATTGCTATTGAACAAGAATTAGTTTACCTGTGGGAGCTGACGTGGGTAGGCAGATCTATGTGAAATCACACATCAGTAAAAATTCTTGGAGAGGAGAAAATTCAAAATGTGATCTTTTCCTCCCCTTCTTTCCATGACAATGACACAGGATCTCCACAACTACAAGATTACAAGCATTTTGCTGACCCTAGAAAGCAGTCTTATATAAAATAGCTGATTAACTTGGATGTGCGATGAATGATACTTTGTTAAAAGCAGGGGATCTTAGTTCCTATGGTAAACTAGTTTGTCATATGATTACAGTTTATGCCACCTTAGTTCATTACTATACATACAATAAGGCACCTGTATATTAGAAAAACAAAATAGAAAGTTATGTTTTTAATGCTTTGAAGGGTTTTGTCATAAAAACAGTAAAAGTGTATGGGTAGTTGAGGGTAATCTGATTGGCTCATTCTGACTATGCAGTTAAACCTTTAAGAGGAAACACTGTTTTTCTTGAAAGCAGATGGGGCATGTTAGGTGGCATCCAGCTACGGAGCATAATTTGTTATCCCATTTCCAGTAATATTTATCCATCTATTTTGCATTCTTTTCTACCTGCTTCCTTGGCAACAGGATAATACCTTATGGGCCATCACCATAAACACAAATTGTAACTGGTGAGTCTTGGGCAAAGGGGCATTAGACAGCAGGTGAAATGCAGACTCATTTGTGGGTAGTTTTTAGCAGAGGGTGGAAATGGTAGACAATGGCTGATCTGCCCTTTGCCGGACCTTGAAGGGGAAAATGCAGCTTGCACTCTGAATACTTGCAGCTAGCAAATCCTATAGTGATATCAAGCCTTATTTTCAATCTGCTTTAATCCAAGCAGGTTCAATGGCCCCCAGTCTCCCACTAGCTTCCTCCTTTGCCTGCAGCTAGGGGCTGGCAGGATGCTGGGCTGACAAGGCACAGCCCTTGAGCTGTCTGGGGTTTAGTTTCGCATCTTCAGTCACCAGAGTTCAGAATAATCCAGGCTTCATAGAACCTGCTCCTGATGCAAAACTCACCTCTTCAAGTCCAGATTTCCCACAGAAATATGTCCTGAAACTGGTACCCCAGCTTCTTATCTTCCCCGTATCATGTTAATCACAGGGAATGGGAAAGTGACTGGTTATTTACTCACATCATCCAAAAAATATTATTCAGCCCACTTGAAAGAAGAAGTGATTCTTTACCATCAGAAGGGGACACATGTTTTTGAAGCTGGAGTGCAGCAGACCCTGAATGTATTTTTTCATTTTAGTGGCACATTTAAACAAAAGGTGGAACATTTTAATTTAGCCATTAGAGGTCAGTAAATCACAGGTTATTTGCCAGTTTGTTAAATGCAATTATTCGGAAAAAAATAGAAACAAGGGAAAGAAAAATAAACACATTTCTGAAGCTTTAGGGTTAAATACTGGGTGAGGTAGAGGCCTGGAATTGGGATTTTAAGAGTAAAATTGTAGTTTTCAGCTGCAAAATAGCACAGCTAAGAATTAGTCCACATCCGCCAGAATTTGTTGGTGTTATCTTTGTAAGCTTTATATAAATCACTTAGATATCTGCCCAATGTAAGATGCAGAAGCAATCCACGGAGCTGGGGCTGGAACTAGCTAATGCTTTTCTCATACTTGGATGCGCAGCCACTACAGTGCACTGCAAAGTTACATTCTTGTATCTGCTGCCCTCTCAGCCCAGGGATTCATCTCTCCTGCTCCACAGCAGCCCAAATGCAGTGAGAAAGGTGCAAGGAAATACAGACTTCCACACACATACTAGGGGATAAGAAAGGTCTGTTATTCCTTTTATGCTACTATGACTAACAGGAATTTGTCTCAATCTAAATAAGGCAACTGCACAAGATTTAATAATGTCTGATCCTAATCAATGCAACTTAAATAATGTATCTATTGGCCATCTAAAAGTAAGCTTGCCTTCTGATCCCTGCCAGAGAAAAATTCTCTCCTGAGCCTTCTCCCTCCAGCATTTTTCTGCTGACTAATTTTCTGTTGGCTTATCTGAAGCTAACTTGATACTTGCTCCCTGAAATGAATGCTCAAATTCGCATTCATACATTACTCTTCATACATTCATACATTCGCTCTTCATACATTACTGTTTCTGGGTGTCAGGTGCTAACCTGCAGCCTGGAGGCATCTCCTGGCTCCTTGCAAGCACATCCCCCTCAAGCATACGTCTTCCTGTGCCAAGCTGCTATGCTATCTCGTATGAACCTTAACCTTGATCCTTAACTCCACAGATATTTCATAGAACCATAGAATAGCAGAATGGTTTGGGTTGGAAAGGACCTAAAGATCATCCAGTTCCAACCCCCCTGCCATGGGCAGGGACACCTCACACTAAACCATATCACCCAAGGCTTCATCCAACCTGGCCTTGAACCCTGCCAGGGATGGAGCATTCACAACCTCCTTGGGCAACCCCTTCCAGTACCTCACCACCCTAACAGTAAAGAACTTCCTTATATCTAACCTGTACTTTTCCTGTCTAAGTTTTAGTCCATTACCCCTTGTCCTATTGCTACAGTCCCTGATAGAGTCCCTTTACAGCACCCCTCTTTGAAATAGAGGGAATGTAGGCACCAGTCTGGTGAAGCGCATCCCTTGACTGTGCACACTCACTCTCATTATGGGAACGTGCCAGGAGAGGAGGCAGACACAGGTCTCTTAATTAGTTACAGGAAGACTATCAGACTGCCAATGTAATGACCCTGTCAAAAAGACAAAAGCCAACCTGAATGGAATATTCCCAGTGAAAAGTGTTTATAACATGGTATAAGGCGAAGCTGAAACTTCCTCAGGAGTTGCTCGCGGTCCCATGTCAAACAGTTTGTCTTCCAGGCAAGGAGGTCTGCTCAAAAGATGAATGGATATAGGCAAGGCCACAGTGATGGTCAACAGGCAAGCAAAGAAGCTAAAACACCACAGTTTGTCTAGCCTGGCAAAATAAAGCCTTGGGATAGTTATGACAGTTGACTATAAATACACTGAAGGCTGAGGGTAGAGGAGGGAGACAAGCTATGCGGGATGAAGACTATACTTGGCACAAAACCAGATGACTATAAATTGCCTGTAAATAAAAGTTAGGTCAGAACTCAGGAAAAGATTTCCAGATCTTTCCAATGCCTCCATTTCTCATAGGCAACAAATGATTTATTTCATTTTAGATCTTAATTAAACAAGACATGATTATCCATGACAGGAGAGGACTGGAACTTGTAATCCAGAAGGCCTGTAGGATTGTTAGCTAGCCAGACCCCTCTGAAAGTGCTTTACCAATAGATCATCAAGAAATAGCTCCACAGAGTCCAGTTCTGCTGGGTGTGCTCGCACATCACTCTGTGGCAATCCCTCACAGTGAGGAAATTAAGGCTTCCAGCCCCTAACTGGCAGGTGATTGCCAAGGCTTGCAAGCAACAAAATGTGCAGTGACAGCTTGCAGATTGTGCAAGCTTTATGTCCACAAGGAAAATGGACCTTGAATGGGTGAAGAACCTCCTTTATTTATGAATCTCAGAAATTTGTGTTGAAATATGTGGTCTTTGGACAAAGTGGGGGAAAAAAAACTTGATGTCTTCTCTAGACTCCAAAAGCAGATGGGCACAGAGCAAAGTTTCTGCTGAGCCTACACTCAGAAAAGAAGGGAAGAACATTGAGGGTATGTTCATCATGGGTTCAGAAGCTTCTTCATTTATTCTGAAGAAATAAAACAAAAGCAGTAAAGTAAAAGGAACTGAATCCTGTGGTTAGGGATTTGAACTCAGGCTGGTGAGTCAGCCCTCTGGCATCCAGAAATAGTCTTCTGCTTTGAAACAAGATGTCCTTCTGAGGAGAGGCTGGGCCACCCCACTGCACTGACGACTACGGCGTTGGTGGGACAAGGAGACTCTGCCATCACCCCCTTGGAAGCCAAAGGCAAGGTAGGGGCTTCCACAGCGCTGCAATGGCAGGTTGTGCAGAAGTTAGAGACTGGGCTGTTGATCTTACAGAATCACTGCACAGCCCCTGTCCCGCTAACAGATTTTCTGCTTCAAAAGTAGAAGCTGAACTTCATGCTCTTGTGTTCATGAACAGTCTGATTTATGCAAGTCTTGAGCGTTCAATAACTTACTTTAATTTCAGGGGGTTTTGTGTGGCTTTTTGTTGTTTGTTTTTAAACAATGCATAATTCTGTTTAAATAGAGAAGAAATAGAGAAGAAAGCCTCAAGACCGTCAAAATAACAAACAGCTTGGTGTACATGGCATTTTAATAATTCTCCTCCTTAAGCATCATGGCCCTTATCAACATCCTAACTCAATGACAAATGATTTGATCTTTCATTTTCTCTAATCAAGAGCTCTGGAACTAAATCATTTTACTTAATGGGAACAGCAAAGTCACTTGAATAATGCAGCTTCAGAGCTCTACTCAGATGTGACTTCTGAGCAATGTGCTATCTGGGTCAAACTGTGGATAAAAAAAAGGCAGAGTAGAGACTAGGATGAAAAAGACAGAAAAGTAACCAGAGACGGAAGCAAAAATCTCATTTGTTTTGGTAGATGAAGATAGCACATCACATTAACAGGCTGGAAGATAAACATATCATCAGCTCTGTTTTCATCATTTAGAGTGGATATTTTAAGAAACTTCATCAACTAAGTAGGAAGTTGCTATGTGGCGAATAAGGAAGATTGGGTGAGATAACAACACAAACAGCCTCGGGGAAAAACCCATGATATAAACTGATGGCTACAGCTAAAAGCTGCTATTTAAACAATTATTTTAATTATTATTGACGTAAGAGCCATCATGTGTTCTTCATGCTGCAGTATCCACCATGAAGGTCACATTTGAAACAATGCATATTGATCTGAGCCTATGTAAGAGAGACATTGTAGATGCAGAATAATGATTTGGTCTCTGCATCACGCTCTCACACACTGAGACTGTCTGTATGGGCACAATGCAACCCACTTCTGACATCTATTTGTCTGCAGGCTGCCCAGCCCTTCTCCCAGTGAGGCAGGCTGGAAGCCCTGCAGGAAGAACCTTTCTGCTGAAGCTGTGCAGCAGTGATTCCCCAGGCATTGCTTGTGTCCAGCTCCCACTGTGCTGGGGCATCAGAACTCCCACAATACAGTGTGAAGTGATGTGAGCATACCTTAGCAACAAGAGCTGAAAGCTACTATTCATACCAGCCTTCCTATTGATTTAAAAGCAATTATTTGCCTGAGTAAGTCCCGTTCATGTGAGAAAGGGTTTACAAAATCACAGCCAAAGGCTCCTGAGAGCTGCTGTCATTCCCAGATGTGTGTGTTGTGAGACACAGTTTACTTTCATGAGGTGCTTACAGTCATGAGTTATTAGCCAAATCTTCCATGCCTTCTTGGTTTGGAGTTATTCTACATGATCATATCATTCCTTGGTGTCTTTTAGAGAGATTTGGTATATGACTAAGTTTGGCAAGTTTCCTATGTGGTCCTGAAGTACTTAGCCCTGCCAAGGATCTTTGCTACTAGCCAGCCCTTGACCTGGTCTCCCAGATCCAGCTTGGACTTGTGACGGGCTGAGGAGAGGACAGCCCTGTGTCCAGATTGGCTACTGTTCCTCAAAGATAGACCAACATTTTTCCAGAGTGTTAGAAGAGGGTCATGAGCTGAGACAATCCTCCATTTCTGGATTCTGAAGACACAGGTGGAGGAGAAAGCAACAGCCTGGATACACTAAGGGAGGGATGGCTAAAGAGGCAGCCCAAGAACTGGCTGTAATCACAGCAGCCTTCTCAAACAGACATGTCCAAGCTGCATCCAGTTTAGCCCTGGGCACATCTCAACCTGTCTGCACTACAACTAGCCATCAATTTGTCCATCCCTTACTGCCTACAGAGTGGAAAGGACAACACTAAACATTTTGCTTCAAGAGAGAAAGTCTTGAGGAGTCATTTCCAGCATGTGATTCCTAAAACTCTGCAGATGTGGAGAGGCTGAGTGACTCAGTGGACTAAGATTGACCACGCAATAAAAATGAATTCTATTTGGCCTCTGGTGTAGTACACAACTTTTGGTCAGCCATTCAGTCTTTCCCACTCTCCCTTATTCTGAAGAGTTAGGACCCAGCTCAGGGCATGCTCTGATATTCTCTGGAGCTGTAAAAGTAGTATAACTGCCAAGCACCACTTGTATCATGTCAGTTATACAGCTTAAAGGCTTAAATGATAGTGCTAAAAGACCCTTAGTAATAAGAGTGTTACAGGCATTAGCTCACCTATAATAAGTGCTGGTAAATGTCATCTTTGGGTTTATTTTGTCCTCAAGTGGATCACCAACTAGTCTATTGCTTCACACAGATTAAGTAACCTGTCTTTTCATTCTATGAAATGTCCTGAATCACAAGGATTTGTGGCTTTCTGTGTCACAAATCCTCTGTCAAAGCTTGCAGATGGCATGAGCTAAATATGGTCTGATTTGCTTTCTTTCCATTTCTTTTCAGGGTTACAAGTTTATATGCTTATATCATGAAGCCACATTCTCACATTGCCTAGTTTTTCCTTTCTTTCATACTTTTGGTGTGTTGAGTGCCATTAACAGTTAAAGTACTATGAGTATGTTCCATCAGTAATGTAAGTCTTCACAGCTTTCTCAGCTACTGTTCATTGTACATATTTCATAGTACTGAAACATGAAGAATGAATGCTGCTTGAGCTTGTCATTTGCCTTTAAAAAACACTGTTCAAGAGCAGTGTGATGTAGGATCGGTGTCTTGGGTGGTACACAGAAAGACAGAAGTCCTATGCTCCACCAGCATCATTTTTCCAGCTGTTGAAACTGAGATGCTGATTTTTATCCCTGTAACACATGAAAGAGGACAGAAGTGGTGGCCTGGATGCTAGCAGAATAGCAGTGAAATAATGAAAATATCACTTAGGAGCTATCAGCACTCTGGATACATTTAAGAAACCCAAAATAAAATCTTTTCATTTGAATGCTTAGGGTTTTGTTAAGCATAAATTCAATGGAAATAAGGAGTTTGTGGCTGATGCAAAGAGAACACTAGCTATTCTCACAGATTAACTGCAGTCCTACTACTGCAGCTCATAAAAAAGCAATTATTCCATAATCATACTCTATTTGAAATGTCGGGGGTGGGGGAAATGCAATTCTTGACATTAAGTGAAAATGAAGTGTGCAATATAATCAGGTATTCCTTCAATAGCTCAGAAACTCCTCTGCCTATGCAGATCATGGAGGGGTAGCAGGTAAATACATCCCTCTGGACCTGACAGTCCCCATGAGCACTGCTAATCCAACAGTTAGCTGAAGAAACTGCTTGTTTATAACACAGTGTGATTTTTCCTGCCGTGACAGAGATTTTATAGCCACTTTCATATGCTGCTGGCCCCCCAAGCCCTCTGAGAGGCACATGATAGACCAGCCTCACTATACCTTCGTGGAAGTAGCAGTCTCTGCCCAGTCTCTGTGAGGAGTTGCTGCAGTGGAGCTGGTCCTCACAGACAGAGAGGAGCCAACACAGGTGGGACTGCAGAGAGCCTCGCTCACAGACTATACTTTTGCTTTGTGAAGGAACAGTTGTCAATAGCCATTTTCTTACATTTTTGATTTTAGAATGTTGAAAAGCCCACCCAGCAGGCCTAAAGCAGACCACCTAATGCAGAACTCTGGTGTGGCTGGCTGAGAAAGGCACAGTTTCTGAGCTCTGATGTCCATCATACTTATTCATGAGGTGTCCCACACAAAGACCTTGTATGTAGTATCTGGCCCACATATTGCATGTCCTCATCGTTCATTAACCCTTTGGTTTTTTTCCTAGACATCAAGGCATAAAATATTTCCTCCTCCCTTATTCCTTTCTTAAGCTTCATACTGGGATGGAAAAAGTGATTCAACTACTCCTTAAGTGTGTTTCAGCAGACTCACAAGTGCTCCTGCTTCTCCAGGTCTGCAGCTGCCCTGTCCCATTCTGCCTTGGAAATGCTGCAAGGCTTAGGAACAACCTTTCTTCACATATTTAAGTAACATAATGTGCCAATTTAAAATACTCACCCTTGTGTCACATCCCCCCCTTCCCTTTTTCAGTCCTGCAATTTTTGTACCATGGAACACTTGCAAACACAAATCCCCCAGGCAGCTTCCAAACGAATCAGCCTTCATCAAGACTGTTAATTCTGTCAGTACAGCTTTTCTCCTCTTGTTCTGTTTTTCCTTTCCTACCTTCTCTAGACCAACTCTGTGTGAATGAAGAGGAATGCATTTTCTTCTCCTGCCCCCCTTTTAAGACTTTACAGATGGCCCTGGACTCACCACACTGAAAACATCCTTACAGGGAAAGGCCAGAGATCGCTTTGCTCAGGTCTCCCTGCACTTCCCTCCTATTCCTCATTATCCCCTTTCTTTAAGGCTTTCACAGTCCTTTCAGTCGCCTTTACAATGTTTTACCTCTGCTCTCTGGCTCAGCTGGTATGTCTCTGCTTTGATCTGCCTCAGACCCCACACACCTCTCCCCTCCCTGCTCTCTCCATTAACACTTTCTTTCCCCCACAAGCACCCAGAGAAATTCTACAGCTGCTGGAATCTCTAATCCCTTTGGCTGCCCCTGCATTGGGGAATTTACTGAAGCCCCAGGAAGACAGTTACTGTAGTCACATCCCTGATGAAGAGCCTGCAAAAAGAACCAGTGTCCCAGGTCTGCTCAGTGGGGACCCTGCTGGCTTGTGTTTATTATCATTGGCCTTCAGCCAGGCCAGCCCAGCCAGTGGGCTCACTGGCAGTGCTTGTTCTGGTTGTTCTGGCTGGATGAGGGACCCCCCTGAGAAAAACCTGGGGACTGGAGGAGCAGTGTGCTGCGTGTCTGTGTGCACACTCTTGTCCATCACTACCCAGCAGCAGTCCTGGATCTTTATGCAGGCTCCAGCATCCTTTTTATTGCCAAATTTCCATTTTCCTGCTACCCCAAAGGGGCCCCTGGGTTGTGCATATCCAGCCAGAGCTCACTGGAGTCTCCTCCAGCATTCCTCCATGTTTCCTCACCAGTTCAGGGGGAAGAATTGCAGTCACTGAATGGCCCATTCACCCCTGGTAGACTTATAAACCAACAGAAAACACGGAGGGCTCCTCTGTAGAGCAGCTCAGGCAGGAGCGCCAGAGTCAGCAGGAGAGGCACAGCTGCTCAGTACTGAGCAGGCACTACTGAACATGGGGTTGGCACAACAGACTGTGCTATGGCTGCCCTGTGCCATGATGGGGCCATTGTCCCCATTGCCACTGCAGGCTTGCAGCAAATTCATAGGCTGCCATGGCCTCTGAAAGAAGGCTTGTGCTCCTCCTTCAGCTCCAAGGTGGATCATTTCCAAATGCAGTTATATGTACTCATCTGGAGGCTGTGTAAATAAATCAGTTCAAGGAATTAAATGGGCTTTTGGAGTAGCTGCGGCTTCTTCCTGCTGAGCCCTCTGCAAGGCAACAATCAACTGCCCTTACTGAGGCACTGACTGCTGCACCCCCTGGTCCTGGCAAAGCTCTGGTCCAGGCAGAGCTCTCTGCTGCCCAGAAAAAACTATCTGAGGACCAGGGGTTTAAATCATTCCTAGATATTAACTGGGGGACATTGTACCTTCTTTTCTATGGGATCCTATTGTGAATGTTTGCATGTAAGGAATTAGCAGCTTTAAAAAAGGTTGGGAGTGATTTTCAGCTTCTCTAGACTGGAGTTTATATGAAAGGCCTTTAATTTAGTTTTCTGCTGGCACCGCTCTTTGATGGCCCCGGTACCTGGGGTTTTACCATACTGCTGGTCTCCAGGATCAATATTACATTACATTTTAAAAGGTGCTTTGAGAAGTCCCCAACATGGGAAAACAGCTGAACGTAACAATGGTGTCAGTATACTGGGCTCAGTATCCCTGGCTGTACAAACAGCTGCCTTGTGAGCCTATTTTGACTATGGAAAACATTGAGGAAATATAATCCTGAGTCAGTTTGGTTGGTGCAGTACTCACCTCTGGAGTTCAAGACATTATACTTTCACATCACACACTTTTCCTTCATTTAGCTGAACTTCAGGGTTTGGCAAAGGAAAGCACTGGTTTAGATATGATCCATCACAAGAGTGGAATGAGGAACCTTGCTTTCCAAACCTGACTGGAGTTCTGAAAATTTTAGTTAAAATCTCTGTTCACATTTTCATTTTTAAAATTGAAACAAACTTTTTTGGATGCCCACATCAGAAGGGATTAGGAGATGCCCCAAAAAGCTTTGGAGACTGAAAATACCTTCCTACTCTTTAGTCATAGAATAGAATCATAGAATAGTTAGGGTTGGGAAGGACCTTAAGATCACCCAGTTCCAACCCCCCTGCCATGGGCAGGCACACCTCACACTAAACCATATCACCCAAGGCTTCATCCAACCTGGCCTTGAACACTGCCAGGGATGGAGCATTCACAACCTCCCTGGGCAACCCATTCCAGTGCCTCACCACCCTTACAGTAAAGAATTTCTTCCTTATATCCAAACTAAACCTCCCTTATTGAAGTTTCAACCCATTACCCCTTGTCTTATCACTACAGTCCCTAATGAATAGTCCCTCCTCAGCATCCCTGTAGGCCCTCTTCAGATACTGGAAGGCTGCTATGAGGTCTCCAAGCAGCCTTCTCTTCTCCAGGCTGAACAGCCCCAACTTTCTCAGCCTGTCTTCATACAGGAGGTGCTCTAATCCCCTGATCATCCTCGTGGCCTCCTCTGGACTTGTTCCAACAGTTCCATGTCCTTTTTATGTTGAGGACACCAGAACTGCACACAATGCTCCAAGTGAGGTCTCACAAGAGCAGAGTAGAGGGGCAGGATCACCTCCTTTGACCTGCTGGTCACACTCCTTTTGATGCAGCCCAGGATACGGTTGCTTTCTGGGCTGTAAGCACACACTGCAGCCGGCTCATGGCCATTTTCTCATTGACCAACACCCCCAAGTCCTTCTCTGCAGGGCTGCTCTGAATCTCTTCTCTGCCCAACCTGTAGCTGTGCCTGGGATTGCTGCGACCCAGGTGTAGGACCTTGCACTTGGCATGGTTAAACTTCATGAGGTTGGCATCAGCCCATCCCACAAGCGTGTCAAGGTCCCTCTGGATGGCATTCCTTCCCTCCAGCGTATCAACGGAACCACACAGCTTGGTGTCATTGGCAAACTTGCTGAGGGCGCACTCAATCCCACTGTCCATGTCAGTGACAAAGATGTTAAACAAGACCAGTCCCAACACCGATCCCTGAGGGACACCACTTGTTACTGGTCTCCAGCCGGACATTGAACTGTTGACCAGCCATCCAGCCAGTTCTTTATCCACCAAGTCAAATTGATGTCTCTCCAATTGAGAGACAAGGATGTCATGTGGGACAGTGTCGAACGCTTTGCACAAGTCCAGGTAGATGACATCAACTGCTCTACTCCTGTCCATCAGTTCTGTAGC